>NC_135175.1:6430341-7630341 GCF_041146795.1 Maylandia zebra | reverse complement strand
AGTTTAGGTGCTCTTTAATCACTCACTGCTGTATGAATCCAGCTAATGAGGGGTGCATTAGTAGACACAACTTGTTCTGGGCAATGTAAAAAATGCTGTCTGGGATTCAGTAGCGTCTTATTTCTCTCCAGACTCATGACAGGCTCCGTCACCATCTTGCTGATGCCATCGCACAGTGCTGCATGTGGGGCAGCAATAGGGCATCATTTGGTGAGGCTGGAGCTGTGGCACCACTTGTGCGTAACCTTAAGTCGAAAGAAGGCTCGGTACAGCGGAGCACAGCCATGGCCCTGTATCAGCTGTCAAGGAATCCCAACAACTGTATTACCATGCATGAAAAAGAAGTAGTTCAGGTCAGTTACAGTGCTGTGGTACCTAGATATCTGACTCCAAAATTCAGTCACATTCAAACTGCTTTTTTGTTTCCTCCATTTAGACTTACATTTTTATTAGATTTTTTTTAACGGGTGGTAAGAATGTGCCAATTTAAGAAATACTTTTTAAATCTGTGTCTATGTTTGCCCTTATTAATGTACCAGTTAAGAGTTGCAACACTACTCCATAATGTATATTTGGATTTTAATCACATGAAACACAAATGTTTCACACACACTCCTCGACACTGAGCAGACTGCTTTTGTATTTTTCTACAAAATAATGTGGTTATAAGTAGAAGAACAGCAGTTTTTTAGATTTTAACCGGACTTATTCTGTAAGTTCACAGCTTTTTCATCCACAGGCTAGCTCACTTCATCTTCTGGTTTTTCTGGGAAAATCCTAGGAATGCCTTGCCTCTGCTTCTTTGCTAACCACACCGATGTGTGGACTGGTGTATTATAATGCATCTCATGCTTTGAAATGTGATGTGTTTCTGGTGTTTTAATTCAGTTTTGAGAAACACTCTTTAGTAAATGAGATTTGTTGGGAATACATTCTTCTGCTGGTTGTCAGCTCTGTCCTGTATACTTCCACAGCCACTGATCCACATGATGGGATCCGATGACGAGGAGCTTCAAGAAGCTGCTGCCGGCTGTGTGCGCAGCATCCGACTACTGTACATGGCTAACAGGAATGCTGAGTTATTCACTTTTAGAAACTGATCACAGCAACACCCCTGGATATGTAAGAGGATATGTACAAAAATGATCAGCGCAGTTATGTAATGTGTTACTTTAAAGAACTGTGTTTTTCCAGGCTTATCAAATTTCGTTTGGACCATTTAATTGTTAGAAAAAAAATTCCTACACTTTCTGCTCTAATAACGAAAGTGTTCACTGAACTGTCTGAACTGTCTTTCAGATATATTCTATCTGTTGGTTTCAAATAAACTGCTTTACCTTGATCGACGAGTGTATATTTGTTGGCTTTCTTGTTTCGATTTCAACAGGGAACTTTGATCCTGAGCTCCTACTTTACAGCTCAGGTGCCTACAACAGAGTATTAGGACCGATTTAAGAAAAAAATATCTTCATTTTGAGAAAAAAGTTGAAAGTTAAATGTGGATATTAAAGTTGTCATTTGAAGTCAAACAACTGCCACAGCTGCTTGACCCTCTACAAAATGCCTCGTATCGATGAGGTAGTGAAAACCTTGATCAGTCATCTTATTGTGTCTTGTGATATAGCATACATGCTCTTTACTGCATGAGGCTATAACAGTGATATCCTTGCATCTGTTCATTGCCAACCATTTCACTTTGTACAAATCCAGCCAACTCTTCAAGTTTGAACATAATCTGTACTCAGGTCTACTAATTTATAATTACTCAGGCTTCATTAATGACTAGTTATAATATTGCTTTGCAGTATTATGTTCCAAACGGAAGGACTAAATACCAGCCAAAGGGGGTTTTCACAAGCTGGCAACTCTGAGTAGTATTTCAGACTCAGGAGGGAGCCGGGACAAGGTAACTGCGCTCACACTGCAGCAGGAATGGAGCCACGTTACTGAGACTCAGGACAGGGATGATGTAGAGGACAAACACGTATACAACTTTGAACGAACTGGACCGAGTTTGCATGGCTCTTTATTCTCACCTGTAACCCCATATAGAAAACTAAATGTCATAAATGGTGACACAGGTTGGAACTTAAAAATACTGCTTGGGTGTTTAGTTTCTGTGCTTTTGTTGCACGGAATTAGCGCAATGTTAATGATGAAAGCTCAAAGGTGCTTCTCTTGTCAGGACAGATTTCAGTATTTAACTAGAAATTACAAGTTGAATAGAATAGAATTGAAGTTTACTGCATTGATGCGCACGAGTCACATAACATTTATTTAGCCACTGTACTCATAATTGATCTGCTGTCTGCACGCGTTCTTCACAGGGATGGCTGTGGCTCAAGTGGTAGAGCAGATCAGCTACTAATCGGAAGGTCGTTGGTTCGATCCTTGGCTTCCCCAGTCTGCATGGCGAGTATCCCTAGGCAAGATACTAACCCCAAATTGCCCTCCGATGTGAATGCAGGTTAGTTTGCACTTGTGTATAGAAGTGCTTGTGAATGAGCCATGTTGTATAGAGTGCTTTGAGTACTCCGGGAGAGTAGAAAAGCACTATATAAGAATCAGTGCATTTACCATTCACAGGTGAGACTGAGTCCTTTACAGCTCAGGAAAAGCAGACTTCGAGAAAGACTTTCATTTAAGGGCTCACATGATAATGAATTCATAGGAAATTCATATATTGTCATTTTTCATCTTGTGTAATTTCACTTTAGTGATCTTTTATGAGTTGATGTTGTAGCTCTACTCACCAGTCATAAATAGTGAGGAGGTAAAATTATTAACAAGATAATCGACCTCTGTTAGAGTAGCGTTCAAGTAGCTGCTCTGCTCTGTGTTGGTACAGGGCATTGACGATGATAACAGTGGGTGGATTATATCCTAAAAACGTAGTTACCGCACTTTTAGAATGACATCTACTGTGAAGAAATCTACTCCTCACTACTGTATCATCTGGACGTATCGTAGCGTACGTCCAGATGAACAGAATCAACTTATATTTGGACGACCTAAATCCATGACAGTCATTTTGGCAGTAATGCCATGACTGGAATATTAGCTTCTGTTTTTTGAATGCAAAAAAAGCATTTGAACTACAGACTGCATTTGTAGGTAAACAATACATTTTATATAGACTATATCGGTAATGTAACTTGCAATACAAAGTTATGGGAAGCTTAAACTTAGTTTCAGATTAATTAAATCAATGTTTAATGTCCTAACAGGTGATTCTTTGAGACCACAGATTTTCATTCATTCATTTTTCACAGTTTATTGTTGTGCTACGAGAAGTGATGAGTATACTTTTAATAATCCAGTAATTAATCACAGAGCTGGGAGATGAATTGAATTATGATTTAAATCACAATTCTGGCTTTTAACAACCAATTAAACAAGCTCATTGGGATAAAAACTCATTTGAATCATTCATCAGCTTGCGTTCCGTTAACTTTGAAGATCTCATTTGTTCATATTTTTTTTGCTTTGAATCAACATCTCCTCTTTCCTTTACAGGTATCTCTTTCACCTCTCCCTAAAAGCCAAAATTTGCTCTCAGTTTAGTTCAGGTTGAATAAGTGAACGTGCCTACAGAGCCGTCATGGTTCATTACTCAACCCTTTGGCCTGAGACATCGATCAGTGAAAACTGTGGGCCAATAAGGAGCGTCACATGCCTTCTGAAGGTGGGTGTCATGTTGAAAAGGAAGTGTATCCTGTTCAATGTCTATTTTAAAAATGTATTTATTTTAAATATATCTACATTTCAGAAAATCTCATCATTCGAAACTGAGTAAATCCAAAATGTTTCACTTAATCACTTTGTCAAAAGATTAAAATTTCTTGTATTTAATCTTCCAAAATTTGGTGCAGTTATATTCTTGTCTGGTAACAATAATAGACTCAGCTGGCTCTTTTCTTTTCTCTCCTTTAAAAAATGCTACATTGTCTTCTTCCACACATAAATCAATGTATGTTTTGAAATAAGTCAGATACAAAATATCACATTCTGCTTTATTAAACGGTATTCTGCCATGTTCAGATTTTTGAAAGGTTTAAAAATAGGTTACACGTTTAAATGAAACACGAAGTTGGTAAGAATGAATTTGTTCAACTCACAGACAATGAAATCAAACAGAAATCAGGGCATGAAATGTAAACATTTTTATTGACATTAACTTGAAGCGCTGAATTAGTTGTGTTTTCGGTTCAATTCAGTTCACTTCAATCTGTAAGGGAAAGTAAATGATGGTCTTTTCACACTGTAAGGTTTCCTTACAGTAATACACTGTAAGGAAACCTTACAATGTATTACTGTAAGGTTTGGTACCTTCCAGTGTTAAAAAGAAAACCCCAGCAGACACACCCCTCTGAGCAAGCACTCGGCGACAGTGGGGAGGAAAAACTTTCTTTTAAGAGAAAGAAACCTCCGACAGAACCAGGCTCAGTGAGGGGACGGCCATCTGTCGCGACCGGTCCGCGGAGTTTCATAAATGATCCAATTAATTAAAGAGCCATTATGATTTTAAAAATGGCTCCAATTAGTTTTTAAGAAATGTTTTCAGTTGATTTCCCTACATTACAGAAACCTTATTGTGTCTTTTGCTCCGGCAAAAAAAATTGCGTGCAGATGCTAAAAATTGGCGGATGGAACCCGGTTTCTTAGATAATTTTGCTATTTGGTTTTTGAACACGTCCACGATTGTTTCCTCAACTATTGGGTACTGTAACTGCATGAACAGGAGAACGTTCTCAGGCGTTTTATACTTTTTGCAAAGAGATTTGTAAACCAGCTTGCTGAGGTTTTTAAAGTTCTCCAATGGAACTTTAACACATTCTTCTTTGAGTTCTTTCCAGACTACAGTGGTAAATCTGTTTTGGATGGCTTCAATCATGTCTGGGGGCATGAAAATGCCTGCCTTATCAAAAGCACACCTAATCACGTCCCCATTACAGAGTTCCACAGAAAGTCTGTATTTTTCTTCTTTCTCACGTGATTCAACTTCACACGTGTCTGTTAATGCCAATAGGTGTTGTTTGAACACACAAAAAACTGTGGTGTCACTCAGTGATTCATCTAAAGCAGTTAATTTTTCATTTAGATCACTGAAAATGTCCTTGGCAACCTTTTCCAGCACTTCTGGGCCTAAAGGCACTTTAATGTTCTGGATTTCAGCCCAGACCTTCTCCAACAAACGTTCATGCAGAGAATCGGAAGAGGGGGACACTGATATTTTAGCAAACTCTGAAAACACAGTTTGAATAAGTTTGCTCAGCCATATTTTATCCTCAGAGTTGTTTTCAGCCGGCACGCTTTCATGTTTAACAGGGGATTTCTGTGGGGTTGGAGCTTTTACAGAACTAGATGTATATTCAGAAGATGGAACCAGGTGTTTTTTGAATGTAGAAATGATCGTTTCTTGGTGTTTTTCGTCTAAAACCATGGTGGAGAAAACAGCATGCTCTGGAATAGCCAGCTCCTTACAGATGTCAGAGAAAATGACCGTTTCCACATTTTCTGCGATTTCTACATCTTTAGACTCCAGCTCAGGCCAGAGTTTGTCAAACATTTCTTTCTTGTAATTTTCAGCAGAGAGATGTGCTGCTTTTTCGGCCTGAAAAATCACACCGTCAATGACTGCCTGTACGGTGTAATCCATAGGAACGTCACAAGATGTTACATTGACTGGATTTTCTATGGCGCTTTCAACTCCGTCTGCGGAGCTGACAGAACTTGACTGACGCCTACAGCGCATCCACGGGTTTTTGAGTTTTTTCTTTAACCCACCGCCACGTGCAGTCTTCCTTCGCTTGACTATTTTTCTGCCAGCAGTGGCAGAGGAGACGTCAAGTGCAGGGGTGGCCTGGGAAGACCCCTGGTTTGCAGCTGTCGACTGCGAGCACAGGGTCACCATGTTTGCCACAAATTGAGAGAGCTGTTGTGTGGTGACCTTGTCTGCGCGACCTAACATAAACTCGTCCCACTGCCCCGCTGTAATGTTGTCGAACAACTGGCGCACAAGTGATTTCACAGCACTTACTGTGTCATCAGTTGTACAATTATCCAGATTACTCCTAGCTTTTATATTTTTCATTGTGTTTAAATTTCTCTTTGCTTCGTGAAAATTTATTCTAGGTTTGTTATTAAGCAAGTAACTGCGTTTGAACCCAAGCGGTGTGTGTGTCTAGACATTGCCTTGCCTTCTATATATAGATTCACGTCGCCTGTGACGTGACTACTCCTTTGATCCCTGGTTGTGATGTCATTTGATCTGCGTTTAACCCCGCCCACCCTCAAAGAAAAAACGAGAAACTGTTGCCTAGCAACCGCTACACGCTGTCTGAGCCGCAGAACCGTTTGTTTGTTTGTTTTTTGTTTTTTTTGTAAAAGTAGGGAAAAATGAATTGCATGGGTCTAAGGCATGCATGCCAACCGTCCCGATTTCTCCGGGAGTGCCCCTTCCGAAAATCTCCCGGAGCCACCATTCTCCCGAATTTCTCCCGATTTTCCACCCGGACAACAAAGTTGAAAAACCATATCCCAGAATTCAAAGCATGGTCCAGCCAATTCCAGTTTCCAACAATGGCGGCAGCTACTTAGTGTTAATATTACTCTTATTATTCTTTCTGGGTCGCAAAATAAACTTTTAACATATTTTCAGGCGAGAATGTAGGTGTGTAAACCTTAAATATCTGAGCCGGCGAGAGCAGCAAACCCCCGCGGTTTTCGCTACTCAGGTTAAACATGCGTGGAAGGCAGTGGATGAGATTACTGATGTCTGAACACAAAAATACAGATACTGAAGCCGCAATGTAAACCTAAGGTACCTACCATTCTCCAATACAGGGTTTGTGTGTTATATTTTCAGTGGGCTGATTGCGCCATCTAGTGATTATTTTTTATCATCACATTCTTAAAAGACATCTGCAGTGTAGCATGCTTTACTTAACTTTACTTAACATCTTATCTGGACATATTTGGAGTTTACAGTGTTATTATACTATATATATATATAGATATATATCTATATATCTATATATATATAGATAGCTAGATAGATAGATAGATACATATATATATAGATATATATGGTGTATCGACATCTAGTGTATATAATCAGTGTGACTTTTTCCCTTGAAAAATCTAAATAAATTGCACAATACATTTTAAGCAAAATTCCAGATGTAGCAAATACTATAAAAATTAAGAATACATTTTATAACAAATTTGTCAAATGGTTCAATAATCTCAAAAGAAAAAAGGAATTTGCCTTTTCTTTTCTCTCCTTTAAAAAATGCTACATTGTCTTCTTCCACACATAAATCAATGTATGTTTTGAAATAAGTCAGATACAAAATATCACATTCTGCTTTATTAAACGGTATTCTGCCATGTTCAGATTTTTGAAAGGTTTAAAAATAGGTTACACGTTTAAATGAAACACGAAGTTGGTAAGAATGAATTTGTTCAACTCACAGACAATGAAATCAAACAGAAATCAGGGCATGAAATGTAAACATTTTTATTGACATTAACTTGAAGCGCTGAATTAGTTGTGTTTTCGGTTCAATTCAGTTCACTTCAATCTGTAAGGGAAAGTAAATGATGGTCTTTTCACACTGTAAGGTTTCCTTACAGTAATACACTGTAAGGAAACCTTACAATGTATTACTGTAAGGTTTGGTACCTTCCAGTGTTAAAAAGAAAACCCCAGCAGACACACCCCTCTGAGCAAGCACTCGGCGACAGTGGGGAGGAAAAACTTTCTTTTAAGAGAAAGAAACCTCCGACAGAACCAGGCTCAGTGAGGGGACGGCCATCTGTCGCGACCGGTCCGCGGAGTTTCATAAATGATCCAATTAATTAAAGAGCCATTATGATTTTAAAAATGGCTCCAATTAGTTTTTAAGAAATGTTTTCAGTTGATTTCCCTACATTACAGAAACCTTATTGTGTCTTTTGCTCCGGCAAAAAAAATTGCGTGCAGATGCTAAAAATTGGCGGATGGAACCCGGTTTCTTAGATAATTTTGCTATTTGGTTTTTGAACACGTCCACGATTGTTTCCTCAACTATTGGGTACTGTAACTGCATGAACAGGAGAACGTTCTCAGGCGTTTTATACTTTTTGCAAAGAGATTTGTAAACCAGCTTGCTGAGGTTTTTAAAGTTCTCCAATGGAACTTTAACACATTCTTCTTTGAGTTCTTTCCAGACTACAGTGGTAAATCTGTTTTGGATGGCTTCAATCATGTCTGGGGGCATGAAAATGCCTGCCTTATCAAAAGCACACCTAATCACGTCCCCATTACAGAGTTCCACAGAAAGTCTGTATTTTTCTTCTTTCTCACGTGATTCAACTTCACACGTGTCTGTTAATGCCAATAGGTGTTGTTTGAACACACAAAAAACTGTGGTGTCACTCAGTGATTCATCTAAAGCAGTTAATTTTTCATTTAGATCACTGAAAATGTCCTTGGCAACCTTTTCCAGCACTTCTGGGCCTAAAGGCACTTTAATGTTCTGGATTTCAGCCCAGACCTTCTCCAACAAACGTTCATGCAGAGAATCGGAAGAGGGGGACACTGATATTTTAGCAAACTCTGAAAACACAGTTTGAATAAGTTTGCTCAGCCATATTTTATCCTCAGAGTTGTTTTCAGCTGGCACGCTTTCATGTTTAACAGGGGATTTCTGTGGGGTTGGAGCTTTTACAGAACTAGATGTATATTCAGAAGATGGAACCAGGTGTTTTTTGAATGTAGAAATGATCGTTTCTTGGTGTTTTTCGTCTAAAACCATGGTGGAGAAAACAGCATGCTCTGGAATAGCCAGCTCCTTACAGATGTCAGAGAAAATGACCGTTTCCACATTTTCTGCGATTTCTACATCTTTAGACTCCAGCTCAGGCCAGAGTTTGTCAAACATTTCTTTCTTGTAATTTTCAGCAGAGAGATGTGCTGCTTTTTCGGCCTGAAAAATCACACCGTCAATGACTGACTGTACGGTGTAATCCATAGGAACGTCACAAGATGTTACATTGACTGGATTTTCTATGGCGCTTTCAACTCCGTCTGCGGAGCTGACAGAACTTGACTGACGCCTACAGCGCATCCACGGGTTTTTGAGTTTTTTCTTTAACCCACCGCCACGTGCAGTCTTCCTTCGCTTGACTATTTTTCTGCCAGCAGTGGCAGAGGAGACGTCAAGTGCAGGGGTGGCCTGGGAAGACCCCTGGTTTGCAGCTGTCGACTGCGAGCACAGGGTCACCATGTTTGCCACAAATTGAGAGAGCTGTTGTGTGGTGACCTTGTCTGCGCGACCTAACATAAACTCGTCCCACTGCCCCGCTGTAATGTTGTCGAACAACTGGCGCACAAGTGATTTCACAGCACTTACTGTGTCATCAGTTGTACAATTATCCAGATTACTCCTAGCTTTTATATTTTTCATTGTGTTTAAATTTCTCTTTGCTTCGTGAAAATTTATTCTAGGTTTGTTATTAAGCAAGTAACTGCGTTTGAACCCAAGCGGTGTGTGTGTCTAGACATTGCCTTGCCTTCTATATATAGATTCACGTCGCCTGTGACGTGACTACTCCTTTGATCCCTGGTTGTGATGTCATTTGATCTGCGTTTAACCCCGCCCACCCTCAAAGAAAAAACGAGAAACTGTTGCCTAGCAACCGCTACACGCTGTCTGAGCCGCAGAACCGTTTGTTTGTTTGTTTTTTTTGTAAAAGTAGGGAAAAATGAATTGCATGGGTCTAAGGCATGCATGCCAACCGTCCCGATTTCTCCGGGAGTGCCCCTTCCGAAAATCTCCCGGAGCCACCATTCTCCCGAATTTCTCCCGATTTTCCACCCGGACAACAAAGTTGAAAAACCATATCCCAGAATTCAAAGCACGGTCCAGCCAATTCCAGTTTCCAACAATGGCGGCAGCTACTTAGTGTTAATATTACTCTTATTATTCTTTCTGGGTCGCAAAATAAACTTTTAACATATTTTCAGGCGAGAATGTAGGTGTGTAAACCTTAAATATCTGAGCCGGCGAGAGCAGCAAACCCCCGCGGTTTTCGCTACTCAGGTTAAACATGCGTGGAAGGCAGTGGATGAGATTACTGATGTCTGAACACAAAAATACAGATACTGAAGCCGCAATGTAAACCTAAGGTACCTACCATTCTCCAATACAGGGTTTGTGTGTTATATTTTCAGTGGGCTGATTGCGCCATCTAGTGATTATTTTTTTATCATCACATTCTTAAAAGACATCTGCAGTGTAGCATGCTTTACTTAACTTTACTTAACATCTTATCTGGACATATTTGGAGTTTACAGTGTTATTATATATATATATATATATGCTAAAAAACAACAACAAAACTTTAATTTTACAGTGTTTATTTATCGGATAAAGTAAGTTAAATTTCATCGTTATTGTTAGGTATTTTAGTACCATGGGAGCATTTACTGGATATTGTTTTATAGTGACATTATACAGGAAAACTCTGTCATTCAATAAGGCCCCTTTGTTTCAGTGTTTTTCTCTTTGACCCAAGAATTGATGTGTGAGAATCACAGGCTGGTACAAGGTTGAAATACCACAGAGATCACTCCCTCAGCTACATTAGTTTCTTAATCTCTTAGGAGACGCCTGTTGAAGGCCAGATGGTTTGTTTCAGAATTCACTAATGAAAGAACTCTTTATTTTGTGCCTTGAAAATATGTCGCTGAGATAATCACAATTGTAGCTGAACTGATAAACTACACAAAGGATGCTTCTTCACCCAAGGGCAGGAAGACGCTCCCTTATCTTGGTCTGTACTGGTTTAAACTGATAATCTGCTGTCTCATGAATTTTACCCTCTATATAAACTGTTGTACTTGTGAATAAAGTTGAGTCAATTTGGGAAGACAATCTAAAGCAGTCTCTGTTTTCTTGTTCTCCCAAGCTGCTCCCGAGCTCGTACTAACACGCTGAATGGCATGCTTGAATGTTGCTTGAGAATATATTTGACTGTGTTACAGACTAAGGGACATTCTCTGCTGATAGGTGAAGGTACATTCTCTGCTGATAGACGTCCACGCCTCGAAGGAAGCCGATCCACGGATTAGGCCCTGGAAACCGTTTCCTTCAGTTATTATTGTCCGGCTGGAAGCAGCAGGGGTGTCAAAATTCAGAGGCCATATCCACCCGAGGCCTTCGCGGTCTAAGTGCGCCGGGTCCTCCGAAAGCCAGGTAGGCTGAAGTGAGCGACTGTGAAATTGGACGGTCAGAATTACGTCACGAGCTCTCTCGGTGGAGATCAACTCTGCCGTCTGCTGCTTGCTATCTAAAATATAACCGGACTTTGGCGCAAATTCTCGACCATCTCACACTTCTGTTTAATCGGTTTTCTGTTTGACGTTTATTCAGTTGTGTGAAATACTCAGGAATCCTCCAGAGGGCTTAATAAAGTTTTATTGACTCTAATCATCTCAGCCAAACCGATTTACTCACGAATAAATAAAACACTGAAAAAAGCCAGACAATAACATTTTTAAGTTATCCAAGTGACTTATCATGTTTAACCTGAGTAGCGAAAACCGCGGGGGTTTGCTGCTCTCGCCGGCTCAGATATTTAAGGTTTACACACCTACATTCTCGCCTGAAAATATGTTAAAAGTTTATTTTGCGACCCAGAAAGAATAATAAGAGTAATATTAACACTAAGTAGCTGCCGCCATTGTTGGAAACTGGAATTGGCTGGACCATGCTTTGAATTCTGGGATATGGTTTTTCAACTTTGTTGTCCGGGTGGAAAATCGGGAGAAATTCGGGAGAATGGTGGCTCCGGGAGATTTTCGGAAGGGGCACTCCCGGAGAAATCGGGACGGTTGGCATGCATGCCTTAGACCCATGCAATTCATTTTTCCCTACTTTTACAAAAAAAACAAAAAACAAACAAACAAACGGTTCTGCGGCTCAGACAGCGTGTAGCGGTTGCTAGGCAACAGTTTCTCGTTTTTTCTTTGAGGGTGGGCGGGGTTAAACGCAGATCAAATGACATCACAACCAGGGATCAAAGGAGTAGTCACGTCACAGGCGACGTGAATCTATATATAGAAGGCAAGGCAATGTCTAGACACACACACCGCTTGGGTTCAAACGCAGTTACTTGCTTAATAACAAACCTAGAATAAATTTTCACGAAGCAAAGAGAAATTTAAACACAATGAAAAATATAAAAGCTAGGAGTAATCTGGATAATTGTACAACTGATGACACAGTAAGTGCTGTGAAATCACTTGTGCGCCAGTTGTTCGACAACATTACAGCGGGGCAGTGGGACGAGTTTCTGTTAGGTCGCGCAGACAAGGTCACCACACAACAGCTCTCTCAATTTGTGGCAAACATGGTGACCCTGTGCTCGCAGTCGACAGCTGCAAACCAGGGGTCTTCCCAGGCCACCCCTGCACTTGACGTCTCCTCTGCCACTGCTGGCAGAAAAATAGTCAAGCGAAGGAAGACTGCACGTGGCGGTGGGTTAAAGAAAAAACTCAAAAACCCGTGGATGCGCTGTAGGCGTCAGTCAAGTTCTGTCAGCTCCGCAGACGGAGTTGAAAGCGCCATAGAAAATCCAGTCAATGTAACATCTTGTGACGTTCCTATGGATTACACCGTACAGGCAGTCATTGACGGTGTGATTTTTCAGGCCGAAAAAGCAGCACATCTCTCTGCTGAAAATTACAAGAAAGAAATGTTTGACAAACTCTGGCCTGAGCTGGAGTCTAAAGATGTAGAAATCGCAGAAAATGTGGAAACGGTCATTTTCTCTGACATCTGTAAGGAGCTGGCTATTCCAGAGCATGCTGTTTTCTCCACCATGGTTTTAGACGAAAAACACCAAGAAACGATCATTTCTACATTCAAAAAACACCTGGTTCCATCTTCTGAATATACATCTAGTTCTGTAAAAGCTCCAACCCCACAGAAATCCCCTGTTAAACATGAAAGCGTGCCAGCTGAAAACAACTCTGAGGATAAAATATGGCTGAGCAAACTTATTCAAACTGTGTTTTCAGAGTTTGCTAAAATATCAGTGTCCCCCTCTTCCGATTCTCTGCATGAACGTTTGTTGGAGAAGGTCTGGGCTGAAATCCAGAACATTAAAGTGCCTTTAGGCCCAGAAGTGCTGGAAAAGGTTGCCAAGGACATTTTCAGTGATCTAAATGAAAAATTAACTGCTTTAGATGAATCACTGAGTGACACCACAGTTTTTTGTGTGTTCAAACAACACCTATTGGCATTAACAGACACGTGTGAAGTTGAATCACGTGAGAAAGAAGAAAAATACAGACTTTCTGTGGAACTCTGTAATGGGGACGTGATTAGGTGTGCTTTTGATAAGGCAGGCATTTTCATGCCCCCAGACATGATTGAAGCCATCCAAAACAGATTTACCACTGTAGTCTGGAAAGAACTCAAAGAAGAATGTGTTAAAGTTCCATTGGAGAACTTTAAAAACCTCAGCAAGCTGGTTTACAAATCTCTTTGCAAAAAGTGTAAAACGCCTGAGAACGTTCTCCTGTTCATGCAGTTACAGTACCCAATAGTTGAGGAAACAATCGTGGACGTGTTCAAAAACCAAATAGCAAAATTATCTAAGAAACCGGGTTCCATCCGCCAATTTTTAGCATCTGCACGCAATTTTTTTTGCCGGAGCAAAAGACACAATAAGGTTTCTGTAATGTAGGGAAATCAACTGAAAACATTTCTTAAAAACTAATTGGAGCCATTTTTAAAATCATAATGGCTCTTTAATTAATTGGATCATTTATGAAACTCCGCGGACCGGTCGCGACAGATGGCCGTCCCCTCACTGAGCCTGGTTCTGTCGGAGGTTTCTTTCTCTTAAAAGAAAGTTTTTCCTCCCCACTGTCGCCGAGTGCTTGCTCAGAGGGGTGTGTCTGCTGGGGTTTTCTTTTTAACACTGGAAGGTACCAAACCTTACAGTAATACATTGTAAGGTTTCCTTACAGTGTATTACTGTAAGGAAACCTTACAGTGTGAAAAGACCATCATTTACTTTCCCTTACAGATTGAAGTGAACTGAATTGAACCGAAAACACAACTAATTCAGCGCTTCAAGTTAATGTCAATAAAAATGTTTACATTTCATGCCCTGATTTCTGTTTGATTTCATTGTCTGTGAGTTGAACAAATTCATTCTTACCAACTTCGTGTTTCATTTAAACGTGTAACCTATTTTTAAACCTTTCAAAAATCTGAACATGGCAGAATACCGTTTAATAAAGCAGAATGTGATATTTTGTATCTGACTTATTTCAAAACATACATTGATTTATGTGTGGAAGAAGACAATGTAGCATTTTTTAAAGGAGAGAAAAGAAAAGGCAAATTCCTTTTTTCTTTTGAGATTATTGAACCATTTAACAAATTTGTTATAAAATGTATTCTTAATTTTTATAGTATTTGCTACATCTGGAATTTTGCTTAAAATGTATTGTGCAATTTATTTAGATTTTTCAAGGGAAAAAGTCACACTGATTATATACACTAGATGTCGATACACCATATATATCTATATATATATGTATCTATCTATCTATCTAGCTATCTATATATATATATATATATAGATATATATCTATATATATATATAGTATAATAACACTGTAAACTCCAAATATGTCCAGATAAGATGTTAAGTAAAGTTAAGTAAAGCATGCTACACTGCAGATGTCTTTTAAGAATGTGATGATAAAAAATAATCACTAGATGGCGTAATCAGCCCACTGAAAATATAACACACAAACCCTGTATTGGAGAATGGTAGGTACCTTAGGTTTACATTGCGGCTTCAGTATCTGTATTTTTGTGTTCAGACATCAGTAATCTCATCCACTGCCTTCCACGTATGTTTAACCTGAGTAGCGAAAACCGCGGGGGTTTGCTGCTCTCGCCGGCTCAGATATTTAAGGTTTACACACCTACATTCTCGCCTGAAAATATGTTAAAAGTTTATTTTGCGACCCAGAAAGAATAATAAGAGTAATATTAACACTAAGTAGCTGCCGCCATTGTTGGAAACTGGAATTGGCTGGACCATGCTTTGAATTCTGGGATATGGTTTTTCAACTTTGTTGTCCGGGTGGAAAATCGGGAGAAATTCGGGAGAATGGTGGCTCCGGGAGATTTTCGGAAGGGGCACTCCCGGAGAAATCGGGACGGTTGGCATGCATGCCTTAGACCCATGCAATTCATTTTTCCCTACTTTTACAAAAAAAACAAAAAACAAACAAACAAACGGTTCTGCGGCTCAGACAGCGTGTAGCGGTTGCTAGGCAACAGTTTCTCGTTTTTTCTTTGAGGGTGGGCGGGGTTAAACGCAGATCAAATGACATCACAACCAGGGATCAAAGGAGTAGTCACGTCACAGGCGACGTGAATCTATATATAGAAGGCAAGGCAATGTCTAGACACACACACCGCTTGGGTTCAAACGCAGTTACTTGCTTAATAACAAACCTAGAATAAATTTTCACGAAGCAAAGAGAAATTTAAACACAATGAAAAATATAAAAGCTAGGAGTAATCTGGATAATTGTACAACTGATGACACAGTAAGTGCTGTGAAATCACTTGTGCGCCAGTTGTTCGACAACATTACAGCGGGGCAGTGGGACGAGTTTCTGTTAGGTCGCGCAGACAAGGTCACCACACAACAGCTCTCTCAATTTGTGGCAAACATGGTGACCCTGTGCTCGCAGTCGACAGCTGCAAACCAGGGGTCTTCCCAGGCCACCCCTGCACTTGACGTCTCCTCTGCCACTGCTGGCAGAAAAATAGTCAAGCGAAGGAAGACTGCACGTGGCGGTGGGTTAAAGAAAAAACTCAAAAACCCGTGGATGCGCTGTAGGCGTCAGTCAAGTTCTGTCAGCTCCGCAGACGGAGTTGAAAGCGCCATAGAAAATCCAGTCAATGTAACATCTTGTGACGTTCCTATGGATTACACCGTACAGGCAGTCATTGACGGTGTGATTTTTCAGGCCGAAAAAGCAGCACATCTCTCTGCTGAAAATTACAAGAAAGAAATGTTTGACAAACTCTGGCCTGAGCTGGAGTCTAAAGATGTAGAAATCGCAGAAAATGTGGAAACGGTCATTTTCTCTGACATCTGTAAGGAGCTGGCTATTCCAGAGCATGCTGTTTTCTCCACCATGGTTTTAGACGAAAAACACCAAGAAACGATCATTTCTACATTCAAAAAACACCTGGTTCCATCTTCTGAATATACATCTAGTTCTGTAAAAGCTCCAACCCCACAGAAATCCCCTGTTAAACATGAAAGCGTGCCGGCTGAAAACAACTCTGAGGATAAAATATGGCTGAGCAAACTTATTCAAACTGTGTTTTCAGAGTTTGCTAAAATATCAGTGTCCCCCTCTTCCGATTCTCTGCATGAACGTTTGTTGGAGAAGGTCTGGGCTGAAATCCAGAACATTAAAGTGCCTTTAGGCCCAGAAGTGCTGGAAAAGGTTGCCAAGGACATTTTCAGTGATCTAAATGAAAAATTAACTGCTTTAGATGAATCACTGAGTGACACCACAGTTTTTTGTGTGTTCAAACAACACCTATTGGCATTAACAGACACGTGTGAAGTTGAATCACGTGAGAAAGAAGAAAAATACAGACTTTCTGTGGAACTCTGTAATGGGGACGTGATTAGGTGTGCTTTTGATAAGGCAGGCATTTTCATGCCCCCAGACATGATTGAAGCCATCCAAAACAGATTTACCACTGTAGTCTGGAAAGAACTCAAAGAAGAATGTGTTAAAGTTCCATTGGAGAACTTTAAAAACCTCAGCAAGCTGGTTTACAAATCTCTTTGCAAAAAGTATAAAACGCCTGAGAACGTTCTCCTGTTCATGCAGTTACAGTACCCAATAGTTGAGGAAACAATCGTGGACGTGTTCAAAAACCAAATAGCAAAATTATCTAAGAAACCGGGTTCCATCCGCCAATTTTTAGCATCTGCACGCAATTTTTTTTGCCGGAGCAAAAGACACAATAAGGTTTCTGTAATGTAGGGAAATCAACTGAAAACATTTCTTAAAAACTAATTGGAGCCATTTTTAAAATCATAATGGCTCTTTAATTAATTGGATCATTTATGAAACTCCGCGGACCGGTCGCGACAGATGGCCGTCCCCTCACTGAGCCTGGTTCTGTCGGAGGTTTCTTTCTCTTAAAAGAAAGTTTTTCCTCCCCACTGTCGCCGAGTGCTTGCTCAGAGGGGTGTGTCTGCTGGGGTTTTCTTTTTAACACTGGAAGGTACCAAACCTTACAGTAATACATTGTAAGGTTTCCTTACAGTGTATTACTGTAAGGAAACCTTACAGTGTGAAAAGACCATCATTTACTTTCCCTTACAGATTGAAGTGAACTGAATTGAACCGAAAACACAACTAATTCAGCGCTTCAAGTTAATGTCAATAAAAATGTTTACATTTCATGCCCTGATTTCTGTTTGATTTCATTGTCTGTGAGTTGAACAAATTCATTCTTACCAACTTCGTGTTTCATTTAAACGTGTAACCTATTTTTAAACCTTTCAAAAATCTGAACATGGCAGAATACCGTTTAATAAAGCAGAATGTGATATTTTGTATCTGACTTATTTCAAAACATACATTGATTTATGTGTGGAAGAAGACAATGTAGCATTTTTTAAAGGCGAGAAAAGAAAAGAGCCAGCTGAGTCTATTATTGTTACCAGACAAGAATATAACTGCACCAAATTTTGGAAGATTAAATACAAGAAATTTTAATCTTTTGACAAAGTGATTAAGTGAAACATTTTGGATTTACTCAGTTTCGAATGATGAGATTTTCTGAAATGTAGATATATTTAAAATAAATACATTTTTAAAATAGACATTGAACAGGATACACTTCCTTTTCAACATGACACCCACCTTCAGAAGGCATGTGACGCTCCTTATTGGCCCACAGTTTTCACTGATCGATGTCTCAGGCCAAAGGGTTGAGTAATGAACCATGACGGCTCTGTAGGCACGTTCACTTATTCAACCTGAACTAAACTGAGAGCAAATTTTGGCTTTTAGGGAGAGGTGAAAGAGATACCTGTAAAGGAAAGAGGAGATGTTGATTCAAAGCAAAAAAAATATGAACAAATGAGATCTTCAAAGGTAGGAATTTTTTTTCTAACAATTAAATGGTCCAAACGAAATTTGATAAGCCTGGAAAAACACAGTTCTTTAAAGTAACACATTACATAACTGCGCTGATCATTTTTGTATAGTCCCTCTTACATATCCAGGGGTGTTGCTGTGATCAGTTTCTAAAAGTGAATAACTCAGCATTCCTGTTAGCCATGTACAGTAGTCGGATGCTGCGCACACAGCCGGCAGCAGCTTCTTGAAGCTCCTCGTCATCGGATCCCATCATGTGGATCAGTGGCTGTGGAAGTATACAGGACAGAGCTGACAACCAGCAGAAGAATGTATTCCCAACAAATCTCATTTACTAAAGAGTGTTTCTCAAAACTGAATTAAAACACCAGAAACACATCACATTTCAAAGCATGAGATGCATTATAATACACCAGTCCACACATCGGTGTGGTTAGCAAAGAAGCAGAGGCAAGGCATTCCTAGGATTTTCCCAGAAAAACCAGAAGATGAAGTGAGCTAGCCTGTGGATGAAAAAGCTGTGAACTTACAGAATAAGTCCGGTTAAAATCTAAAAAACTGCTGTTCTTCTACTTATAACCACATTATTTTGTAGAAAAATACAAAAGCAGTCTGCTCAGTGTCGAGGAGTGTGTGTGAAACATTTGTGTTTCATGTGATTAAAATCCAAATATACATTATGGAGTAGTGTTGCAACTCTTAACTGGTACATTAATAAGGGCAAACATAGACACAGATTTAAAAAGTATTTCTTAAATTGGCACATTCTTACCACCCGTTAAAAAAAATCTAATAAAAATGTAAGTCTAAATGGAGGAAACAAAAAAGCAGTTTGAATGTGACTGAATTTTGGAGTCAGATATCTAGGTACCACAGCACTGTAACTGACCTGAACTACTTCTTTTTCATGCATGGTAATACAGTTGTTGGGATTCCTTGACAGCTGATACAGGGCCATGGCTGTGCTCCGCTGTACCGAGCCTTCTTTCGACTTAAGGTTACGCACAAGTGGTGCCACAGCTCCAGCCTCACCAAATGATGCCCTATTGCTGCCCCACATGCAGCACTGTGCGATGGCATCAGCAAGATGGTGACGGAGCCTGTCATGAGTCTGGAGAGAAATAAGACGCTACTGAATCCCAGACAGCATTTTTTACATTGCCCAGAACAAGTTGTGTCTACTAATGCACCCCTCATTAGCTGGATTCATACAGCAGTGAGTGATTAAAGAGCACCTAAACTCAGCATAAAGACGGTATATGAATACTGACAACAACACTACAACCCTGTTGTTTTTCTCCAGCTGTGAGGTGTTCTTACTGTGTTAGTCAGCTTGGCCAGCGATGGGACAACCCCGAAATCAGTGAGGATTGCCAGATTCTCCTCATCTTTGGCTATTTTGCAGATGGCAGCACAAATACTTGCCAGCACCTCATTGTTTGTTGAGCTCAGCAATTTAACAATCAGTTGGAATCCACCGATGAGCGAGCGTGCAGTTTCTCCTGCATCCTAGAGTCAAAAAGTCTGTTATTAGCTGCAAATGAACACAGAAGATGATCAATAGGGGAGCAGTCCTAAGAATCCAGTCCAGTGGATCCAGTGAATAAGTACTAACAAAGCCCGACCCTGTTTCCAGAAAATATCAGGATGCCTTTTAAAATGTAAATAAAAACAGAATGCAAGCATTTACATTTTTTTTCTTCCATCCATCCATCCATCCATCCATCCATCCATCCATCCATCTTCATCCGCTTTATCCGAGGCCGGGTCGTGGGGGCAGCAGCCTAAGCAAAGAGGCCCAGACCTCCCTCTCCCCAGCCACCTCCTCCAGCTTATCCGGGGGAACACCAAGGCGTTCCCAGGCCAGCCGAGAGATATAATCTCTCCAGCGTGTCCTGGGTCTGCCCCGGGGCCTCCTCCCGGTGGGACATGCCTGGAACACCTCACTCAGGAAGCGCCCAGGAGGCATCCTTGTCAGATGCCCGAACCACCTCAGCTGGCTCCTTTCGATGTGGAGCAGCGGCTCCACTCTGAGCCCCTCCCGGATGGCCGAACTTCTCACCCTATCTCTAAGGGAGAGGCCAGCCACCCTTCGGAGGAAGCTCATTTCTGCCGCTTGTATCCACGATCTCGTTCTTTCGGTCACTACCCACAGCTCGTGGCCATAGGTGAGGGTAGGGGCGTAGATCGACCGGTAAATTGAGAGCTTTGCCTTTACACTCAGCTCCCTCTTCACCACGACGGACCGGTGCAGCGTCTGCATTACTGCAGCTGCAGCCCCAATCCGTCTGTCAATCTCCGGCTCCCTTCTCCCATCACTCGTGAACAAGACCCCGAGATACTTGAACTCCTCCACATTTTTTTTCTTTTTAATTTTAATTTTTATCTATCATCTATCTATCTATAAATCGATCTATCGATCTATCAACTTTCAAATCACTGAAGTGGACTCTGACAAACAACACGAGTAACTGATGCTTAAATTATTTTCTGTGTTAAAGCTCAATTTAACTGGAATCTACACTGGTCCAAAATATGGATTGGCCTTGCTAACCACACAACTTAGCATAACCTTGTTCAAATATTGGCACACAATAACAACACAAAAATGTCCAAACTGCTGAGCTAGAGGTTTAAAGGTGGTAGTCCACTGGATTTGGACACAGTGGGTACATCAATATTTAATTTACAGCATTTCATAAGTTTATATGTTTTCTATGCTTTTAACATACCACGGTTACAAATGAATATAATGTTATTCTGTGCATGGTTGCTCTGTCCTCTGAGCTACAGCCACCCCAACTGTGTGCCTCTGGAGCTGGTAGCATGTTCAGAGAAGATTTTCAGCTGGGAAATCAGAAGCCATGCCACAGGATATTTACTCAGTCTGGCAAAAACACTGCAGAACTCTTTGGTTTACAGGATAAATATGTGCTTCACTTCACACAAACAGGAGACACAAAAGACCCAGTTTTAAGTCACAGACAACTAAAGAAATACATACCTCTGCATTTTCAATGCATGCACAAAGAGCCCAAGCAGCACTAGACTGAACATCTGCACTGGGGGTTTTTAGCAGCGACCACACCAGACGGATTCCATCAAGCTGGTCAATGATTCTGAAGAGAGAGAAAGACATGGAAGTGTTGTGAGAAAAGAGGGAATGAAAGACGGAATGAACAAACAAATAAACAATTGTAAACACATTTTGCCCACTGTGTGAAACTCCCCACAGTAACTGGCTATATTTTATCATACTAACAATTTTTTATTGGGCTTTTTATCCCAAACACATGTAATGGGTTTATTGTTAGTTAGCACTAATAGATAACTAACAACGTGAATTCTGACATTAAGTTGTATTTAGGTTTAGGTATGTTAGTCTGACCAGCTCACCTCCTAACAGTGACTGCAGGCCGATAGTAAAACACTGGGAATTAAACCACAACCACATTTAACACAGCAGGTACAATAAACAAAGCTTTTAAAATCTGTCATTAAGCCGGGGATAACAGGGTAACCTACCTGCATAATTACAAATGTAAAAAACAGGAGATTTCTTGAAGCATCAATGCATGACCAGTTAATGATACCGTGTTTAGATCCTTGACTTGATGTCATTCTTTTGTAAAACGGTATGACCGTATTGTCAAGAATATGTGAGTGTATGAATATATGAGTCAGACACATCACATTTTAACAGGCAGTTTGTCTTGTGTAAATTGTACTTGTGATGTACAGAAAGAGACAGACTTACACCATGTTATCCTTATTTGTTGCACAGGCACCCACTGCTTTGGTAACATTCACAAGCAGCGCCTGGTTAGATTACAGGAAGATGAATCGGTAAAGGAGCAAGTTGTAAACATGGCATCACCATTAATGCAAAAATAGAAAAAAAATCTAGATACCTGGTTTGGGCTTGTGAGCAACTTAACTAGTGGTTTGATGCCTCCAAACTCACGGATGGCAGCCTTGTTAGCAGGTATCTGGGCAAATTCTCCCAGGGCTCCCACTACATTGACCAAGACTTCTTCAGGTTGATCAGTTAGTAGATTCACCAAGATCTCCAAGGCTTTGTACTCTTGAAACCTTTAAGGAAAGAAGACAAAACTGGGGTTGTATGATATCACTTAGAATAATTTAGCAATTAATTATATTAACCAAAGAATGTAAAACAACACTAAGAGTTTAGTAGTGTTTACCAGGTTGTGCTAGACTGGGAACTGTAAACATTTGTGCTACCATTGGCAGCAAAAAAATACATAGGTGGAAAGTCAGGGGATGAATAAAGTACTTCTTATCTCACTTTTTAATCCATTCACTAGTCTGAACCATGTCTGGACCACGGTGTGAAGTGGTTTGAACAACAGACTGATGACTATCACTATGTCTAGAACCCCATGCAGGGCATACTACTCAAACTTAGCATTGACTTAGTTGCATCTGCAAGCCACACTGCAACCCACCTCTACTCCCCTTCTCCTTTCATGCCGTTTCTGACTAAATCCAGCATGAAATACTAGGAAAACACATGCATATCTACAATGGGAAGAAAACCAAGTCAAAAATAAATGTAAAATGTCAACAGCCAGCACACTGTGTGGCTCCAGTTTTGCCTTTTAACTGCACCATGGAATCAATGTCTGTATTATCATTAATCAAGAAAATGGCTAATATGTGCTGCTGTCCAGACCATGTAAATCATCAGTCACAGAAAAGAAAAAAACATCCTGTTGTTTGCAGTGGGCCACAGGGTCTCATTTGACCATGAACTTAATGACGGAAAAGAGAAGAAAGTCGACTTCCCTCTCAATACTCCTGTAACAAAACATATTCAAAAATGATTGTCATTTCAGTACGCCACTCAGCCTGTGACTGATTCTGAAATGAGCGCATGCCCCTAAAACCCTGTTACCATTAACAGCCTTTCCTTTTTGACAGTAATGGCTCTGTCGCTTCATTCCAAACTTTTGCCTGACCTAGACATTTCAACCTCCTAAGACCCGCACTCCTCTACGGCATGCATTTTTCATTTCTCTTTGATATTTGGTCACATTGGGGCCTTATTTTTGTTTTTAAGAAAAATAAGAGCCACATATGAGGATATTCGTTAAAAATTTTGATAGAACAGTAGCAGTATAATGTCCTTGTAAGTGGATATCAGGCCCTTGTCGAGCAAAATTGAGTATTTTGGTCTAAATAACCCAAAATGTGATGTCCACATATGTGGACGCCAGGTCCTAGAAGGTTAAGTGATAAGCCTGAGAGAGTTCGAAAAAACAGATCCACTTACACATTCAAGTGGGAATTAAAAACATTTGCTGTACATCATGCTGGTTTCCTCCCGAAGAGGCGGCCAATTTCACCTTCATTCATATCCAGCTGTGCATGTCATCCAAAAAACACAACATAACACAACACACGGAAACCAAACCACAAAATGAGAGAACGCTGTCAACCTTTGTGATAAGTTAAAGTTAGAGTGAGGACAACCAAAGTGTTTTTTAGTCTTTGTAGTGTCACTAAATGTGCTTTACATAAGATTAATGGCATCATTTCTTCTCCCATGGAGGTTATGTACGTGAAAGTGTTTGTGCGTGTGTGCATGCATGCATGTCATTCTTTCTGTAAACACTAAAATTGTTTTTATAATCCTTATAAAAATGTCTAAGGCTGTAGAGTGGGGTCATGTTTACTATCCATTAAAGTTTGGCTAACATCCTCCGAGGTCTCAAAGGTTGAGTTGATAATTAATTGGTCAAAAATTGGTAAATAGCTTCAAGTGTAGAGTGTATTGTCAAAATAGAGAAAGTACCGTACAAAGACCTATTTAAAACTATGTTTGTTACTGCCATTGTTTGTATGATAACAGCATATAAGAGATTCTAAATATCACATTACTTTGGACCTCTCACCTCTCTTTCATGGTCAAATGTTCATAAAATGTCTTTTATGTCGTAAACTGCTTAAAATTCTACTGCCATTGTTTGTAGTGGAAACATTTAGGAAGTGATACTGGCATATGGGAATTCTAAATATTACTTTATAGTTTTCATCCAAATATCATGTAACATTTGACCTCTGACCTCACTTTCAAAGAACAAAGAAAACGATAGGAACAAAATACAATACTGTTTCCTTGAAAGTAAATACAGCCCAGAGAGTGAGCTGCCTTGGCTGAGGTTTGCACTGTCTGAGCGCTTCTTCTGTTATTATTATTATCATTATCGGTAGCTGGATAACTGTTTTATAGTGTGACAATTCATTAAGTGAGGCAGAGACCCTGTACTGACAACAAGTGTTTTAAGCTGCTAAATTAGTCATGGCCAGTTAAGCTTTCATTGTGTCAGTTATGATATATGAAGTGCAGAAAGCCTTGTGAGTGCTACTGAACCCTTTTTCTAATTATTTTTAGAATTCCACTAAAATCTGAACTACACATAAGAAAAAATGCATTTTCTCACCTCAGGAAAAAGCTTTCAACTTCATATAGTACTTTTTTTTTTTTTAAATCATAACAATTATTACAACAGACTAGCTTATGAGTTCATTTGCTAAACTGAAGGGAATAACCAACACATCCTGACGTCTATGCAATCAGCATCCACGCTGATCCTTTTGTTTAGCTGTGGAAAAAACTGAAATCTATAAAAATAACATGTGGTGATGGTATAATGTCCCTCATGCACAGAAGTCGGCAGGATGCGTTCTATATCCACCGCTGCTACTCATGTGTTCACAGACTGCATCATTCTGGCAAACATATGTTCGAAAGGCATGGGCATATGTGGACGATTCAGTGTTTTACTGCTATCAAACTATTTCATCAAGAGATTTGTCAAAGTCATACTAATCTGTTACATCTAATAACGAACACTAAAAAGTTATGAATACATTGTTCTTTGTGTCTCTTTTATATTCTCTTTTAAAATCTGTGTGTGTTAATGAGTGGTACCGCTGTGCTGTCTGAGGTATTCATACTTAGTTACATTCTCCTGGCTTATGGAACATTTCCATATTGCTCCGGTAGCAGCAGCCAGAAGTTGCTTGTTGTCTGCTTTATGCAGCAGTGAGACCAGTGGCTGCAGACCTTTATACTTGCGCACCAGGTCACGGGTTTGCTTATCCTCTGCACACTGCAGAGCAAAAAGAAAGAAGTGAGAGCTATGTTAACACTGTATAGAACTCTTTTAGTCCAAATCCTTTATTCTCCAATGGATCCAAGACACAGACAAGAAACACGGTACCTTAAAGATAGCACTGGCACAGTGCATTTGTAGCTCATCGTTGTCACTGCTTAGGTTTCTGACCAAATCTTTGATCATGCCTAAAGTCTGAATGTCATTCCTGTAGCTCTCCTGTAGTGACACAAGAATAAACAGATCACATAACCATGAATGAACCATGAGGTGCTGTAGGGTTAGGCTCAGTGTGTCTCAGGCAGCAGCCAAGAGTGAAGGCCATGGAGGACCAATTGGTGGCTATTGAGGCTGGCGACTGAGTCCCAGCCTCCCAGTCTCCTCTCTAGTGGGGAAGGAGCCTGAACTAGTGTGTGAGGTTGAGAGATACTGGCTAGATATAGCCTCACCTCAACACATGGCTTGAGCTAAGGAACCAGTCTCCTAGAGAAGGACTGGACTCTGTTCTAGTCTAGAGTTGCCTTCAATGGGAGGTGGTGGGCTGCGGTGGGCATCCTTGAATTAGAGTTTTAATCAGTGGACAAGAGCGTTTGATCCCTGCACCTGCAAGCCAGGGAATAGGTCCTGGATGTTGTTTGCGCTTGGAGTACCCAGTGTACCCATAGTATCCACCCTTCTTGGAGTTGCTGGGTGGTGTGCTCGACAGTGCTCTGTCTGGAGCCTCTGTTTTCCTACTAGGAGACTTCCACACTCATATAGGCAACAATAGTAAAACCAAATGGTGTTCTGTTATTGGACCTGCACTATATTGCCAAATGTATTCACTCATCTATCCAAATCACTGAATGTAGGTGTTCCAATCACTTCTGTGGTCACAGGTATATAAAATCAAGCACTTAGGAATGCACACTGTTTCTATAAACATTAGAAAGAAAGAATGGGTTGCTCTCAGGAGCTCAGTGAATTCCAGCGTTGCACTGTGATAGGATGCCACCTGTGCAACAAGTCCAGCCATGAATACTTCCTAGCTACTAGACAGCCGACAGTCAACTATTAGTGGTATTAGCTCAAGAACAGTGCATAGAGAGCTTCATGGATTTGTTTTCCATGGCCGAGGAGCTCCAATTAAGCCTTACATCTATAAGTGCAATGCAAAGTGTTGGATGCCATGTTGTAAAGCATGCCTGGAGTGAAAAATCATGCTTCTCTGGCTGGAAGAGTCTGGTTTGGTGGTTGGAGTGATACTTGACTAACTGCACTGTGCCAAGTGTAAAGTTTGGTGGATGGGGGATTATGGTGTGTGGTTGTTTTTCAGGACTTGGGCTTTGCCCCTTAGTTCCAGTAGAAGGAATTAAAAAATTTTCAGCATACCAAAGCATTTCTGACAAGTTCATGCTTCCAACTTTGTGGGGAGAGTTAAGGAAAGAATGACAATAAGTCAGAATTGTTTTGTGCTCATCCAGTGCTCTCCTATGTCACACATTTTGTTCATAACCTTTAAGCACAGAATTTGTATGAACAACCAAGCATCGGAAAGTTACGGTTCGTGGCACCCAGTATCTCATGTGGTCTTGTTGGCTGCAGGCGGTGGTCTCCAGCTCACACTGGAGCAATTCACAGTCGAGCATGAACCAGTGAATATGAGAATTAACTCCTACACGTCTAAGGCCATGGCCATCAGCAGAAATAGGGTAAATATTTTGACCCCTCCAGATAAGGGGCTCGTTGCTGTCCCAAGTGGAGGGATTCTTGTTCCCTTGATTGAGGGAAGACAGGGGCAGAAGATTGACAAATAGATTGCGGCTGCTGTACTCGTCCGTCGTGGTCAAGAGAAAGCTAAATGTGAAAGCAAAGCTGTCGATTTACCGGTCTATTTACGTCCCTACCCTCACCTATGGTCACAAGCTTTGAAACTAGTAGAAAACCAGCAGAAACTAAAAACTAAACATTTTTAAACAACAACAAAGAAAATGTAAATAAGAAAGTTAACTCTGAAACTAAATTTTTATTTTTTTTTTAAGTTAAAATGAAATAAAAATAAAAACTAATTAGAAAATGCAAAACTATTATCAGTTCTATAAATGTATTTACAATAAAAAAGAAAGGGAAATTACTGGCATTGTCATTTAATAAAAATGATTTGCAGTATTTGTTTTAACACTTTGAATAGATGTTTTAATTTGACGACTTGTTGTCAATCCTAGGCCCCTCTCACCTCTGAAGCACATTCCTGTAGGGTGCCAACCACTGGAATAAGCATTTTCTGAAGTGGAGACTTGAGCAGGCGTCCCAGCAGAGGGATACCCCCAGCCTTCCGAATGGCCTTCTTGTTCTTGGTGCTCCTGCTGCAGCTCCATAATGCTAAAGCCCCACAACAGGCCACCTCTATATCCTCCTCCTGGCTGGGAGTAAGGCTGGCGAAATTAGGAAGGCAGTCCAGCAGCTTTACCTGATTGGAGATATAGACACCCCAAAACTTACATGTATATAAACACACAGATGAAGCTGTGTGCAGACAAGCAAACACACTCTGTATTTAATCTGATATTCTCTACATATAAGATCTGTGAGCCTAACACAAATTCAAGAACTAAACTCAAAAAATTTATTTGCTAGATTTGGGTAATAATTGATGGTTCCAGATGGAAATAGCTCATTTTTGGTCATGATGGGTGGGATTAAAGTTCTGTTACTAGAACATTTCATTCAGGGAGAATTAAAACAACAGAGAAGTTAGGAGTGGAAAACTGTCAGGATAGATGTTGATGCTGAAAAGCCCAGTGTGACCATTTAAAGCCATCATTCTGTGTTCATTTGATTTGGAGCTGAACAAAATAAACAAGACATGGTGGCTAAATTAGGAAGGCAGTCCAGTCAAAGATCCCTCCATCAATAATCACAAATGCAGGTCAGAGGATGTAGGAGACATTCTATCTGGTACCCAGCACCCACTTTCTAATTTAAAAAAAAAACTGATGACCACTATCAGGCATCTATTGTGTGAAAAGGGAACATAATTCTTTACTTCAAGGAAGCCAAAACAACAAAAAAAAAACCTTTGAACTATGTTAATATATGGATTTCATCAGAATAAAACAGAATTTTTCTCAAAGTTTTCAGGTTTTCTGAGGTTATTACAAAGAAATACTACATCATAAATAAGCTGACCTGTGTTTTCAAGGAAAATCTGCCACTGTTGGACATTTTTCGTTATTACCAGTACAGAAAGATCAGGCTCAAATCTGCAGTGTTTTTTCCTGCTGCATTCCTCACCATGGGATTGTAGAGCTTGAGCCATGTCACACTCTGAACTTGCATTTTACTCTGCTTACACTCACCAGTTTATTGATACCACCATATAACCTGACATTTCTTCTTGCTCTGCGGAACTTGGCCACGTTAGCGATGGTCTCGGCAGCTAAGGCCTTCAGTTCCTTGACTGGTGAGTCCAGGATCTTCACTATGCTCTGCACGCCTTTCATGTCAACAATAACCCGACGGATTTGCGAGTTGTGGCTGATGGTTCTCAGTATTTTTAGAGATCCGATCTAATCACAAGAACACACATTAATATTAAATATAACCAGTTAAAAATTATGTTTGTTTTATGATAAAGAAACTTATGCCTACAAGAGGTCTCTAGTAGCCAAAAAAGTAGCAAAACTTTCCACTAAAAGTAGATAAAATGTTGCAGTACAACCCAGTTGAAAAGCACCAACCCACACATCTCATTAGGAATGCTATAGAATAATTGCTACCCCATTTTTTAAACAGCATGCTTTCTACCTTGCACTCATGTTTCTGAAACTAAAACACAGGCTGGCACACATGGCCAGCTCTGTTCATGCCAGCAGGCCATGCAGGTCCAACTTTGTCATGGCAACTCACTTTGCATTTGTGTTCATCTGTATCCAGCAAGTTAAGGAGGACTTTAAGGCCACCTGTGTCCTGGATAGCCATTTGGCATGACTCCTGCATCAAATTAAAGTCCATCATGGCACAAAGAGTGTCAACAGTGACTATCTGGTCACCATCCTGAAACAATAATTTCAAACACAAATGAATTAAAAAGTAGGAGAGGAGGAAATAACATTAAGAATTCTCCATTCTCTTATACTGCTCTTCCCTCTTACTCTGTTGTTTTTTTTCATAATGCTACACATGCTGGAGCTGTTTCATTGATGCCACAGCCTTGTACTTTAAGTGTTTAGCGTTGTGCTGGTTAACACTGATAGAAAAAAAAATGATTTGCTGAATTCCTGGTGTTCAGTTTGGCTCATGGTAGGTTTCAGCATCTAATGGTAATGATATTATAAAATGACTACTGGGCAAACTATAAATAACTGTGCTGTGTGGCGTCCAGACACACACACACACACAAAGAGGTTTTTGTGAAACCTGAGTTTGCTTCTGTTGTGCAGAGTGAACTTATCATACCTTGAGATACTTAACCAGTTTCTGGATTTGCCAGTATTCAGAGGGCAGGTCTGTGTTAGTCTCTGGATGGCGATATGGCTGCTCCTCTTCCTCTTCACTCTCAGTGGAGCTCTCACCGAAAAGTTCCCCTGGCAGGGCTCCTGCTGATGTCTTCCTAAAATACACAAGAGCAACTTCTGCCTTTTTAATTAGACATACAATCAAAACCCTATATGTCTAACGTCTTGGTTGAATTTACCATTTTACCAAATTACCAATTGCAGATCTAGAGGAAACTCTTAAAAGGAAAACTTACAGTTTCTGGGAAGACACGTGTCCAGGTGAAGAAGATGCAGATAATTCTGCTTTCGTCTTGCTCTTGGCTCTTTGTCTTAGATTTTTGTGCTCATCTTCAGAACTCTTAAGGGGTTTATTTTCCTCTGTTTTACTATAATGAGGTGAAATAAGAGTCATTATAGCTGCTTCATGGCTACAATCAGATCCCTTGCACTTTTAACCTCTGCTTAGTTTAATTTAGCCCAGCTGCAGTGCAAGAAGGAACCCTTGTAGGTTTTGACAAAAGAGATCTTACCGTTTTTGGGAGGACATGTGTCCAGGTGAAGAAGATGCAGAGAATTCTGCTTTTATTTTGCTCTTGGCTCCTTGTCTAAGACTTTTTTCCTCCTCTTCAGAACTCTTATGGCCTTTATTTTCCTCTGTTTTACTGTAATGATGTGAAATAAGACTCATGATACCTACTTCTATTTTGAGATGGTCATTTTTCTGGCATAATCATTATTTAACAATTCAGGACAGGGTTCAGCATTTTTTAAGCAATTAAGATTAAAAAGACCAGTTTCTCCTCAGATGGGTACAAATATCCTGAGGTAAAGCTGCAACAGCTCAGCCCTTGCTAGATCTATTTATCAATCAAAGACCAAATTTGATAGATCTTTTGGGGATTCTTTTCTCATACTTATTCCTAAGTTTTGTGTTTAGCAGAGAGCAAAGAGGGTTTCCCTTGAATTTCTAAACCATATAACGATGTTTTTATAACATCTTAGCAGATACACTAAACACATGCATTAAAGACTTGGCATCATGGTCATCAAAGTTCATCTGCTCTTCAAGAAGAATACCTGCAATGCAATGAATATTCAGAAGAATTCTTAAGTGAGGAATCATCACATACCCACATGTAGACAAGATACCACTTGGTCTTGGTTCATATATGTTCCTACGTGTTGTGTGCAGCTCAAGCTGTAGTTGCTCATTCACAGTCTTTTCCTTTTTTGTTGATAGTTCTTGAACTGCAGAAGCCTGCTGGTAAGGGGGAAAGCGAGAAGTTGAAGAATGAGTGTAAATACCTCTTCCAATTTGCAACAAAACAAGCGAAATTTGACTGTAAAGTGCTTTGTAGTCTGACTGTACATTTCTCAAATTCTTGCTTATATAAAAAAAGCTATTCTGATTAAGCTGATTAGCATTTCTTTGACTTCTTGTCAATCAGCGTGCTGTATTTTCCATCCATTTTTGCAACTCTATGTCTGACAAAGTCTTGGTCATGCCACTCAAGGAAGACTCATATAAAAACCACGAAAGAGTAAAAAGTTATAATTAAAAACACAAAATTGACATAAGAGCCCGTACTCAACAATATATGGACTTATTTATTTGGGCTGTGTTTGTGCATTAGCTAGAGCCAAGCATGCCCAATTGCTTTTTTCATTGGCTTGTGTTTTATAAAACACAAAGTGCTATTGGAAACGTATGTCAATATACAAACCCACAGTTTGACTTTACTAGGCTAACCAACTTTCTCCAGTTCTACTATATGAGAAATGGACAAATTCGTACTTGTCTGCCTGGAACTCAAAAGTACTACAGGAAATTAGCCCTGTTGTTCTCAGCCAACTTTGGTGGTTTCTCCCATTGATACTTGGGGACGTCTAGTCCATATGCGGCACAGATGTTTCCTATACACAATGTCTCTGTGCTGTCCTTTTTTTGCTTTTAGCCTTTATTTGGACAGATGCAGTGAAGAAAGACAGGAAAGCAGGGAGAGAGAGAGGGGGGTTGGTTTCACGGACTTCAGGTGGAGACCTCAATGCACTGTAAGGAGTTTTTTATGTCTTGGCATCAATGCCACCTATCACCTCCTGTGGCCAGCTTATTATTCCATCAATACATATGCCCTATCAGCATATGATCTTATTCCTGCTGTTCAGTTTGCTTTTCAGAACCTTTTTTACCTTCTAGAGGTACTTGGCTATGGCAGGCCTTCACTTCACCTCAGTTCCCACTGGCCTGTGGGATAAGAAGGTACTTGCAGCTGCACTTTTTATCTGATATTCTATCTTCTAGCAAGTTTGGATCACCTTCCCTCTCTTTGCAGCTATTCGCCTACACGTTCCCAGTCTGAATGACATCTTGATATCCTCGCTAATGATCCTGGTGATGTAATGTTCCCTCACTGATGGGATTTTGCCAGTGAGCCGGGGGACTCCTGCTCTTGGTTGAGTGGCTACTTGAGGTTGGGCACAATCTTTTTCCTCTGATAAAGATTAGATCCTTCTGTCCCTGTAGGCAGCTGGGTATCAACTAGTTCAATTCTGCTGGTCTCTTTTACTACAGTTGGTTCATTATGTCCATATTGCTCACTACTGTTTCCACTGTGCAATAGCCTCTTAAACTCCAGCTTCATCTTTTATTGATGTCATTGCAGTGAGCTGCCAGGTGCTTCTTGGGCAGTGTGGATGTTGGCTTTTGTGTTCATCCATAGTTCCCACATGTGTTAAAGATAACTGATCTCTTACTGCATTGGCTGGAATAGTAGCATCCATCAATTCTGTGTTGTCAGTCCTTGTCCATGTATAAGGCATACATGGACAAGTAGTAGTTCCAGTAGTCCACTTATCATCAGTATATCTGGGCATATATACAGATGTATAGTATTGCACTATTGCAAAAAATTCACATTCATTCACTCAGCTTAAATGGCTGAGAGTAGTACAACATGCTAATATAAACTGGGAGTTGGTGCAGACTATTGACTGATTAGCAAAGTCTGATAAAAAGTAAAAAAAACAGGGACACTGCAGGTTCATATACTAACAACTGCTCAATCATTGAAGTCATGTCCAGAAGCATACCCTGCTTTGCTGTCTGTTTGGTCTCTAATGAAATTTTTTAGCCTGGATTACAGAATCCCAACTCTGTGTACAGATATGAATCACACAGCATCAGTCATAAAATCACAGGATTAGAGAGAAGGTTCATAAGACAAAGAGGCATTTGAGAACCCACACACTTTTGCTTAGAGAGTTACAATTCACAGCAAAAAAAAAGACACACCTTAATGTGTTTATGTTAATTGCTATAATTCTACTCTACCTGGTTTATTTTATCAGCAAAATGTGGAGATCTGCTCTTCAGAAGTGTTACCAGGTCTTCATAAGCATCACTTGTTCGCTCATATCCATTCTCCTCCCCCTCCTGTTTTATGCCCTGTGAAAACAAAGTTAATTAACTTTTTTTCTATTCCAAAAACCACAATTTATTGTGGCTCACATGTCAGCTGTTGTTAGTTAAAGTTACAGTTGAGCTGAGGTTAGAACATATCTGAAAGCTTGTGTGAAAATGAAATGATTATGTTTTAAGTCATATTTACATAGAAATATAAAAGATCACAATGTGGACCACACTGCCTTTCTACGGAAGAGGATTAGGGCCACTGGAAAAAAAATCTGAGAAAAAAGTTAGAATTCTGACTTTTTTCTCAGAATTCAGGAAAAGAAGAAAAAAAAAGACGTGCCCACTTTTTTTTTCCAGTGGCCCTAATCCTCTTCCGTACCTTTCACTTCTAGTCTTACCCCATTGAGAAAACTCCCAGCAGTGCTACAGGTAATGTAGAGGGTTTCAGTGTCACAGGGCTCAATCACAAGGTAGCAAATGTCACCCTGCACCTGTCTCCACAGGGGGGCACGATAGCCATTTGAAAATTGAAAGTCTGAAAACAAAAACAAGAAAGCCAACTTAATAACCTTGGAAATGGTTAAAGGTACAGTCCGTTGATTTTCGAGTTTATTTCACAGAAAAAAAGAATTCAGCTTCAAGCCTCATCTCCTGAACTCAAGTTAGGGTTCTAACCAGGGTTCATACGCATTTTTGAGCATCAAATTCAAGCACTTTCAAGGTCCATTTTCAAGCTTTTCCAGCACATTACCAAAAAAAAAGAATGCCTGTTTCACTTTGCATCACCTCAGTAAGACCATGTAAAAATTAAAACAAACCATCTTAGGTCGACTTAAATGTACTTTGTGCCTCTTGTTAAAACAGAGAAAAATGCACCACACAAAAATACTGAAAAAGGAAATGGTTGCCTTATATGCATATAGTATACAAACTCAAACACATTTCTCTTAAAAATTAAGATATGCAAATGTGAACAAATGAACTTGTTAGAGATATTCATCTCCACTTGAAAAAAACAACAACCCCACAAAACAAGAAAACTGCACCAAACACCACAATAATACACAGCAAGGCCAAATTAATAAGTCTCTTATCAGGTATTGATGCTTCTTTCCTATGTGACACAAAAATAGGAGACAGATGTTTGTTTTTTTTAAGCACCCATGCCCAGAAAAATGGGGGCAAAAGGGAGGAGATCGCGTTTAATCGGTTATAACAAGAGGTCAGAAATATAAGTGCCGACGTGAGTAGTGTCCATAGAAACCTCCGAATCTCAGCCAGAAAATCATGTAAACCATTTCAACAACAACCAAACAAAGCGAAGATACCAAACAGTTAAAAGAGCAGCTATGTCACCATGAATCTGTGGACAGGTAATATCCATATTTTGATTTATGATTTTCTGGAGTTAAAGGTGTTATATGCTATAAAATACTTTTAAATAAATTAGGTGAAGGGACTTTAAGAATGCACAAGCATCTACCTAAAATCTATTTATTTAGTCTATCATCTGTGATATAATTATGCAAAATTATAATGTGTTGTTCATCTCCCTTAAACAAACAGGCAGCCTTAAAGTATGAAATATTAATATATTAAAACACTTAAATTTCTCTGCTGTCTTGCTCATAGAGGGGCTGTCTGATTGTTGAGGTTTTCTCTGTATTATTTTAGGTGCTTAGCTTACAAAATAAAGGTGATGGTTGTGATTTGGCACTATATAAATTGTTTTGAATTAAAGTAAAAATATAGTGTGTAACAATTTTCTTTTTACGCAAACAGTAGTTGAACCACACCAGCTGGTGCAGCCATCATGGGGCACAGTCTAAATTTCATGTTTTTGATGTTTCCTACAGTAGCTAATCTACTGACATCTAACAGTGCAGCATGATATCATTGGTTATGATGTCTATAGTTATACTTGCAATATAAATCGGATTTGAATGGGGGGTTTTTTGTTTGTTTGCTTTTTCTGTAGAATAGAATAAAATGTGTCATTATGTGTGCATGCTGCTAAATGCAATGCAATGAAGCAAAATACCTGAGCTGAAAAATGACTTTGTAAACTGGAATCTGTCTCTCATGTCTTTGAGAGCAGCAGAACACAGCTTTTATGCAGCATTAGAGTTAACAGTGACTGCTTTCCTCGTATTCCAGTAAAATGTGGAACTGATTCAAACCTGATGTGTATCGCAGCGACTTCAACAGCCCTTTATCCCCTCCACCGCAGAACATTTGAAGGATTTCCACTTCATTCTTCACTGCTTTGGGGTTCAGCCTTACTTGTCTTTTGTGAATATTAAGGAAAACAAAACAATAATTCATTAGTAGTTACTTTTTTCAATATGCTTCCTAGTCCAATCAGATAGGCTGTTTCAAATGTGCTTGAACATGTCTAAATGGAAATATTGTGGAGCACTCACTCTGATATGTCTTTAAGAAGCTTGTCAAGGATCTGTTTGTCCATGTCTTGGAACAACTGAAACAGTTTGACCTTGACCTCCAAGTCCTTAGATAAGCCTTCCTCCTTCGTCCTGTCTACCACACTTACTGCATCGTCATGGGCTTCTATCGCCAGGTCAGAGGAAAAGCTCCTACCAAGAATCTTAACCAGGGGCTCTTTGTTTTCTGAACAACAAAAGAGGGGAGGTTTAGCGATTCAAATTCAAATGCTATGAGTTGGATTCATTCTGAACTATAAAAACAGCTGGCTTTGACTGTACTTTGTTTCTTTTCAAAACTAAGCTAATATTATCTCTCCATAACAAATCCACTGGCAGTATGAAATAAGTATTACTATATTCATCATGTGTCCATCTGTTAAAGAAATATATATTAGTTCAGAGAAAGAATTACCAATGGTGGCATAATTGGATGGCTGTACACAGTAACAAGGAGGACAAACACATTAAGTCTGTGGGTTATGGAGGAATGCTGGTGGTTGGACTGCTTAGGATGCAAATTGGACTCAAATTTACCTTCTAGACATGCCCGAACCTCCACCAACTTCTTATCATCTGCCAGATGAAGCAGTTTAGAGAGCTGGCTGAAGCTGCGTACATAAACAGTCGGTGGAGAGAGCTGCAGGAGTGGATGGCCCTCACTATCTCTTTCGTGGGACTGAACATCTGAGTCACTGAGTAGGAAATAAAACAAAAAAGAAACTTTAATTGCCTGAAATGCTTAATGGAGATCTGAGTCTTTGTTTTTGTACTTCTGATGAAATACAGTGGAACGTTCTCAATCTTACTGAAGCTGAAAAACAAATTAATTACAGTCCACATGCAGCTTTGAGTATGTCTAAGGTAAAAACATTTGGAGACCATGGTGACAGCAAATCCTGCACAGACACATAATACTGAGAGCCAGCCAGCTGCCCACTTCATGATTAGACCAACCTGATGTCGTAGTCTGTTTTGAAATCAGACGGCACTAAAGTGGTACTCCACTGGAGTGGCTCCTCAAACACATGTTCAGCTTCCTGTGGGTGTTGGGAACTAAAGTGCTCCACAAAGTGCAGGATTTCTTTCAACAAGGACTCATTCATTGGTGTGGATGCCAGCTTTGCAGTACTGGAGCTGACCATGGTCCATTGGGCAGCCCTGGTCAATGATATCCCCATCGCTGTGTCTGGGATACTCTAAAACTTAACATTAACAAAGGAACCATTTAAAACAGCCTTTTAAGTCTTGGTTTGCTTGTTGGATATGACAGGAAATAAATAAATATTTCTGGATGGATTCATGGATAATTTTAAAAAAAAAAGAAGACAGACTACAGTTAAGCGTATTTTTATGCTACAGAGTCCCGTTATTAGAAAAGCCGATGGTCTTCAGCTAATATTAGATACAACAACTGAAACCACACCGAGGTATTCCTCATTAATTCACCATGAAGCAAGTCTCTTCCGCTGTCTGTCATGAAGTTATGACTATCTGTTTTTTACCTGTATTAGTACAAACTTACCGTGTATTTTAACTTGCTTTACAACACCTTTACTGGTAGCTAGTCAACCACAGTGTCCATAGAAACAAGACCACTATCGGCTCTAGTAAGTGCCCCTCCCACTTTTGTTGCCATGACACTGGTAAACGAAACGGCAAGCGAGTTAAGTCAAAATTCACAAAACCAATTGTTTCAGTTGACACATGACGATAGAAAACGACTTTTTATATAGAGAAGAAGAAGAAGAAGAAGAAGAAGAAAGGTGGTGTCAAGTGTCGTTGTTGTCACTTACTGAAGTTGGCAATCTTTTCAGCTGCTGGTGAACATGTTAGGAGCCTACAAGTCATGTCCTGCGACCCAATCACTTACTGTATTCAAATTCAAATTTTATTTGTCACATACACAGTCATACACAGCACGATATGCAGTGAAATGCTTAGACAACTGCTCGTGACCTAAAATAAAAGACTATGAATAGGATAGGAAATAAATATGAAAATTTAAAAAAAAAAGAAAGTTAAAAATAAAATAACTGTACAACAAAATACACAATATAGAAAATATATAAGAATATATGAAGAAATATAGAACAATAAGAGCAGCTGTACAAGTAATAAATGGTAATGAAAGAAATGTAATGTCCAGGGTTGTGCAATCCACATATTTAAGTGTCTTGTGCAGTGCAAAAATGCTTAAAAGTGATTTATTTAAGTGACGTGTGACTAAGTGAGTGATTTGATTAGATGACCATGCAGTGTAGTTGTGAAGTGCCCACTAGTGTAAACAAATGTCCGGAATGTCCAGTGTGTGTGTAAGAACCATATGTGTGGGTCAGTATTATGTGGTGATGTGATTGAGAGACCGTATCGCCTGCGGGAAGAAGCTCCTCCTCAGTCTCTCTGTGTTGGTCTTCAGGGAGTGGAATCGCTTTCCTGACCTCAACAGAGAGAACAGTCTGTTGTTGGGATGGCTGAGGTCCTTCACGATCTTCCTGGCCTTGGTCCAGCACCGTCTGCTGTAGATTGAGTGCAGGTCAGGGAGCTCGGAGCGGATGGTGCGCTCAGCTGATCGCACAACCCTCTGTAGAGCTCGTCGTCTGTCCTGCATGGTGATGTTCCTGAACCAGGTTAAGATGTTTCCCGTCAGGATGCTCTCTATGGTGCACGAGTAAAAGTTCCTGAGCACCTTGGAGGGCAGTTGGAAGTCTCTCAAGTGTCTGAGGTGGTAGAGACACTGAAGGGCCTTTTTCACCATGGTGTTGATGTGACAGGACCATGACAGGTCCTGCGTGATGTGAACTCCGAGGTATTTGAAGCTGTCCACTCTCTCCACTGGGCACTCGTTGATGACAGGGGTCTGGTAGTTCCTCTCCTGCTTAGTGCTGAAGTCCACTATCAGCTCCTTTGTCTTACTGACGTTTAGAAGGAGGTTGTTCCTCTGGCACCAGTTCTCCTGTACTGTACTACTTTGTTATTTTAATGATCACAGAAGTGTAGTAAACTTTTCACGGATAATATTTGTGTTTAGTAAGTCACATAAACCAGTAAAATAAAAAGCTATGAAATGTTCAGGATTTAGCCTGTGGAAGGTTAGTGTGTAACAAATGAGATAATTATAAAAATCACTCTGTGTGATAGTTTGCATGTGAGAGGTGTATGAAAACACAGCTGCTGGGTGATCTTATGTGTGTTGGGAAATAATTTATAATTGTGATTTTTTCATGAAGTTATGGCTATTGCCATAACTTGGCAATAGCCATAACTATGGCTATGCCACGTGTGTCTCTTAGATACAGTGAGTACCAAAATGCCACTGAAAATTTGTCACACTTTCTCAAGGATGATACAGTTTGATAACCTCGAGTCAATATGTGTGATGTGTGATGACAAACTAGCTGCCTTAAACTAGCCCACTGAATGAACAATGGGCTTTGAGGTCGGTTCCATAATCATTAATAATCAAGGAACTGACCTCACAGCCCATTGTTCTTTCAGTGGTGCTAGTTTCAGTCATTGTTCAAAGGTACTGTTTATAAGGTTGTGAAAATCCTGCAGTCAGCTGAGACTCAAAGTCGTCACTTAGAGGAGTGACAAAATGTTCCTCCCACTGAAGACGCTACGTCCAGATGAACAGAACTTTTGGGGATTTACTTACTTGGATGACTGAACATGCATCAAGACATAGCTCCCATAACAGAGGTGTGGGACAAGTGGGTAAAGGTTCTTCAGATTTTAGATTTTTAGTGAGTTTGGGTCATTTTTGACCCTAGGCGTGTACAGGACATGAGGACAATAGGAGGGCTAGAGTGTCTTCCTTAAAAGATGCAAAGCAACTTGTGGTATTAACAATTTAAGAGAAAATTTGGTCAAATACACTTACTTAGCACCTCCTAAACCCATCACTGTGCAAGCTTTAGACAGCCTGGAGGTGCTGTTGCCAGTACCCAGTACATCTCCGCATATTAAAAATGAGCCACTGACCTTGATTGCTTTTGGGGGGGAAAAACGTATTTGCCCATTCATTCACTTGTGCGTATAGCCTTGGGAGTGTGGAGGGTTAGTGCCACATTACTGTATGTGAAAGCAGCCATTTTGTGTCCCCCTTTACTCTAGTATCCTAATTATGAAGCAGGAATGAGTGAAACACATCAGCAGCAATGTGTGGACAAACTGAGTAAGTGGCTTCTCCTCCTCTTCCCCCACCTAGCACTTCTCTGCCCAACACCATTAACTCTCCTTTGCTCTGCTCTACTCTCAAAGTGAGCACCATGGAAGGTGTTTGGGTTAAGTCAACCTGATTTTGATCAGTACAGGATTTCTTTTGAACATCAAGCGGAGGGCGGCTAAATCCTCTTCTTAGGAGCCCCCCCCCCCCCCTTTCACCACCTCCACCTGTTCATTACGTTTATTCACAAAATATGCAACATTTTATTAAAGAGAAGTAGGGATTGTGCTGGTAAACATAAAGTTGTGTTCACTCTTTGCTTGGCTAACAACATATATGAATTAATTTGGGGACATTGCAATTACAAGTTTAGTCGTATTTTCTTTAATAAAAAATGCAGCAGTTATCAAGAATAATGTAAATTCATACAATGTGCCACTTAAAGAGTATATCATTACAGGGAGACATTAAAAAGGTATTTTCTGGAGACTGTACAAATGTGACTTTGATCTGTAAGATGGGCAGCAGGGGGGTGGGGAGGTAGAAAAACTGAATAAACAAAAAGACAAAAAAATGTTGGGACAAAGTATGGCAGACAAGAGTGTTAAAGACTTTTAAATCATATTACATCAGAGCAGTATAACCAATCATGCTTACACTTAAAAAAAAGGACACAAATCAAGTTTGTATATGTCACAGTTGGTGGAAAGGGAGAAATAAATGATGCACAATTTGGAAACATACAACCTGAGCTGGACATTCAGCAGAGTAAGAGAGTATTCTTAGAGTAAAGAAAAAAAAGAATAAATATAGAGTTTAAGGAATCATTTAGACAGTTTGGATAATATGCTTAATGCTTTTTTTTACTGAGACTTTGGAAGACTGATAGCACTCTTAGAGTTTTAAATGCAGCTAGAGATTGGAGGCAATCAGCCGAGCAAGCACAGAAATTAAGAGATGAATTCAATATGAACTAACTGTTATTAATAGGGATGAACAATGTACTAAAATCACAAGTTCAGAAAGACTAGCAGACATAGGCTAGCTCCTCCTAATTGTTTCCAGTCTCCAACTATCCTTGCGCTCTACCTCCATGTATAAAGGACAACTTATCCATTGGCTTGTATTTTGTCATATACTAAGCAGATATTAAACACTGCTAAATATGCAAAATATGCAAAAGGTCATCTCTGGGAGGCAGTGCATACGAGCACTAGTTTCTGTTTGCACAGGCTAGGTGAGGGGCAACCAATCAAAGAAAGTATACTTTTAAGGAGCAGGAAGTTAAAAAACAAAACAAAACAAAACAACAGCCCAAAGCATAAATAAATAAAATATGGATTGTTTTTGTGTGAATTCTGGTGAATAAAAATGTAGCTGGAATTATAGTCTCCCCTTAATTTAAAGGAGGTCAGCTTGTCCCAGAATCAACAAGAGAGCAAAATCTGGAGCTAGGAGAATTGTAGCAGTGCTGATAATAGAGCCAAATAAAGCCAAGTAGAGCTGACAGAGCCAAAAAACTAAACTAGGGTGACGAACAAAAAAATGCTAGATTGAGAGAAAAAAATGCTTCTAGTAAAAAGAGGCTGTCACAGAGATGGCTACAGCTAAGATCATATTAAAGTCATAAATGTATATAAAATGCATAAAAAGGACTACAAGCAGATATTAGAAAATATATTAATTTCTTTTAAATAAAATTACACTTATTGCCCTTTCTCAAAAGTGTACCTGACAGTGTTTTGCTTGGAATAACAGTCATGGAAGATTTTAGATGTACAAAAGTCTAGTAAGACAGAAGGCAAGTATGTTTTCCTTTCTCCTCTTTCCCTGGTGCTGTGCTCTTTTACAGACAAACACATGTAAGTTGTCCACGAAGAAGAAATACATCAATCCCTTTGGTTTCTAATGGTCTAATGTTATAAAACCACTAAAGGAGTCCTGTTTGGCCGGTTTACTGATGTGCTGGCAGGACTGCTGGTGCTACGATGCTCCAAGCTCGCTCCACGTTCCGGTTTGGACCAAGGCGCTCCAAGTTGTGGCCATGGATGTGTGACCCAGACTGAGACCCTGATCAATGTCAAAGTCTTAGATTCTGGAAAGAAGCCTGCAGCCACAACCTGATCACATCTGGTCAGACCTGGAGCTTCCAGACCACAGCTGAGGTCTAAATCCAACCTGATCCCAGGCAGAAGCTTATTTTTAGCTCGATGCAGTTCAGGTATGGCGACACAGCAGCCAGGCACTGTTTTATTCCTGATTTACTTCCCAACACCGTCCCTGGCAAATATTTTTTTAAAAAGATAGAAAACCTGCATATTTTTGTCAAAGCGCTTCCCTTTTCTCCTTTTACAGTCAGTATGTCTCTCAGGAGTGAGTCCAGCTGACTGGAATCCAGTGTGTCTCTGTCTCCACTTTCTTTAGTGCCAACTGCAGCTCGCTGAAGGCAACATCGAGGTTGTCGTTGACTATAACCATCTCAAAGAGATGGCTGTACTGAGTCTCCATTGTCTGGGCCGTGTTCACCATCTCCTGAAAGTCTTCCTCCTGGGAAAAGAGAGAAGAGACAAAATAGATGGAAGTTAAAAACACAAAACGAATAAAATCTCTTTCGTCAGTCATCCAAGTGACTGATGAAACGTTTCTCCCACTGAGAACGCTACGTCCAGATGAACAGAATCAACTTTTGGAGAACTTATTTTATCATTTATCATTCAAGTAAATACTGCCTTTCTAAATGAGCCCAGGTATCTCTTGGTAGGTTAGGGTGCTGTGTTTTTACTGGGAACACTTAACTTTAAATTGGACTTTAGCTCATTTTCGCTGCTTGTATCTGTGATCTCGTTCTTTCAATCACTACCCAAAGTTCATGACCATAGATGAGGGGAGGGACATAGATCCACGGATGAATTGACAGCTTTGCTTTTACACGTTGTCATGATGAAGCTGTCTCTTACAGGGACTTTTGCCAGCAGTTCCTTCAGAATGTTTCTGGTGGTTTCTGCTTCATAATGGATTAGCTGTGTTTTTGTCTGCCCAACAAGAACATTAATCTGAGCAGGAAGCCGTTTAAGGAACAGCAAGCTGGGTTTGGAAGATGAATAGAAAATCAGAGAACTTAAAAAGAAAAGATTGGTTTAGGATGATGCCTCTTCTGGGGGACCAAACTTGAGAAAAAGCACACCCGGGACTCGTTTATTCCCACTAGGTGGCCTAATTTCCACAAGAAGTTATGTAGCATCTTGTGCCTGTTTAAGTACTTTGTAACAGCATAGATAAATTTCATTGCACAGCAACTAAATACTGAGTCACAGTTTAGGTGAACGTTCCCTCTGTTTTTATTGTAATTCTTTTATTTGTAGCCTTTATACATTTGTTGCTTTTACCTTACAGGACTATAAATCTTTACGCATTTCAGTGGCATGAAGCAGCACGTGTCAGCCTCAGTATCCTCTTTTACAAGCAACCACGTTCTCTGCTGGACACCTGCTTTGTTGTGCCAATAAAACCCACCTGTCTTTGCGTTTTAAAAAAGTGTCAGAAACCAAAGAGATTTCCTCAAATCACTTTGAAATGCCTGTGGTTCTTTCAGATTGGGTGCCAGTTTCTATGCTAACCACATTACAGCTGGGATTTTGCATTACATCAGATTGTTTTGCTTGTATTCACATCACGCTTCCAGCCAGCTCGACTGAAACAATGAGACGACTGTTCCTCGGCCTTTATCATTAAAGCAGACCTGTCTCTTGCAAAGAAAAATACAGCTAGCGTTGGATTGAAAATGTCTGGGACGACTTGCCCAACAACAGCTTCCCTTCATTTAATAGTAAATATAAGATGGGTTTGGGTCTGTCAGTGTACATGAACATTTACACAGAGACTTTGTTTGTTAGCTGGTTGAAATACAGCCCGCTGTCACACAGCTTTATAGAAGTATATTTGTATTACATGAGAGAATAACAGAAGCTAATAAAGGGACGTTAAAACTGCAACAGACTGTTCACAACCAGATTGCTTCTGACAACTAAAGCTTATTGTTCTCAAGACCCAGCTGGGAAATAAGGAGCGGACTGAGACAGAATTATGTTTACCTGTGTGAATAATATAAGCTGATGCTGTGTCTGTATCAAGGTTTAACAAGCTGACCTTCAACCATAAATTCACTGCATGTTCTAGGTGAAAGTGTATTGTACTCTAGCATTTTCCTCAACACTTATTACCCATAAATGCACTAAATTATGCCTCAATAAGTCGGATCCTATTATATTTTGTGTGAATATGACTTGACTAACTATCAGCTCTGGGCATATGTGTTGTAACTTTTTTAAACAGAGTAATGTTTGACCTTTTGATTTGACATGTGAGTTAAAGGTAAATCAACACATGTGGAAATGAAACCACTGGCTATCGACTGATGACAAATTAGCTTTTTATTAGCTTTCAAAAGTTTTCTACATTCCTAAACAATGACCCCTTTGGCTCAGATGTCTGCTGCCTATACCAGAAGCCCTGAAATATTGCCAGTTGTTCTACAGAGGTCAACTAAAGTCCTGTGACTGTATCACTGCAGATTGCATGTGTGTGACTTGTAGTTCATCGTAATATAATTGCCAGAGACTGCTTATTTTCAGGTCATTTCAGATCGGGTCTGACTACCAGGCTTTTAATTTTTATGGGGTTGTGTTTGGGAAATTAATTTGTACCAGTTTGTAATTTCTCTATGGTCCATTCTGGTGTCAGTATAGAGTTGATAGAGCTATGACTAGAAATGTATCAGTGGAGTCATCAACTGATGTGGAATTAAGATCTGCTGGAATTGCAGCTTAATTTGACTGCATGTCCTGCCTGAAGTAATGCTATGCTTGATTTGACAACTTTAGGAAGGTTTAACTGCTATATTAGCTCAAATAGAGCTGTTGAAACTGAAGAGAAATATTTTTATTTCACAGTATCACGTGAACCGTGCTTGAATGAAATGTACAGGATTGTATTCGTTCCTTGTTGGTCTTCAGAACGGCCATTTGCCCCAAGGCTGCACTTTGAAAACATCTGTTTGAATCAACCAAGCATCACGATGTACCTCAAGCAAAAAATACATCAGAACAAATCACATAAAACAGGTCGTGTGGACAGAGAGAAAGATACATTTAAACCCGACCAAGTCACAGTTACACAGTAACAATTTCCTCTTGCTTTTCTATCTCAACTTAAGCAGGGAGGTAATATCTGATTAACATACGATATAAACTATCAGCCATGTACAACCCACACACTAGAAATAAGTTTTTACCGTGAAGGGTTTGGTGGAGTCCTTGTCGTCTTTGCCTGATATAATTTGGGTTTTCTTTCTGGTCTCTCTCAGTCTGTCGACGGTCGGGGGCTTCACGAACACAACGAAAGGTTTAAACTCTGCTGTTCGAAGATGCTTTATTAGCTGAAAAGAATAAAAGTGGATGCAGAGAAAAAGGAGTTAGGCATTTGGCAGCACATTAAGACGTAATCACAAAGTGTGTCACGTATGGTATAAACAGACTGTGAAAAAATTAATAGACAAAACGTTTAAAAATATAATCCTGAAAAAAAAAAGGTTGCCAATTCATGGTCCACTTGTAATAGTGATATGAACTGGATTATGGGGTTGTCACAAAGTCCAGTTTAACAGATTCAGTCTGCTGATTTCCAATCGAGAAGATATTAAAAATTAAAATCTTCCTTCTATTTTTAAGCAAAGACATTTTCTGCCTTAAGTTCCTCAGACATGAAAAGTTGAGGCTTTTCTTCCATTCTCTCATTGTAAACCGAATATATTTCTGTTTTGCTGAAGCATTAAATCTTAAATTACCTTTTAACTTATTGACCTCTCTAGAATGAAGAAGTCTTTGCATAAATGACTTATTAGTTGGACAGAACAATAAATAATGACCACAGAGCAGATGACTTCCCATCATTCTGAGTGAATCTAGAACTTTGAAATCATGTTTATAGTTTTTGTCATTTAAAAATGACTCACAAACACCAATCTGAGGGATAAAGACTACTCACACTAACTCATCACAGCTTTTAAATTCTTTTGGAAGATATTGGAGGATATATATGTTTTTATTTATGTCTGATCTTTGTGTCTGTCTCTTCTTTGTGGTGACAGTTTTCTGAAATAACATGCCAATCTGGTACCTCAAGGGCCTTTCACATAGGATATGGCAAGTGCAGAGCTCTGAAACCCATTTGTTTCTATTGCTTGCGCCACTCAATAACAGTTTTAAAGAGCAAGTGCGCCGGTAAGAGTACTCTTGCATGCAAGGGTCAACGTTTAACTGGGTTAAACTTGGTTAAACTTTGACTGCTGCGACGTACCGTCGCACGACCAACAGAAACGAAGCAAACAGCCCTACTAAGTTCAACCACACAATGAATGAAAACAAGGAGGAAAAGTTGATTGTGAGTGTTTCCGAGTTCAACAAACTTCATGACACAAGTTGACATGCATACTGAGACTTTGGGAGGAAACAACACAAGTGTTCACTTGTGGGGACAGTGCCAAAGCTTTCTTTTTTATGGATGAGAAATAGCTGGTCCATCGAGTTTTCGACGTACAAGAGCGCAACAACCACTGCAAGACAAATTTTAGGCCACTCGCTCCAGCTCGTGGTAGGTGCGCCCAATGTGAAAGGCCCTTCAGAGGTATGAGAGAGATGAGATTTGATTAGAGGTGGTGTCTGGTGTCTGGTTCTGGCATGATCATCTGACCTTCTTGCTATGCTAATAGCAGTGGGTCAAGACCCACAACTCACAACAAGATGGATAAAAAACTTAATGGAGAGGCAGCAGCGGAACCACTGGGAAACAGCTTCCATCATTCACTCAGTTGGTCAATAACTGAGAAATGGCATTACTGTGGAGGTTTATGGTGACATAAGCCAAAGAGGAAATCTTCAAATAAAGTAACAGGGCGATCTGCTTCTGAGACAGGTAGTTTCCAAAACAGGCTAAGAATACAGTACAGGGATGGTGAGAAAGAAGGTGTCACTCACATGAGGCTGGACATCCAGCAGGCACACTTTCTTCTTTGAGAGGATTGAACGTATCGAGTCCAGACTTGTGCCGTAGAAATTCCCTTTGTACTCGCCATGCTCAATGAACCTGAGACATGAAAAGAAGAGTGATGAGAAAAAGCACGAACGCACATCTTTGGATGGACACATGGACAAAGTTTCAAATAATTATGTCAGTTTTTAGAAGAGTAATTACTGTAATCTGAGTTAAAGCTCAGGCCTTGTACCTGAGCTAAAAGAGGTTCTTTTAGACTGTGACGAGACAAGGATTATTTTTAACTGCATATATTGTCCAAGAAAGAAAATATAGATCTTGAAATGAGCATCAGGAGGACATTTTTAAACTAGTTTACATAAAACAAACAAACCTTTTTCCACTGTATTAGATATGTTAATTTGTGCTTTTAAGATTTTTTTATATATCCTCATAAGAGCAGGATTTTTTTTTTTTAAACAGCAACTTTCAACTTTCATTTTTATAATTAATTTTCTACAATCACTGTGATTTCTGAGATTAGAGTTTTGAGAAATGGTGATAAACCAAAACAATTCAGAATTGTTCTCTCCATTGTAGTAAACATTAAAGAAAGGCCGTTTGAAATAGAGACGTACAAACATATAATCTACACACAGCAGGATATCCAAAAAAGTTGTTCTCTTTTTTTTCCCAGGGAAAAAGTACTTTTGTTTTGGCCAGAGTATGAATATCAATTGTTCATCTCTGCTGCATAAAGTCTGAATGTGTGTTGTGATTGAATTCATCAGTTTTGCTTACTTGTTGTTTTGGATGTCCGTCTCAAAGAGCTGCTTGGAGATGAAGTGGTAATCCACACCATCGGTCTCCTGGTTCTTCTTGGGTCGACTGGTGTCTGAGTGAAAGAAGATGAAGATGGAAAGAGAGGGAGTGATGCCTGTGAGTCATTGCAATGAATAGTGCAATGCTCCTTGTGTGCAACAAGCAGAGAGACAGAGAGAGAGCCGGTGGTCTCCAAAGCTCCGGTTTTCAAATTGACAAAAAGAAGCAACACTTTTGGGCTTAACCCGAAACAACAGCAAGTGTTAAACATATCCATGTGTCCACTGGCAGCGATCAAACATTCAAAAAGAGCGAGACGAGACACTTTCCGATTCTCCTTCCTCTCAATGAGAGCCAGGACCTGTGCCATACGTTTCCTATACGGGTCTGAATCAGACTGTCTGGGCTCTATTAAACAACAGCAGCACAGGTCACATTTGAGAACAATTAACAGGCTGTGTGGAGAGAAAAAGGCCACGCCAATGGGATTTTAATACCGGGGACATTTCAAGTGTCAGACTTTGGCTGGGGGAAGACAATAAAGTCATAAAACTTGGTTATAAAAGTTTTTTTTTTCAATAATTAAAAAAATCTCTCTATGTAAAGAAATATTTCAAATAGTGAGAACAGTGAGAATAATACAGCCACGTTTTTATTACATTTTATTTTATTTCATTTATGTTGCATCCTCAATTCAAGATAAAGCACAGAACGGAAGAAAGACAGAAACTTTAGTTTCGGCACACAAATGTTTAAAGGTTTCTTTGGGATGAAACAAAGAGAAAAGAGATTGTTGGGAACACCACATTTAATGGTCAGCGAATTAACTTCTATTCTATTAACTAGTATAAAGCACACATTCACATATAAGACGCAGAGATAAGAACAAAGAAATATGCAGAGCGAAAGACAAATGAACTGTACTGTTCAGCCAAAGTTTGGTGGGCTTAAATCAGAAGAGTGAAGTTATCTTTTTTCCTTTTTTTTAATTTAACCTTTATTTACACAGGTAGTCACACTGACACCCAATGTCTCTTTTACAGGACACTTACGTGGAATGGTCACACTGAAGTGCTGGGGGTCAGAGATCAACAGTTTCTTCTTCAGTTCACTCAAGCCGACACCTGTGGGTCCTACACACAAACATCTAATTATAAACTCTGCCAAACTCCTCATCACGTTATTATCACATCCATAACATGATATGAGACATTCAAACTTTCTTTCGTCTGTACTTGGTGGTTAGAGTTGCCGAGGTTAACTCAAGACCTCAAACACTAATGATGAGAATATAAATTCAAATGTCTAATAGGATCAAATGATGAACTAATGAAAATTTGTATCCAAAAGATCTAAAGTTACTTTCTGGTTATTCATATTCACTTCTTAGGAACAGATGATAGAGAAACATAATATTCAGCTTCTCTCTTGCAGAGCTGGGCCACCTTTATTGTTTCTGTCGTCTCTATGTGACAATGAGATTGAAGGTGAGGATTTTCATTAAATTCGGTATCCTAACAGCAACAGTGTGTGAGGTAAGCAGCGACATCAGAGTTTGAGAACTTAAATTTCTCTTTACTCACCTACTAGCACCACCAGCCTGTGTTTGTCTCCCCTTTGCCTGCGGTACGGGACGACTTCCTCGTATGTGGGCACGTCAGCCATGTCGTACATTTCACTCTTCTTCGCCTCGTACATGGACTTGGTGGTCTTTCTGTCTCTCCTGCTGAGGCGAAAGCTTCTCCTGAACCCAGCTGGAGGTCAGCATGAGCCAAAAGAGGAGACAGAAGAAACAGATCAATCAATACAAAAAAAGAAAATTCTTTGTCAGTAGTGTAAAATCCAGCACAACCGTATGTACACATACAAATACTGTGGACTTCAATTTATAGTTGTTTCAGGATCTTGGCAAACACCTCCACACAAACATTACTTTCCCCAGGTGACATCAAACAGGTGAAAACTCATCATAGGTCTATCATCATCCAAAATACAGTCCCTCTCTCCTCTTGCACCCGCTGACACACTCACTAAAATAACACAGGTAACTAATTACACAACAACAACAACAACAACAACAACAACCATCCTGTCTTCCATACCAGTGGAAACTGTATTACACAGAGAGGATGACAATGAATGTGCTCCAAATTTTAGAACAAGTCAGGTATGGGTAAACGAAGCTTGCTCATTTGTTCTGGAAAGCCTCATAAGATGATCCAAACACGAACAAGTTAGTAAAAAGAAAGGAACTGGCACAAAGTTCCGATCTCTACTTTGATTCAAAGCCCCTTCAGTAAAGTAGAAGTGCAAAAACGTGAAGGAAAAAGATGAGCATATTTAACACAAGCTGGGACGACGCACACTTACACACAGATACATACAGGAAGCGACTTTACTTCCACAAACAAACAGTTAAATGAAAACAGAAAGTTGGTGTAAAGATTGAAATCAGTGAATGAATCTAAGCGTCATCAGCTTAAATGTAAATTAATCTCTACACTTGATGTAACCTAACACTGACCCCCACAGCTGCTCTGTATCAGCCCAACACAGAGCTTTACTGTGATTTCACCACATTAATGCAAGCTAACCTGTTTATTCTGCAAATATGATATTATAGAAAGACAAAGTTAGTATACTCACACAATGAAAATAGACCATTTGTCAAAACACATATGTGATATGTGATTAAAAATTTTGACATGTAACCTTTAAATCTGCAGGTCATTAAATGTCCCAGAGCAGAGATCAGCTTTAAAAATAATCTCTACTCTTTCTCTCCTGACCTGACTTTCTTATCTTTCTCCGTCTCTGAGTGAAGTTAGCTCTCTTTCTTTTCTCTCCTTGTGAAATACAGCAGCTGGACCTTTAACTAGCAACACACTGAGACGAACAGCACACAAACAGCTTGAGTCTGCTGATGTTTGTTGAGCTGATAGAAATGTTGTAGAAACATTATGTTGTGAAGCAAGGTTACTCCCTTTATACTCATTCCTCTTTTGTAACACTAGCTACAAGCTGACTAAAACATACAGACAAACGCATTTTTTCCGACTCAATTTCAGCTGATACTGTTGAGTCTAGAGTAACGAGCCTGTTTTAAAAATGATATTTGTGCAAAAATGTAGAGAATAAGAGTAAATACTCAGGTAAAGTACAGATACCTGAAGGTTCTACTTAAGTACAGTAACGAAGTAGCCTCTAAACAGTGCTTACTAAGGAGATATCATTCTCAAGTTTGCAGGCTGTAAAATCAGGAATCTGTTCATCCCAAAGTTGTGCTCAAGAATGACTCTGGCAATGGAAGTTACAGACGTTGCATCATTGAGAGGCATGGGGAGAAAACAAACCAAAAACTAAGGACAACAACTGCCGCCCCCTCCCACTCCTTTATTTCCCCATGCAACCTCAGCAGCATTGCAAAAGCATCTGTAAGTTCTAAGATTTCAAACTTTTAGGGACAGGCCAACTTTAAATCATACAACCACATCCAACAGGCTGAAAAGCCATGCAGCAAGTACTCTCATAGAGAAGATGTTATTATAACTCACTATTTTTTACTTCTTCTCCCGAGGTTCTCTCATTTCATTTAAACCTCGTTCTTGGCTGCTGGACTCAAGGTGCTGGACTTTTTTGGGCAAAAAAATGGAATAATGTTTGGCAGAGTTCGGCTTTGGGAGTGACCCTGATTGAGCTTGGCAGACATGACTCAAATGTAGTATTTATAAACTTGCGTGTGCTCTGGATATCCTGTGAAATCTGGAGTCTAAATGTGCAAATGACAGTGGTAATAAAAACACGATGGGAAACATTTTCTGTACAAGACAGGGATTTGGAAGCAGCTCTCTGGAATTAAAGTGGTTGCAGAACCAAAGTGGGTCATGGTAATTGTCATTAAGTCTGACTGGAACCACATCAGCAAGACCGGCCTTCATCCGGACCTCCACAATGCAGCGAAGCACACAAACCTTTCTTTTAAGCCAACTCCAACCAGAACCTCTCAAAGAAGTCCTCAGACCCACAGCAGAGGCAGAACAGGATAACTACATACTGCAAATCCATGACATGATCTGCCAGTGCACTCATGCTGTCAGCATGGGAGCACAAATAGCACAGCACAGTGAGAAAGTACAAAACTATTAAAGTCCAAAAAGTGAATTATGTAAGAAGGTTTAAGAAGTGAATTATTTGCCCCACAAGTGCTCTGTGAGTTAGAAGAACAGGTCAAAGGTATGAACAACTGTTCCGTCCCGTGAAACATGTATGACTTAATAGTTCTTAGAAGATGATATATGAAGGATTCATGTGGAAAAAACAAAACTTGTACTTGGCCACTGTCCTCATATTTATTGTAACAGTGAAATGACCACATCTGGCAGGAAAAGGCAAGAAGACAAAAGAAGACAATCTCTCACCTAGGTGAAATCCACCACTATAATCAGCATCCTCTGGTGATGAAAAGAAAGGAGCCAAAAGAGAACCACAACATCAAGTTAAATAGAATAGTCAGAAATGAGCTGCGGCCCTCTAAATATGATAAAGGGGAAAACACACAGGTGCTGTTAAGAAGAGAGTGATCAGAGAGGTTTGGGGTAAATTTTGCTTGAGTTACATTTTATAGTGTGTTCGTTATTTTTAAATATTGGCCTTTGCCCAGAATGACAGCCACGCATGTAGAGGTAAATTCAAGGACAGGTTACATATAACCTCCATCTAGTGAGCAGCTAAAGTTGACCAAAATAAACAAAATACTCTCTTTTTCTTTACAGAACTAACAATGCTGAAAAATGTTGATGGTCCCAGCTAACTGACTAAGCCCCATTTAGCCTTACAGGCCACTACATTCTTGGCTGTGGTGTTGGACGATTCTTGGAGACAGTGAATCAGTTTGTGCTGTGACTGAGTCCAACAAATATTATTTGTGACGGGATGATTCTCAAAAATGATGTCCACATTTGTGAAAATGAGTCGAGGAAAGATGAGGCTTTGTAAAATGTTAAAGTCAATAAAATCTATGAGGAACCATTGACTGTGACAACTAATGTTACTCTTAAATGGTGAATAGCTTTAATGGGTCAATTGGGGAGATGAGGTAAGAAGTGGACCTCATTACACACAAATAGCATGAAGGGGAACCAATCACAGATGGTTGGGTTAGTAAAGTCCTACTCGGTGGAGGATGTCAGAAAAGTAGTACCTTCAATCTCTTCAGCTTTGAGTGCAAGAGAAGCAAGGAATGGAAATTAGGTAATACTAAACAAAATATTAGATTAGGAAAGTAAACATAACTCAGGGATGAGGAAGAAATATAAGAAGAAACCTACCAAACTCTACTGTCACATCATCTTAGAAAAGCAGAGCAAAAGACAACAGAGAGAACATTATAAAACATTTTAAAGCTGAGTGCCACATCCACAAACATCCTATGCAGGTTCAATTCAGTCATTTCTCACAAAACACTGAAAAAGCAAACAATTCTCTTCAGTTTTGTAATGTTTGTGAAAAATACCGAGCTTGACCACTACACTGTAACTCCCAGTATCACTCTAATGGTATCACTAGTTTAACTATCTACGTTTCAAATAATAAAATAACTCAAGTTCCACTTGGTTCTGAAACACTCGTCAGGTCTTCCTGAGAGGAAGTTGCAGTACACTCAGCTGTCATGACATAAATTGATGGAACTCATTGAGGAAATCTTATCCTTAACTTCTTTCTTTTTTTAAGGTTGGGTTTAAAAAGAACACGTACAGAAACCCTTCATAAGCCATGCTGCTACTAAAAGGTTACAAAAACACCAGTAAGTGGAGCTTGAGTTCAGGTTTTATGAGAATATAACAAACATTTACTTTCTATTTGCTCCTATTTTGATAGAAATGTATATCCATTGTTACCTAGTGATACACAATCTGCGGTACATGTCTGTGGTGCAGTCACTATTTACAGAGGGGAAAAAAGCCATTTAGATTCATAAGCCTCCAAATGATTGATATTGTAATACTGATACAGTCCTCTGTAAGTATTTAACAGTATGAAGCTCACCTTACATCACTGCATTCATTTTCCAGAGTGTTGTTCAGCATGTCCAGAATTAATGTCTAACCAAAACAACAGTCAAGACCTATCTGTGCAAGGTTGTTTGTAGGCTAGACGCATCAGGCACGAGAGCGGCAGCTGTTCTGAAGTGTGTGTACCTTTATCTGACATCTTGTTTCAAATGTCAGTGGCCAGGTCAGTTTTCCCACTGATGTTGCCCTCTTCCTGCTCTAATGTGGCATCTTAAGTTGGGACAGCGACCTCAAAATGTGGTTTTAAGAAGGATGAGAATTACTGTACTGTGAATAAGAGTTTAGCCAGATTTAATTATCTAATTTATTTGAAACTAAACCTTAAAGAAAGAATGTGATGAAAACTGCCATAAAGATGTATGATTAGTCCACCTTTATCAAGTCCATGGGTGAGCTGCCAGGAATGTTTACATTGGAAAAATCTGGGTAATAATGTAATAATACTGTAATACTGTTTGTCTTCATTCTCTTTTCCGGCAGTGATGATAAGGAGTTGAACTCTGCAGTTGGAGTCAATCACGGACAATTGCTGAATAACAGGCTGCCATCAAAACCATCCTTGTTATTACCCTCATCATCATCACCCCAAGAGTATAAGTGATTATCCAAATTAGAAGCCAGGCAGCCAAGTGACAATACCAGTTCACATGAACTTGTCTTTTATCTTTGCTATCTGCATTATGCACAGCTTTTAGAAAATCAATCATCTCTTTAGCTAGAGTAACAGCCAGAGGGCAAACCCTCTCCTAATTCATATTAAAGCTCCTGCGTGACTACAACAACAATCATATGACCCCCTATGAGCAAGCACTTTGGTAACATTGGGAAGGAAAAACTCCCTTTTAACAGGAAGAAACCTCTGGCAGAGCCAGGTTTAGGGACGGGCGGCCATCTGCCGTGACCGGTTGGGGGGAGCAAAGGAAGGCAGGATAAAAGACATGCTGTGGACTTAGTGAACAACACACAAAGAGGCTGTAGAAGACACATGGAACAGACTCTGGATAGAAATTTAGAGGGAGAAACATTGAGCAGACAGGAAGGAAAATGAAAACAAAGATAAATCTAAATTGCTTCTCCAGACGACCAGCATGAACTACACAACTACACGAAAGACTCCAGTGGTGGAATCAGCAGAAGGATGAGTCTGTTTCAGAAATGAACTCCACAAACTGTCCTGACCAGCATTCCTCACTTTTGCCATTCTTCTCTTCCTCCCATCCACCTGTTAAAGACAACTGTCTTGTTGTGGTTTATTAGTCGCTAACACAGCAAATAATATATGCTTACATGATCGTCTAGTAGACCTCCTTAGGGACGAAAGAGTCGTAACAGGTTGCTGAAATGCAAGTCTCCTGAAAGCAAAAAGATGGATAAAGAAAGAGAAGAAAAAGGAAAGAACAGAAAAAAGAAAACCATCAGTTTTCATGGTCACTCTGGGAATAATAAACACTCTGCTATGCTACAGAAACCCTGCTCTACAATATCCTTCATTTCTATTCTGTCAGCTGAGACTGGTGAAACCAAAGATTGAGGAGGTGAAGAACAGAACATCTTTCTATTGAAAAAAGTAGAATAATAAACCTGAATATAAAATGTTCTACTCGATCCCTTTACTCTTCAGCCTTCCTCTTTCTCTGTGTAGGTCTGGTGTGTGTTTTCCATCCACTTGCAGTTCAATGTGGATTGGTACCAGCGCTATCATTTTCTGTCATTACTCACTTTGGACCAGAAAATGTGTGGAAACCCAGACTACTTTGGCAGAGTGAAGCAAGAATACATGGATTAAAGAGGGAGAGAAAGAAGATGGAACATCTATGACAGTGACAGCACTGGAGCCAATAAGGTCAGCCTTGTGTTTCTCACCTCTCCTGGAACTGTTTGGATGGTATTAAGCCAGCACGAGGATTTGTGTCGCCCTCGTGTTTGGCCTGCCACCAGGTTGCATCATCTTGGCTCATGATCTGTAGGATGCAACCCTTCTTGAAGGCCAAACCAGCTTCCTTACATGGGATGGTGTTGTCATCTTTTGGGTCGTAGTCAAAGAGCGCCTTCACAAACATCTGTACATCATCATGAGGGAAAGGCAAGAAAACAAAGAGGAGGATTGAAGACACAACAGGAACAAGTTCACTATGTTGTATATAAAATGTTTTCTTTCTAAAACATTGTCATCATGGTTAAAGGTGATTCACCAAAGCTCAGAGTGATTATTCTCAAAAGATTACAGCAATCGATGGTAAACGCTGCAAGTGATGGCCAAGATGGTCTTTCAATGACTTTCCACTATCAAAGGGTCTAAATCACTTAACAAGTGGATAAACCAAATAACAGAGAAAGACAGGACCTACCTGTGGCTCCTTGATAGATGCCTCGTCCTTTGCACCAGGGACAACTTTAAAGGTAATGGCTCCTTGTGACTGTGCCTAAATAATGTAGGAACAGAAGTTGGAGTAATTGTAAAGGATAGTTTTCCTATCCTTTTAAGTATTTTATAAGAGACCTAATCTAGTTACAGTGACATAGCGTCAAGCATTGATTTTTCAACAAAGGAAGGTTTAGTGGGATAGTATAACCATTCTTGACAGAATTAGGGAGTACAGTGCAGGGGTGTAAAGGAGGAGTGTTGAGAGCTCAAAGACTTTTGTGTCTGAGAAGGCCTTAAGAGTTTAAGATCCCAGGCACATGACAGAGCTCATTTAGGCCTGTGACCAAAGCTGCGTGGAGGAACTACACATCATCAGCCTCATCCACAGAGACTCTGCATGTGATCTATCGGCCATCAACACGGCAATGGGAGGCCTGGGTCGTGGATGAGTTGATAAGGGGAGGTTTCTGTCATTATAAACAAAGGCTGGTACCAAGGGAGTGGAGCTGAAAAACCTTCAGTCTCACAAACGTCCATAGAAAGACAAGACTTACCAGAATACGAATGATTTCCTCTGGTTTCTTGTCGTCCACAGGGATTCCATTGACCTCCTTCAGTTCATCCCCTACATGAATTAAACCTGCCACACATAAACAGACGTTACTAATTTGCAGTCATTCTGGCATTCTATTATTTTAACGCCCTGATGTAAGCGAGGTACTAAATTCTGTGCAATCCCAATATATTCCACACTACAGACTTGTATGGCTCTTTTCCACTAGTATCTACTTTGCTCATCTTGACTTGACTCTGTTTTTTAGGGTTTTCTATTAGATGGCAGCACCTGATACCTACTAGAGCAGTCGTTTTGAGCAACCTGAGTTGATCTGAAACTGTGACGTCAACAGACTCCATGCCACCATGTGATGCCAGTCAATTATGTCACTTGATGAGTCATGAAAGTGATTCCTTCACAAACATCAAAACTGCCCTTTTTGAAACACGGCATCCAGGGAAATGGGTGCAGAAAAACCAACAGTGTGATCGGACAGGTATACCAACGCCTCCATGTCCACTGTTGTGTGCTGGGTTTGTGTTGCATACAAATGACATCATGGGACTTTTAAATGAGTTGCTATAACGACCCCATGTAAACTGAGGTGCTACACAGTGACAGAAAATGACAGAAAACTGAGTAGAATCGAGTACACACACACACACACACACACACACACACACACACACACACACACACACAGGCAAACTTATAAAAGAGAGAAAAAGGCTGGAACCAACCACTTCTGTCAGCTGGCCCTCCCTTCATGATCCGGGCCACAATGATGGCACCTGTGCTCTCATCACGTCTTATTGTTGCTCCCTATAAAAGAAAAATAGTCATTATAACAGCATTTCTACCTTTATGACATTATGATGTGCAAGTCAAACAGCAATGACCTAAAATCACTGTAAAGATGAAAATTAAGGCGTAGAGACAGATAGATACTGCACACAGGATGATTGTTAAGTTACTTACCAGTGGCTCCTTGTTCTTGACCAATCTTATAATTTTCACAGAATCTTCATCGTCATCGATGTCTTCAGGCAGCGGAGGTAGTTCGGGGTCATACTTCTTTTGGGCAACTGCGTCGTGGACGGACAGGAGGCTCTAGAAAAAGGAGAAAATAGGATTTATGGGAGGAAACACAAAACAGGCAAGGGTTATCTGTCAAGCCACGAAGGCCTCAACTTTACCCCAGTCCACTTAGCTAAATAAAGTATGGCCATGCATGCTATTAAGAGTCCGATCTATCACTTCCTTTTTTAAGCAGGACAGAGACACTGCAGACTGCAGGGAGGATGGTTATGAATTGGGTTGTCTCCCTCATGTGCTGGGTGATGGATTTGAAAGCATTCAAGGCCAGAGCTTGTAGATGAACAAGCATTAATTGCCATTAGGCCCGTGCTCTCCCTCCATACATCTCTCTGATTAAAGGCAACCCAGGCTCGCCCTGCACCATTGCTCAGCAAGAGCTGCAAATGTGACCACCACAAAATCCACACTTTGCAGGGTAAGGTGGTGAAGACTCAAAAGCAAAGTTCTCAGCTCAGATATTTCACACTTTCACGAGCAGGCATAAAAAGAGACGGGACGCAGACGGGAATGATGCCATTCAGGAGACATTCATTTTTCAAAGTATTTAACAACCGCGTGTCCGGACCAAGATGCAGCTAGATGCGTGCTGCTTTTTCTGTGGTTTAGAGGGGGGGAAAAATTGAGAAAAACATCTTCCAACCAAAGTGCCAGACAAAAGTAGAGGGGTGGAGAGCAAGAGAAACAGGGAAGAAAGAGAAGGATATGGTGAGAAGAGAAGCAGTGTGTTTTATGACATGGGAGCATGCTGCAGTACAGCATTCAAGATGTTGCTAACTGGGAGCAGATGAGAGGAGGAGACACAACTGGAGCTATGTGAGTAGTCTTTGGAAGGCAAAGAGTCTGTATTACCTTATTATAACTAAAAATAATAACTTCTTTCGATCAAGAGAATCCCAAATGAATAACACATGTAAAGAAAATCTCACAGCCAGGAAATCTTTAAAAATGGTTGGTTTTGATCCTAGTTCAGAGATAAAATGCCACTCCTCTCCAGCTTGTCTTCTTTGGCTTGTGCTGCTACACCGTCTGCCAAAATTCACCAGCCAGCAATGGAGGAAGCAGTAGCAGAAAGAACATTTTCCATTGTTTGGTGGGGAATTGCTTGGCTGACCCCATTCTGCACTGGAGCTGAGAGACCACTGCACAACTACAGCAGCAATTATATGTGTTAGGTGCAGGGGAAAAACATAGTAATGAGCCAAATGAGTACCAGTTTGCTGGAGGTGTGTGTGGAGTTGCTGATTCTATGTCTAAAATATGTGCTGCCTGGTGAAATATGTGTGTCTGTACCTATAGCACCTGTAAAAAACACATGCTCCACACTTGTCTTTGAACAGATTAATGTAGTTGTTCTTAATGTGTTTGGAGAATTTAGGAAATGAATCATAATTACCAGCTCAGACATTGAAAAATCCATGTTTGGGAACCACCATCTCTTGAATTCCTGCTGTTTGACACTGATAGGTATTAAATATTTGCATGTACTGTAAGTGTGTGTGTGTGTGCTATGTTGGGGGAGAACTAGAGAGCTGTTGTTTCTGGCAGAGCCCAAACAAGCATGACGACAGCGCATTAAAAACGGAGCCTGTCCAACTCTGCTTCTATCCTGCCGTCGTGAAGGCAGCTCTGTCTGGCTGAGACACCTGGAGGCCCTGATGGATGGCCCCAGTTATGCATTAGAAAATAAAAATGTGTAAATTTATTTGTAGCTGTCTGCATCTGGCTAACGAGGTCAGCAACGGCAGCCAAGAAAACGAGACAAGGCCTGGATCTAACAGGCGTGTTATTTTGTGTACAGCACGATGATTGTAACGCTTTAATGTGGCTGCTGTGCAAACAGCAAAGATCCAGAGCCAGAATTGCCAAATGCTTTGCTGTTTTTTGGATGGAATAATACAATCCTCCACAAAGAGAATATGTGGTTTTAGTTTGTTAAAACCTGCTCAGTACAAAATAAGCAAATCCTTTACTCACCTTTACATGTGGGTTTGCCAGCAGTTTAAGAAGCTCTTTGACATCCTGACTGGCTGATTTGCCTTCCAGCTCATCAGACACCTGAAAATAGTCAAGGACACAATGTTCACACAACTGTGCTCAGACCATTAAGCATGCTTCTCTTTTTCAGGTGTGCATGTGAACATTCAATGCTTCGACAAGAAGACAACAGCAGTCTGTATAATGAAAAACCAATGGTAGAGGTTTGTAATTAACAGTTCAACTCTGCAAGGTGTGCTTTGTGTCAGTAATGAATAGAGGACTTGCATTTAGAGAGATAAACATACTAGTTATGCTTTATCTAAAGAAGTTATGTTGGTGTATCTTCTATTTGTATCATATTGTATTAAGACATAAAAATGCAGCTCTTTCAGTTACAGGATTTATCTGCAGCTTCATCTTGTCTTAAATAAGGTAAATCGCAGCTGGAGGCAAGGCCACACTTTGTCATGTGGCCTAGAACTCCCACCTACTGGCACCTGCCCTTTGATAAATCTTCTATTGTACCAGATCATTTTCCAATGAGAATCTCAAGAACTAAAGAAAACAGTCAGTTAAACCTGGAAACAATGGGAGCTCTGAGAGCATCACTGATTTATGGAAGATCCTCCTGGACTTGGTTGTAGTGTGGAAAGGAGCAGCAAGCCATCCCACACAGTAAAAACTGACATGAAAGCCACTTGACACTGATGAACCCTTTCTCTGTGTTTGTATTTTTCGTATCTGACCCTGCAGGAATAAAATGCAGACCAATGCTCTCTGATGGCACCAAGTGATCTGTCCAAGTAACAGCAGAGTTTGTATTAAGATGTTTGGAAGTCAGCCAGAAGAGGAAAACGGTTTTCCAACAGGGAGAAGGATACAAGTCAGCCATAAAAACCATACAGTTCTAGATCAGTGGCCATCATTTGAACTATTTATTGATGATGTGGTGTGTCTCACTTGCTTACACCAACGGCACTGGCCATGCTGGTTTCACTTGAGCGGTGGCAGTCACTTGCTGGGAGTTCTAGACAGTACGGCCGGGGCCAGACGAGGGTTGAAGTGTCATTTTATGTTAGTCAATAAATTAAACCTCCATTAACCGAAACCCATCTAGACAGACACTGTTCACCAAAGGTTCCTTTAATCGATTCATTTGCCTCCCAGCCAATAAAAAGATCGATCAGTTTAAACATGTTTTTTAAAACACTTACGTCACGTGCCAGAGGTGCAGCTCCTTCCAGGACAGGGGCGGGCTTGCTCTCTTCATAGTGCTGCAGCCGTTCGTGGATCTGAAAGGACAGATTGTATTCATTATTAAGGTAGTTATTGAGATAGTAGTGAGCACATGTGGAAGAAAAAGTGTGCACGCTGGAAGCCATGTGCACATCTCCAAACAGACATGTGAGAAAACATGTACAACCTTCATCAGCACCATCTTGTACATACACAGAGTTCATTAAATCATGTCCTTAAATACCAAAAGCACACACAAAGATCTTTCACTCCCTCGATCCACTAAGTATTTCAGTTAGCTTAGCCACTGTACAAACAATCCAGTTTTCCACCATGCATTCGATATGTCCCAGTGGCCCCGTGATGATTCCAAATCATTTCAACAGTCTGGTGAAATTGGCTAAACATTTCCTTATCAGCCTCAGCGCTGTGACTGCACAGTGTTGAGAGACAGAGCTGCGTCTCTGGAGAGTTGCTAAAATGGAAAGTAAGCCTGACTCGTGCGCTCACTTTCACTCATTTATACACGCAAAACCACTTCATCATATGTGGAGCAGAGATGGAATAATTTATATACACACAAAGCACACGTTCACACCCACGCACACAACGTCAAAGGCACAGTTGCACACTTGTGCCTACGCACACACAGACTCACAAAAAACACTACAGATATCCCATTTGTGATTTAAAAGCAGCTGCGCAGGAATGCATTGACAGCCTACAGGCTGCTGTCAGGTCCCATCAAGGAACAGACAGGGACAGCTTTCCTCCCAGCAGCCACTCCTGCGTCTCTCCTTCCTCAGGCCCAGCATGGTGAAGGGGATCTGGGCCACGGGTCTGACTGATAGCTGGGCCCCGAGCCTGGAGCTTCCAGCTGGATGTCCTAGAAAGCATTCCAGGAGGATGGTGGAACAGAGGAGCCTCTGGCTGAGGAGAGAGTGACAGAGACGCTCTGGGCCACTTCTATATCTAAAGGGCCAAATCCACACATGCGGGAGTGCACACACACACACACACACACACACACACACACACACACACACACACACACACACACACACACACACACACACACACACACACACACACACACACACACACACACACAGATGGAGCAGTGACAATGTGTGACAGAAAATCACTCAGCAGGACAGAAAAAGACAAGAAAAGCAGTTTGTTTGCTGTCACACTGAACGGCTACAGATGCTTTGTGCAATTAAAACATCTGTTTTAGGAATGTTAGACATAGTTTTTACTCCTCGCAACACAGGTGATTATGTTTTAAAGCTAGATGGTAGCAGTACTGTAAATACGGAGGAAAGCAAGTCAGAATCACTGACAGTTGAATGTTCTGACACAGTCACAGGACGGTATTTGTCCTCAATGTTTTTGGCCCTGGTAGAAGTTCTGATTAGCAATAACATGAGCAGCATGTGTAGATGAGTTGATTTGAGTCTCTTCAAGCTGTCATCTGGCTTCGATAATCACCAGGGACCAACACCAAAATCCAAAACATGATGTCATTCAAAAACATTACCCAAACACCAAATGTCACCCATCAAAATCACTTTTATAACTTTCCAGTGAAGAAAACGCGACGCAACGACGTGTGAAATGTCTTTACATCGTCTCTCCCCATCAAGATTCCAGTTTAAATCTTGGCCTTAAACAGCTACAGCCATTTCAGCTGGACTTATCCATACAGTCTGCCGAGATAAATCACAGCGTGTTAGGACTCTGTCTTGGCCAGCACAACAGTCATGTTTCAAGGTCAGCTTAGAAGTTCAAATCCTGCATAAAGCCGTTATTACTCAGCAATAAAACACGGTGCATTAGGCGTGTCGTGGAGGTAAACATGTTTTTCCCCTGTGGACATGCTGATGGATGTTAGGACTGCTGTTGATGCTTCGGCAACCTGTCATGCTGTAAACTTTTTTAGACCCCCAATTATCTCAGAATTAATCCTGAGATAAATGGGGGTCAAATCACTCTATAACACTATATAAAACAGTGCTAACTGCATCTTGTGAACATCATCTATAAGCCCTAACATTATGGCTAACTAGTTTTATTTTTCTTTCCACTGAGTTATTGGTTTGAAATAATCTGTCACTAGTTTGCTAACATGAACTAATGTAATGTTTAGGGTCAGGGTTGCACACTTTGGAGACTTTTCAAAATACCCGAAGACATAAAACATAGTATTTAAGCAGGCTTAAGACCTCTGCCCAGAAAACTTCACATCACATCCTTTACAAGCTGAACATCTTTTTCAAAGTGACCCGGAGCAAAACCCTGTGACAGACTGGCGACCTGTCCACGGTGTACCCTGCTTCTCGCCCTAAGACAGCTGGGATAGGCTCCACAGTCCCCCCGCAACTCTGAAAAGCAGCAGAGAATGGATGGAGGGATGGATGAAACTGGAGTAATGGCTGTGGGATTTTCCTTGATTACCAATACAGACAATACAAAATGATAGAATAGGGACTGGTTGACCTGTAGCTTTCTTCTTGTTTTAATTGTCCCTCCAGTGTGCTTGACATGGTTCAAAAAGTTTTTCAGTAGTCAACAGCATACTGTGACCTGTCTGCTGCAATATGGAGTTTCCTTCTTCCTTCCCCTGTCCCTATCATAACCTTGCATTTGGCTTCATCTATCATCATCTAGCCACTTTTGGCTCATTTCAGAGGTACTTGTTTGTGAACAACGTGCTTGATCCGGTAAATCTGGGCTGCAGTCGACCATTGAACTTTAATGAAAATATTTGGAAGGCAGCCTAAATCCAAAGTAAGACAGTGCAAGGAAGGGGATATATTTTGGATTCAAGTGAGGCTTTTAAAATATAAATAAGCACCTGGCTCGTGTCATGAGAATATTTTCTAGCAACAAACAGATGTAAATAAAAGCTGAAAGATGATATCGGACAATAATTCTTTCATCTCTGTAACATAATCGGATTAGGATGGATGTGAGACGTCCCGACCATCTGGTGAGTACAGGTGAGAGAGACAGAAAGAGCATATGTCTGGTTTAAGTCTTCATGTTACTCTGAATTCTCTACTTCTTTCTTGTTTCTCTCTCCATCTGTGACACCTCCTCCTCTGGACCGTCTCTCTCCTTCCAGACAGAGTGACCAACAACTGGTTGTAATTACCCAGGTGAGGCAATTACAACCAGTGAGCGACCTGGGTTGGGAAGCCTGTCAGATTAACTTGATGTGTGTGTTTTCTCTCTGCTGTTTAGCCATTCTTTCGTATCCCCTCTACAACCTTACACAAATCCCAAATAAAGGTGGACTGTGGAGATTTGGTGGCCGAGCTTTAGGAAGAGGATAATTAAGGTTTTATTAATGGTGTGTCCATGATGTTAGCCTGAATGCTGCATCTGGTTTCTGAGTAAGACGAGATGGTTGTTTAGTACTTGTGTGCGTTTTAAAGTCTGCCCGTCTGTCCATTTGGCTCACTAGGATGGCTCAGTTAATCAGTCAGACACAGCAGTCGAGCAGCTATTACATTTATTTACTGAATAATAAAGAATGGAAAGCCGATTTGCAGGAAACTACCCCATGTTTAGGGGGGAAAATTGTTCTCTATTTAACAACAAAAATCAGAGAAAGATTTCAGACAAACCTTCTCCCCAATCTCTGCAGCTATCTAGTTTAACAGGCAGTAACCAAACCACAGGCCCCTTCCTGCTGGTAGAGGAAGGAATTAGAAGATCTGGGCAGGTAGATGGTGCAATAGGACTGTAATTCATGAATAATAATTGCTTTGGAGGCCGGGGGCTCCTCTTTTCAAGACTTTTTATGTGACTAATTTAGTTGTCTGCCTTCTTGACAATAAACTTTGTACACAATCTACATGTGCAATTAAAGCTAGGCTTGGTTAAACTGAGGTATTCATATGTATAGCACTTAAATGAAATTACTTAAGTGTTTTAAGTGTATTTAAGAGTTATCAGTGCGTGCATATATGAGTTAAACAACACGTGATTTTCTGAAAAATATGTAGGCGAAATTCCTATAACTCTATTTGTTTGTTGTACCTTAACAAGTGAGTGGAGACTTCTCTCTCCAAACATATCCTGAAGGAAGGTGTTGTCCTCAGAGCAGTTGACATGAGGCTGCAGCTGGGATGGCAGGGCCGCCAGCAGCTCATACAGACCTGCAGAAGGAAAGAGGAAGCAGGAGAGGTCAGTGTGGTAGTGGGAGGTGTGAGTTGTTGCATGCACAGCAAAAGACACAAGTGCTGTATGTGTGCATGAATACATATACACCCAACACACCCAGAGTCAGGCAGAAAGCAGATGCACACGTAAAAACAAAACACACAAAGTCCTGTACTAGTGCCTTTAGGAAGGAGTACATACTTACACAGACTACAGCTCTAATTATAATCTGTGGATGCTCTTCCTTTTCCTTCCATGCTGATTCTATTACGCATTAAAAAAAACAGAAACAAAAATGTATGGTTCAAACTTCTACGAGCGACAAAACAGACGATGATATCCCTCCCTTTCTTGCCACTGGAAAGAAGAGGAAACGTAAAGGCAATAAACTATTTCCCTTCCCCCGCCTTTACTTCTTGCTTTTGTTCCAGCCCTTCCTGTTGTTTGAGGGACGCTTCTGTCCATGATTAGAAACAACTGAAAAAAAACAGGGAATAAATCTGAATCCTCTCAGAACAGCGGATGCTGAAATCCACAAGGCCTTTCAGGGTTTTACTCACCCAGCTTATAAAAAGAATGAAGATTTCAAATTCAATTTAAAGAGAACCAGACTGGGGAGCTGATGGTTTCAAGATTAAGCAGGGGGGAGGTGAAGCACTCAAGACGGAGAGAGCACAAAACCAGTGAGTGAGTGGGGTTACATCCAAACACAACACAGTCTTGGAGCACAGCTGATGGAGACTGGTAGCAGATACTTGTTTGCTGCTCACTTCTGGTCCTCAGCGTGGCTGTGATCCACCAAACTAGGTGATGCATTAAAGGTCAGGCTCATACTGAATGCAGTCAAGCTGCATCAAAGACCCCTTCACTAATTCTCCAGAAAAGGCCCCCCAGTTTCAAACTCCACAAACACAACCACACGGTGCTTTAAAGCCTTTGAACTAACACTGATCACGTGAAGAAGTTCTAAACATATCCACAGCAGAGCCACTGAAACGTCAAAACAAAGACAAGTAGCTTGGCTACCTCTCTGAGAGTGTCTTTCATCAGAGCACAGGGCAACAGAGAGAAAGGAGAGAGCAAAAAATCACCACAGACAGAAGCAGAGTAAGTCAGAGCTGAAAAGGACTGATTGATGGTTGACGTTGACTGCTGGACGAGCGACTGACTGAACTGGGTTCTGACCAGGTTAGAGTCAGTGTGTACTGGCAGCTCTGGACGTTTTGTGGGAGAGCTTATGTCATGCTCTCCATCTGCTGCTGTTGGGCACCAGGATACATCAGTATGATATCCTGTCCTTTTCTCTAAACCCTGACATGATTCCTGTGCAGTGTTAGCGCCTCATACCTCACCGTTTCTCTGGAGAAAAAAAAAGGGGGGAAGAGAGACCAAGAGAACTTTTACACATAATGATGCAGGCCAGATGCAGGTTCTGGTGTCCTCATCACCAGAAAGTTTGCTTTGTAGCTAACAAAAGCCGACTGAGGGCAGCTGGCCCTCTCAATCATTTACAACTTGGAACTCTCTACAGAACATCTCACATAATATATTCAACTAAAGGATTTAAAGAGACATGGGATGAGGTGATGGGTGTAGAAAGGGCTGCTAAGGGAGCCCACTTCCCACACTATACTGATCTTCTTACAAAATACGAACTGATGAAAACAAACTCGTTTGAATAGAGGAAATGAACGCTGGGTTTTGTCTTTCTCCCAGGTGCTCGGTGAATTATGGACCCCCCTCAATATACGGGGGGATTTACGAGGTTTGCCAGACTGCTGGGGGAATAGTGTTGTGACAACATATTTCAAACACTGCCTTGTGAACATGTCTGAGAGTCATGTTCACTAATCCACTTGAGGCTTGATTTACCTTCTTGTTCTCCAGTTGAGAGAGGAGGAAAGACAGCCTCAAGCAACAGCTTTACTGACAAAGCAGTAGACTTGATAGTAAAAGATACTTATTTGAATTTTTTTTTGCCAAACTTGCTGAAAAAAACGGTTTTCAGTGAACTTTGATAAAAGAAATTACAGAAGAGGATGTACTGATGGATAACTGCAATCACACTGAGGAGCGTGAATTTTTGTCAGGCATGTGTTTGGTGTTTTGCTGACAGATTTGACATGTTTTGAGTATAAATGTGGGAACAGGGTGACAGCAGAAGTTGCAGACTGATGGATTTGGATGGAAAATCTCAAAACCCCATTATTTGTCACTATGACCTGCCAGTTTAATAAGCTAGAACTGTCAGATGACATACAAGGGCCCAAATAGCAGACAGGTCTGGCCCGGATCTGGTGTCAAGCCGGCACTGCTGGCTGACTTCTGGCATGGTAAGTGATATGTCATCCAGATATGGGCCAGGCCTGGCATAGATGGCACTGTTTATGTGATGGCATGCCACATTTGGCCCGATGTGGTTTGGTGTATGTGGCCCAGGCTCATAGAAAATAGGTCTGGCCCGGATCTGGGATCAAGCTGGCACTTCTGACTGACTGGTGTCATGGCAGGGTGTATGTCAACCAGATGTGGGCCAGGTCTGGCAATGATGGCACTATTTATGTTCCTATTTTCCTATTTTAGTTAGAAGACCCAAATGCCATGTTGCAATACTATACTGCTATGGTAGCCAACGTTTCAAATGCAGGTTTGACAGGTTTATGAGTGTACACTTTATCCAAAACCTAGTGACAGTTTACTCATGTTTACCACTGGGTGGCTGTAGTTCAGGAGGTAGAGCAGGTCATCTACTGATCAGAAGCTTAGTGATTCGATCCCTGGCTCCTCCAGTCTGCATGTCAAGAGTGTGAATGTGTACGAATGTAGGTAGGAAGCACTGAGTTAAGAATCAGTCCATTCACTGTCTGAACACAGTTTCGTCATGTTACTTTTGTTCTATTATGTTCCAGCACATGTTGTTATTACATGGCTTGATTAAGGTACACATTAGGCTGATATCTGGGGCCAGAGGTGAAACTGTTCTGGGCCAGCACAGGGCCAGCAGTGTGTCTGCAACTGGCCCTGTGCTGGCCCATGTGTGGGCCACCTCTGGTAACCTGATCTGGGCCACCAAAGGGCCGTCATTCTTTGTGGTATGTGTGCCACGTGTAAGCACAATGTGTGGGCCAGATCCGGGCCTTACAAATTTTGCTATGTGGGGATGTGTGCTGCATACAAATTCAGGAAAATACACATCAAAACACAAACATTTTGATGAAATGTATCTACAAATTGAAGTTTACAGACATACTTACAGTTTTTAGAGGTTAACATTTTTCAAGTTATTAAATTTATATGAATTATTATATAAACAATGGCGTGGCTTTTTGGCAACAAATCATAGGTATGGAAAATGTCATTTTTCCCACTCATCAAGTCAGGAACTCCCTTTAAAAAACACACATTAGTAATTTAATGTGTGTGACACCATCCCTACCATATTGTCTGTTTTCTTCTCATGATTCTTTTAAAGTCAGGTGTCACAGTGTAAGTACCATATTCTTTATTTCCTCCTGAAGTTTAGCTTAGATTCATTTCTCTTACCTCTGAATAAATCTATGGAAGTGCTTGTTTGTATAAGCCTTTGTGTTGTTGAATGTAACTTCCTTTACTCTATGTCCTCTTTGTCTATGTGTTATTGTCTGAGTTTATTCTCTCCTTTTTTTTCAGTTCCTACCTCTTTCATTTTAAATGTTGGTTCCTCTTTGGGCTTTCACTTTTAAAGATAGATTTGGCAGAAAAATGAGTTTCATTCTAATTAAGGATGGGAATCAATAACAAGTTCTTGTAGAGAAACAGTTCCCAGTAGTCCAAGTCCTTGGAACCGTTAATGTGTTTGCCTATCGATTCCACTTATCCACTTGCACTTGCTCTACAATCAGCGGGTGTTAAAGTGCAAATGATATCCAGGACAGAAACAACTGTACTATGCTCTTAACACAACTTTGGCTCTTTGCAAGTATCTGCATAGACAACATGCTAATGCTAAGCTAGCCAAGAACCTAAAGTGATGTTAAAGCTGAGTGAATGGCAACCCCAGACCCTGAACTTCAACAGATTACAAACAGACGAGCACAAACCTTTGAGCATACAGTCTGTAATTAATTTGAACAAATGTAATGTCTTTGAGATCCTACTTAACAATGGTGACAACAGCTGATATTGATAATGGAATCAGAATCAATAAATTCTGATCAATTCCCATCCATACTTCCAAGGATGGCTGGGCTGTCCCTTAGAGACAGGATGAGGAGCTCGGAGTAGAGCAGCTGCTGCTCCGCATTTAAAGGAGTCAGATAAATAAGGGATCTGACTAGGATGCCATCTGGATGCCTGCTAGATGAAGTACAGTGGGGCAAAAAAGTACTTAGTCAGCCACCGATTGTGCAAGTTCCCCCACCTAAAATGATGACAGAGGTCAGTAATTTGCACCAGAGGTACACTTCAACTGTGAGAGACAGAATGTGAAAAAAAAATCCATGAATCCACATGGTAGGATTTGTAAAGAATTTATTCGTAAATCAGGGTGGAAAATAAGTATTTGGTCAATAACAAAAATACAACTCAATACTTTTGTTGAAATTTCCCAATTCTTTGAATCTTTGGGCTGAAGGAAGGACAATACTCGGTGTATTTATGCTCAATCAACAATCATTTATTTCCATACAATTCAACACTTAAGAGCATAAGGACCATCATGATGGGGAGACCTGCCTGAAGAGGGTCACAGCAGTCTCAAAATGGTGACGGGTTATTCAGCTTCTTATAGTCTCTGGTGGCCCCCACCTAGTCGTAAAAGCCTAAACATTACATTCTTTCTCTCTTACGGCGCCTAAGTTATGACCTCGGCTCCCTGTCTTTCTGCTCTTCTGAAAGGTGGGGGTATGGAATGTGGTCTATCTCCCCTGTCTTAGACACCAAGTCTCCTGCTTACAACCTTCTTTTTATGATTCAACAATAGAGCATGTCAAGAAAACAGTGTAACACATTCCCAGCAGATCAAGGATACAGAGTGATGCACATTTATCTAATGAACTAATATGTGAATATGTTCTGTTAACTCAAAAGTATAATGAGAACTAAACTACATACAGATCACACACTCTATATTAAAGGGTATAATATGATCTACAGCAGTATTCTAATTCAACTACTTTGATTACATATATAAGGTAACATATAGTAACAGAATAATCTAATACTTTGTAACATAACCTTTGTTGGCAATAACAGAGGTCAAACGTTTACTATAGGTCTTTACCAGGTTTGCACACACAGTAGCTGGTATTTTGGCCCATTCCTCCATGCAGATCTTCTCGAGAGCAGTGACGTTTTGGGGCTGTCGCCGAGCAACACGGACTTTCAACTCCCGCCACAGATTTTCTATGGGGTTGAGGTCTGGAGACTGGCTAGGCCACTCCAGGACTTTCAACAGGACTTTCAAATGCTTCTTACGGAGCCACTCCTTTGTTGCCCGGGCGGTGTTTTGGATCATTGTCATGTTGGAAGACCCAGCCTCGTTTCATCTTCAAAGTTCTCACTGATGGAAGGAGGTTTTGGCTCAAGATCTCACGATACATGGCCCCATTCATTCTGTCCTTAACACGGATCAGTCGTCCTGTCCCCTTGGCAGAAAAACAGCCCCATAGCATGATGTTTCCACCCCCATGCTTCACAGTAGGTATGGTGTTCTTGGGATGCAACTCAGTATTCTTCTTCCTCCAAACACGACGAGTTGAGTTTATACCAAAAAGTTCTACTTTGGTTTCATCTGACCACATGACATTCTCCCAATCCTCTGCTGTATCATCCATGTGCTCTCTGGCAAACTTCAGACGGGCCTGGACATGCACTGGCTTCAGCAGCGGAACACGTCTGGCACTGCGGGATTTGATTCCCTGCCGTTGTAGTGTGTTACTGATGGTGACCTTTGTTACTTTGGTCCCAGCTCTCTGCAGGTCATTCACCAGGTCCCCCCGTGTGGTTCTGGGATCTTTGCTCACCGTTCTCATGATCATTTTGACCCCACGGGATGAGATCTTGCGTGGAGCCCCAGATCGAGGGAGATTATCAGTGGTCTTGTATGTCTTCCATTTTCTGATGATTGCTCCCACAGTTGATTTTTTCACACCAAGCTGCTTGCCTATTGTAGATTCACTCTTCCCAGTCTGGTGCAGGTCTACCATACTTTTCCTGGTGTCCTTCGAAAGCTCTTTGGTCTTGGCCATGGCGGAGTTTGGAGTCTGACTGTTTGAGGCTGTGGACAGGTGTCTTTTATACAGATGATGAGTTCAAACAGGTGCCATTCATACAGGTAACGAGTGGGGGACAGAAAAGCTTCTTACAGAAGACGTTACAGGTCTGTGAGAGCCAGAGATTTTCCTTGTTTGTGGTGACCAAATACTTATTTTCCACCCTGATTTACGAATAAATTCTTTACAAATCCTACCATGTGGATTCATGGATTTTTTTTTCACATTCTGTCTCTCACAGTTGAAGTGTACCTCTGGTGCAAATTACTGACCTCTGTCATCATTTTAAGTGGGGGAACTTGCACAATCGGTGGCTGACTAAATACTTTTTTGCCCCACTGTATTTTGGGCATGTCCTACCATGGGGTAACCCCAGAGCAGACCAATGACTTGCTGGAGAGATTATATCTGTTGATTGGCTCTGTTGAAGTCTTGGTGTCCCCTAGAAGAGCCTCCTTTCTCTGACTAAAGATAAGGCAGCCAGGGTGAGGGAAGTCTGGGCTTCTCTGCTCAGGCTGCTGCTGCTTAACTACGATACAGGGTGATTGATGGATGGATGGATGTTGTTCATTCTTCGTGTGGTAGGAAGGTGTGATCGCGTAATACCTTGCTATGGGTGCAACAAACCTCAGCATAGCACAAACCTTTCTCCCCATGCCATAACTGCCGTTCACTTTAGTTTATCTCAGTTTCTCATTTCTTCTCTCTCGTGCTTGGCCTCTCACTCGTCACACGATTCTGCAGAGTTTCATCATCATCATTTTTGTGGCTTATTTGTGGTAGCAGAGCAACCTTTAAAACCAGGGCATGGCAAATATAAAACTACATTGCAGAAAGGAAATTCAATAAAATATTATCTATCATATGTCTTCCAGCTGGAAGTACAGATTGTATTGAAACAGATTAAACAACAGTGGTGCACCAGGAGTCATCATATTTTTTAAGATGTTATTTCCTTATTACATTTTGAAGCTGTAGTTTTAAGTCACAGCTGATCTAAAAATGTATTTATCAATTAAATGGTTGCTTTTTTTCTTGAAAACTATGAATTCTTTTTTCCATCATTCTCACAGAACTTTGGCTCCTAAATCAACAGCTTTCTTAGGATACCAGGAGTAATACTACCAGTAATCTGTGCGAACGTCGGTCACTCCCTATGCCAGGCTAACCACAAGCATTTATGACTTCTCCCAACCTGTAACACAACATTCATCCATAATGCTCATTAGTTTTCACCTGCACACACAACTTCACGGCTTTCTACTTTGCCTCTACAAATTTCCAGAACAACAGGACCTTTGGTTACTAGTAAATGGACTGATTCTTATATAGCGCTTTTCTACTCTCCCAGAGCACTCAAAGCACAACATGCCACATTCCCCCCCATTCATTCTTCTATACTTCAGGGATGTTTAGCAAACATTCACACACATTCACGCTGCGACGGATGTATTGGAGAGCAACCGGGGGTTAGAATCTTGCTCAAGGATTTTTGGCATGCAGACTAGGGGGAGCCAGGGATCGAACCACCAACCTTCCAATGAGTAGCTGACCTGATCTATCACCTGAGCTACAGCCACCCTGGTGCTCTTTACTCTGTTAAAAGTCTGGACACAGAAAAACACACGCTCTTTATCCATCAGCGTAAGACTTAATGTCTCTCCTCCTTTTGTCCTCATGCTGTTCGGAGCTTGTCGGGTCAAGACCTCTGTGTGTGCGTGCACAGTGATGTAGCTGCCCATTAAGCCGGTCTGAGAGGAGGAAAGCGTTCCTGAGGGGAGAGGTGGTGATTTCTGCCAGCTGTCTCTGTGATGACAAGTCTGACATGTTCCTCGTTCTGACATCACACACACGCACTCCTCACAACTGGAAGGCGAGAGCACGGTGTATGTATTTTAACATCGTTTTGCTCTATGTTGTTAAACTGTAAATTCACAGCAGTATGCTTTTCATTGAGCTGGGCACAAAATGGAGCGAAAATAGACTTTGGTTTATTTTCCAACCGCAGTTTTACATGGTCCACTCGAGTCAAGAAAAAGTACCCTGAGGCACACGAATAGTAATTCTTTTCTACACTGAAATTAAATTTGGGCTCCCCTTGAAGTGGTGGGCGCACCAACAGGCTATACTGACATTTAAATAAAGATGTATTCATTTTTCAGCTGAGGTCAGACTTGCATTCATACTCTTCTATTTGTATGCTGTGGAGCCACATAATAGCATGAATCAAATAAGTCCTTTAGCAATTTCTTCTATAAGACACATATTAGTAGTGTTGCTGATTGTGTTCCTTGCCTGAGGGTCCGTTACCTGGCTCATGGCCGGTTCCGGTGGCCAGGGCAGGCATGCCTCCTGCCGGCTACTTCCTGGTTCTCCTCAGACTGTGGAAAATGGCGTCAGGAGCTCCTCGGAAGCAATCTCCAGCTGAATCTGAGGATGGGCTTTATGCCATAGAGCCCTGCAAGAGAACAAGAATTTTGAGCCTACTTGTGGCAGAACAGATGTATATGTCTGAGTATGTGTTTAGGGATTACACTGGCATCTGTAACCATGGATATAAATATATATATTATAAAACATATATTTGTCTCTGTAGGTGAGCCAGTGCATGTGCGTTGACAGTGTGTTCACAATTTACTTCTGGTGTTTACAACGCATTACTTTTTCTGCTGCTACTTTTCAGCTTATATATCCCCCTGAATCACAACATAAGGAAACCAAGCAGCTAATGTGCATCAGTGTGGACAACACACACGTATTCTGCTCATTTCCAACTCCATGTCTTTATTCTTGGATTCTATTGAAATAGTTTTCCATTATCCAGAGCTCAAACTAATCCTTTTTTCTCTCCTTCTGTTCATCCTCTGCATGGGTTGGAGTTTCAGCTACTTTACCACAACCTTTAATAAATTTTATGTATATAAGACTGTATCACAGCAACAGTCACATCAAGGCGCTTATTGTAAGCTAAATACCCTACAATAATAGAGAGAAAACCCCGACAATCAGACAACGCCGTATTAGAAAACATTTAGCATCAGTGGGAACTACAATCTTTAACAGGAAGAAAACCTCCAGCTCTGTACAAACACATGTAGAGTTTGAGCCTACGCAGCAAAATAGAAACAAACATGAAAAGTCTTAAGGCATGCTGCACCATCTTTTTCTTCATTTTTTGTTGCATGTGAAGGGGAATGACCACATTCTCAACTGTTAGTGTCTGTTCAGACCACAAGAAAATCTGATGGTCATGGGAGGAGTAAAGTGACACCTTGCCATGTTGATAAAGGTCAAGCTCTGCTTAGTTGCAATGAGCTGTTCCTCCATGTATCCATGTAAAGCCTGACATCTCCAAATGGTTCTCCCACCATCTAGTGGGAACTGTTGCAACTGCAGGGAGTGTTCACCCTAAAAACCCCAGCTGGGGTGCAACCTGAAGGACTTTTCCTCAACAAACCACCTGTATGTGTGTAAGTCAGAAGATCTTGTCTGCATGTACGAAAACACATCTGGGTGATGGAAAGGTGCACAGACTGTTTTTCTTCTTCTCTTTTCAAAAACAATCCTTTCTGCTGGGCCTGCGGGGAGAATCGGTGGAACAATCTGAATCTCAGCTGGATGCTGATGAAGTTAGAGAGAGAAACAGTCAGGAGGTGAATGACTTACAGAGAAAAACACTTGAGTGCCTGAAACTTCTCACTGCCTATCAAGAAATGTAAAGTCTGTTTCAAGTTTAAAACTTGAAGACAGTTTTGTTATTTAATCTTTAGCTTCCTCTCCTCTTTCTTGAGCAGACGGGACATTGGAAGATCACTGCTCAAAGCAAATGGCCAAAAGACATCAAGAACTTCATCAGGTAAAGAAACAGGAGAAAAACGTGTCATCCTCTGAATGCTTTCTCAGGGTTCAACTGGGAGAAATGCTGTCTCCATCTGGGCCTGACAGGAAGAGCAATGACAGGACACAAGAGAGGTCAACTTTGCCAACGAAGGTCAGCGCCACTGAATCCTCCCCAGGCACCCACTGGGATGTTGGATTTTCTGTCTGTCCTGTTCTTCCCACATCCAGTAACAGCAAGGCCAGCTCCTGGCACTGGATTTTACTGGGCCACCATGAATGACACTCGTCTCCACTGCGTAACTGATGACCATCCAAAACCAGCCCTGTCACACCTGCTCTGGTTACAGCTCAAAGGAGCAGTTAGCTCCAAAGTTATCCAGCAGCTCCAGTGTCTGCTGATCAGCTTCAGGGTTTATCTACACTGGTCCTTATATGACAGAAAATCTATTCAGCAGCCTGTGCAACACATGCTCCTTTTACCAACACCGTTCTGTCAGCTAGATTGAAGAAATTCATCTTGTGACATTTAAATAAAAGCAATCACTGCAGTGATCACAAATTTGATGAAAATATTTAATGTTAGCTTTCAGATTCGACACTTCTTAGACACTCAATCCTACTAGATGTTTTAGTCAGTACCAAATATATATTAAAAGGATAAAACAGTTTGAGGTCTGTGTAATCACTGGTGATTCCCTAACCCTTTACCTCCAACTATCATCTAAATCCACTGCATAGTTCCTGCAGCATCCAAGGCCACAGACTTGCTGAGGTATTAAATTTGCAGACAGTAATCAACAGCTGCATGCTGAAGGGTACACTATGTTGTTTTTGCTTGCTCTTGTGTGTTCCCATAAAGGTCAGTTATGGTAGCAGACAGCACACAATCTTCCAGCCCATAAAAAGAGGTTTCCAAATATTTTCCCTGTGATGATGTTTAGAGGAGGGAAGTTCTGCTACAGAGACTGAAGATGAGAGATTTACAAGCTCATGGGTTTAAAACGAGGAATAAAACTGTGCTTTTTATGGAAAACTGTGGTTGCTTCAAGCCACTATGATGTAGAGTAGCTGAAATACAAATTGATTTCTTTCTTCACAGTCGCCCCGATACCAGCACCCCAAACCACCACAATGTGCAAAGTCAGACAGACAGAAGTAGATAGAGTTACAGGCGATGCACACAAGCATACATGACACACTTGTAAGAGCATAATTGCAGCTTAACCAGCTGTGGTAAAGGCGAACATTCATTTACACACAGTGGAACTCCATTTCAATGAGCTGTGCATAATTGCAGTGTATTAAAGCGTGGTCTTTGGGAATTTTTATCCACATGACATTCTGAAATGGAAAGAAAGAAATTGAGAAATCCTTCTGATGGCAGCCCTCTGCCGTTTTCTGGTTCTTCTGTGGAAAAACACATTGTTGAATAATGTCTTTCTCCTGCCTCGCTGTGGCCCTGCCAAAGTGTCACCACGTCCATTCCTATTAAGCATGAGGCGCTGGCGGGACAGGGTTGAGTTTTCTGGAGTGTGCCATGCGTCTTCTGCTTAATAGCCGTTAGCTTTATGAGGGATCGGGGCTGCTTAAAATAAGACTTGGCGGTACCTGGCACGGTTTGTGTTCCTGCAATGACTGACTGCTATGAAGGAGGAGAGGAGCAGTAATAACAAAGCAATGAGCAATAGGAAGAAGTCCATGCATACATATGTAAATTAGGTTAGGATTGGGTTAGCAAATGTGGAATATCGGTGTAAACCAAGATGTAGAAGAGTTCATATCAAGGGCAGCGTCCTTGTAAGCAGTTAACAGGAAAATGTGAAAAGTGAGCGCTCATCTCTCGGGCTCAGGTGGGATTTTTCTGACAGCTCAGACAGAATCAGCACTCAGCCATGTGTTCCTCATGACTGTCCAGTTGTTCCACATAAAATACTTCTGCTTATGTATATGTACACACATGAACACACACACACACACACACGCCAAGAAAATCAATATACAACTCTCTACTGTATTCAATGTTTCCTATAGAAAAACTACACTAAATGTTTTGCAGCAGCACTCCAAACTGTAACACTTCCCATGTAATAAAAACTCATAGTAACAGGGTAATCGTATAAATCAGTATGAACTGTACAAATACTGATAGAAAGTGGAAAAAGAACAAGCAAAGTCACTTTGTCTACACAAAAATCATTTGACCACAGAAACCTTCATGAGCACATGATTGAATACATGTGCAGGGCAAAAACAGGTTCAGTAAGCCAACCAGCCAAAATCCGATGACAAAGATGTTCTACACAAGATAACAAATCAAGAAGAAATGGCCAAAAGCTCTGCAGGGACTTACCAGATCACCTTCTTCGTTCAACAGAAACAGCTTTCTACGCAGCAGCAGATACTCAGACGTGCACAAAAACACTAGAGCCTCCCATACAGGATGATACCCACCCGCCAGGTGTGTCAGCTCACCTGGAAAGACCTGAAATTCGAGTTCCTCCTGCCTAAGGGTTGACTGCGCTCCACCCACTTTTAATTTACACTACAACTCAATAGTAAAGAGACAGAAAGGGTGTTAACCAGTTTGACCCTGGCACAAAAAAAAACAAGTCTTATCTTGGTCTTCTCCGAAACTGGAAACTTTTATTTGACTTTGATTTTACATACAGCCTTGCTTCTGTTTGGCTAAACATGCTTTTAAGTATACTATAGAAACGTATCAATCAAACTATATTTCCTTCTGTCATACACAATGTAACAAAAAGGTCCAGATAAAGTGCTTAGTAAACGCAATACAGTGTAGTCTTTTCAAAACGTAATAACAACAAATAACCACTAGATGGTGCAATCAGCTCACTAAATATTTTCACTGCTCAGCCACCAGGAGCAAAAACTACTTTGGAGAATAGCTGACAGCTTACATTCACATTGTTGCTTCAGTTTGTGTATTTTTTTTGTGTGTGAGTGTCCCCATCATGACCTCAAGATGTGCCTCAGTGTGCCAGTAAATACAGGGATCGGTAATCTCATCCACTGCCTGCCAGGCAGGGCCCCATTATTCCTCCACAGAGGAGGCAGTTTTGTTCTTGATGCTCATTTAGTTAAGGTGGCACACAAAGACAGAAAATTATAATTCTTATTAACAAATCAGATTACAATGGATTTTGAGAAGAAAAAAAAGGAATTGATTAAGAGTATTGTAGTGCAATCATTTTGCAAGACTTGAGCAAGTTGCCAGTTGTACACATTATCTGAGCTTTTTTCATTGAACACTTAATTCAACCCTGATCTGCCAAAAGAGGCATATAAAGAAAGCAGATAAATGGTCATTTCAAGCAGATATTCTTTTTCAAACACAGCTTTGCAGATGCATGGCCAAAAATCCTTGATAAGGCTTTTTCAGGAGCATTAACGTACCATTTGCCATTTTCCTCCAAGTATACTGAATGGGGACATCTATTACCTGCGTAACCTTCTTACTAAGTTGAAACTAACAGATAATGATAATAAATGGGAGATTAATTGTCCATAATAATACAACAGCACTGCTATAATACACAGTGTGTTTCTTTGTCCACAAACTCATCGTAGACCATCAGGTGTTGAACAACCAAACCTTTCCCACAGGTACATCTTAGGCTCCTGAAGGTTCTTATCTAGATCAGATGTCATTATTTCACAGATTATGTCACATATGCCCACGATGAATACATGTCACCCTTTGATTACAGCTCTATCTTAAAGACCTCATAGCATCAAATTATCTCGCTGAACATGTTCACTTCCTGTTTAAAATGAGTTCTTTCTCCCCCCGTGTTTGCTTATAGGAGAGTGTCTGCTTGTTGGGGTTTTCTCACTAATATTGTAGGACATTTACATCACAAGCCCCTTGAAGCGGCCGTTAATGTTAATTGATGCTGCATAAATTAAACCTTGCTGAAAGGAACAGTGTGTTACTTAATGCTTATAAAGTTTTTAGCAGGAGAAAAAATTATTTTTACCATAAAACCTGAAAGATATAGTCCAAGTCTTGTGCAGTCTAATTGTATTTTTTAAATCTCTTTTCTGATGATATTCAAATGTTCAACATATTTTGTATACTCCTAACAGAAGAAAGAGTAATTGCCATGTCATAAAGCCTATAAACAATGACTCATTAAAAATACAAATATACAGTACATTTGTTTCAAATGCTCCAGTGTACAGTCAGCTACTTGCTTGTCCTTAACACCTCCTCCTCCACCTCTTTGTTCTCCTCCTGTCACTCCCCTCTGGTTCCCATGCAGACATAGCAGCTCTTTGTCTGTCTCTGACCCATCAACAAGGAGAGGAGGCCAAAGTGACTATCAGTTGCCACTGACACATTCCACTTTCTCTCTCACACACACACACACACACACACCGTGTTGAACCAGTCATTAACCAATTACATTGATCCTAGACATCAGATGGAGAACAAAAAGGCGGAGGGTGGATATAGTGGGAGTGGTGGTGCAGAGAAAAGAGGAGTAAAACACACTTTGCTTAATCACATAATATCATTGACTTGAGTACTTCACTTAAACCCCACAGGACTCAAAGTCCCTGAATGAAATTGTGTTTATTTATAGTGAGGGAGATGCTAATGCATGACTCTTCTTCACACACACACACACACACACACACACACACACACACACACACACACACACACACACACACACACACACACACACACACACACACTTCAATTTCCATTCATTAGATGAGCAAATAAAATAAACCTACAGTGAGAGGGACAGAGAGAGAACAGCAGGTAGCCATAAGCCTCTCTAATCTCTATGTCCCTCCAAATGCCAGTGTTGCCGGGTAGCCTACATCCTCACCAGATATTACCGGAGTGAAGTGCTCTACCTGGAGTGCACTGTAGGTGAGGAGGGGGTGAGAGAGAGAGATATACAGATAGAATAAAGGAAAGAGAGAGAACGAGAGAGTTTGACAGACGGATGGGATGAAGCCGATAAGAAAGCAGGAATGCGGCCTGCAGACAGGCCGATAAGTTAAAGTACGGTCTGCCTACTTTTCATGCATGTTGACACACACGCCCACCCACTGTGAGTGTTTAACATATGAGTTACCAAAGCTGCAGTGGAAAGTGGAAGCGAGCCCATTAACACGTGCATAATTAATACATGTAGAAAGCAAGAGGAAAGAGCAACAATGAGGAGAATATAAAAGAATATCACCTAAATAAAGGTAGATAAATAAAAAAAAAAAAGAAGTGTAGCATTTACTCATCCCAATGACACCAGCTGTATCTCACGCTCCTAGCTGCACTCTAATGCTGTTTGGCCCATTTTAGCCCAAAATAACTCTCACTGCCACTATAAATAATCCCTTGTAGTATCAACAAGCATTGTGGTAATATTCGAGGCACAAAGCTAGCCATGTCAAGACAACTTCAGAGCAAAGATAACTATGAGTCAGATACATTTACAGCCGTACAGGTCCATCAGTAAGGCTGCACTTACTTGGATGGGTGTTTCATCTGTTTCATAGGAATTCTGTCATAAACCAGAGGATTGGAAACTTTTCTGTATATATTATATGTAACACTTTACATAATTGGAGAAATTGTGTCTAACGTTGTCGTTAGCGACAAAAAGGTTCCTGCTTCAAACTTCCTGGTCAGCCGAGACCTTCCTGTGTGTTGCTTGTATGTCCTTGCAGGTTCCTCCCACAGTCCACAGACATGCATTTCAAGTTAACCCCAGGTGTAATCACGCTGATGATGTGGAAGTCTAAAATCTCACAAAAAAACTGTATGTATCAAATATGGCGTTAATGATCTATGAACCATTTTATAGATTTTATATTTATGAGTTTGTTTTAGTAATGGTGTTTGTAGCATCTTACATATTGTAATTGTAATAATAAATAAATAAATTAATCAAGAAAAATACAGAGATGTATAGATAAATAGACATTTGACTGTTGATCCATGGCACCCAACACCAATGTCCACATGTAAGACATTCACTGTATTTTAAAAGCAAAGAGACTCCAGCGTGCAGTCTCTGTAGTTGCACCACTCAAACAAAAAACAGAAGAAATTGGTCAGAAGTCTGAAAACCTGGTAATTTTTGAGGACGTACAGCTTGAGTAAAATCCAAGACCTTAGTAGACAGCTGCATGGATTAAAACTGCAGCTGATGCAGGTCAGAGCTAGAGCTGGTAAGGTCATGCTACTGCAGTAACAAATATCACCATCATCGTGCTCAGGAGATGGAGAGATAAACGCTTAAGTGATGGTTTGCGTGATGAGCTCTTAACTCCCATAATTCACTTAGAAGTCATAAACTAAGAGTCCGTCTGAGCAGGTAGACATCTGCCTGCTCGTAGATTACAAAACTGCCATGTAAGTGAACGTCCGCTCTAAAAATAGGGCTTTTATTTCATTAATCCCCAGAGAGGTGGGCTTTTTGGAAATGTTGCCTTTTGACTTGATATAAAAATATCCTGAGCTTCGCAGACTCAAATGCAACTGTAACAGGATCATTTTCCATTTCGGGCTGGTTCAATAACTCCAGGTTACTGACTCTGGTGTCATTCTCTTGAAGACACAGCATTATAGCACATTCTGGCCCAATGCAAAGAGAAAATCCTTAGCAGACTGTGAGCAAGCATTTAATTCTTTTATAGCATACTGGGACGCATACGCTAAACTGACCAACAATAAAAACAACACTTAATCTCATCTTGTGATTTATCATCATAATGTTGATCACCTGCCACATGTTTAAAAACTACTAAAACTGTCTTTAATCTTTTTATGTTGTCACTATTTATCTACTCTGATAACAGAGCAGGATCCAAGTCCACCTCTCACAGTATAACAGGTGCTATGAGGGTGGAGGCAAGAATAGAAGCTGGCACGCCAAGGGAATAACAACGGAAGGTATATGGCTGAAGCAATCCTTGCTGCGAAACATCACTTGCAGCGACTGATAATCTGAGGGCTAAGCTGCTTATGTTGGAAAACAAACATTACTAGATGCCACCCAGCTGGTGGTGGAGCAAGAGCTCGGTCAAAAACTGGACCCCAGAGTGAAAAGCACACGGCTGTGTGTCCAGAGCTCTGCTTCACTGCAAGTAAACAAAGATATTCAAGAAAAAATAATCAAAACACATCCGAGAGGAATGTGTTGTGTAGCCATGTAACCACATCAGTGGTTTACAGTCACAAAACAAAAACTATTCACAGACTCCTTTAAACAGGAAGAAATGTGTTTTAACCACACACCAACAGCAGTTTTAACTAGAAGCTGTTATTATCTCAACTTTTTGCCTATCGGGGGGGGGGGTTACCATGCCACCCACTGGAGCCACTTCCTCCAATAAGCCTCCACAGTTCGGCTATGGTCTTGCCCCCTCCGTGACACAAACACAGGTTTAAATCAGCCGGGGTGACAGTCATCCTACGTGCGTCCAACATAGTTTCTAACTGCCAAGGAAAGTCCAAACCACCGAGCAACCTCAAAGCTGCCAAATCCTCAATTCTACTCTCTCTGCGTGTCACACAGAAGCTATTCAAGGAACAAACTAAAGGATGTCAGGTCAGCACTCCTGCCATTTGGTGGCGATTGTTTCTCGGAGCAGATAAAGATACACTGTTTGCAATAAGTTAGCTGTCCAGTGAAGGCAGGAGCTACAAAGTGAAATTTTAATCAGAAGTAATCAGTGTTGTGGCTGAAAGCAATGGCCTGGTCCATTTAAAACTGCACAGTCAATAAAAACATGTCTGCTGGAGTTCCCAAAATTACTGGATTTGCTCAAAAACTGCACAAATTTGAAACACGAGCTTTCAAAGATGTGCGACTAATGCCTCATCCATTCAGTGTTAACGGCTTCTGGGAATCCATTTGAAAAGGTAGGATGTACCAGCTTTGACTAAAACCCAGAGTGCTTCTTTGCAAAACAGGGGTTAAAAAGTCAGAAAACACACCAAACTCTTCTCCATCACCGTGAGGAACAGGAGGCAGTTTCCTCCACCTCTGCCTCCTGTTAGTCATTTGTCCACTCACCCCCTCTATGATCCCTTTCAGAGTAATGAAGCATGGCCTCCAGATGACCCAGACCTAAAATGAAGCAGCAGAGACCTACACTAAGCTCAGTAATAAATAGGAGGCTGTACAGAGTCCCCATCTTAAAAGAGAAAAGCTGGTAAAACCTGACTTTTCTTTCAAGATAAAAGCTGGCAGGAATTCAGCTTTCATATATATACAAAAACTATAAAATTGTTCTTGGTTAACCACAGAGTATATTTCCTTAAAAGTCCTGTGATACATACAGTTATGTAACAACTAGCACAGAAAGCATTCGACAAACCAGCAAAACTCAATATGGAGACTGTAGGCAATGAAGCATGACTTTATCAGCTAAGCTCTGCTATGTTTCTTTGCCTCATCAGGTGAAACTCTACACTGTTCCCACATTGAACAATGAAATGTGAGAACATCTGTCAAGCGTGCGCGTGTGTGCACGTGTGTCTAACAACATCATTATCAAGTCATCGTGACAATGCATGTTGAGAGACAAGCTGGGAAAACTAGCCTGCTGAGAGAACCGGATCATCACCAATAAGACAGGAAAGGATTTAGATGTGCGGCTGTACACTGAATCACTTTCCCCTCACGTTCATAATTTAACACAAGCCCGGTGCATAAACACCCAATCTTTATAACAAACTGTTAGGACACATCCTACATCTGGTAGATGAACTTTCATGATACAAGAATAAATCAATTCACAATAATGCTAATTGTGTTTATACAAAGCCTTGATCCCAAACTGCAATTCCCACTGTGAGGAAGAGACTGAGAATCGTTCCATAATCTTTGAGGTCGTCCAGCCTCAACTTTAAATTTAGTAAACTTACTGAATTGGTATTAATGTGAGGGTCACAGGCTGTTATTTATGGTGTCCCCTTTTCTCCTCTGTTATTCTTTTTGCTCCTTTTTTACTGCACATGCACACGTTGTGTGTGGAGCGGAGTTGACAAGAGGCAGGCGAAGTGAAATACCATTAATGGAGTTGGCGACAACATGCAAGTGCAGTAAAAGCTTCCAAACAAGCGTTACAACAAGCATACTGAGAGTGAAAGTGAGTGAATGCAGGAGGGGGAGAGAGTTTACACTAAAACAAATAAACAGACAAAAAGCTGTTGGTGTAGCTGGAATTAAATACGTCCATGCTGCTGTCACTTTGCTACATTAGCTCTCTTGCTAGCAGCCAATGTGCTGCTGCTGATGTGTCTCATGTGACAAGACTTAACAGTGATATCTGAGGCAATTTTTCATCTCAGAGTCAAATCAATATCCAATACAGTTATTAGATCACTATCACCTATTGGTCAGTATCTTCTCCCCCTTAACGGGCAGACCAATCTCAATGAAACTTTGCACGAACATCGTCACACATACAGCGATTAATAACGTTTACATCTTTAAAAAACATCCATAATAAATCCCAATTGTTCTTATTTTCATCTTCATCATCCCCCTGTGAATGTGATATTGCATGCTCTGTTTGTGTTTCCCATGTCAGCGTACATTGCCATTGATAACTTAACAAAATTTGAATCACAGCTGGAATTTTCTTCATGTCGCCATTAAATACAGAATAAAAATTTTTAAAAACTCTTGCATCCTGGTAAAAAACTACCCATAGGAAGGGTTTCTGCTGTTATTATATAAATATTGCTAATATTATCTTAAAATAGCAAGCTGTTCCACCCTTTTCTGTGTTAACCACTTCAGCCTTTGAATATGCACGATGAACTGTCATATTTCAAGATGTAGTTTCCAAACGTGGACATCCAGTCACAGTTCATTTTAAGAAGATTAAAATCATTTTATTTGCTGAAAATCCTAGCTTTTTATGCCCGCTTGCAGTCCCAATCAAAAGTTTAAGACCACTTGAAACATGGTAGACAGTAGATCCCCTACGTGCGGCCGTCTTCACCACTTGCAGAAATGTTCCCACACCTCATGGAAATGCTTGCGTCAAGCATGCCGCAACAAATTTTTAAAGTGATCAACAATAACGGTGCAGCTACTCATTACTGAGTTCATGTTTGGAACTTTGATTTCTGTTTTGGGGGGTTTACAGGGTTTTTTTGAGGTGTGGTCCTAAACTTTTGATCAGCTGTAAAAGAGCCTGCTTCAGTTTAAGCGTTGTTTTCAATAAATTGCATGCTCAAAAAAATGTTTTGTCTCACTCTCATTTCTTCTTGTTGAATGTTGAAGCTCTACTTGGAACCTTGTTAAGTTCCCACCATGCTAAATATGATTATTTGCCATTTTTCCAAAAAATGGGAAACTTTGGATCCGGACTGTAATTCGTTTAGACTAAAAAGGCATGCAAGTAAAATGTACCTCGGAGACTGATGGATGTCGTTAACCTGGAGACAACATAGCCCACAAGTTCAGTACACTAAGATTGTGTTTGGTTGTCCCTAAATGGTGGATACAGAACCAGAAAACATGACATGTCGTACACAGCAGTAACCCTGCTGAGGTTGACTCTGCTTTATTTCATACCAGATGGAGAAAGTCTGATCGAGCAGATGGACAAAGGTGGTGAGATGGTGTGTGGGAAGCTTTGGTGGCAGAAAATACTGTATTACACCAAAGCTGCTCCTCTGGGGGCAGCAAAACAACTGTCAGCCAGGCTGCCACGATCAGGGTAGTACCACCAGGGCAACAAGCAACTCGCTCTTAGTATAACGTGGGAAATGAAAATGCACTGTAGACAGACAATGCAAAAACAAAAACAAAAAAAAAAAAACTCACCTACAATGCTACTGTGTGTGCCACCACGTGAGTCCAATCCTTCCAGCAGATCACGTTTTCAAAACGATATCATCACCAAGGCATCAGACATGAGCAGATGGCACAGATCTATAGCCTAACCCTAACCCTAACCCCTAACCCCTAGATGATGCAGCTGTAGAATATGATACACCTACTGCTGTTGTCATGGTTTTCTTTGGAGGTCAAAGAAAATATGTCCATTTTTGGTTCCAACGGTTGTTGTCTTTTTTTTCCTAAATAGTTTAAAATTGTACATGTGATTCTGTTGTTCCTTTACTTACATCTTTATGCTGTGTCATAAAATATCCACGAGCAGAAGCTTAACCTTGGAGACTGCAAATGCAGCTTTTTCTACTGCAGGGCGGCGTCTCACACAGACACTGGCTGTGAGAATGGGAGTATCACCATAGCTATCCCCTGGCAGAGTGACAGCAGCCATAATGGAGTGTCAGCAATCAGCACCTTCCAAATTACCAACACACACAGGTCAACCTGCGGTTTAATACAGCATGTGTGCATGGGGGGTGAGTGCATGGGGGCGCCAAGGCTTACTGTCTCACTAAATCTTTGCTCTGATGTCTCAGGCTGATAGAGACCATCACAGATTTTGGCTGTGATAGTTGGGAGTTTCCTACAGATTTACATTTTTGCTTAGCTGGCGACGGCATTACTTTAGAGCAGATGAAGCACTACCATCCTGGGGCGACCAGCTTTGGTCCATGAAGGTGGAGTTCAGGTACTTCTTACAATGGAACAAGATGTTTTTTGCAGATGAATGATACTAAGTGCAGACAGAATAACGACCTGAAATAGCCTGAAAGCCGGTTTCTAGTCATAAAACGAGACTAACTGCAAAAATAAAAGTATCCAAGAATGTATCATCGCATATGGCAATGGTCCTCCAGATGGATTAAAAAAAAAAAAAAACAAAAAAAAAAAACACGTAGTAACATGATTTGCCACTTTACTTGGGCAGGCCCATCAAAGTTAAGTCAATGTGTGGGAAAACACTGGTTTTGTAAATTAATTTAGATTTCATGTATAAGGTGATGTGAGATATAAATGTAGTAGGCACAACAATGTAGATCAGGGGTCTCAAACTCGCAACCCAGGGGTCACTTGCAGCCCACGTCATCCCTGCTTGTGGCCTGCATGTTGGCGTGAATGCAGTTTGGCCCTTGAAGTTACTTTTTTTGTTAGGAGGATTTGTTTGTTGTTGAGTACAATGCTAAAATAAGTTCTTTAAAAAGCAAAAAATGATTTAATATGAGGGCAATATGAGCAGGAAGCACACACATGTTGAGATTGGCTGTGTTAGTTCAGTGAGAGAGTTATTTATAAAGAAAACAACTTTCACTAGCAGTCATAAAACTAAAGTGTACATTTTCTGCATTTTTATGTTGTCAAATACAAACAAAATGATAGCAGAACTGCTGCCACGTGTCTGGCCAGAAAGAGAGTACCAATTTATTTATTTAGTAATTCAACGAAAGGCTTCAGTTAGTTAGGACGAGAGAAAAAAATCTCAATAACTATTTGGCTCTACAAAACATTTGATTCATTAGACTCAAGATCAGACATGATGTATCAGTTGATGTTGAATCAATTCACACATGTGCCTGTGCAGGTTTAGCAGAAACGTTTTTTTGGAGGGGGGAAATAGTAACATGCTTTAGGCAATGGCCGAACAATGCCAAATTAAATATATTTCTAGAAACCATGACCTCTAATTTTTGTATCACCTCATATTGTCGAGAGCTTTTAATCTGCGGAACGGAAACCCCAGACCGCCATGTATTTCAACATAAGCCTCTGTTTGCAATGACTGTCTTGCTGCTGGTACTTCAGAACTGAATGAGAACAAAACCAAAACCGGGCGAGTTCTTACATGCAATTATGGGCTAGACTCAAAGACATTGTTGGGATTAAGGAGATAGACAAACAGGGTATTCACATAGAATTTAGCTTCTAGTGCTGGGAAAGTGAGAGAATTCACCTGAGGCAGTGAACAGGGGAAACAGATCGGTGCAGCAGTGCATCAGCTGAAGTCAGGGTGGTAGATCAGAAGGCCTGCTAGCACATTCCTCGACATTCATGTTATGCAGTACGGGAAAATATTGGACTGATAAATGAAAAACAGCAGTGTTTATGACCTCTATTTTTCCTGGCAACGCAACAGATTTTGGCTTTGGTTACTGCAAATGAAAGAGGAGGTATAAGCAGGGAGAACAATGCCTCAATTGATTATCAGAGTGGTGCCCCAACTCTAAACATGACTCACCTCATTTAAAACCACAAGTCTTTCAGAGACCAAACTCTAACATCATGTTCGGGGGACTTTGACTCTCTCACTGATGTGCTTGAACTAAATATTCAGACCATATATTCAGTGTTCCTGTGAGAATTAATCAGAAATAATCAGCTGCAGCTTCCTTCAGTGTCCTGTCACATCTATCAGACGGTGCTGAGCCGTCTGAGCTGAGAGACAATAATGATCCCTTTTGTCTACGACAGCCATTCTAAGTGTCTAAGCAGCACCTGTCAGCAGCTAATCAGGTACACAGAGAATCCAACACACATATCTCCATTAATTTCTCCCGTCTCCCAACCCTTTTCATCCCACTCTCTGAAGTGCTCTCATCCCCACACTCCTCCACATTCCACACACACAATGACGTACAGCCAGCACTTCCTCCTCCACTCTAGCAAAATGGGATCAGTTTCCATCGCAGCCTGGCTCCCATCGTCCTGTTGCTTTGTTAGTGAAATCGGAGCTGTGTGGATACAGGTTACTTAGTCTACAATTATAAAAGAAAAAAGTTCTCAAGCTTCAAAAAAAGCTTTACAAAAGGTTTCTACATGCTGTAAGCATGTTTTACTGTGAACTCAGAGAGGATTGTGTAATTAGGTGTAGGTCCTTTCTACCTTTCAGATTCAGTTACAAGGTTAGAGGGTTAAATAGAACTGAACATGTAAACACTTCTCCTGCCTGCTGAAGGGAATTCAACCCGTCTTGGCCTTAGTAATTAAACATGGTCTCTGTTCTAATCCATAGTTTTTCTTCCTTTGTGTTAATTCTTAGTTCTTGTCCTGCTTAGTTTTATGAGTGTTTTCTCAATGAGAAGGAAAACTGTAATTTGGTTACATCATTGGTCCCTCTCTTAGCTAATCCTTGTTTTATTTCCAAGGTTTGTTTTCCCGTTTGTGTTTTTAGTTCCCTTCTTTATTCCTTTTCTGTCCTTGATACTGTCTTGATTGAGTTCACTTGTGTCTGATTGGCCCTTTAACTGTTATGTGTAATAAGTGTGTTTTTCCTCAGTCTTTGTCAGTGCAATAGACCTCATTCACTAATATGTGCATAGAAATGATGTTATTTTGCATAAAAAAATAAGTGCGTATGCGAATTTACTGTCAGATTCATGAAATGCAAATGCATTAGTGAATCAGCATAATTCTAAACCAACAGGATAGTGCAATCAGCATTTTCGTGTCTCCAATTAACTGTATGAGCAAACAGATTTACCTCAAGGTGAAGGAAAGAAAGTGGCAGTGATGTTGTAAGAGAGAAGCCTGTTAAGGCAAGACAGCAGGAGAAAGACCAACTGAAGAAATTTAGACAATAGTGTCCTAGGAGGAAGCCACAAAAGGAACAGCTTTCCAAAGCTTCCAAATAAAAAGCAAAGCTCGGGCTCAGAGTCTGAGGAGGACAAGAAGGTCCAAGGTGGACAAGGGAGTAGGGGTGGGTTTTGATAATCGATTTATCGATTAAAATCGTTTCTAGCTCGGATAACGTGATATCGATTCATTAAAATCCTGAATCGATTTTTTAATATAAATTTATTTTGCCCGAAATGCCAGAATCTCAGGTGAAACCTCACAAAATGTCAACAACCACCAAACAGCTAAAACAGTGAATGAGAGCAGGAACACAATACTTCAACGCACAAGACTGCTGTTGTTTACAGCGCTGTCGGCCGCTGTTTTTTCCTTTTACTTACTTCCGAAAAGAAAACCTAATTTCTGCTGTTCAATGGGCTACTGAACAAATTGAAACGGTAATGTTCATATGTTGATTAATGGTTTTCTTTCGTTTTTGATCTACTGCAGAATATTTTTATAAGATCCCAGGCCAGGAAAATCACCATCATCTTTTTCTGTGTTTTATCTTCAGCTACTTTGACACAAAGGCCTCTGCTGTGATGCTCACACCTTTGATAAAGTCTTGCAAGTGTCAGCTTCCTTTTTATAGATACAAAAATGTGTAAATGTACTGATCTTAATTATAACATTTCTGACTGTCTGAGGCAAAATTTCCCAGATACAAATCGAATTGAATCGAATTGTGGATCGAATTGATTCGGGACCTTGTGAATCAGAATCAAATCGATTCTAGAAATCAGTGACGATACCCAGCCCTACAAGGGACACCTGATCTGTCAACCAAATAAGAGAAAGTTACTAAAAAACATCCATATTCTGGGATATTCTGGACATCTGTGATAGTACGTGAGGACATTAAACAAGGTTGAAAGTCAGTTTTAATGAAAGATAAGATTCTTGTTGCACATGGTCTGAGGCAGTTTTAAATCAGTTTGTTGAATATGAACAAATTAAGGTGTGAAAATAACAATGAACTGCAGGTTAAACTCAGATTTGTGCATATCGACTGAATGAGACCCACTGTGCTTTGTATAATTCCTGCTGTTGCTTCCTAATTAGATTCCTAATGTCTGATGTTTATAGTTTTAGGCCTCTGATTGCTTGGTCAAAGTATAACATTTCCTGTTGACCACCCAACTGCCAGTTTATTTTGTACCTGCATATTAGTTCTTTCTATGAACTTCCTCAGAGATGTCTGATAGGTACCAGCGGTTATTCTGTTCAAAAATGCAACTAAAATTGTGTTGAGCTGTGCTGGTGTATGCTGCTTTTCTGCTTTTCCTCATTCGACACACAAACCTTGTATTAGTGAAACCACATTTTGGGCTTTACTGGGAAGTCATGCACAAGTAAGAAGGAAAACTACCCAGTTCAAGACCCCTGAGAATGCTAAATAAACAAATAAAATCAGTTTCCAACTAAAGCTGGTATCAGCTGGCACACACCAAAGAGAAAAAACAACCTTAAAACTTTACTTTGGATCCAACATATTCAAACCATCTAACCACATATTTCTCCAAGTGCAAATGGGATTTGCTATCACTGCAAACCTCTGACACATGTTGAATGTTTCTAGATAAAGTTTTTTCTTGGAAATAACCTCCTTTGGCTGAAAAAGTCCAGATAATGGAATAGTGGAGGAGTACCTGGCCGTTATCTTTACTATAAATGCAAAGCTGAAAGAAGTTGCCTGGGTGGTGAACATGGCAGAACCTCACTGTATCGAGCTGAAACTTTTGTTTTAAAAATGAAAACCTAAAAATCCATTGACAGCCTCAGAGAGGCGGTGGACTGCTGAGTGCCACCAGTGATGATCCCTAGTTCTGTGGATGATGGCCAGGCTAGATGTTCTAATACCTCGTTACGCAACGAGCCATTCACTTCACCCATTCACACTCCCGTCTGTTCAAATCACATAGATGAACTAAAGCATTTTCTAAGCGTTATTAGGCTTCCCCAGCTTTAAAAGAACTGTTAGGGATGAAAGAGGATGTGTGTGAATCAATGGTGAAAGTCAAAAGCTTAATGATGTGGCAAAGGGCCTGCTTGGTGTCTGCACCCGGAATTTCCCACGTTTTATTGTGCAGAACAAGAGTGCACTACACAGAGTACACACTGCTGTCACAGATGTTATTGACAAGAAAAGAGCAAACTGATGAGTGACCTTTAACATGCAAGCAAATTTACCAAAGTGTGCACAATACACTTGGTGATGCATACACACAGTTACTCAAAAGCACTTTCACAGTTGCTTAGACACTGCTTAGTGTTTACTGATGTTGCTCTGCAGTCTAAATGCCAGCAGCTCTGTTGAAGCTTTGAAAACTCAGCCCTATCTAAGGTCTGGGAAAATGAAAAACGTGCAGTTTTCTAACTAAGATTCTGATTAGATGTAAAACTTTGGAGTGTCATGTATCAAGCGAAGATACATGCAATAATGGGTTACAGGCAGCTGTAGCCAATCGCTGTGTACTAGGCCTCAACTACACTAAATGGAGTCACTGAACTGCTTTTCAAAACTGTGTTTGATGTTAGTGCCTAATGACTCTTTATTAGTGTAATAATTTGATAAATATTATGACTTGTAGTGATGTTGTTACTGATGAATGTTACTTAGTCCTAATTGGCACCAATAGATGTCCTAATGTTTGTTTTAGTACACTTTACTGATAATAACTTCTACTAGGGGTGGGAGAAAAAATCGATACTGTGTAGTATCGTGATATTTTGTTTGCTAATAATGTATCGATACAGGGACAGCAGAAATCGATATTTTGTTACAAAAAAAGTTTTTATGGACTGGAACATGCTCTGACTTCAGAGCATTCTTTTTCTGAGCAAGAATCCTGACATTCCTTCACTGTCCAAATGTGTTTAACTTTTTTTTTGGCAGCAATAAACATGACAGTTTACTTATTTTAATTTAAGACATGTTTTATTTTAATTAAGTTTAAAACTTTTTTATTTAATGTAAAATTATATTTTGTTTTAATTTACTTTCAAATTCTTCAGTTTCTGAATGGGCTGCATAGTTTTCATAAATTGCATAGTTCAGAATAGCTATAATTGTACCAGATGGTTGCATTCAGTTAAGTTGGACTAGACTGTAATACAAACCGTTCAGTTTGTCAACAATAAAACTGACTGAAATGAGAGACTGAGTGTGAGACTTTGATATTAGATAAAATGAATATTGATAAAGTTTACCTTTATGTACAGAATCTGAATTTCACAAAATATTTTAAAAAATTGCAATAATATCGTATCGTGCGTTAAGTATTGTGATAATATCGTATTGTGGGATGTATGGTGATTCCCACCTCTAACTTCTACCATCTGGTCCAAATAAGGTAAGATCAGGTTAGAGCAGGGCGATATGACCAAAAATATTTATCACGATATACATTTGAAAATTTGCAATAACGATATAACTGACGATATAATTGACACTAGACAAAATACTTTATAACTCCTCAACTTTATTGGTGCAAAAAAAACCCATCAATGTATTTTCACTTAAACAAGCAGCTTTTTTATGTGCATTAAAGTTATATAAAAAATTTGCAGTGCAAATGCAAATTCCTTGCTGACAGTTTAACCAAAAGGCATTTCCTGTGGAAATTGGCTGACATATCCTCAGCATAACCATGTATATATCCACAAAACTTAAAAAGCGGTTATACACACACAATACAGTAATATTATGTTGAAGCACAGTATGTATCACTCCGTGAGCCGCCTGCCTACAATAGCCGTAATGCTCTGACAATCCATCAAGCTGTGCGGGTTCGTAGCTTAGCAAAGTTGTACTAAAACATGTGACAGATTTTCCAGCGCCGTGTACCACATAAAATCGTTTCGAGGTCAGTAAACACGATCAGAATTCATACATAAGGCACACGGGATTATAAGGGGCACTGTCGATTTTCAGAAATATCAAAGGATCGATTTTAAGTGCGCCGTATTTTCCAAAAAAACACTGTAATAACGACGCCCTGCTAGCATGCACTACCAAAAATAGTGCTTTGTTGTGTATCTGATGGACGAAAGCTAAACCAGTTCCACACCACTGAAGTTGCAGCATTTTTACAAACCAATTCTGGTTCATCCGTTTCATTTAACGATCCGCTTTCGCTCTCCTCATTCTGCATCGCCGCCATGTGCGTATGTAAACAAAGGCACTGTGCGTGTGCGTTTTACCCATGTTCTATCGCAATATTTCATTTTCCTATCATTGCCAAACATTACACCGGTATGATATAGCCCAGCCCTAGATCTGGTTCCAAAAAACCAGCAGCGATAATACTAAGCTGCTGTGAGTCTCTTAACCAGGAGGTGATGTCATAGTAGTTCCTGTCATTTTTTATATCGACTCTATGGTCTACACACCTCTCCTCTATCAGTAGCTACTGCTTTCTGTTCCCTTAATACAGTTTTCAGCACCATTAGGAACTTGTATGAACTTCTCCAGTTAAGGACATAAAGAAAGGAAATAAACAAAAGTGGTGTAAGTAACAACATACTGAAATATCACAGGTCATAGCATTTTTTCACACTGCAGTTTGGTCTTTTGAAGTCGAAGCATAGTCAGCTGGATGTGGTTACAACGTTCACACATTCGAGTGCTGTTAGCGTCAGAACCTAGCCCTCGCTGAAACCACTGAAAGTGTAGTCAAAACCAGTAAAACTAAAACAATCCTTTCCAGCATCTGTCTCACAGGTTTCTCATGTGATGGGGTGTCTACTGAAATACATTAAAGGTACTAATGAAGGAGGACACATGTCTAGGTTGTTGTGAAAAGATTTCTTTAATACTTAAGATGGATATCAATAAGATTTTAACTGATAGCAGTGCCATTACTGATTTTGCCTATAGGTCAGAGAAAGGGACGTCAATTGGATTAAACAAAATACGCTTAAAATGAACAGTTCATCTGTTTAACTAATCAGATAAAGACAATTTTTGTCACTTTTTAACAATTTTAGAGACAAAGTTTTAGGTGATTTGTATCTCAGTTTAAAAACGCGAACTTTCATCTGTTTAAACATTTTGGAAGCTTAACTTACAAAGTTCCCTTCTCTGCCAGCATCTGGAGGTCATCAAGAGAAAGGAAGGACGATTTTTTTCATTCTTGATCAAATACCAACTCTATAGTCCAGTCTATTCATAGAGATCAAGTTACAGCTTCATATTTATTTGTCAACACCAAAAAATTGCATTACTAAATGAAGTTTAAGGGAAAATCTTTTCCTCCACACTGGCCTTGACCTTTGGGACGACAGATTAATAAGTGACCAAAACATCTCCAGTAAATTCTTTTGTTCTCCTTTAACAGCTACTTCACATAAACCTAACTGAGAACTAAAGCAGCTTTTCTTATATGCATATCATAGTCTTGTCTTGTCAACTGCTTCTGAGAATCTTGGGTTGAGGTGTATTGTTGGTAAATGTATCCCTGGCAGATTCCCTTATGATGTTTTGGAGATTTAACACCGCTGTCCTCCTGTATTAAAAAAGAAAGAAAGAAAGAAAGAAGCAAGCTGTTCTACAGTGGCTCACTGGCACACAATACTCCTCTGTTCACTGGATGCCAAATGGTCCAGTCATCACCCCTCATGCCACCCCAACCCCTCTTTCACTGTCTCTCAGGATTTTTCTCTGTCTTTCCCTGTGACAGAAGCTGCTGCTGATGGTCAGTCAGATTAGCTGAAGAGTCAACTCGAAAACAGACAAATAAAGAGCTGCTTTGTGTCCGTCTGGTGCCAACGACCCCGGAAATAAGAGAGGAAACTGAGTGGACAGAGAAAGAGCCATTATAATGACCAACTGTTAAAGGTTGGGTTTGCAGGGAAAACCAGCAGTACCTGGGTCAGTACGATGTCCAATTATATGCTTTTATTTTAATGTGTATTTCATGTTGTCGCAGAGGTTCTCAAATAATGGATCAAGCACAGTGAATCTTGAAACTATAGAAAAACTAGAGATTTTTCACTTGTTCCACTGGCAGATTTTTTCACTTGCCTCTGACAAAGGACACTAAACTTCATTAGGCAGTCACTGGGTGGTGGGAATTATTAAAGACTGTAATTAATAAGAAAATATGTGAGGGGGGAATTTTAGCTGACTGCTAGCATGAAAAAAAAAACCCTTCAAAATGGAGGCAAACTTTTCTGTATGCATTCAGATAGAAAACTAATACTAACAATGCCAAGCATCCCTCCTTAAAGAAACCTAGCCTACTTCAAAAGAGCATGCAATCTGATTGGGAGGTCACAAATCTACTCACTACCTTAATACCACTGTGCTGCTATACAAGCACTTCTGAATAGAAAGCTGAAATACAGAAACAAGTTAAGGAGATCTCAAGTGATGTAGTATAATATCAATCAAAACTCTCTGAACAAGTTTCATTATCATAAAGCAAGCATGTGACCCAAACCCTATCCCCACACTGCACATCTATTCAAACTCTATTCAAATCTAAATAGACTAACAGCTGCATTATGGTGCCGCCAGAGAGAGTCAACTGCACCAACACACGGTGCTCCATGAACACCATACGCCTGCTGTTATCAACTGACAATCCAAAGCAAACTATAAATATCATACTTTGATTTCACCAGAGCAAAAAAGAAAAAGAAAATACAGTCGAAGGTTACTCAGCAATTAGTGGTGAGCTAAGTTAGCGGTGCTTTGATATGAGGGTTCTGTGTCACAGGCGGCAGGGAGTGCTTACAGCTGTTTACATTTTAGGATGGTTCCCAAAAAACCCCCAAAAAACCAACCTCATTTCAGCTGGTGGAAATGTTAGGCTGAGGCAGTCATTCCTGCTGGTTTGAATCATGTATGCAATGTGAAGGCAGTTTAGGTTCAATGTGGCAAAACCTGTTTAGATAACAGCAGCATGAAACAACAATGTATTAGTATTAGAAAACAAAGGGACATTTGACAAAGGGACATGGGTCAAATTTACCAAACAACACTGCAGAAAACAACAGAAGCATACAATGTCACAAGAAACATGCTGTACATGCAGGAAGCTACAGTTCATAACAGCCCAGAACAGTCATTAAAACACTGTAGCAGTCACAGCTGTAGTCACATAAGCTCAGTGCGAAATAATTTAGTTTTTCCAAGTCCTACTGTGGTGCGTATAACATGTAGGTTTTCCTATTGACTATTCACTTGTGTAATCCTTATATTGAGAAAGAATTAGGGTTATTTTCTCTCCAGGTCTCACCAAACCTTCTCTCACAAAAAAGACTAACAGAGCTCAGAGCGTAGCACACTGCCCTGCTGGTTTAAATAGTTTATAATCCCTTTGTCCCTTTGTCTGCCATCATTTAGACTGAATAGCCTTTATCATGTGGGTCATCAAAGAGTGAAGATTGCATAGTTAATAGTCCTATTAGACTCTTGTGAAGGGTTTATTCACAGTCGAATTGCCCTAATTGTGTTCAATGAGCAACAAGGGAGTAGACACACACAGAGTGGGGCTCGTGGGCTAAAAATGAATGAATGAATGAATGCCTGTCCGATACAGGCACACACAAACACACACAGAAGCCTGAGAACATGCTTTCCAGCTCAGAGACAAAAACATGCATTCACACACACACACACACACACACACACACACACACACACACACACACACACACACACACACACACACACACACACACACACACACACACACACACACCTCCAAAGATTTACATGCAGTGGCGTGTAGTTGAGATTGCTACCCCTGCAGCCAGAAGTAGGTGGCAGGAGACAACAGCAACAAGTGTGGAGAACTACAGCTCCCACTACTTGAGACACCCCACACACAAAAGAGGGGGGGATGTACCCGTGAAAAACAGCATTGCTTTCTGGAAAGGGTCCCTGCCAACTGACAGAAAACAGGCAACAGGAGAAAAAGAAGAGAAAAAACCTCTTAGCCTAATCAGCACCATTCTGGAGGTCTGTGCAAGATGCCACCCACAGTCACAGAGAGCATACCCAAGTACTAAGTCCCCTGCCACTCATCACATCAATGATAACAATGCAGCAAGGTCAAGAAGGTGAAGACATCTTGAGTGACATCAGTAAATGAAACATGCTTTACTTAAATGCACCGATCCACTACAGAATGAATAGCTTTAGATCTAGCAGGCCAATAGCAGCCCACATCAATGGATACCCTAACTCATTCCCTTCTTCAAGTCAATTGGTGAAGCACATACAGGTCATGCAATTGAAACTGTTATTTTAGCCTTTCCACAACGGCTGCAAGTCTGCAAACTTCTTTGCAACCCATCTCACCTCGTGCTGTTTAATATAAATGATCAGCGGCTAAGAAAACAAGAGCAGTTGTAGTGGAACTCAGATTCCTTGCCAGAAAGCCCAAGGTAGCAGAAAAAAGGAAATACATTAACATTAAGTTCACTTAATCTCTTTATTTTGTGTCCTTGCTCTACAGGACCCTTCACCATGTAAAAAAAAGAAGGCAATGTTTTAGGAAAAGAAGTCATGTTCGCTTGTGTTATCTGTTTTATCTGATGCTCTCACAGCAGCAAGCAAGGAAGACTGTGCTGACATCAGTGTGTTATGTGCGTGTTGCATCATAAATGGTGTTACATTACCCTTACATTAATTAAATCAAATGCTCAAGTTACTGTCAAGTTGCTGTTAGAGGTAAAGGCGAGCAAGGAAATCATGGGTCACAGGACAAATGTTTGGTAACTAAGGGCTCCAAACACTCTAAATATCATGGCCATTAATACAGCAGTGATGAACGTCACTGACAGTTGACGAAGATCTTGTCATGCTGATGGAGTAAACTTGAAGCCTTCAGGTCAAATAGCAAAAACAAAAGTCTTCCTATTCAGATCCACAAAAGTCATTAAGTTCACATTTAAAGAGAGTTACATAAACTGCATTATTTAACTAAACCACCAACAAGCGCACAGTTTAGGCTGTTTTAGTTCTATTTGCCCCGAGCGCACTGAATAATTCATGGCGCTGCCATAAGCGGAACAGGCATAGTAACACTAAGCAGGGGCCACGCATGGAAAACTCTCATCAATAAAACACTGTTTGACAAATAAGCCTGACATCAGTTAAGGGTACCCTCTTCTGCCTCTAGCCCTCACTGACTGCACACAAGTTCTTACAGACATGCATCATGTCTTTACATGACTGTGCAACATTGTCTTTGAACTAATTATAAAAGAAAACCATGCATATAGAGTTTACTGTACATATTCCTGTTAGCGCAAAGGCTTTAAATGTAAATCAAATTAGGTTAGAGATGTAGCTGAACACGTGCATGTCTTAATTGCCTATGACCTAAATGAGAAGAAAACAGCATCCCACAACAAGATATCACTTTCCTACTAATCATGTTTAGACCTTTACACAGTAGCACATGGCTTGACATTCTCCCTTAGGGTTTAGGGTCTAACTTATTTTCACTAAGTGCTGTCATTCATTCAGTCTCTCTGTTTTCTCCATCAAAAAATGGGCCGCAGTGAGTAAGGAGGGCTGCATGCCTGCACAGTGAGCGCAGCGTTTCATGTACACAGGCTGGAATGTGATGCAGTTGACCGTCGGTGTCTGATAGCTGGCATCTGCTAGGTGGGCTCATTCCACCGCAGCACAGCAGAGGCTTAGGTGGTACTGAGAGAAACTCTACACCTCTGCAAGGCAGGCAGGGGCATGAGAACACAGCATCACTAATGCTCATCAACCATGACCCCTGCCAGGGACCCTGACGAGCACATCAGTTTAATGTATCCATCTGGGATTGGCAGAGCGGCAGAAGGCTCACAAGTCCACTGCAAACTCAGAGATTACAGAAAGATGGTCACTATAGACAGACAGTAGGACTGATGGATAAATAGATGGATGGATGAATGGTGTAATGAAAGAATGGCTGGGGTGGGTAGATGAATGAATGAATGAATGAATGAATGAATGAATGAATGAATGAATGAACGGAGAGACTGATGTGTCATTGGATAGCCTGTTCTCAGTATGCATGCTGCTTGGATCATTACAACAACAGCAGTGATGAAGTAAGAACAGACTGAGTCAGAGAGGATCACTTCCACTGATGTCAGAATTGTTGATCTAGTTCTGGGAAACTAGCTTTAACAATCTCATCACTTCTCAGCTGTCAATTTCACAACATGGGTTGCAACATGTGCGATCATGGACAATGTGCTATATAAGACCCTTGACAAATCTACATGCGAGGTGTAAAAATATTTTGATCAATCTGGCTTCAGACTGTATAAATGGATTAAGCTAGTGAAACAGCATACTTGTATTCATATTTCATATGATGCCAAGTTTAGCAAATGGCCAGCTGTAAAGTAGGTTTGCCACAAGGCAGTGCTCGAAGACCTGAGCGAAGAGAACACAGCGCTTGATGAAGAGGAAGTACTGCTGAAACACAATGACTTTTAAAAGAGTCCACAATAACACCATGTCTTTCTCATGATTCTGTGGATTTTTTAGTCTTGTGCTTCACTTCAGTGCCAGAGGAGCTGCACACTGTACTCCAAACATTCACAATTAGCAGACACCTGCCTACTGCTTGAATTAGACTTAATTTATTACCTTTCATATTAAATATAAGCAATTCTTGGAGGTGTTTAAGAAGAAAACATTTGTGAAACACTTATTTAATAAACTTATTTTCCCAGCGTTTCTCTTCCAAGTCAAATGCTTACAGCTGTGCTTAGACTGGTGTATGAGCACAGCTGCTCAGACTTCCTTCTCCCGTGACACCAGGCTTCTGCTCGGGGGATGCTGAGATGTTTCCAAGCCAGCTGAGAGACAAAGTATATCCCGACTCTGCCCAAGGGTCTTTTTCCTCTTTGGCCATGTCTGAAACACCTCACACGCTGACCTTGTGATTCTATCTCAGATGGGAAGCTTGTCAGCCTTGCCTTCGCAAATGGCGCCGTACGACAAGGGTGATGCAGCATCCACTGGTGCGAGCTAGATTTTGGTGTCATTTTAGCCTGTCGTGCACCTCTCAGTTTTTGTAAGCAGATGTAGGTTCTGCGGCTGCTTTTACCAACATTTTATTGCTCCACGAGTACAGAAGCTTGTGGATTCACAGATTATACAGAGGACGATATTGCAATAGTTTGAAAAAAATGAGACTTCTGCTTCCAGTTTTAACTTATTCTCATTGTACAGCAGCGCTGATGTGAAGGTTTTGTCTGAGTAGTGACACCTAGTGTTCATGAAAATACTGCAGAAAGTAACCACGCCCTCAGTGCTGGTAGAACTGCTATAGAAATGTGGCGACACGCGCCTAACAACACAGCCTAACAACAGGTATAACAGGTCTATAAGTGTGTGTCCAGGCAGGCATAAGTGTCTTTCAGTTGCTACCATTAGCTCATGGGCAAAGATAAAGCTCAGAAATTAAACAGACCAATCAAATTGACAGTTTTGCCTCTAGGCTCAGCTCTCTCCTCATAAAATCTGAATAGATGATGCAGATGCTTCACCAATCCATCTGTCCACTCTTTCCCCCACTTGTGAACAAGATTCCGGGATACTTAAAAACCTGCAGCATTAACAACAGGCCCAGTACCCCATTCTCCTGAAGCATCTCCCACAGGACACCCAAGAGAGTCATAGATACATGACAGACATAGAGTGGTCAGGCAAACTCCAATGAACTGTCTTCATACAAGGCAATTTCCCATGACTCTGAGAGCTGATAGTAATCCAAACTAATGCTTGGATTAAGAGTCTTAAACCACTGTATCCCACCCACCCTTAAGCCCCAAGAAAATAGCCTCCCTGCTGACAAGCAGTTCCGAACCAAATCTCAGCTTTGTCTCCGGCCGTGGGCACAGCACTGAGCTGCTGATAGGTTTCTCATCAACATAGACCAGGCTGGTGTAGGGACAGGAAGCGTTTGTCTCTGTCAGCAGGTTGCCAGGGTGAATTCTGGGAGTTAAGCCTTCTATGCATAGCATTCTCAGTTCCCACATCTCCCTCCCCCAGCTCAGTGACCATCCACGCCAGGAACAAAACCCTGAGAATGCGAGCTATGCAGAGCTGCAGCTCGGAGACACCTGTTCAGGCAACCACCACGGGTCAAACTCTCCTACACGGAGCCTCGTCTGAGTCACAGCATTTGACCCCACCCTAACCTCCGCTGCTCCCATATACACACTCCAGAGAACTATGTGCACAAAAAACAAAAGAAAATCATCTGGCAGCAGGGATTTGCACAGTCAATTTCCAGGATGCAAACATTTGTACCTTGACCCCTTCAATCATCACTAAGAGTCCCTGAACCCACTAACCATGACAAACCTGATTTAATGAAACCCTCTGTCATGATGCCCGACTGCTGACCTCACAAACAAGCTTGAGTAATGAACTTGACTAAAATACTTACAAAGTCTCCTGAGAGACTTTTCCTGCCCATTTGGAATGCAGACTAAAGGCCTCTTACCCTTTTCTAGACAAGATTTGAAGAAAAAAAAAAAGTTGGGTTATTCCTAGTGAGCGCACAATAGGTGGCCAAAAAACTGTAGATTAAACCACACAGAGGAATGTCAGCTCTTCAGAACGTCCCCTCAGTGGCAGTGAACCATGAGGAAAAGAAGGTCATCCTCTTACTGTCTTTTTTTTTCCTTTTCACTCTCAGCCAAAGCACCACAAATGTGGTAGAAGGATACGAACAAAGTCACTACTGAGTGATGGGACACAGTTCAGGCACTTTACCTGCCAGCAAGCAGTGAGAGGTTTATTTGAAATTAAGTCACCTAGACATTGATTTAAATTTGGAAAACCCTTGAATTCAATGGGATTTTTGCCAGTGAAGTCCAGCTTTGTTTTTAATGAACTGTTTCCTCCAAACATCACTGCACTTCCTCTTTTACATGAGAGCCACATTTGGAGTCAGTGGTTATGCAGAATTTAACTTTCAAGGGACTCAGAGGAATAAGAGGAATTGAAAACAACAGCTTAATTCGGCAAATTATACTGGTGTCTTGGGTCCCTTTGACTTTTGGCCACTTCAAGAATCCCATTATAGGAAGATACTTTCACTTCTGGACTATCAGGCACTCTTAAGTAAAGATGCACAAAGGGTGTGAGCTATAATTATATGAAGGCATAGCAATAAGGATTATGAAGGAATTGTGTGAGACAAAACACACATACACCTGCTCGATCATGATTATGCACATTCAAAATATGCAAAACCAGTGGCTGAACTGGGAGGCGGTGGCAGCTGGCCAAGTGCTGAGTCTCCCGGTGTGGCAGCCCAGTCAGAGGCTTGGCGATGTCAGCCAGTGTCAAGCTCCGTGTCACCATACTTGACTTCGCAGGGCACAAGGGCTCTGTATTCCCTCTGTCCACACTACAAGGCGTGGATAGAGGGAGAAGGAGCTTTACGTTGTAGGTGTGTGTGCTTGTGGAAAGGTTGTCTTTATGCTTGGTTTGTGTGTATTTTACCAGGCTGGACTACCTGTGTCGTGTCATTAGGTTGTACGTGTAGCCGTGCATGTTGCTATCACTAATAACAACTTATCACTGTCATTTCGAAACATTGTTGTGGGCCCTGCAACGCAGCTGCGTTCACTTCCCCGCGGAAACCCAAGAAAAGCCGTCAGGTGAAATTTTATTTACTAAAAAGGCGATATTAGGAATGAATTTCACATTTCACTGCGCATATGATATCGACAGAAGGGGACGAGGTTAACATTTCCTTCGAATTAATCAATTTTACCGTGTAAAATTTGGCACAAGTCCCAGATGGTTACTTTTATATTTTGTAGGTTGGTAACAACTGAAGTTCGCTGTTAGGTTAGCGCATACAAAGCAACTCTATTACACTGTTACACGGCTAGTCTCGCTACCTATAGCCTTACGCTTTTCCCCCATGGAACCACTGCAATATTCACGGCAGCTTTTATTTTAAATACAAATATATTCGTTTGTTTTCATTGTTCTGACAGCTGTGAGGATAAATAACGTGATGGTTCTACTCACTCGGAGTTCGGAGTTGAATGGCCACGGTGTAGCTACTCCACTGGTTCTTTCGAGGGCAAAACTTTTCACTGGTTTTGTTTCCCACTTTTAAAACCGTCTGTTCTTTCCTTTGTAGACCCTTAACTCATCCCCGCTCTCTGCGGTGTGTGCTGAGCTTTCAAAACGTTACGCCTCGGCAGACGGTGCCACTCTCCAAGAATCGTAAAGTGCTCTGTCAAGGGGCTGACTTGGAAGCGGTTTGTATATTTAGACACAGCGTTAGCGGGAGGGCGTGCAACAACACAGAGCTGCTCTGAGATCTGTGCCGCGCGGAGCTTTCACCACCCAGGCAACCCCATCCGCTCGTTCATTGGTCAGTGCTTTATCGAGGTGTGTCCAGAGATTCAGTCTACATTTTAATTGGCTTGTTTTCGTTGTCCGTCATCCGCAAACGCCTTGTAAACTTGCCTTTCCGTAGTAAGCAAGGAGGCACAATTACAATTAAAAATCAGGTCGCTGAGGAAATATGTTTATGGACACATTGATGGGAAATTTACAGAAGTGCATCCAAGGCAAAGGTTATGTGTGCCAGTTTAATCATAACGAGTGAAGTATTTCATTTATCGACAAGTATCATAGTAGGACTTTTTTGTTTTGTTTTTTCTATTTAAAAAAAAAGCTGAAAAAAACGGAACTAGAAAATCAAAACCCATAAGAATCTAGTGTTCAGGTGAGTTTTTGTACCTTTCCTACTAGAGCCATAAAAGTGGTGTGATATCTCCCCCTATCGGTCATATTAAGATAGAAAGCAACAAGTTGCCCAATGAAGGGCCAGAAGTGATTTGATTTAATTCTGCTTTATTCCTAAAACAAATAAACACATACGTAAATAAATATATTAATTAATTAATGTCATTTTAATATAGCTCAGAGACATCATACACATGGTCACACGCAACACTGGACGTGTGTGAAAAAGTTCCTGAAATATGCTAACAATAGAAACACCCCCTGTTTGTGGCCTCTTGTCCCCACATTAATTTGCACTGTGAGCCAAAATGCTTAACTGCAGCTTCTTTTGTCCTCGGGCTTGGGATATGATGTGGGCTGCATTGTCTGGGAACAATGGACTCCTGCAGCCCCCTTGTGACAGCTACTCACTCTGAAACTTTAATACAACCTGGTCAAACTCTGTGTTAGGAAATGGCTTCACGTAGTACGCGTTTATTATAGTCCATAACGATTCCTTTGGGGATTTATATATTTATGTTTGGATTTGTCTTTTTTTATCATTACTATATTCCTTTCATAAATTTTTGACAGACAGATTTTTTAAAAAGTCGACTGAAAGTAGAATAGTACAGTAATTAAAAAAATGGCCCCTGTTTCATTTGTTAATCTGACAAAGGAAAGTCAGTCATTCAAAATCTTCCCAGTCGTTTGTGGTATACCATAAACCGTGTTTTAGGTAGTGCAGTTTTATTGATTGCTGACGCTTAGATGAATATCACCTGCGATGTCAAAGTACAACCACTAGATGTCAGGAGAGAACAAGTCACTGGCAGTCTCAGATCTGTCAACATGATATTTATTCACAATCGTTTATTCAGTATGGAGGACCACAAGAGCCACGTGCATTAAATCAAAATTCTGGGTAGAAAATAGTAATTTCTCCGATGCAGCAACACAGATTCACGTTTTTGCAAGTTTTGAGGGGACTCCAGTCGCTTTGTGGCCCGGATGTTGCCATAAAAAGGGGGTGTGTGTAGTTGCAGCGGTTGCAGCTAGGTTGCCAGGTCTGTAAAAAAATTGTAGTTAATGTATATATATATATATATACTCGTTATTTTTCCAAATACTTATCAGTGACGTCATAGTGCTGGCACGCGAGGTGATTTTAATGCGCCGTTAAATAATTTATGTGTAAGTTTTACATATCCACATTCGGTAATGTTAAAGTAAAATTAACAGTATTAGCTTAAAACTGTCAAAACAAATATATGTACATGGCAGAGAGCAACAAAACCTCACATATATAATGTTATTAGCATGACTTGGTAAACATTTTCTGACTTCACGAAGGCGTGCTCCTAGTGGTGGATGTGGCCTATCTGGCAACCCCGGTCTCAGCTCAGCTTCTCTGCTACGTTTGCTCGGCTGTTAGAGACACGGCTGTGAGCCAGAGTGGGAGATGGACTGAGTGAGGGCGCTCTTTCGACCAGTGCAGCCGATTTAGCATTGCAATACCCAGAAGCTAGGCTGAAAAATAACTGGCGATTTCAGGTCGCTGAATCAACACGAAAACATAGTGCAGTTATCAGTCTTTCACATCCCACTCCAATCACACTAACACGGCATTGATGGTAATGTATGCAAGGAAACAACCGAGACTCGGCGATGGGTAAACACCTCCTTTTAACCTTACTTATTCACATTTTTTTTCCTTTTCCTCATAGCTACGCTTTGACAATCCGCCATTTTTACTGAAACCAAAATAACTGTGTGGAAACTTGTATCCCTCACTCGCTGCGGGGCTTTCACCGATTTCTGAACATTGACATTTGAAGCTTAAAATTCACAACTGTTTCCTTTTTCTTTGCAGGTGCGACCGAAGAGATTCTCAGCCCTATCAGGTACTTGTTAGCCAAGCGTCTCCTGCTAGCTTGCTAGCAGCAAATAAGATTAAAATGGACACTCTAGTGCAGGCTTCTGGAGAGCACAACAGGCCCCAGTCAGTGCGGAAAATAACACAAAAAGTAGAAAGGTTTGCTTAAAGCCTCCATTTAAGCCCTGTAAATATATCCTAACGTTAGCATTGCTAGTAAAGACTTGACAGAGTGAACATATTCGTCGAAGTCGGCTGTTTTGAAAAAGGTACGGGCGAGTTTTATTACAGCTGAAAGCTAATGATAGATTGTTACTGTTAGCTTGCTTGCTAGCCAGTCCGATTAGGGCCTGACCGCAATCTGTCATTTTAATGATATAGCCAGTTAAGCTTCCTTAATATCAAAGTGTTTGATATTTATACAGCAAACCAGTGAATTCACTACCTAATTCAAATCGCGATAGCCAAGTGAAATGGCGAGCTAATACTCATAGGTCGAATAAAATGTTGTTTACTTCGTCATTTAACATGTGTTAGTTTGCATGCATACGTTGTTATGAGCAGAAATACGGGCACAATTAACGTGGCTGTTAAATATAAGCTTATAGAAGGGACGAAGTCGATAAATAAGCTGCTCGATTTATATATATATATATATATGCATTTCCTCGTGCTAATTAATTTCTGCATCATTCAAACTGAATGAAATGACATGACAGTACTTTCAAGAGCTGAGGACTCTGCTCACCATGGCTGCTTTTAGAAACCTGCTAATGGTGATAACAGAAGTGTAGGCCTATTTTAAGTGTGAGGTTTTTAGTAAAGCGTTTGATTTGTGTTTACAGACTCTCAAATACTCATCCAAGAGCCATCCAGGAGGGGACCACCGGCATGACAAGATGCGAGACTCTTCAGACGTCACCCCTCCCTGCAAGATGCTCAGGAGGTCTGACAGCCCTGAAAACAAGCACATCGACAGCACGGGACACAGTAGAGCAAAGGGTGTCCACACGCACCGCGCCAGAGACAGGGATGGAGGTGAGAGCGGCGAATAAAATGAGTTTAGAAAGAAATAAAGCTGCTCTCTTTAATTACTCCAGAAACAGGTGCTCTTTCTCTTAGTGAGGCGCTGTTTTGTTTTTTTGTTTTTCTTACAACTGAGTGCTTCAGTATTGAAACTGCAGCTGTCAGGTTTTACACTGTGGGTAATCCGGCCGTGGTAGTTTTTGAACAAACAAATTTAAAATAAACGCGTTGTTAAGCTGTTGCTATGTGCTTTAATTTTAACCACTGAGCATTAGTCTCTGCAGGTTGCATTTGATTGAATGAATGGTTATCGTGGTTTCCAACCTCACAGGTAGATGTTCTGCGAGTACAGTTAAAGTTCAGACCAGAGTAAGACCACACTCTGCACAGACATTCAAGTCTTGAAGGACACGTTTTGTGGAGGGGAGTAACTGCTTTTGTTTCTTCGCCTTGGTCAACTGCTAATTTTAACAACATTATTTCAGTACAGTTTTGTCAAAGTGGACTTTTTTGGTAAACTTTGAGTAACTGGCACGCAAGCAGTTGAGTCCATGCGTGGAGTATTGTGGTGTTTTGAGCTCCTTTTCAGACATGCTCTCCTCTCTGGAATCGGAGTGTGTCAGCTGTCCTGGTCACTTTTCTGTAAAAAGTCACTACAGCAAACTAATGCTACTTGAACACTAGTAACAGTGCCACAAGTTTGCATGCAAGCAGCCACATGATGGATAGGCTCTCACAATATAAGGACAGCATGTGTCTTTCTTTTCCAGATGAAAACAGCTGTTTGCTAACTTGTTTGACCTTTAGGCATTGGCCACATTTCATTACATTCCAGCACCAAAGATCCATTTTGCATGTTTTTAAGTGTAGGAAGTGTATCCATACTAGGGGTGGGTGATATAAACGATATATGATATAAACGATATAAATTTGGCCAACGATATAGATTTTGACTATACCGCTCTATCGCGATAGCGCATGTTGATGATGTCATCAAGCTACGCCTGTTTTGGTCGAAAGCATCGCAGCGGCTACAACCATAATCATCTGCAAATTATGCCGGGCAACAGTCATAGCAAAGAGATGAAGCACTTTTGAAATATGGGGAAAGCCAAAAACTGCGCTTCCTCCACTTCCATAACATTGATTCATTAATGTTGAATTCTCTCGCAGCTGCTCTATTCCCATGTTGTTGCAGTATATTAATAACTAACCTCGTATTGTGGATGAATGATCTCAGTTGTTCTCCTGACTGAAGTTTGGCCCGTTTATAGCATCCTGCTATGCGATTGCGTTTGTCTCTGACCACCAGAATCCCTCACATTAACTTTTATCGAGTGGAAAAAAGTTGGCGTTCATCCTCCAGCTTCACTGTGCTAATGTTATGCTAACATAGCTGTGTCGCTAGCAATCACGTAGCACAACATTATATACCAGGTAGTCCAACTTCAGTAACCCTGCAAACGTCACTGCTGTTTAGTTTTCTGTCTTCATTTATGTTGGAAGTGGTAGCAGAGCTGTACGTTTTAATTAGTTTCAAAAATCTCTCAGTCAGAACATGGTATGTCATGTTTAGGTGGAAACTAGCGAGCTAACTTCCTGCTAACTTCTAACTCCGTTAAATTTAATAAATTCTGTTTTCATGGATGCCTGGATGTTAAACTTAATTGTTACACCTGGTAAAGCAGCAACGCTGATGATTTTATTAAAGATGAAAGAATTTAGACTGTTTTTAACTCTGTGTTCGTTTGACTTTGGGACCTGAAGCGGACGGAGTTTTGGACCCAGATTACTCCGCGAAGCTCCTCACTACGGCAGCCGTAATGCTCTGACAATCCATCAAACATTTTTAACAGATTTATGCACGCCAAAATCGGTTTGAGGTCAGTGAGCACAACCAGAATTCATACATAAGGCACACTCTCGATTTTTGAGAAAATTAAAGGATTTTAAGTGTGCCTTATGTGTGGGAAATACGTTATACAGAAGAAAAGAATATATCGCGATATATATCGTTACCGCACATGCTTCAAATTATTTCGCGATATGAATCTTAGGCCATATCACCCAGCCCTATCCATACCCCTACAAACTGTGTGTCTTGTCTTTCCCTCAATGTTTGATCTGCAATTTCAGTTATTTGAAATGTTTCTAAAATGCCGTTTCATGAAGTCTTTACTGTGGCGAAGACAAATGCATAGACAGTTTAGGGTTAACAAGATTCTCCATCATGAACCACAGAGCCAAAAATTCAGTGCAGGATTACAGGTGCTCCAATTAGATTTCTGCATATAAAGCATTTCTAATGTGGGAGAATCTACAATATCAGCAGTCTAATAATGTGAAGCCCTACGTTTGAATCAGTGCAAAATAACTAGCCTGGAGCACTGCAGAGATGGACCGACATCCAATCTGAACAGCAACACCTGGTCTGCTTTCTCTTTTTCTCTCTCTGTAAGATTATAGTCTCCTACAGGCAAAGATGTGAAATTGAAAGCGTTCAGACAAGGCCTGCTAGCTGAAAATTTACATTTACAGCTGGCAAGGAACTCACTCAGAAAACAGCAACTCAACACTTGAAGGGACAGTGTGTGTTCTCAGTGAAGCTGATGTTAAGGCTTTGAATTCTTGGGTTTCTCAAATGAAAAATGCTAATATTATTAGCGCGCCATACCAGATAAATCTGATAAACATTCTAAGCAAACTTGCCTTAAAAACTGCTTTAAAGTGTCATCTGCCTTTTTCATCTCTGCTCTCCTCCTACTCTCCACCTGAAACATTGTTTCCTAAACTAAAGTTATTAACACACAAAAACATGCATAAACAATGTCCAGAATTTCCAGACATTGTCGCAGTTACTGATTTTTAAACGGAAAAGAAATGCTACCCTTCCATCTGTGGACAGCTGACAACAAGCTGGTTAAACAACAACAACAGCTGGTTATAAACAAAGTTATGATAGCTGGTGTTTGAGTGTCCTAAACATCGCACTTTGCCTCTGATAAATACTTTAATCACATTCGCAAATCTTATGAGTGGATTGTTGGCCTCAAAGAAAATTTCATTGAAACCAGCTAATAGCAGTGTTACTCTCACTAAAATGCTTACTGATGGGCAAAGTTTTGGCGATCCTCAACTCATCTCAGTATCTCTGTCATCCATCAGAGGTGAGCTTCACTGACTCATCAACTCGTATCGGAATCCTTTCACAAACTTTTACAGCCTCAGAGTAAATAGTTGTGGACACTTCTTACTTAGCATTGTGAGGGTTAGTAGAAAGAACCAGTCCAAATTAAGTGAAATGATGTGACAGCGCAGAGATGTGTTAAGTCAAGGAAAAATAACCCACTGGGCAGTATGTTTGTATTTTTTTTCTCTCCTGTAGAAAATCTAAATTTTGGTTATGGTTCCTGTTTCTGTTTTGTAGCAGTTTGTGTTCGGTTAGATGTGATTGAGTCAACACTTTTAATATGTCGATATGTCATACTGACATGTTGGAGGTTTCAGTAAGGGAATACAATCGGTCTTAAATTCTGTATGATGTTTTCCTTATTTGCAGTTTCTTCTGAATAGCTGTGTCGCAGTATTGTTACTATTGTTACTATTATTATTTGCTGAACTCAATCTTTTTAGCAGATATGAACTTTATTATTTTTGAGTTTTAGCAAATTGTTAATAGGACTTGAAATTATTATTTTGTTTTTGCTTCCAGATTTTTCTAGAAGTTTTTCATCTTTCACGGCTTTCTGCTGTTTATTGTGGAATTACTGTATCCATGTCTAAGCAAGCTTGCAGAATAACAAGTAGATAAAAAATGCTGCCTGTTCTGTCATAATTGCTTTGACAGTGTTGGGTATTGAAAGCTATTTTTATTCTAGTTCTGGTTGGTTTGTAAAAATCAAACTGGATTTGTTAATCTTAGAGACATTTGTTGCTGCTATGGAACTATTTTTATGGTCGCTCATGCGGAAGTCGGTGCTTTAGTTGAAGATCTCATTAGACTTGGATTCTTTGAGTTGCGTTTTTTTCTTTTGTACATTTATTTTGTGACAAAAAAAAGAGTTCATGGTTGAGATCGGAATCCCAATAGTTCAATTCCTTGGAATTGTTAGTCTGCTTGCCTATTGACTTTTCTTATCGGTTCCACTTGCATTACAATCAGCTGATTTCAGTTTGTCCAAGAGAAGCAAAATAGTGGCACAGTCTACAGCGTGTATATGGACATTACTTTTATTGCACAAATTAAAGCTGAGTAAATGCTGACCCCAGCCTAGCAAACAGACACTGAACTTCAACAGCTAACAAAGGGATGAGCTGTGAGGCTACAGCCTGTTTCTACTTGTTCATGCTTCCAAAGTAGAATCATTGTGGCGACTGGTTTTCATGTTTGCCTTGGGTTGCCAGCTTTGTGTTGATACATAAATAGTAGCCTCGGGCTTAAATTGGTCGATGGTAAATGGCCTGTATTTGTATAGCGCTTTACTAGTCCCTAAGGACCCCAAAGCGCTCTACACAACCAGTCATCCACCCATTCACACACACATTCACACACTGGTGATGGCAAGCTACATTGTAGCCACAGCCACCCTGGGGCGCACTGACAGAGGCGCCCCAGAGGTTGATGGTAATTTTGAGATGAAGGGTTTCAGGTCATTTTACAGAGAAACAAAGTATTGTAATGTTGTTAAACTAATCACTTTCTTCAGTGAGTGATGTGTAATGGAGTACTTTTTTAAGTAATCACTGATCACAACAAAGAGGGGAAAATGCCCAATGCTCCAACATGCACAAACATCTGATCACACAGGATGAAATTCATTTTGCACGAGCAGATGAGTTGACATTTCTTGACTTGATGGAGGAAAGAGCCAAGGAGGAAGAAAACTGCACCTTAGCCAACTACATAACTACCCGAAGATGTCAGTAAAGCTGATGATGTCCTCTTACACGTTGGTGACAGACATTAACTGTGCTTTGGTGAATTTAAAAAATTTCCTCAACATTGAGTGATATAACATGGTCTTGCGCTTGTTTTCCCTCAAACCCAGATATGCTCTGGTACAGAAATTTGGTACAGATTGAGTTCGTGTGAACCGATACTCAGTTGGTCCGACAGTGTAATTTTGACAGAAAATTTAGTTTAGTCATAATTTGGGATTCTAAATTCTTTGTTTTAGTTCACTAAATATCATAAGATTATCATAGACTAAATGTAAAGTTGATTCAGTTGACTGAAATATATCCTGTTTTCAACCAGTGAAACTTACTCCACATGTTCACTCATTTAACTCGTCCCGCCTCTCTACACAACTTAATTGTGATTCTGATTGGCTCTCATCTCTCCTGATCATTTTCATCTCGTTTTTATTCGTCAACGAAAGTGTCAATATATCTCTTAGTTTTTGACCTTGTGCATTAATTTTTATTTAATTATCATCTTTTTTACAGTACAATTGGGCAACTTTTGAAGGTATTTGGCAGGTGGGGTTTTGGTGGGAGGAGGGTGTGTATAGTGTCGGGTAGGGCTGGGCCATACTATACCGTTCACGGTAATACCGGTACAATGTTGGGCAACGATAAGAAAATGAAATATCGTGATAGAATATGGGTAAAATGCGCAGTGCCTTTGTTTTCATACCGCACATGGCCGAAAAAGCATGGCAGCAACAGAGAATGAGAAGGGAGAAAGTGGATCGTTGAGTGAGACGGATGAACCAGAATCCGGTCGTTAAGTGATGACGTGACGAATCCTACTTCCGGGCCTAAAGTAGTCTGCGTATAACATGGCTTTTGTGTTGTTAACATGTTTAATGTTTTGTATTTTCTTCTATTTAATCTCAAAAAGCTCCTCCTCAAAAAGCACAGTCAGTGATCACTGTTGACCTCCCTCGGTTTTATTACCGCTAATCATTTATTTAAGCTCAGTTTTTAAAACCTTAGGAAGTAACTACAGCCCAGCCCATGCAGCAGTATATGAATGACTAACCTCGTATTATGGATGGATTATCTCAGTTGTTCTCCTGGCTGAAGTTTGGTCCTTTTACAGCATCCTGCCATGCGATTACATTTGTTCCTGACCACCGAGAACACTCACGTTAACTTTTATCGAGTGGGGAAAAAGTTAGCTTGTTTATATTATGCTAACATAGCTGTGTCGCTAGCGGTCACGTAGCACATCATTATATACCAGCTAGCCCAACTTCAGTAACCCTACAAATGTCACTGCTGTTTAGTTTTCTGTCTTCATTTATGCTGGAAGTGATAACAGAGCTGTACGTTTTAATTTGTTTCCAAAACCCCGCAGTCAGGACATGCTATATTGTATTTAGATAGAAGCTAGCGAGCTAACTTCCTGCTAACTTCTAACTCCGTTAAATGTCATAAATTCCATTTTCATGGATGCCTGGATGTTAAACTCAATTGTTACACCTGGTAGAGCAGAACGCTGATCATTTTATTAAAGATGAAAGACTTTAGACAGTTTTTCAACTCTCAGTAATGCCATAGTGATCGTTTGATATATGGACCTGCAGCGGAGTTTAGGCCCAGACACGGCTAGTGACTTTCAGACTTAACGACCGGATAGGTTTGTAAAAATGGTGCCACTTCAGTGATGTGGAACTGGTTTGGTGTTTGTCTGTCAGATACCCACAAAAGCACTTTTTTTTTTTTTTTTTTTTTTTTTTTGGTAGAACATGCAAGCGGCCATCATTACTGCCGTATTTGTCAGACTAAGGTGCTCGTAAATCTGGGAGTAATCTGGGTCCTAAACTCTGTCCACTTCAGGTCCCAAAGTCAAACGAACACTGCAGCATCACTGAGAGTTAAAAACTGTCTAAATTCTTTCATCTTTAATAAAACAATCAGCATTGCTGCTTTACCAGGTGTAACTATGAAGTTTAACATCCAGGTATCCATGAAAACAGAATTTATTACATTTAACGGAGTTAGAAGTTAGCAGGAAGTTAGTGGATGTTAGCTCGCTAGTTTCGCTAGTTACCTAAGCATGATATAGCACGTTCTGACTGAGAGATTTCTGAAAAAATTCAAACGTACAGCTCTGCTATCACTTCCAACATAAATGAAGACGGGAAACTAAACAGCAGTGACGTTTGTAAGGTTACTGAAGTTGGGCTAGGTGGTATATAATGTGATCACTAGCGACACAGCTATGTTAGCATAACATAAACAGTGAAGCTGGAGGATGAACGCTAACACTTTTCCACTCGATAAAAGTTAACATGAAGGTTCCTGATGGTTAGAGACAAATGCAATTGCATGGCAGGATGCAAACGGACCAAACTTCAGTCAGGAGAACAACTGAGATAATCCATCCACAATAGAAGGTTAGTCATTAATATACTGCAACAACATGGGAATAGAGCAGCTGTGATAGAAAACCGCATTAATGAATCAATGGTACAGAAGTGGACGAAGCAAGAAGAATGAGTTCAATAAAGTTTGATTTATCTGACTGCTTTGTTTTGCTTAATGTGTCTTATAATCCCGTGCACCTTATAGTCCGAAAAATATGTATTTGACTTTTTTATTTGGCACACTGCAGTTTAATGTTGCAGAGCACCGCTTTTTAACTTCAGTGGGTATTATACATGTTATGCACAGGGTATGTCAGCCCATTTCTACTGGAAAGCCTTTTGGTTAAACTTTCAGCAGGGAATTTTCCTTTGTACTGTTAATTTTTACATAGCTCTAATGCACATAAAAAAACAGCTGCTTGTTTAAGTGAAAATAAATGGATGGGGGGGGGTTTTTTGGGGGGGTTTTTTTGCGCTAGTAAAGTTGTGGAGTTGTATTTTGTCTCGCATCAATTATATCGTCAGTTATATTGTTATCGCAAATTTTCAAATATATATCGTGATAAATATTTTTGGCTATATCGCCCTGCTCTAGGGTCGGGCATTGAGACCGGATCCCAGTATCTGTTTAATATGTCTGTTTTGGATATTCAGCCTTCGCTTGCATCCACATTGCATTGGACCTGAGAGGTCCAGTGAAATGATACAAACTGCTTTTCAGTCAGTTGTCCAGTTGCTTTTGAGCATCTGTAAATAAGAGACTATGGGTGTAATTTCTAAATGGATAGTGTTAGTATGGGATGGGACTGATCTGTCTAACCGGCCGTATGTCACAAAAATTATCCTGGAAATATGCTCAAATTATTTCTTGGGTTGTAAACCTAAGATGCTAGTCAGGTTTTTTTAATAAAAATTATTAAATGAGATGATTTACAAGCTAGTAAAGTTTATAAGCTGAAACTTTCATTTTGCACCAGTAGCATATTGTAGTGATGCCTGTGTGTCCACCGCTAGAGAATCTAGTCTATATAGAGTGATGCTCACTGAGTCATTCATCTCCTTATGCTGCATGTGCAGAAACAATGATCACCAGAGGCCTTTCTGTCACGTGTACCTTGCCTGCTGTTCTGCCTCACTGACATATAGTTATATCACCAAAGCAGTTTAAAAATGTTATGGCATGTTATCTCAAAATGCACACTCTTGTAGCATCTCGGTAAAGATGAGAGAGTTCATATCCAAAAGCAGGTTCACTGTTTCCATCGGATTGTTGTACTTGTTCTGTTACCTGTTGAAGTGCTGGCAGTCTTCAAATGTATCAAGTAGGCAGCTTAATTCTCAGATTTTTAAGTTTCTAATTATTTGATAGGCCACATAGCTGGAATAAATTATACCAATACTGTTACATTAATGGAGCTTACTTGTTAAAGTACAACCTGGAAGTTAAGTTGGCCGAGAGAACATTGATGCTTGCCGCAGTCTGCTTCATCCAAACACTCGGTGATGCTAGTGAACTTTGTTTGTGTTTTTGTGTGTTACTCATGGATCTCTCCCTCTGCTGTGCTGTGTTTCATTGCAGGGACCAGTTATTCTCCACAGGAAAATTCTCACAATCACAGTTCCCTTCATAGCTCCAACTCGCATTCTAACCCCAGCAAGACCTCAGACACAGTAAGTATCGCCTCTTCCTTAACACAGGAAGCTATAACGGCCCGAAGTCCTGTCTATCCTGTGCAATAGACTGAATTGTTTCCTGGCAGCAGCACCTGCTGATGTGTCATTTCACAGGTGTAAAAAAATAGTGTTGTTTTTTGGTACTTGCATTTCATCTAAGTTCCCTTACATGTCACACATAAATCAGGGTAATCCTCCTTCTTACACTCATAAACTTGTGCTTTTATTTGAAGTTATTTCTACTTTGCTTTTCTCTGAGTGATATGTAAGCTTCAAGTTTCTGCTCTTTTCTATCTGTTTACCTCATAATATTGGATTAAATTTGTTAGGTTATTTCTAAATGATGGAAATGAAGAAGAAAAAAAAACTTCAGTGACAATACAGCAATGTTTTAAAAAGCAACCCTTTTCAATCTGATTCCTTAACAGCCAAACCTGTCTCTAGAATGAGTCTTCCTCCTTCTTACAAAGCTGCTCTGCAAACAGCCTTCCTAGGCTTTCTGCTTTCACCCCAATATCTATTGTACATTTCAGATTGTATTACAAGTTCTTGCATCAGAACCTACACACACACACACACACACACACACACACACACACACACACACACACTTTCATTCTGTCTCATTGGCTTCATGTTCCTAAATGTATATTTCTTTTCAGCCTTATGAACCTGGTGATGACTGGTCAGAGCACATCAGTTCCTCTGGAAAGAAATACTATTACAACTGCAGGACAGAAGTGTCCCAGTGGGAGAAGCCCAAAGAATGGCTGGAGAGGTAGCTAAAAGTATTTCATTATATAAGCTTTGACTTTGTCCCAGTGTTGTCACATAAAGAATGCATGCATGGTTAATTTGTATTGTATGCGTTTCATAGAGAACAGAGGCAAAAAGAGGCAACAAAGACTGCTGTTGTCAACAGTTTCCCAAAGGACAGGGACTACAGAAGGGAGGCTATGCAAGCATCGGCAGCCCCTGGCTTTACTGGACCTAGTAAGTGTTCCACACACTATTAAATCATGCACTGTTCTAGTCGGGTCTGCTATTTATGATCATACTATGTCAAAACTGCCTTGTTTACTTTTTGTGTGTTTGTTTCTTTGCTTGGCATGGCAGATGTTTATCAGTAACGGTCCTTCTACACAGCTAAATAAAATACATTTAAAGATTATTACTGGTTCATTGGTAATGATAGTGTTGAGGTGCTCTCTGGTGGATCAATGCTAAGGAACTCTTTACCAAGCTACTGAGGCTCCAAATGACTGAACAGAGTTGCTGAGGTTTTACGTTGTGTACTGTGGCAGTGAGCTGAAGCTAATTGAGTTCAAAGCTATTAATTTCTGCTGTGAAGTTAAGGGAACACATCTCAGTTTATCTAATTATAGCTGTTATTTTGAAATTCTGTCTGCTCAACCAAGTTGGGTCGAGTCTGCAGTCACTTTGAGTTTAGTAATTTATCTGCAAAATCGCTCCATTGTTTTCCTACTGGATAATATGAGATGCATTTTTTTACAAGATTTGGGACTACTTTCTGAGTGGAATTCTTGAGGGAGCCGAAGAACTCCCATTGTAATCCTGTACAATCCTTCTATTTTATTTGGATGGCAAAAGTTGCCAAAGCACTTGGCGTTTAATACCACTTGGTAAATATTAATGGTCTTTATTTCAACCAATTTACTAGTGGATGAAATGGGAGATAAAAATCAGTCTAATCACCAAATTTTATGAGTAGTAAATTGAGCACAGTGAGATGGAGTGTCCATTAGAACCACGTTCTAATAATCACATTTTTCAGCAACAGATGCATATTTTAAATGCTATTGTGCGTAGGGCTGTGCGATATGATGAAATATATCGGATGACGATATGAAAACATCTGTTGTTTCATATTATACACTATCGTTTGTTTCGTGATGTTGCAAAATACACTGTTAATGGCAATATTTTTTTCTCTCTACCACCCACGCAAGAATCACGTGAGAGAGTATGGAGAGAGTTTACGGATGAGAAGCAAAAAAGGTGCTCAAAATAAACCTTTGACTCAAACTTTAGAACAGGGTTTTCCTGGCAGCACGCCATGTAATAAATACTCACAAAGAAAATGGCAGCTGTTACAACTTGTATCTAAAATATATAGTTTCATGCATCGGTCACAAAACATGACTCCAGGTACACAACGCCCAGCAGAAAACACTTCACACAAGTCGAGTTGCCTGAGATTAACTGAATTTACAGAAAAATCAATATTGTGATATATATAGTTATTGGGATATGAGATTTTGGTCATATCGGACAGCCCTAATTGTGCGTGTAAAATATTATGCACTCTATGCTGTGCGCACATGCAGTATCAGTTGGCAGTATGGCTGTAGGGTCTCTAGCTGTGCTAATTCTAGCAGCCTTCTTTTGTTTCAGGTTAGCGTCCACATGTTTGTGCTGAATGTGTACATGTGTTGCTTTGTTTGAATGGAGACAGTGTCAGAATATTCTGTTTCCCTCTGGTCCATCTGACTTTTTAGCTTCTAAATGATCTTTTATGCTCACAAGTTTCCATCATAGCTACACCGGTGCTGCCATCTGCTGGGCCTGCAGCTGCAGCTAGTCGCTGTATAACGTCTTAGATCCAAAGATCAGTCATTAATAAAATGTATTTAGGTTAACAGACTGCAGTTTCTCTTGCCAAGTATCGGGGGCAGCAGTATTAAATCGAGTAGTCAGTTACTCACACACATCCCTGATAAATATGTATTTGAGCCCTGGAAAAACAGGGACTGTGATGAGATCTTAAGCTAGAGATGCTGGAACTACAGCCACATCTATAAACTACAGTTGTGTTACAGAGTGAAGCATCAAACAGTCTTTGGCTGATTACACTGCCTCACAGAGAGACCCAAACCCAACATCAGGGAAGGTTTTTATTTTGTATGAAGCTGTTTTGCACAACTAGAGCTGCTCGTGAACCCAAATAATTTCATCTTTGCACACTAATCATCGATCCATTTTCTTTACTGCTTATTCGGTTCAGTTTCGTGTGAGGGCTGGAGCCTATCACAACAGTTCTGGCGCAAAAGGCAGGGTACAGGAAAGCTCACTGGTCTCTTAAAGGTCTAACGCAGAGGCAGAGATAACCATTAGTGCTCACATTCATACCTACAGCTAGTTTCAAATCAGCAGTTGCCTCCTATGGGTGAGACCCCACGCAGTCATAGGGAGAACACACAAACACCAGGACGTCCTTCTGTGAGGCCAAAGTCGTGACCACTGCATGACTGTTTGTGCACACTTTAAATTTGAAATGCAGATATGAATAAGATGCGCAAAGTTTTAAAGAGGTTTTTTTAAATACTTGTTCACCATCATGTGAGATTTTGTGTTCTTTAAAAATCACAATCACACAATCTGTTGCCGAGTCTGCCTATTGTCCCCGTGTTATTGGCTTATTTCTCAATGACACAGAAAACTTGTCTGCGTGTAGATGGAAATAGTTATTTGAGTGGGCCGGTCCTGATGCTGTGTGTTTGAACAATCTGGTAAATGATTTCCTGGAGCGTGGTTGTCTTCTATTATTGTGATAGGAATTTAAGCAAGGCTGCTACAAGCTAGTTCCAGGCAAAATGTTGCTGAGCGTTTGTCAGTAGTAATCTTCTGAAAAGTAAACAAACATGTAATGAAGTGGTGTACTGAGAAAAGGATGTCATTTATCATGAATAACCTGTTTCTGAATATCTAATAACCGCTCCTTATACTGCTTCCTGCTTAACAGAGGAGTACATGACATACCTGACAGATCTGTTCATTAAATCTTTCTGATTTACAGAAACACAGTTATGTTGTGTAATATGTTAACATTTTCTAACCGTCCAGACACCCAGCAGGTGGTAATTGCTGCTATATTTAAAGCGTGGTGATCACACACTTGCTTAGTGCAAAAATTTACCTCCTGGAAGTTTTTGTCTTTACCTGGACAAAAACTAACAGGCTGTAATGAAGCAATTATATGAAGGATGCTTACAGCTTGTAAAAAAATGAACAAACAAGCATTCATAACACACGCTTAAAAGATCAAAGTGAACAACAGTGACGTTAGGCTTGCCTGTCATTGCTTCTGGATGGGTTGTGAGCTGATAATTGTCAGACAAAAACAGAGGTTTCCACATTGGTGCTTATCAGCCGCAGGTCTCCACAGCACTACGCTCGCTAATCACAAGCTTTCAGTCTATGAACGTCTGTATATCACTCTCACCACCTTTATAAAACTGTAAAAATGAAAGCGGAGTCTCCTTTTAGTGCTTCACAAGGTAGTTATAGTTGAAGCGTGTTGAACCTGTTTATAAGGATGCAGACTAAATTGGCCAAATGACAAAAACGAACCTACTCAAGCCCTAATACAGTCCTGATCAAAACTTAAAGACCACTTGAAAAATGGCAAAAAAAATCATATTTGCATGGTTGGATCTTAACAAGGTTCCAAGTAGAGCTTCAACATGCAACAAGAAGAAATGAGAGTGAGACAAAACATTTTTTTGAGCATCCAATTTATCGAAAACAACACTTAAACTGAAACAGGCTGTTTTACAGCTGATCAAAAGTTTAGGACCCCATGCCTTTAAAAGGCCAAATCTGTGCAGAAATGTGCATTTCATTGTCATTTTCGGTCATGACGTTCTGATGGCAAAGGGAAAAACTTTCCCTTTTTCAATGTTTTCGGGTTTTTGAACTGCCTAAGTAGGGTCTCTCGCAGTGCGCCATCACTGTTGAGGTGGGGTGCAGTAGACAGTCATGTGGAATTTCTTAAATGATCCTGAGGGTTATGGAACAGGACTGTATGAACACATGAAATCATCATATAGTGGCATGCTTCACTACAGCAGTCCATGTTACTAGTATTGTGTATTAGGGTTGGGCGATATGTAAAACTTTTCCAACCAATAATCGACGACGGGCGATACATTTGCGCATGCGCTGACTTTTTGATAGGCGGAGCAATGTAATCATGCACGGACTGATTTGCGCATTTACAACACGAGAGTCCAAACATGGACAACTAATTTCTCCAAAAAATGAGGGCTGTTAGCATTAACGCTGTCATCACCATTAAAATTTTTAACGCACTCAACCCATCTGGAGCGCAGAATGAACAAACTTTGGACAAACTGCCCGAAATGCGTTGCATTTCGGGGACTTTGACTCAGCCTGCTCTCCAGATGGGTTAATTGTTAATCGCGTTAGTCACGATGACGGCACGTTAACGCTGACATCACTGAAATAAATATCAAGTTGCCCATTTGGGATGAAAGAGGTAAACTTAAGGATGTAACCAAAGTGGTGTGCCGCTTGTGCAGATGTATAGTGCGAGCAAAGTACTCAAACACAACTTGCATGAGCACGTACATGCGCATGAGCACGTACGTGTCCACTATTTGCCTGAGTATGCTAGGCTATCACCAGCTTCTGCAGCTCCATCAACTCCATCAACAAGCATTTGGGTGCACGCTTCTATTAACGCCATCATTATTAGCAAACTTACTCATGGGCAAATAAATAAATCACTCTTGTAAAAACGATTGCCGATGGGCTCAGCCTATCGTTGATAGTCGATATATTCGTCCAATCACCCAACCCTATTGTATATTAGTAATGCAAATATACAATAGCCCCATTCAGGGCTGACATTGGTCACAGTTCTTCTTCTCCTTTGTAGTCTTTCAAAAGACAGCTATTAAAATTATTATTGTGATCATTTTTACTACGTTTGCAACCATACAGGAAGTTAACATCTCACTTTGTGAAACGTTTAATATAAACAACTAAATGACAAAAATTAGATTCTGAATTCTGGTTTTCAGACCAACAAAAAATAAGCTGAATCATAAGGGTTCAGTTTTGTTTAGATTGTTGCCCCGTTTATGGGCAGTCATACTGTAACCAGTCATGCACAGGCCTCTGAAGGTGTTGGCGTAGTGCTTGTTCTTCCATTGAAACACAATCTATAAAATCCAGCTGGAACAGCAGAAAGTCTTGTAAAGCCTGATCAAATGCCACAACACTGATTTAAAGTACTAAGACCAGAAACAAAACCACATGCAGCATTCACATGCTGACTGTTTGACCAGGTGTCTCACTTGCAGGGATGTGCTAAATGTTGAAGCAATCACAGTGGCTTGTTTGCACTTATTGGCATATCACCCTGTGCTGGAAAGTGAACGATAGTTCCTAGACAGGTCTTTTTCAGATGAATGTTGTTGTTGTTTTTTTTAAGGTTTTGTGTTTTATGTTGGACCATAAATTATTGGAGGAAATGGATTTCAGACTTCCACCTTTGACACTGCATCTTTATCTTTTTGCTCCACAGAGTCTGCCCAGGTGGAAAAGCCTGCAGCAGCACTTGCCACCCAGTCTCAGTCGTCATCTGGCTCTGGGAGCTTGAATCCGTCATCAGGCCCACCTGGGTCGTCGGCGTCTACAGTACCCGTATCTCCAGTCCTTCAATCCCCAGCTCCTCCGCTCCTCCAGGACCCCACCCTGCTTCGACAGCTTCTCCCAGCACTTCAGACTGCCTTGCAGCTCAACAATGCCAGTGTGGACATGGCAAAAATCAACGAAGGTAAGAAGAAATAGATTTAAGAGCCGCTTGACATAGTCAACTTGTCTACATTCAACTTGCAGCAGAGACGGTGATTGATGGCCACTGGTTACAAGAAGGCACTGAAATTATTAACTACTGTTATCAGCTTTTGTTCTGACACCGTTGTTAGAAGCTTTGTCATAATCTGTCCTGTCAGTCTGAGCACAGAGTCCTAACTCGACATCGTCAGTGTGGTGCTGTTTGCATAGCTGATGTCTGGATGAAGAATGCCTCACGGCAAGAGTTTGCTAGATGAGAACATGGTATCTGACCATGTGACACTGAAAGGAAAGATTCAGCTGTCAGAGTGGTATGAGATGCATTAATTGTAAAATGGGAACGACAGCACAGACTTTTCTAAGTCTAGAATGTGTTGTAATGTACCAGATGCTGGCTGCTAGATGTCCTTAGAAGTCATCCTGCTTCAGTTTGATAGACTCTGTCAAGTCCAAGGTTCCAGGGTCGGGATGAAGATAATGGTGTTTCAATGTTTACAAGTGTGAGTCACTGTGGTACCAGCTCATGGTGTAAACCATGGCATAGTAGTGGGAACTTCAATAAAAAAAATTCCCCTCTCACCCCTGCGGGCGGTCTTTATCCTTCAAGCTCGGGTCCTCTACCAGATGCCTGGGAGCTTGAGGGTCCTTTGCTGTTCCTAGGACTGCGCACTTCTGAACAGAGATCTCGGATGTTGTTCCTGGGATCTTCTGGAGCTACTTGCCTCGCTTTGGGGGGGTCACTGCACTGAGTGCTCAGATTACCACTGGGACCACTGTTACCTTCACCTTTCACATCCTCTCAAGCTCTTCTCTGAGCCCTTGGTACTTCTCCAGCTTCTTGTGTTTCTTCTTCCTGATGTTGCTGTCATTCAGTATCGCTATGTCTATCACCACGGACATCTCTGCTTGACTACCACTACTACGTCTGGTTGGTTAGCCATCAGTATTTCGTCCGTCTGTATCTGGAAGTTCCACAGGATCTTAGCTTAGCTCATTTTCAACCACCCTAAGGGGTGGTCTCCCATTTTGACCTCCAGACTTTCAGGCCATACTCTGCACAGATGTTTCTATATTCTATGCCATCCACTTGGTTATGGGGTACCATGTTGTTATGTGCTGGATTGCGTCAGGGGCACCTTGGGTCTTGCCTGTTGTGGTAGACCCCAACCTCTATGGATCTTGTGCTCTGAGCTTGTTCCCATGCTGCCATGATTATTGCCTCTGTGCTGTCTTTCAGTCCAGCTTTGTCCAGGCATTGGTAGGATTTCTGGATGTCAGCCACTTCCTCTATTTGCTGGTAACACATACCATGCAGGGGCCTGTCCTTCCATGATGGTTCTCCTATTGCCCCTCTCTCTTGGGTTTCTGCTGCCTGAGGTATTCACTAAGCAGTTAGGGCCATCTTCCTGATGTATTCGTAGGTGTTCGTTATCTCATCCTGGACTGTGGTACTGACACTCACCAGTCTTCCTTAAGCTTAGCATACAGCCTCAGGGTGCTGAAGTTAGGGTGAAACCCTCCATGCATGGTCAGAAACTTCCTGGTCTTGATGTCAGTGGCTTCTGAGGTTGTGTAGAGAATTTTTGATCAATAATTCAAATGTCTGTAGTAGCAGGTTATGCGTGGGGTGTATTTGTAGTAGCATAATAACTTGGGCTAAGGTACTTTATATGTATGTATATCAAATTTCCCTGTTACCTTCTGTTACAAATATATGTGAATGAGCTATATATGATGAGAGAGCAGTGTGGGTCTGAAGTTTTAAGATTTTTCCCTCTCCTTATGTGTGACATCTCATTTACAAACATACAGGAGAAAAATATTTTTATATATATATATTTTAAGACAAAAAAGGGATAAATGAGGGCCTGTTATGTCCTCGCATTTATATTCTCACAGGTGGGTTTCACTATTCAGAGATGCCGTTGACAATCAAAGCAGCAGACATATGGACGTGCATACTGTGTCATATTGCACAGCATAGAGTTGATCTCGGTTAATGAACAGGATCACTTGTGCTGAATAACACTGATCACCACCATATTCCCACCAGAAACACTGTAAACACACAACTGATAGGCTCTGCTTTTATTTCTAATTTCTAAACCAGCTTATAGGAGACATCTGAGTTTTGACTGTCAGACTTACTGCAGTGCAGTATCTAAACTATTCTTGTAGCAGGACTCGTGTCATCAGTTCTAACCGCGTGTCCATTTTCTTTTCTCTGTAGTTCTCACAGCTGCCGTCACACAAGCTTCATTACAGTCTATGCTTCATAAGATCCTCACTGCTGGACCGTCAGCTTTCAATATCACTACTATCCTCTCTCAAGCTGCTCAACTATCCAACCAAGGTAAATGAAGCTCATACACAAGTGTTTCTATACCACCACTGTATTCTTATGTGTGCTGTGAAATGACTGCGTCGGCTTCCTGTGTGTTTCCTGTGAGGTACTTAGAAGTTGTATTTGAAGTTGTTTTGATTCCCTAGAGTGACTTTGTTGTTTTGTTTATGTCTAGCAGCTCAGCAGTCGAACCAGTCACCAATGTCATTAACATCAGACGCCTCATCGCCAAGGTCCTATGTGTCTCCGAGGATCAGCACACCACAGACCAACGCTGGTCCTCTAAAGCCCCTCCTCAGCACACAGCCTGTCATCACACAGCCAAAAGTAAGATAGTAGGATAGTAGGCAGGTACTGAAAACTCCCAGCTTAGTGAATATTGAATATTTCCCAAGGGGGAAAAAAAGGTCAGAGGAGGGGGAAAAAATCAATAGTTTGCAATTATGAACGTGAAATGCTTTCCAAAGAATGTTAACAGGTGTGAAAAGTCTTTTGAATTTATTAAATATCCACCTACAGTCACGATTGACACTGTCAGTCTGTTTCATGTATTGTTTGTGAGATAGACGGACATGCTTCAGATTAAGCCATTGTGTATATCAGTAGTCTGTTTCAGTGAAATGACGTGTTGTTTGTCTTGTTGTTTTAGGTAAGCACGCCATCAGCAAAGCAGGCATCTCACCCCCAGCCCACATCCCAGCAGCCCCTCTCCAGCGATAAGCAGCACAGTTATGATGCGACCACATCTTCCCCACGCACCCTCCAGCGCCAAGGGTGAGTGTCTGTACAACAGTTCATTTTATAAATCCCACTTTTTGGGGGGTTGCTTGGAATTATGACATGAATGATGAGTAGGTGAGCTCTCAGAGAAACAAGGGATGTTTTTTGGGTTTAGGTGTCAATATGCGTGAGTTCGTGAAGCTTGGGTTGTCCCTTCTTGAGGGCAGAATTGGTTACAAGTAATTAAGACATATCTTGTTAGAGTTATATTAATCTCTGGGCACTGATTTCATCTACATCTGCTATCAGAGAGTGGAAATTCTGCATTAGCGAAAATACACTCACTCTTAAAAGCTGTTTTCAGTTTTCATTTTGTGGTGTTGTTGCTCCCTCTGCTGGCTGTTGATGGAACAGTGAGTTGCTCTTTGATTCATTTCTAGGTCTTGATTTACTTTGTGCAACAGTCATTTGATTGGAGGTGTTCATTACTGCGTGAAGTGTATTTAGTGTTAGTGTGAACCGGTTTGAACATGACTTTCCTCTGAGCTTAACTCTTGTACATGCAGACTCTCGTAGATATTATTCAAAATCCAATTCCAAAAGTCAGAATATGAGATCCGAGTTGGTGCTAATGGAAAAGGGGCTTAAGCTTAATCCAAAACCTTCTGTTATATCTGACATTGTTATAAATTAACGCTGACGTATATCCATGGTAACATACTGAGTTTAGAGTGCAGCACAGCAAAGTAAATATAGTTCAGCATTTATCCCATTTTTGTGCAGAATATGTATCTCAGGGGTCTTGAAACCATATTTTCATTTCAGTCTCGCATGAATCAGGCAATCAAGTGGACGAATTCAGTTTTTTAGGAGGGGGGAGATCCATCACTCACTCCATCAGAAGTACTGCTTCACATCACTCTAGAGAGCTATTTTTGTACAAATTACCCAAAGTAAATTGCAGTGGCTTTAAATGCCTATTTGGGTAGAGTTACTATTATGCCATGTCAAGCTGCTTCTTTTCCTTAAAACAACAACAGAGTTGGCCAATCTGACAGACTGAATTCAGGCTGTACTTCTGTTTTTTATCACGGCCCACCAAGGAGGCCCCAACCCACACTTTGGGAACTACTGTACTAGCATTATGAGTTAGCAAGTTCAAATTACAGGCTGTTGACAGTGTTTCTTGCTCGAGTCAGTGTGCTTTGTGTTAATTGTGTTGCGTATTTAAAGTGCACATTAACACCAAGCAGAACAATAATTTTGTTGTACTTGGACCCTTGCAAACACTTGATCACATTCCAGGACAGCTGACCATCAGGCTGTTGCAAATCAGCACAGAACCAGATAGATCTGGCCTGACATCAGTCAGCTGCCTGCATGCTGCTCACAAGTGTCAAACAAAGGCCTGAAAATCTCACACTGCACACACAAACAGTATATTGTTCCATTAATGTGCCAGCTTTCTTCTAGATCACCGTACTATGTTGATCTATCGATTGTAACTATAATACTAAGACACCTTGTGAAACTCACGTTATCATGTTCAGCATTCTACCTCATGCATTCTCCACTGCTGTATGATTGTCACAGGCCAGTTTGTTCATGCACATCGCTCACATTCTCCCCAACACTGTGCTCACTTCAGCAGTCAGAGGAGTCCCTCCCCAGGTCCCAACCACGTCGCCTCCAGCAGCAGCAATGCCTCCAACTCGGCCTCCGCTCCCCCTGCCCCCTCAGCAGCCCGACCCTCCTGCTCCTTCACCCCCACCTTGGCTGCCCACTTCAACGAGAACCTTATCAAACACGTGCAGGGATGGCCCGCCGAACACGCAGAGAAGCAGGTCTGTACCACTAACATTTCCACAGGTTTTGGCTACATCTTCATGAAAGCATCGTTCAAATGATTTTCATCTTAACCCTCACAGGCATCAAGACTACGTGAAGAAGCTCACACCATGGGCAGCATCTGCATGTCCGAGAACTGCACCGAGCTCAAAAACCTGCGGTCTTTGGTCAGAGTCTGTGAAATACAAGCAACATTGCGTGAGCAGAGGTGAGGGTCTGTGTTTTAGAAGAGTCCCTGTTAATGATGTAAAACACACCTGCACATAACTCATTGTTCTCTGCCTTTTCCCCACAGGATACTGTTTCTGAGACAGCAAATCAAAGAACTTGAAAAGCTGAAGAATCAGAATTCTTTTATGGTCTGAGAACTTCTGATTTGCAAGTCGGAGCAGGTGTCGGAGAAGAGTGGGGACGGGTGGGGGTGGGGAGACCCATTGCACATAGTCGGAAGCTGGAGGGAGAACGGGTTGTTCAATTTCAATTTCTCTTGAGCCCAGTCTAAACACAAACACACACACACACACACACACACACACACAGGAGCTGTAGTCAGGTTTGCTTTGGACCGTTGGGCTGGGAATCCAAGAGGGAGAAATGAAGAGCTGTTGTGGGAGGATGAGGGCAAGGGGGGAGGGCAATTTACAAGACTTTGTTTTGTAAAAACCCGTGGCTGGCGGGTGGACGGGGAGGGGGTGTAGATTTCTTGTAGATGTTATTATCTATGTTGTAAATATGTTTTGTAGATTGAAGCCATGGAAAGCCATGCCTATCAAAGCTTTTGACATCCAGACTAATCAACGCCTAGGCGGCTACATTCATTAGCTAGCCTTTTCCTTCATGTTAACTGGTCAGCAGACTTTACAGCTTCATTTTGTCAGTTCATAGATCGCTGAACCACTGAGCATGTGTGACCTGCGTGGAAACAGAGGAGGATGTTTGAAGGCATTTATTTACACAGAAGCCTAGCATAAAGCATAACACACTGTCGTCGATGTAGTTTGGGTTTTATTTTAATTTTTAATTTTTTTTTTTCTTCAAATCTACTCTGTCTAGATTCTCTTCCTTCCACCCTCTCGTGGTGAACTGTAACATGTACTTAGGCGTGGCAGACATCCCCTCTGTGTGGGTCTGTGCTTCCAGTGGTTCACTGATTCGTTTTGCAGCTTTCTGGTGGCCCTGCATTTCCCAGTCTGAAAATAAACAGTGCCTGATGGTGTGATGAGTGAGTGATGGGGGGGGGGGAAAAAAAAGACATGATGGCGTGCTGCTTTGGACCATTCCCGCTCCACTCCCCTGGCCTCTGCCCTGCCTCACCACCTCCTGAGACATCACACCCCTCCGTTTTTTTTTCTCCCGCACCCTCCCACTGTTTCTGTTCCTGTTTTTTACATTCAGGTGTCATCACTGGTTCATTCCTTTGTACAGTTGCTAATAGCAGTGCAGTTTTAATTAAACATAAGAAAAGGGTTTATTTATAAAGAGTTGTTGTGATGAGAGCTAAATCATGACAATATCCACACTTTTTGTTTTTTTTTGTTTGGGTTTTTTCTCTTTTCCCAAAAGCACCCAAGGTTAGGAGATGTATCACAACTGCGAGCGGGCCAGAGGCAGGCGGGTGGGTGTGTATGTGGAGCACCTCTTGAGTTAGTGCAGGGTAACAAGAGGTCAAATGTGAAATGTATGTATTGTAATAAACATGTTAAACTAAAGCGAGCACTGGTTATTTCCTTGGAGTGTTAGGTTTGGTTCATTTGCTAGTGCCTTGTTGAAAGTCTTAAGCCTCATTCACCTGTTGAACCCACTTTGTTTTTTTAATCCCAACAAGATTATCTTCAACAAGCATGTGACACACACACTCGATTTTTCTGGCACGTCCCCGTCCTCCCCTGCCCTGCTCCCCTCTCGTTTGTTTGCTTCCCACTGTTGAAGAGCAGGGTCCTCAGTTGCAAAGGCCTGTTTATTTCTCCCACCATAACTATCTATTGATAAGTGAACTGCACCACACATTCAGTAAAAGGTGACCACATCATTGCTTTGTATATTGTTTCCTGAAGTATATTGACAAATGAAATAAAATATGCCTTTCCAGGGCCATGTTGTTCTTGGGTTTTTGATGGTGCTGCAAGCTTAATTTTCCTCCTTTCATTTAACTCTGACGTGAAACGCCTGATGGTTAAGTAAACGTAAACTGGGACGAACTGTGCCTGTCTCGTTTTGTTCAGTGATTGAGCCGAATTAACAACCCGCTGTGGCTCACAGTAGATGCTCTTAAATGCATCTGCAATCAAACACACCAGTCAATTGCAAACTGGAGCTCAGCAATAAGATTACCAGTCAGCTGTGTAGACTCTGATCCCATCTTGTGCTTTTATTTCTTGCGGTCATTGCCCAACACGTGAAAGCTTGTTGATCAAATATGTGACATAAAGTCAAACACATCAACAGGATTTTTTTTTTTTTTTTTTTTTTAAGCTGTCTATTGTAACTGTGTAAAATGTTGAAGGTTGGTAATTGTTTGGGATACGACAATATTGATAATTTTTTTTAAAAACCCAAAAAAACCTTGAAAATGTGAGACCAGTCCAAGAGCAGGATTTTAACTCTTCAGTAAATATGGGACTTGCTGTGGAGGATAATGCCCGACCACCTCAGCTGGCTACTTTTGATGTGGAGGAGCAGCTCTCCTCTGTGCCCCTCCTGGATGGTCCAACGTCTCACCCTATGAGACGTGAGAGGCTATCCATGGAGAAAGATCATTTCCGCCGTATGTATCCGTGGTGTCGTTCTTGCAGTCATTGCCCAAAGCTCACGACCACAGGGTGAGGGTAAGGACATACCTCAACTGGACCATTGGATACCATGAGGACCATGGCCTCAGACTTGGAGGTGCTGAGTCTCATTCCTGCCGCTTCCCACTCGGCTGGGAACAGTGCGAGCTGGAGGTGACCACCTGATGAAGTCAACAGAACCACATCAAAAGCAGAGGAGACTCTTAGGCCATCCAAGTGGAAGCCTTGCACCAAATCTTATTGTTGGCTATGCGGACCAAGCTCTTGCAATAGTTTTATTAGAATAACACCCCTTACTCCCGAGGAAGCAAGCACAGGACACTCCAAGAGACCACAAAACGTGTGTAGACTTGTTGGCCATACTCTCAAGTATCCTCCAGAGGGTAAAGAGCTGGTCTGGTGTTCTGTGGCTGGGACAAAACCCCCATTATTCCTTCTGTATCACAGGTTTGACTAGCAGACGACTCTAGCACCCTGGCATAGATATTCCAGAAGTGGCTTAGGAGTGTGATTCCCCTATAGATGATGATGTTCTCCTCGTGCCCAGACTCTGCTTCCTCTATGGTAGATCTGCCAGTGTGATTAAGGAGGTCCTCGAGGTATTCCTTTCACCGCCTGACAATATCCTCAGCTGAAGTCCGCAGCGCTCCACCCGCACAGTCCAGGTAGAGGACAGGTTTTCCCACCGGAGTCACCTGAGGGTTTGCCAGAATTTCGTCGAGGCAGTCCCAAAGTCTTTCTACATGGCCTCTCCATCCATAACCTGCTGGGAGGCTGCCAAGGTACGAGACCCTGGTGGTTCAATCTCCAACTACCAAAACTAGTTACTGGGACACGGAACATCACAGAAGTTTTTCCTGTAATCTTTTAAAGTGCTTAGCAATAGCAGGCTTTCTGAGGATCTTTCATCATTTTCCTTTATACATTGTCTGAATTTTCCATTCATTTTCAGTTCTGTTCTTGGTGGTTTTTAGAGGATTTTTTAAAAGTCCCTTTAACACTCCCTTCAGAATCATTCGAGCAATAAATACCAACAATAACCAAAGTCTAACAGTCATAAAACAATATTTTTACACCAACAAAGCAATTCCCAAAGAGCTATTAGCTGAACACTTAGCATGTTTCACCATGGTGTGTAGTGTGTTGTTAAAATGTGAGGAAACTGGACAAATGCAAGATGAGAAGAAGTGGCCGGCCTGAAAACACTAACTACAAAAGATGAACAGTACCTGAAAGTCATGACCTTAAGAAAGAGGAAAATATCCGGCAAGAACCTGACACAGGAACTTCAATTCTTTCATCTACTGTTCACTGAAGCCTCATCAGTAATGGTCTCAGTGGAAGAGTGGCTGCCAAGAAGCAGTTTTAAGGAAGGAAAGGCCAAGGTATGCCATCTTGCACATCAGTTCTTTGGGATTAACTGACGTTTGTGACTAAAATTGTCATGAATATGTATGGAGGGGGTCAGGAAACAACAATCAGTAAAACAAGGGTGGAGGCTCTTCCATGGCCTCTGGCTAAATTACAGCCAGTGGCGTTGGGGATCCTGATGAACGCAGAAAAATCTGATTTTGATCCACCATTTAATACCATGTGGAAAACATCTGATTGGCAACAGCTTCATTTTTCACCATGACAATGATCCCTAACACTGCCAATACAGTTAAACCATACCTGGACACAAACGCACAATAGAACACTATCAGTCATGGACTGGCTTCCCTGGATATCAACACTGTTGAAGCGGTGCTGGATCATCTTGGCAGAGAAAAGAACAAAAGGCAAAGAAGAGCTTTGCATGTCCTTTGAGAAGGCTGGAGAACTCTTCATGAGGACCACACAAAAACATGCCAGCCTGCCCAAAGGGCTTCAGGGTGTTCTGAAGAATAAACAGGTCAACAGCCAAATACTGGCTTTGAATTCATTCAGGTTCAGAACTGAAAACAAGTTGTTTTTTTTTGCTTTCTTTTGGGTTTTTTTGTGCTATTTGTTCCAATATATGTTTTACAATGTTTAATGCACCTATTTCCTATTTTTCTATGAAAACAAAGAAATGAAGAATGGCTCCAGACTTTGTGCCTTGCTTAGTTTGAACTTACTGCTGAAGCTCTAAGCTGCCTGCAGAGGGCAGCATCTGCTTTCTCATCTCGTTATTAAAAACAGTGTGACGGCTCAGAGCTCTTATTTTGTCATAACCAATACATATTTTTATTCATCTAATAATATTCTTGTTTTATTGACAGGGAGACAACTCTATTTCAGCATCAAAGAAAGCTATTTTCCACCCTTTAAATTTCCTGCATTTTATTCCTTATTTGTTTTCATAAAATCTAAAGTAATTATTTGCCAGTCTTGTACTGTTCTGTAATTTTTTGATCTGCCTTTTTTATCTAAAGGATATATACATGTGACTTGGATTACTTTAAAAAAAAAAAAAAAACCTCTATATACTTTTTATTTTATCGATTTGTTTTTTGTCTTCATTTTATCCTGTAGCGTTTCTGGCCTCTCATGACTGTTTTAATAAATCAAACCCAGTCAGCTCTGCACATCTGTATTAAAGATCTACTGTTTACTGCTACACATCATTTAAAAGGGGGGAAATGCACACAAACCTTACCCCCCTCTCTACTCTACATTGCTGTACGCTAAAAGTAAGAGCAGCATGAGGAAAGTGGAAGATGCGATTAAACAGGTAAAAATCAAAGGTGAATGTCATCAGCTTGCTGTCTCAAACAGTCTGGATAAACAGGGGCAGATCTACAGGGGTGGCTTGTGCCACCCTAAAATGATCTCTTGCAACCCCAGTTTTGCATATCACAGTGCTGTTTATTAAAACAAGCTAGCATTAACACTTTGAGCCCAGCTACAATAAACATTGCCTATAAATTCTTAAACTAAATATATTACATAGTATCACATGGAGACTTAGCCAGGCCGATTTGTGTGTCATCTTATTGTTCTCTAATTTTAGTTTTAGTAGAATTTTTAAATGGTTGTACAACAACGCCAGATGCAGTAGCTGAATTTATTTTAGGTAATATTTGTATATAACTTTATTGTTTACTAAATTAGTGCATGCGTTTTTAAAATTTACAATGTATATTTGCATTTCAAGTTAAGAAAATCATTCACTAAACATGTTTGTGGTTTTTACAATAAAAACTATAACTTTTTCCTACTCAGTTTTGTGTGGTTTTCAGAAAAAATAACTGTAAATTCAGACATGTGTGATAGTGCTGAAGAGTATGATACCAAACAAAGGTAAAATAAAAAGTAGTCAAAAATGACCAATGTATCCTGGACCCAGAGGGTTAACCCAATAAATCATGGAAAGCTAAGTTTAAATTTTTGGTGGAAAAAGGGTAACAGTGCAGTTCAGACAGTTCAGAGTCTGAGACTGAAGTCAGACTTGGGTTTGTGTAGCTCTCTAGATTTTACACTTATTGGACTACATACTTATTTATTATATAGGCTATACAGTACATCAAATCAAAATCCACATGTTTTATGTAACTGAAATGTTTAATTATGTAGGTTAAAGAAAATAAAGTTATAGGCTATATTTATATGAAATGTGTATTCCCACTGTATTTGATGCTTTTTTGTTTTTTTTTTACCATATATAATTCATATTACAGAATGTAACACCTGCATGTGTGTGAAAAAATGGCTTTGATTTTGCCACTCTGTTTGATTTCCATGCTATCCTAAGAAAATTTCTCTAGATCCGCCCCTGTGGATAAAACAAGCCCACCCAGAGTGCTGGGGAGTGTAGCCCCTTGGACCCAACCCAGAATAACAAAGCTTCTGTGAGCAGTCTCCCCGTGCCTCTCTTTCCTCTCTTTCCACAGAAGGCTCTCAGGAGCACACAATATTATGTTGAGGAGAGTAAACTAGATCACGAAAGAAAGAGACAGTCTGCCTGTCTGTGACTCTTCACAGACATCGATATGGCTCACTTCAAAGTGAGAAGAGGAAGCACCAGAGGAGGTGTTAGAGGAAGGCTGTCTATCCAGACGGAAGTGTTCACTGAGCTGTTCATGAAATCAGTGGTATTTGAGTGAAATCACTTGGGCCTCCTTAGGGAGCTCGGCTTAAAATGTACTTTTTAAGAGTGAAATTAGACCCCAGTTAGCCCTCTGCTCCCTCTGCCTCAGCAGCAATGTGGCTTTTATTAAGCAAAGCCTGTCCTTTCTGCAGCAGGTCACACCTACAAGTCTCTCCTAATGTGTGAAAGCAGACGCTACCTGTGGGGCACGATCACACCCTTAAAAGAGCACTTACATGAAATGCCCCTCTCCCCTCCCCTAAATCCCTTTGACGCGCACCTTCTCTGCAGGAGAAGACACACAGTTTTGTTTTCTTACTGCTACTGTGTGGGGGGCTGGGGACAAGCTCACAACAACACCTCTAAACAGCTCACTTCTGACACCCCCACATCCATGTATAAAGCATATAACCAATTATGAAATGCCTAGCTGTTGCTATAGTGATCTCATTAGGATTATCTTGGCCTAGGTCTGGATCATAGACTGTATATGAACAGCTATGAACAACCAAAGCTGCCACACTATTTTTTCCACACTATATAAATTATATACAATTTTAAAAGTTTATCAAGACCTACTGAAACGTATAGTTACATAATGGACATGGATATAATGTGTAGACTCTCAGCTTTCACTTGATGCTATCCAAATTCAAATTGGATGAAGAGTTTAGGAGTTTCCGCTCCTTAACATGTGCAGCTTCTTTTTTAAAGGGACCAAAGGTAATTGGACAAGTGACTCGTAAGCTATTTCATGGACATGTGTGGGTAATTCCTTGGTTGTGTCAATATCAATTAAGTAAATAAAAGGCCTGGAGTTGATTTGAGGTATGATGCTTGCACTTGGAAGAATTTGCTGTAAACAGACAACACGCGGTCAAACCTGCTCTCCATGCAGGTGAAACAAGCCATCCTTCAAAGACAGCTCCGAGAAATTGCTGCAATATTAGGAGTGGCAAAACCTACAGTTTGGTACATCCTGAGAAAGAAAGACAGCACTGGTGTGCTCACCAACACAAAAAGACCTGGATGACCACAGAAGACAACAGTGGTGGATGATCACAGAATCATTTCCAAGGTGAAGAGACACCCCTTCACAATGGCCGACCAAGTGAACTACACTCTCCAGAAGGTATCATTATCCAAGTCTACCATAAAGAGAAGACTGCATGAAAGTAAATACAGACAGTTCACTGCAAGGTGCAAGCAACTCATATGCCTCAAGAATAGAAAGACTAGATTGGACTTTGCTAAAATACATCTCAAAAAGCCACCACATTCTTTGGACAGATGGAAAAAGTATGGAGAAGCCATGGAACAGCTCACGATCCAAAGAGTAGCACATCATCTGTAAAACACGACGGAGGCAGTGTGATGGCTTGGTTGTGCATGGCTACCAGTGGCACTGGGACACTAGTGTTTACTGATGATGTGACACAGGACAGAAGCAGCTGATTGAATTGTGAGGTTTTCAGAGACATACTGCTCAAATCCAGCTAAATGCAGTCAAACTGATTGGGTGGTGTTTAATTATATGGATGGACAATGACCCAAAACATACAGCCAAAGCAACCGAGGAGTTTATTAAAGCAAAGAAGTGGATTACTCTTGAATGATCACATCAGTCACCTGATCTTAACCCAGATGAGCGTGTATTTTACTTGTTGAAGACTGTGGTGGTGTTAAAAATGATTTAGTACCTCTCAATTTCATGCAGTCTTTTTGTTTAGTCCTGAAAATCTGAGTTGTTTCATTTAAAATTCATTGTGGTAATTTACAGAACCAAAATTAGAAAAAACAAAAATGATTCTGTCTAAATATTTATGGACGTAACTATAGCTGTGTGTGCATGGTTTTTTTTCTGGGTACTCCATCTTCCCCCCACAGTCCAAAGACATGCAATTAGTGGGGTTAGGTTCATTGGTAATTGCCATTAGGTATGAATGTGAGTGCAAATAGTCTCTCTGTGTTATCCCTGCATCAAACTGACACCTGTCCAAGGTTTACCCTGCCCTCTCACTCTATGGTAGCTGGGACAGGCTCCAGACCCCCTGAGACCCTTATAAACAGAACAGGATGGGTGCTATGCAGAGCTTTGCAGACATCATGTTTACATGTTGTAGCTGTGTACTGTCAGCATGGGGCTGTGTCAAAAATATGTGGAACATCTGGTGATGTGGCCTGCTCTTTCTGTGTGTTTGTGCTATTTGACTTAGCCACTAAATGTGAATGTTTTCCTGTACTAGAGGGAAATTGAAACAAGATTTATGCTTTTGTGTTAAATACCATAGCTACTCCAAACCCTTCTGAAACCCTGCTGTACACCTCCCTGGTTATGTATGAGGCAGCTTATGCTACTAAATAGACTCTCACATGTTATACATAGACAATTAAAACTCTCCATTTCACACTCTTTCTACTTGTAAGTGCTTCACTCCCTTTCCTCTTAAACTTCCAAACCAATCAGCATTTGTTCTTTACATGGTAATGATGACCAGTGATTCCTTGTTTCTCCCTTTTCTCCCCCCCCCCCCCCCCCCCCCCTTCCCCTCCCCATCAGATGTCGTTGTAGTCTCTGCATTGGTATAATCCAACTTGCTATATGCAAACAGACACAACTCCATCTGTCTTCTATGGAAATGTAGAATTCAGAGCTTGTTGAATAGGTTTAATTAAGACTAACCCTTAAAGGTACTTACTGGAAACTAATTTTTTTTACATTTTTAAAACCTTTCAAAATTAACAAAAGCCATAAACAGAATGTGAAGAACATGTGCAAGTGAGTCAGTATATTTTTTTATTTTACCAGCCAAGCCATTAAGAGCAGATTATTATTATTATTATTATTATTATTATTATTATTATTATTATTGTTGTTGTTGTTGTTGTTGTTGTTGTTGTTGTTAGAAATCCAAAAAGAAGTAGTAAAAGTTAAAAGAATAGCAACAAACATCCAAAAACATTTCAGCCCTCAGTGGTAAATTACTACAGCTGATGGTAGAAGTTTTATTTAAATTGTCTGAAGGTAATTACAAAAAGGACCTTTAATATCTCGAAATTCGACCTTCGGCTTTTGAAGCAAATGTGTGAACCACTAAACTGCCTACGTTGTTTAGGGCACTGTCACTTTGTAACGTAAAATTGTCCTTAACAGCTTCGACCACCAGGGGATGATAGTTGTCCATCAAGCACAAGTACAGACAGACTTTAAGAAGGGGGAAATAATGCAGCTGGGATATTAAAGGTGAATTTCCCTTCATATTTGACTGAAAACGAAAATTTCTCATGTTTCTTGTTAGCAGGAGTTAAGGTCAGAGAAACAGCACTTCATGGGGAGAAGAGGTGCCTTAGCATTTCTGCCCAGCATCACAAACTTTACGAGGACTTCAGATGAATAAAGCTTCCAGAATTCTGAACTACTACCTTTGTCCCGTTGCACCCATTTCACGCACTCCACAGTTACAGATAAATGATGTAACGCCAGCCGTGGACTGGCGCCTCTGTGGAATTGCAGATAATTACTTTAATAGCAGTGTGTGTGTGTGTGTGTGTGTGTGTGTGTGTGTGTGTGTGTGTGTGTGTGTGTGTGTGTGTGTGTGTGTGTGATCTCCTGTGTTGCCTGAGGCAGTATCCTCCTGTTGTCTGTTGGCCGCAAACCGCCTGCGGATGTTTTATTTCTGCGCTTAATGAGTCATTACATGAATGAAAGCATGCTTAACAAATGCGTGAGATTATTAACACGCATCATCTGTTTGTTTGTTTCTTCTTTTTCTTCTTCTTCTTTTTTTAATTTAATACAGACACCATCTGCGGATGAAGCTTGCGCGCACACCTATGTTTTGCATTGTCGGTTGTTAATGGGTAAATGTGTACTGTGTGCGTGCGTCCAGGGTGTGTGTGTGTGCGCAAGCCGTCTCGGTGGCGCCATGTGCTTTTTTGGATTGCTAATTTCTCTGACTGTCCGCTCTTTCCTGCAGCAGCAGCAGTGTGATGGCCTGAAGGGGAGAGGCTCATCGCGGCGTCAACCTGGCTGCCATCGGGATCACCCTGCAGGTATCTGCGACTGTCCACACTGCACACACGGCTGTTTTACAATGCACTTACTTGTGCTCAATGAAGAATCTGTCAGTACTCTTGGGTAAGTTTTGGGTAATTTATATCATCCAAATTTGGAAAAAAGTGGGGAGGATTACATCACATATCGGCTGCACCCATAACACTGAAAACACAGATAATAGTCCAAGACCTGCATTATCATCAGGCGACAGTATGACTGTGTGCGGGACAGCTGTTAACCTGCTGGAGTGACTGCTGCCCGGACCAATGGCATCCACTACTGATAAATGGGATACTTTATTATGGAAATAAAGAACGATGAATGAAAGCTTCAGAGTGATCAAGCTACAGAAGAATAAGCAGTGTGAGACCGGAAACAAGTTGATTATGTCTAGAGAATAAATCTTCAGGGGCTACCTGATTGGAACATTAGGAGAAAATAAATCATATAATAATAATTCCTCAAGATGACTGTGCAAAACCTAAAAAAAATCTAAAAGAATGCTATGGGTTTTTTTAAGTATAGTGTTTAAGTTTTAACATATTAATGGCACGATGCGTAACATTAAAATTTTCTGTTAACATTATCCTTCCATTACCAGTGTAACTGCATCTGCTTATTTATTTAGTAATGCACTAATAATAGGAGATCCCATTTGTTTTACATAGATCGATAATAAAACATGCTTTATGTTTAGTGTCCATTTCATGTAATTTATACATAGAATTTATTCATATAATTTATCTTAATATCTTAATTTTTCTCATTCTCTTCTTTTTTTAATAGTACTTTCCTTTTTTAAAATACTTTATATTTTTTGCCTTATTTTGAAAAGAGCCACCGGATGCTTTGTTGTACGTCCTATCACTAACTTCTTTCTCGGTAGGCTGGCCAATCAGATTAGAGGAGGCGGAGCTCTGACTGACCACAGCTATTTCTGCTCGATCGTGCCTGTCCCTTGTAGTCTTTGGCACAGCGGAGTTGTCCGTGTTTAGTGTTTGTTTCTCAGTCGTGGAATACAAAAGTGATGCTTCGACGTGACCGGCTGCAGAGCGAGACAGATGAAGACCAGCACTGACAACTTTATGACTCGGTTTCACTCTGTTCAACGGAGTATATATCTTTTCTTTTGTTTCTGGGCTTGAAGAAGAGGCTGCTGTATTTTGTGCGCTCCGGTAACAAATTCGCGAGGGTCTCGGTGGCTCCATGCGGGAGAGGAGACATTTTGGGGTGTTTTTTTCCCCCTTTTCTTTGGTGTTCCAGTCAGGATCGTGAGCTACCGCGTTCCGACCCCACGAAGGCTTCATTTTTCGCCATAGCTTCATGTAAATCTTTTTTTTTTTCTCGCGCTGCTTTCTGCCCAGCGGACTCTTCTGCTGCTGCTACTGGATATATGAGGACTCTTCTTGTGCAGTAATTTGGTGTAAATGGATCGCCAGTCCAGTTTCATTTCCATTTGGCTACAATTGGAACTCTGTGCCATGGCCGTTCTTCTGACCAAAGGTACGTGTGGACTTTGATGCGTGTTTGTTGGCTTCTTCAAAAGAGGATAAACAGTGTTTTGAAGCGATAAAAACGAGGCTGAACTTAACCCTCAGTCGACGGCTCCAGGCTTCTGCGGGGCAGCTTACGCTCGCGCCAGTGTTTGCGGGGAAAACCCGTCATAATTAGCAAGAAAATGATTTAACATTTGGTCATAAAGTCGTACTTTACCAATGAGGGGAATCATAAACGCGTTTGTTTATTACTGGGTTTTTTTTTCGTAATAAACATATTATTCTTCCAGTCGTCTTCAGATTTCAGTTAATTTTATTCAGTCATACCTCCCCTTTAAAAAAAAGAAGAGAAAACTTAATAACAGCAGCGGAAACAACAATAACTACCTCTGCCCTCATTATTATTCTTTTTTTTCTGAAGGCATGACATACCTTTTTTCAGTTAAAACCAAATTTTTAATAAGACCTAACCTCTATGCACTGTTATTAATATAATAGTAATACACTGTGATTAATCCTCAAGTGTGTAATACAGTTCTTAGCTGCTAGGCTACACTTAATAACTCCACTAATGTTGTAGCTGCCATTCATACGAGACTTAGCAGGGCTAGAAAAGCTTCAGTACTCCCCCCGCCACCACCCCCTCAGTCCACAAAGGGGCCTCTCCTTTCTAATGAAATATTCTCCAAATGACCTGCCTGGGCCCCACCGCTCCAATCATTCACAGGGAAAACACTGATCTGATGAATGTGTTCCTGCGCTGCTAAGTTGGTGCAGTCACAGACTTTCGGGCTTTTTAGCTCTCTCATTCCAGGTTTTGTTCCTGAGTCCAGCACATAAAAGCTTAAGGGAAGTCTTTATATGTGGAGCTCTGATAATTTTCCTCAAAATAAAGCAGTCACGGAGTATGTGAAATGACATTTACATTGGTCGTCCTGCAGTGGTCCTTATACTTATAATAATAACAGTAACAGAGGGCATCAAAGGCAAACTAAGTTGATAAATATGTGTTTCAGTGGTTCTGTTTTGTTCGGGCAGATCCTTGGCCCAGATTTCTGTTTTGAGAAAGGAGCCCTGGATGAAGTAATGAGTGGGCCCGTGTAAGAGCAGGTTGCCTTAATGATAAGGTTGCTGGAGGCTCCTTAGATGGGACCTCAGAGCTCCCGCACCCAACCACCACACCCATACCAATACCCCCAGGCAATTTTGCATGCAAACTTTGGATGGGGGAGAAAGTTTGCAGGTAAAAAAAAATCTCTTCCTCTCTTTACTAATTTTCATTTAGGTTGAAAGAAATTGACGTTTGAGACAACCCACTAATTACAAGCTACGTGCTTCCTGTTTTAGAATACAGAGAAAAAGAACCATTTAAACGGGATGCTCTTAAATGAAGGTGTGACAGGTGAACAGGTTAAAAAAAATCCTGTGATCTCTTCAAAAGTTACCAGGTTGTTTAATGCAGGGCTTAACAGATACTTTTAGAGCAGTACTTCAAAATAAAAGCAGGGTATACCACTATGGGAAAAGTTGAACTACAGTTGGTGTAAAATAGAAGCCAGCATGAGTTTGATAAAAACACGGAGAAAATCAGCTGCAAACTATACGAGTTTTATATTCACATGGTTGGACGTTAAAGACAAAATAGCCATGGTGACTCTGAAACCTTGAGCGGATTAATGTCAGCACAGGTTCCCCTAACGCTGCCTTTTTTCCCCACTTTTAGGAGAAATTAGGTGCTACTGTGATGCGCCGCACTGTGTGGCCACCGGATACATGTGCAAATCAGAGCTGAACGCCTGCTTCACCAAGGTGCTGGACCCGCTCAACGCCAACTCTCCACTCACCCATGGGTGTTTAGACCCCATTGCCAATGCTGCGGATGTCTGCAGCAGCCAAAGGGCCTTGGATGCTCTCAGCAGGGCGGCAACACTGGAGTGCTGCCATGATGACATGTGCAACTACAGGGGCCTACATGACCTGGCGCACACCAGAGACTCGACAGGTAAGTAAAACAGGGTAGCGGAGCTGAGCTACTGGCTGTCGGGATGTTTGTTTTTAGACTGTAGCTACGTTTTTAGAAACGATGGCACTCTGTGGAGGGATTTTACGAGTCCTCTTCAGCAAATACTCCCATGTTTTCCTCCATCTAGTTCCAGGAGCAATACATTGAGCTTTAATGTTCTTTAAACACTTGATGTTTAAGGATATTCAGACCACCCTTGCCCCCTTCTGCCCCCCCACCCCAAGCTTAATAGAACTTTGGTTTGACTTTTAATGGGTTCCAGCTCTGTGCCTGGGAAGGCAGGGAGCAGCCCGTTTACCTTTAAGCACTTGGAAAGAGATCAGATATAATCTTTTTCTTTTTTTTCTTTTTTTATTATGTGTGCACCATGTAATTTTCCCACTGAGCTGGAATGTGCCTCATAGAATGAATATGCATGTTGGGCAGAAACATCAGCTTATAGAGTCATGAAAAGGTGCACGAAAAGTCAGAGAGGAAGGACGGCAGCTCTCCTGCGTGAACCCGAGCACAGCAGACTATAGTTTATTAGCTCAAATTAATTTCTGGCTCTCAGTTCGGGACAAGGTGACTCATTTGTTTTTGCCCCTGCTGGCCTTTCTGACTTGTGCGTTCGCGTCTGTCTGTCTGTCTTATTTTCCCTCTTTGCGGTTACTTTACTGGCATGACTGGCGAGTAGAGCAGCTCCTTCTCATTAAGCTCCAAACAGCAGTTCAAACATAATCACTTGCTTTAAGACCAGGCTCTATGGAGCAGTGGAAACCATATGAGCATGCATTTAACCAGATTATTTTATTTTATTTTTTTCCATGCGTGTGTGCAGATGGCCGCTACCAGCCAGACAGCAACAACAGGAACCTGGTGACCCGGGTTCAGGAGCTGACCTCAGCCAAAGAAGTGTGGTTCCGTGCGGCTGTGATCGCTGTGCCGATCGCTGGCGGCCTCATCCTGGTCCTGCTCATCATGCTGGCGTTACGGATGCTGCGCAGCGAGAACAAGCGGCTGCAGGACCAGCGGCAGCAGATGCTGTCGCGGCTCCATTACAGCTTCCACGGCCACCACACCAAGAAGGGACACGTGGCCAAGCTGGACCTGGAGTGCATGGTACCTGTGACGGGCCACGAGAACTGCTGTCTGACCTGCGACAAGATGAGGCAGGCTGACCTAGGCAACGACAAGATCCTGTCTCTGGTGCACTGGGGGATGTACAGTGGCCACGGCAAGCTGGAGTTTGTATGACCAGTTCCTGCTGGGAACTGAATGACTGACACCTCCAAGAAACAGCCAGGACTGCCTCTCAATTGTTGGCTTTGGCTCTTTTGTACTTTAAAAAGACATTCCCACATTTTTTGTCCTTTGGGTTGTTTTTCAATTTGTTTGTTTTTTAAACATCAGCGAAAAAATACGAGACTGATCTCATGCCTTGTGGTTTTTGCTAGAGGAGCACTTTACTTGAAAATGAAAGGCGAAGCAACGAGGAGCTGTATTTAAACTTGAGAGGGCAGGGCTGAGGTAGAGTGAGAGCTCTGTCACCGCTCCCGAGGATCCTGGACTGTTTTATTTTTACACTGAGCGCTGAAGGATTCCAAATCTGTCTTATTTGCACATTTGTAAAAAACAACAACAACAGCAACAAAAAAACCCATCATTGCTTAAGACAACAACTCAACACTGACACCAGGGTACAAAATAAAATGACTTGTGTGAGGAGTAAAAAAAAAATAAAAAATCAGTGTTTGGCTGTAGGTGTGCGCACTCCTCTGTGTATGTTTCATGATTCAAGCTTAATGTAAAGATTCTAAATATATATATTTTTGTCTGATAAAACTGACCGGCGTGTGTCTTATTCTGGGTGAATGTCCAACATCTCTCTCTGTGATCAGACTATAAGCTTGATTGAGTGTGAAAGAAGAACTTCCATTAAAAGTGACTTTTTATTTATTTGCCGATTCACGCTTCTGTTTTTGCTACATATTCAGCTTTGAAATGTACCATCCGTGAACTTACAGACACACTGCTGGGGCTGTTGTGAAGTTTTTAGTGACTATCAGATCTTGTTAAAAGCACGCGCTAGGGTGGCCTTTATGCTGTGTGTGTGTGTGTGCGTGTGTGTATCTAATGGAGCTAACAGTAAAGTCTTGTTTTACCATAGAGATGCTATCTATCTCAGTTATTCCTGAACCCTCAGCAGAGGTCAGGTTTTCAGCTTCATATAACTCCCTCCTCATGGGCTACACTTCACACAGGAAGTAGTAAAGCTGTTTCTTTTCTATACTCCACTCTAAATGCCAGTAAGAGTCACCCAAGTTCCCCCGTCTGTGTTCAGCAGAGTATCAGTGAGGAGGGATTGCAATATTGAAGCACAAACTCACTCCTACACGTTTAGTCCTGCTGCTGCAAATGCTCACCAGAGCACCAAAGGTGTATCAGTTCACTGCTGAAGATGGGTTAGCCTAACCCTAACAAAAATCTTTTCTCTTCTTTGTGATATTTATTGAAACTACAGAGTCCAGCTGTTCTGAAACAAAAATGTCAAAACGTATGTCTTTAGTAGGAAACAACAGAGAAGCAGTGGATGGAAACTCATCTTTGGCTTTGCAGGATTATTATTAAAAAAAACCCCAAAACAATAATAGTTATTCCTTGTTGTTAAAAGGTTGGTTCACCCAAATTACAACGTGCCGTTCAGCAAAGCTCTTAGTTTGGAACAGAAACATTATAGGAGAGAAAGAAAGAGGCAGCACTTAAAGAAGCCTGATCTATGGGAGATGTCCAAAATAACAAAGATTTTGGGAGAAGTATAATTCTAGAGGTGAAACGGCTTTTGAAAACATTTGTGGTGCAGTGATCAGACTGGTTTTTAAGTGGTTGCCAGATTTGACTTGTACATATTTTTTATCTCCCAATGGCCAGTGAAATTAAAAGTTTAAAGTTAAAATAACTTTCCTAATTAGTTCCCGTAGGAGCAGAGGAGAGTGCCAAGGAGAGTAACTTAATTTTAGGGATCCCGTCCAGGCTTCAGTCTCTACCAAGGACCTCGATACAACAAAAAAGCCACTTCAGCTGTGACAGTGTGCTATAAGCATTATATAGCAACTACATGAGAAATGTGATTTTTCTTTTCATTTTACTAATTGAAGTAACCTGACTCTCAACTAGTGGAAGGAAAGTGATTTAGATGTGTTACATACAAATGAGAGGGGGAAAATATCAGACTTTAAAAAGTTGATTTTAATGCTCAGAAAACAGGATGTAGCAGAACATAATGGAAGAGGTCAACCACTGGCAATGCAAGTGCAGCATGTGTATTTAAGATTTTACATGTTTTAAATGTTACTGAAATGTGACATTTGCGTGCACACACAGTTTCATATAAATTTGCTGACTGTGCCAGGAGTTAGCACAGGCTGCCACAAATGTCTTTGTAGATCGCTTTTAATGTCTTTGTGAAGCACTGGATAGCGTAAAATGGAAATCCAGTAATTTACAATACTTGAATAAGTATATTTAATTAATTTCAATTTCAATTTTATTTATATAGCACCAAATCACAACAACAGTCGCCTCAAGGCGCTTTATATTGTACAGTAGATCGTACAGTAATACATACAGAGAAAAACCCAACAATCATATGACTCCCTATGAGCAAGCACTTTGGCGACAGTGGGAAGGAAAAACTCCCTTTTAACAAGAAGAAACATCCGGCAGAACCAGGCTCAGGGAGGGGCGGGGCCATCTGCTGTGACCGGTTGGGGTGAGAGAAGGAAGACAGGATAAAGACATGCTGTGGAAGAAGATATGATTCAATGCAGAGAGGTCTATTAACACATAGTGAATGAGAAAGGTGACTGGAAAGGAAAAACTCAATGCATCATGGGAATCCCCCAGCAGCCTACGTCTATTGCAGCATAACTAAGGGAGGATTCGGGGTCACCTGGTCCAGCCCTAACTATATGCTTTAGCAAAAAGGAAAGTTTTAAGCCTAATTTTAAAAGTAGAGATAATGTCTGTCTCCTGAATCCAAACTGGATTCCACCCCTGCCCTTTCAGAATAAAAGCCCTTTTGAAGGGACTGCGATGACACTGTCACAAAGTATTCGGGCTGCTGTAGAAAGGCATTGCTTTTCTGCTCAATTCTTGCAGAACGTGAATACAAACTGAAAAAAAGGTAAAAGCTGGATTCTGACAGCTTGTTTGAAGTCTGAGGTCAGGTTTCTCTCAGGCTCGCTTGCTGGTCAGCACTTTCTAAACTCCCGCCGAATATTTACATTTCTAAAAAGTCCAAATGTGGCAGTGATCGCTACGGGAACTTGCAACAGGCTGGGTATTATGCGCCACGTGCGTCATGCTGGAGGATGACAGGAGAAGCTTGGGTTGAAAAGTTCACACCCTTGTGATTGCTCTCGTGTTACCACGGCAATGCAATTAAGACATCCTGTAAGTATTTTGAAAGTGGAGGTCCGCTTGGCTAAAAAGTGTGTGAGTGTGTGTTGAGCACTGACCCTTGTTTCTTTCCATTAGGAGGACAGGAAAACACTATTAGCAGCTAACCACTTAACGGCAGCTTGCATTAGCGAGGCTCAGCCCATGCTCAGGGCCTCCCCCAGGACTATTACCCTTGTAATAATAACAATGTCCTTTGCCTGGCCTGCCTAATGTGACTGCTGTTTTCTTTAGCTTGATCCCACTTTGCTGTCTCACCAATGGGTGTCAGGTAGCCACAGGAAGGTTAGGGAATCACCTCAGGTAAGCCTTAAAGGAGGATAAGCAAGTGGACTCCCCTTTTGTGCATCTGGCAGCATTGGGAATTAATTACATGCACACACACAGCTCCAGCTTCCACAGTACGAGGCATACACAGGCATGGTCATTAGCATCGGCCTTTTTGTGCAGCGCTAGGCGGTCAAGCTGTCTGCATTCACATGCAAATTTAATGAGGTGGCCAACTGGCCCGCATCAAAAGAGCCCCAATTTGTTTGGAAACGACTTCAAGCCGGCCCCCAGCGCCGCCACCAGTACAACCACCACCATGACATTGTTGCCAGCTTCCAGCGGAAAATCTCACCGTCCTTCCCTTTTTATCTTAAATGCCGCCTCCTGAATGTTCTCCATCCTCAGGTGGGCAGCCTTCCTGCTGCAAGGTTAACAATCTGAAATGTGTGAACCACCGCCTCTGCGTCCCGGAAAGCCGTATGCCCACTGTGGCGGCAGCGATGTGTGGAACAATATATGAAGTGTAAACACACGTGGAACCTGTTAACACCTGTGCGTGGCGATGGCTGCGCGCCTCCTGGGGTTCGTAACAAGCCCTGTTTTAAACCCTTGTTTTAGAAGGATCCTCTATTTTTTTTCCTTGGTTTTCTTCACTCCATATCCTCAGATCACCGTATTTTCTGCTGCCTACCTGATCCACAGGTGGAACACACGCAATTGGTAGCTCAGCTGATGTCATGTGTATTCAGCAGCAGCTGTGGTAATCAAAGGATGTTTTAAGGTAATCATGCCAAACAAATTGCTGGCCATAGCTGATAGTTAAAACTGTGGAGGTGCCTTAAACTTGTCTTCTCTCAATCCTAGCAAGGGAACGAATCCTGTAGTTGCAAAACAATGACCCTACTGTTCCTTTAATTAATGTGTGACCTTGCTAAAGATTTCGACAGTACGTTTATGGTCTCGTTAACTAGGTTTATGTCATGTATTAGCCAATATGTTCACTATTTATGTAATGGTCCCATATAGAGTAAAGTGGCTACTTTGGGATTGCCATACGAGTACAAATTGTCATGCGGCCCTCGCACAAGATGAACATTCTTGAAAAAGCAGCAGCACCTGAAGCTTTAAAACAATGAGTCAGCAAACCATCTGCTTGCCGAGTGATGACACAGTGATTACTTCTAGGTCCAAGGGTCTACCTCGCTCGATGAGGCTCTCGCGTTTTCTCATGTGAGCTCATGTCTGAGTTTTGTCCGTTTTCTGCATTTGCTTCTGCTCACTGGAAGTCCTGAACATTTACTTTTACAGAGAACAATTTAACCCTGATCCTACAGACAGGATAGTGAAATTCCCACGATTCCTCCAGATGTCTTGCAAGGGTTAAGATCTGGTCCACTGTTTAACGGCCAAGACACAATCCTTATTGCTCCACCCAAATCCAAGGTTCAAGGATCGGCCAAAGCCCCCTATTCTGGGGCTGAACAGTGCAATACCCCAGAGCACACCCTCTGGTCCCCATTTTTAAAAATGGAAACCACCACCACCACCACAGTGTGCCACTCCACAGATGCTATCTTATACGGCCAAGTGACATTAAAGAGGTGTGTCAGCCAAGACACTGGTAGTATCTCAGGATGAATCTCGCCCAAACCTGGCACCTTGCCTTCATTAATCTTCTCAACTACCCTAGCTGATGCTTTCCCCCTGGGACTTCAGGGTCTGCCTCTGTCATATAGGATAACAACATCCCCAGTCCAAGTCTGGAGTTTTTTATGCAGTCTACAGGTAATTTAAAGATTTCCAAAAAACGTTCCCATAGAGTTTTTATGTACACGATGAAGTCTAAATCAAAACCCTGCATTTAAGATAAATCAAGCTTCAGCTTTTTTGATTAATTAATGATCTAAGCATCTGATTCTGCTGATGTTCAGGACATGAAAACAAGCAGGTGCTTCAGCCCTTACGTACCATCATATAACAGGTTCTTCATACTCAACAGAAGCAACAATAAAGCTTCTATAAGATACCGAAGCAGCCTCTGCAAAGGCTCTACTGCAAAGTGGCTGCAGTCTAAATCATATCACTGATACTTGAAGGCTGTTTACCATTTCCCAACCACAAACAAATAGAGACATTCCGGAAAATAAACACAACTTGCAATTCCATAAGACAAATTTAACAAAAAATAAAAATGTAATTTTTAATTGAAAAATGTGCATGACCACAGAGACAAATCATCGTCTGTGGTGACAGACATCCGCTGGAATAAGATGTGATCTAAATATTTAGCCAATTCATTTCCTTCCAGTGGATAAAGCTACAGCTTTAGAGCTCCTCCGCCCCATCTAAACATTTACCCCAGTGTGTTGTTAACATTTAGATATAAATCTGCCCCAAAAGGAAAATAATAATGTTGGGAATGTTTACAGGACAGAGTGGGCTTCTTGAAGTTAAATGTCGCACTCTGCAAATAGCAAAAAAACAAGAAAAAAAAAGAAAAAAAAGAAAAAAAAAGGTTTATGTTCCTAAAAGAAGGATCTCCAGCCAAGACTAAGAAGAAACCACAAACAAAATGGCTAATGAGCACACACTCAAAGGCATATCTGCAAACATTGGTCCTTGAATGGTCAGCTACTCGTGCGCTCCTTTAGAAACTCGACATTAATTTGCCTTCTTGTTCAGCTGAGGTGTCTCACTGGGCCCCGTCTGTCAGCTGAGGGCCCCTGAAGACAGATGGCTGAACAATGCAACCTTCCTCTCAATGAAACAGCATCGTTCATTTATACCAGTCACTCAGAAATGCCCTTGGTTTTGAAAGGGAAAGCACATTTGCATGTCAGGATGATTTTGTGCTGATTAAAGAAGTGCTAATGGTAATTAAAAGTGGAAAAACACACAGTTACTTTATTGTGAAACACAGCCCCGCTGAGCCGCTGAGCCTAAACAATTGAAAATCGAGGTTACATTTATTTTGTATATGGTAGTTTTTTAGTTTTGATTATTGTTTGATGAAAGATTTAGGAATGCCAGCGGGTTTGCTAAGCGTAATACTACCTTAAACAGTAATTTTCAAGAGTTGCGCCACAGCTGTAAAATATTCTTTAAAAAAACATCCATGACCCGCTAACAATAGGCTACTACTAAGAAATGCTTCTAAGCTTGGAAGTGATTGTGAAGTCAGCTAGCTTAATCATGAGTAAGCTAGCTGGTCATACTGAAACTCACTGTTTAACTCACTTTACTTGATTCTGAAAGGTATAAGAAAAATAAATTACTGCCCAGGCTTTTAATATTAAGTAATGATTAACATAACTTGAAAGGAAACGCCAAAAAATAAAGAAATATAGCTGCTAAATTATTCAATTTTTTAAAATTTTATTTATACAGCACCAAATCACAACAACAGTCGCCTCAAGGTGCTTTATATTGTAAGGTAGACCCTACAATAATACATACAGAGAAAAACCCAACAATCACATGACCCCCCTATGAGCAAGCACTTTGGCGATAGTGGGAAGGAAAAAACTCCCTTTTAACAGGAAGAAACCTCCAGCAGAACCAGGCTCAGGGAGGGCGCCCCCTGCTCAGGGAGGGGCCATCTGCTGCAACCGGTTGGGGACAGAGAAGGAAGACAGGATAAAAGACGCTGTTTCCATGAAACACCCTGTCATGGAAACAGCATTCCCTGTTCCCTGTTGGCTCTTTCAGTGGATTTTGCTACAAAGCAAAGACGGTTTAGGAATGGTTTGTTTGAGGTGTTCACTTGGCCTCCACATTTAGATCCATTGACAAATTACAGGACTTCTTGCTAACATCTTGTTGCCAGATAGCACAGCTTCAGGGATCTACTGGACTCTTGCAAATAATCTTAACACAGAGAGTAAACATATTTGGAAATATAACCAACCTGATGGTTTATGTTGAGACCAAAAATTATTATTAAATTATAACTATACACCTGCTGCACAGAGAAGAATTGTAGCAAATTAAAAGTTAGAATCATGTACGTTTTCAAAACCTTTGTGCGTTTGATTATAAGAGAAGTACCTGGTGCAAACGCAGCATGGTAACATGAATCAGGAACAAGGACATCCCAGAGGTGTGGCAACTTCCTAAAGCTTGCGTGCGTGCCGAGGACCGACAATAATGGCTCCCGTAAAGCCTTTTGACTTGGCACCGGACCAGCTTTCTCTACCTAACAGAGATGTGCACCTTGAGCTGGCAGCACATAGCCTTGGGATTTGATGCTACCTGGCTGGCTCTGATGTGTATTCATTGTGAGTGTAGATCCCAGGGATTACTGGCTGAAAGCAGAGAAGCTTGTGTCTCTTTGACAACATCTCTGTGTGAGCAGGGCTAAAAACCAATATCAGAGTTTAGGAAGTGGTCTAAAATAACATGTGGTTGGTGACATAGATTCTTCCAGAGTTTGTACTTTAAAGCTGGTGTTACAGATGAAAGTTTAAATTCTAATCCCATACAGACTGCAGGAACTTATATTCAAAGATCCCCCCATGTATCAGCAGGTATGTTTACAATGGAAAAAGTAACAAGAAAGAAATAACTGTCAAATCTTTAGGTAAAAGCATTCTGCAGGTTTTATTTTTTTGTTATGTTTAACCAGGAGTCCAACAGTCACTGCTTAACTGACGGACTGAAAGAATTTACTGTGATAGTTTTCACAGAGTGCATTCGGCATCGTTCCACACGAGGCCAAAACCTTTAATCCTTTAAGGAATAAGAGGCTTTGGGTTGGACTGATTTCTGGCAGGGTGCAGTGACTTGCTTGAGCGCTGTTGACATAGACAATCAGTAGAAATTACACAAGATACAGTTTTTAAGTAGTTCAGTTTATGGTGGTAGGCAGATACTGTTACTTTTGGAATTTTAGACAAACTTTTGCCTCCTTTCCCTGCCTTTAGCTAATATAAGCTAAGCTAAGCAAAGCTACACTATGCTGATTTAATAGAGGCAAACTCCCACTCTTTGAATTTCCTGTTTTTATAAGAAGAGTTTGTGAGATAGTCCAGGTTTACTGTGGCCCTTTAGAGCTGCAGCCCCAAAACCATAAGCTTCACGCAGTGAAAGGCAGTTTCCTTAAAGTTCTTGAGTGACCGGTCCAAGATCATAAACCCTATACCAGTTTTTAAGGTTTTATAGGGGTTTGAGTGTAGTAAACAAACTTTGCAAGAATAAATGGTATTTATTTAGTTTTACTCATCAAATGAGCCGCAGTAGTCTAGAACATATATCTTCCAGTACACCCATGTAAGGTTCTGTTCTGTTTTGATTGACTCAGGTGCCATCGTGGAAGCTGTTTTTTGAACAAAACTGACCTCCTCGTTGGAAAAACAAAACGACGTCGGTATTGTTTAATTTTAATCTATCACATGGTAAATTGTAAAATTAAAATAACATTTGTCCTTTTTCATCTCAAGCAATAACCGCGTCAGTCTTCTAGATCCAACTCGCTGGTAAGTGAATTGAAACCGGTTTTGGTACATTAGGCTCTCCAAAGACAGATGTGAATCTTTTAGTATGCCAGTATATACTTGCAAAAATGGCGATACAGCTCCAATTCAACGAATTAAAGCTTTGTGAAATGCACCACACCCCTTTCAAAGGACACACATGATATCATTGTATGCTTATTAAAATATGAGGCTAATTAAAAGTTTAAAACTATGCTGCCAAGATTTATTATTTTCAAAAGAGTTGTTTATTATCAGGTGTCTTGATATAATTTTCACCCTCAATTTGGAGGACAAGTCTGGTTTGTAACTCACAAAGTGTCAGTTTTACAGAGGAACACGTTAAAGTGGTTTTTCTTTCAGCTAAATCACTTGTAACCAACTTTAAAGGCTTGCAGAGAGGTTGATCTACTGTAACTCCCTCTTCATCTAGTGTTTATTCTGGCGTTGTCAGAGTGAGCTGTCCAACATGTTGAGGAAAAATGCTCTGGCGTGTATTTTGACAGAGAAGACCCACCACTTTAAACCACAGAAGGATGTATGTTAAATACAGTGAATGTAATAAGCAAGCGGAGCGCTAAAATCCCTGACGACATGAATTTATCTATTTGTTTATGTCTTGCTAACTGACGTGCTGAGTGTTACTGCTCAGGCCATGTAAAATTTGGCATTTAAGAGCTGCTGTGTGTGGGGAACACTTGGTAATCATTCTCTTCTCTGCACATTTTTATGACATTTTCTTGGGAATGTTTGTTTTTGGTGAAGATGTCTACATAAGGCATGAGAAATCAGAACAGCGCAGTTAATACTGCAGAGCTGAAGGAGACATCAGCATGGCCAAATGTATGGGAAATAAACACATGAAGTCTCCAGCGGGAAATTACAAAGCGACAGACACAAACATCACCATCACCTCTCCATCCAGACCAGCCTGCTTCCCTGGGGGAATGACTGCAAACTTATTAGCCAGTGATCCAGCACTTGAGGCCCTTAACCTGCAATCTATAGCGCAGGCACTTTAGGGGTCAACCCCCCTCTTCCCTGTTATGTCCTTGTCTGCTTCCCCCAAAACATCCTCATACAAGAAACTCTGTGTCAATCCGTTTCTTGGTTTCTCCAGTTTTTGGAAGGCTGAGGAACTCAGAATGTAAACTCATCTGATTTCATTTGGAAGATATGGTTTTATCTCCAGTATAAGACAAAGCATGGGTACAAAATGTTTTCTGAATTGAAAAAATTTGCGTCCAAATACAAGGAAGAAATGGTTAATTTTTTGGCATAAATAAAGGTGATGTGGTTTGGGTAATGATACCAATACCATACATATTTCAAGGTTTGTAATTGTGTCTTTTGTCCTGCCTTCCTTCCATCACCACCAAATGATTACAGCAGATGCCCCTCCATAAGGTAGGGGAAGAGGTGTCTTCCTTCTAAAAGGGAGTTTTTTCTTCCCACTGTCACCAAGTACTTGCTCATAGATGGTTGTTTGATGGTTGGTGTTTTTCTCTGTATTATTGTAGGATCTTGATGGTACAATACAACATGCCATGAGGTGACTCCTGTGATTTGGTGCTATAAATAAAAAGGAATTGAAATACTGTTATTCTGGGGAAAACAATCCTCCATCCTTAACTTTGTTCATGCAAGATATAGACTTCAGACACTGGTAAAATCAGGGGCCTTTCCATTTTTTAAAGGGGTGGCACATGTTATTGTGAGTGTGTTAAGTCTGCTGGTGTTTTACAAATTGGTGAAGCAAGTATTTACTTAAACGTTTAATAATAATTATAATCATACAGAAGTTGACACAAGCTTAAGTATCAAAATGCAATCAAAGTATCTAAAGAGGAGGTGTGTGTGTGTGTGTGTGTGTGTGTGTGTGTGTGTGTGTGTGTGTGTGTGTGTAAAAAAACACTTGTTCCTGAGGATAAATAGGGATCACTTGAAATCATGCAAAGCTGCCTTAAGAGATGCAAAAAATAAAAATATGAAGCTAGAAATTAGTATATTTTATTATTATTTATTTGCCATAAATCTCATAAAAATATTTTAATTCCTTGAGCTGAATGTGTAAATTCAGCTCAAGGATTAGAAAGTGGAATCGGCACCTACATAAGTAAATGTGTATATTCCTCCCTTAATTGTTCCCATGTCACTGCTGCACTAAGAACCTCACTGACCCACACAGTTTACCAAGTCTGTTGGACAAGTCTGTGTCCTGTTTGGAAACCCGAGCGTGCAGGGGTAAACAGCAGGCCCTGTGCTTATCTGGCCGTCTGTCCCTGTATCTGCCACGAGGCAGCTAAAGCTCTCCAGGGTCTCTGGCATCCAGAGGGGAGGCTGGTGAGGCAGGACAGGTTGTTTCTTCACTCTGCGGTGCTGTGGCTGTTTTTCTAGGCAGGTGTGGTGTGGCCAGTGGTTTTAGTGTTAAGTGACCTCATCTCAACCTCAGTGTTTGAGGCTCCCAGCATGATACCCTTGGAAGGTGCGCACCACTGCAACTGAAGAAAGTTCCCAGTTTTCTTGTGTTGGCCACTCTTTACTTCAACTGTCTTTTTTTAATGAGCGCCAGTGAGATGCCTGATATCTAACCAGAACGGGAAGTTTGCAACAAAAGAGATTTTTCCTAAACAAATGTAGAGAGCGCTTTGCTAAGAACCCCAGAGTGCTCCTTGCCTTCAGGACAGAAGGGGAAGTTGATTTCTAAACATAAATATGTCTAGATGTATGCCTGTCTCTGGAGATTGCCACTGAACAGGTCAGGCTAAACAAACAGGGGGCTTCCTCTGTCTGTCCGTCTTCCCCACCGAACTGGGAATCAGGAGGTTCCCTGTAGTTAACAGAAACACCAAACTCCTTTAGCCAAGAGTGTGCTTGTGTATGCTTTTATGAGATCCAATTACCCATCTACACAGACTTCACAGAAATGTCTCATTGTGATTAAAAATATAAGCATCACTAATGAGTTCTGTTGCTGATGCTACCTATAGGGTCTAAAGCACAATTCTGTGTTTTGTATGGTTTGCAAAGGTCATACAGATGATTGTTTACAACACAATTATTTACAAGCCAAAGCCTGAAAGCCTTCTCATTCTTTCTTTGTATATCTATATAATTATGAGAGTGAATAACTTCAAAAACATCTTCAATAGAAGTTTTTCAGTATCTTTGCACAACATGTGTTAGTTTGTGAAAGGGTGTATTTGAAGCTTCATATAATGAAGCTCATTACACTGGCTTCCAGTACATTTTAGAATTCATTTTAAACACTTAGTACTGACTTTTAAAGCTTTGAATCATGATGCTCCTGTCTATATTTCTGATCTTTTAGAACCTCACACTCGCTCTCACAGCCTGAGATCATCTAATCAAAGGCTGGTGGTAGTCCCCTGAACACGTTTTAAAACCAGAGGTGATAGATCTTTTAGAGCGGTGGCCCCCAGGTTGTGGAATACTCTCCCTCCATCTTTACATTGCCTGGATTGTATTTATTCTTTTAAACATCATCTTAAGACTCATTTATTGCGACTAGCTTTTAATCAGATTTGTGCTGTATGTTTGATTGTACTGTTTTGTGTTTATCTGTTTTATATTATTGTGAAACACTTTGTGGTTTTTATCCTGTGAAGAGTGCTATATAAATCAATAAAGTAAAGTAAAGTAAAGTTTAAGTCAAACAACAATATTTCGATAACTGTACTATCATCCATGCCTAAGCTTAACCAAACAGCAACTTAAAACAATAATCATAACTCAACTATGTCAAAACTGATGGTTCCACAAAGCGGTACACACCCCAGCCTCCTGGATAAAAGTGTAAAGCCCTGTGCGGCCTTTGTTGGATTTTGTGTCTTTTGCTGCTCCTCTCTGATCCTGGTTCTGCCAGAGGTTTCTTCCTGTTAAAAGGGGTTTTTTCCTTCCCACTGTCGCTACGTGATTATTTGGTGTTGTCTGATTGTTGGAGTTTTCTCTGTATTACTGTCAAGTCTTAACCTTACAATATAGAGTGTATTGAGGCGACTGTTGTTATGATTTGCTATATCTGAATTTGAATTTAATTTTATACTTGGTCACCTAATACGCAACCGATGTAGCTGCTATGCGCATTGAAAAATTCTGTTGAGAGGTGTATGCAGGTCTTTAAAATATGAAACCAGTTTACCAGAGAAGTATCAGTGTGCTAAAGCTAATGAACACACCTAATACAACGTGTTTCTCACATAGAGTGTATAAAAATGATGAACTAATGCTGGAGTGATTTAAAATGCAAATAAGTCTATAAGAAAATAACCCATAATTCCTCTGCGATCAAAGACCTTAGTAAACAATTTCCTGAAGAATTTATCATTTTAATTAATGGATTCAAATCTTACTGAATACAACATGATGCTCATTTTGGAAAATACTGTTCTCCCACGGAGTTACAAATGATCCTAAAACAGGGTATGATTTAGGGTGGGCCTACCTTGTGATTGACGCGTCATGTATGAGTATGCATTGTACTTGTGTTTCTCAGTCGTATCTTCAGGGTGGTTTATTTTTGAGTGATGCTATTAAGTCCAACACCGTGGATTTTTCATTTCATACTTTTGCAAAACAGTGGAGCTCTAAGACGTCAGTTCTTGATAAAAACTTGTTAATGTGATAGAATCTTTATTCTTTGGGGTCTTATTAACCATAAAACACAGGGCCATAGGTGTAAGCTTGAGTTGCTCCTTCACAGTCTGTGTCTGTGTGTGTATTGGAGCAAAGGAGCAGAGGAGGTGGGAGAAAGAAAAAAAAGAGCACCAGGCCTGTCCTCTGTGCCCTACCCAGCTCTGCTATTCATCATCAGGTGGAAAGACTGTTTACTGCCGGGGTCAAGGTCCCAGGCACATGTTTACGGGCTTTCTCAGAAGATCCATTGTTGTTAAAACGCACCCCAAGCACGTAATGGCGACACTGAAGATCATATCTAACAGGGCCCCTCTGCCTCGGAGGCAAATGAAACCCATTTTAACCAGTTTCATAAGAAAAAGAACATTTAAAAAGCCATTTAGAGCTGCGGGATAAGACACTCGCCACGCTTAATTATCTATCTCCTGTGACTGTTTCTTATACCTGCACATATAAATAAAAATGACTTTTTATTTGGCCTCCCCTGAGACACGCTGAATTAGATCTAACATCATATTTCCACGGAAGCTCCTTGTAATTCCATAACCTGTGAGCTGGAAGCAGGAGCTCTGGCTTTCATTTGCTCACTTTTTTCAATGTGGGAGGTTACGTGACCACTCGAACCTTTATAACATTAAAGCCCCCCCCCCATCAAGATCTTTGCGATAATCCACTCCTTCCCCCTCTTTGCTCTTTTTATTCCCCTGTGGGGTGTACAGGAAAATGCTACTTTTTTCTCTCTTCTTCTTTTAGCCCATCAACACCAAACTGTTCCTAACAGCCTGCCTCAGTCCAGGAGTCTGCTGCGTCCTGTGTGGTTAAGGCAACAGTGATGTTCGCCATCTGTGGAGCGTTGAGAGTGAGAAGCAGATTAAGGCTGTCTCCTCAACACTGGCCAGACTTCTGCAGTCTGAAGCCAGAGTTAGAGGCCAGAGTCGAAGTTAAAAAATTACTTCTGCAAACTTTCACATCAGTGGAGGTTGTTTACAGTCCACAAATGTTGCTTTGAATGTAAAACGTTTGAAAACAGCACATTATAAGATGCCCAGGACTCTCTGCAGGCCTCACAGAAGGCTCTTTGTAGCAGAAAATTACACCCCAAAAATGTTAGCTTGGTTATACTAATGTCAAAAAAATTAATAGTAGTATAGATTGGAGGAAAAATATATACAGCACTATGTGTACTGTACGAAACTACTGTACAAACTCACAAACTTTGTCTGTACCTGCTGTGTTACTTTCAGCCTCTATCATGTATTTAACTACTTCGTATTTACCCCATAATATAGTTTCATCCTTCTTTATAAGATCAGGTGCTCTGCTGCCAGCAGACTTATCCATATTTATGATGGTCAGATGCTCCTCATGCTCATAGCTAGATGGAGAAGCTCTGGGTTAACTTATCAAGTTGTGTGATCGTTTAGCCTGATAGCTAATGCTAAGGTAAGTGAAGCCAGATAATGCAAAGATATCCTTTGTATGTACATCTTGCTTATTGCAAGAGGCCCCTGATGGCGCCCATCAGATCCCAACAAAAGGGGAGAATCCAGCTGATCTTGTAGATCTTTAATATAAAGTGTACAGAGCAGAGCAAAGACTAGTCCAGTGGCTAAAATCATACAAATTTGCCCCATTTTGTGATGTACATTAGCCCTGAGTGAAGAGAACATGGATTTTTGACTTGTATTTCTGAAGTTGGTCAAAGGTATGGCTCAAGGTTCATATTAGGACAGAATTTGTAAGGTCTGTTTTCAAACTGTAATTTCAACTAACTGAATTGCCAGTAGTATCCTATCTTTTCCTGGGAAGGGTAGTCTTGTCTTCAGGAGAGTGGGAGGGGGAAGATGTGGACATGGGCATGATGGCAGTATGGAAGCAGGAGAAAAAGAAGTTTATATGGCAGTCTGGGACAGGCAGACATAATTTAGACCAGAGGTGGAATCTGAGAGCCCTTTAGTCTAACAGGAAGCACTGGCTTAACTCCTGTCCCCTTTGGATGACAGGAGGCCCAGTCTAGCCTGGTATAGGATGGCTTTGATGGTACCTGGGTTAGCAACAGCTCAGAGTCAATCCATTTGTATAAGAAAAAAATAAATAAAAATGGAAACATTATCTCTGAAGATTACTTTTCTCATAAAAGAATGAAAGAATTAGAGTATGAACCTGAGATTTTGTTGTGAAAAATTTAAAACAGGAACCAAAGTTACCTGAGTAGTAGTACCAGTTGTTAAGAAACATTATGTAAGGTTTTTAAAGCAGCGCCAACAACAGCCTCTGTGCTCACTAGTGGTGAATGAAATTCTTCTGAGCGCTCTGTTAAAGCAGTGAAGGTACAAAACTTACAACAGCTCATAAATGGAGGACAAAAGATACTCCTGTCAATGCAAAACAACAGTTTTAATCTTCTCAGCTAACGCTAAAGCTCAGCTTGCATACTAAAAAATCCCCCCCCCCCCCCCCACCAAACTCAGCTCTTACAATAAACCCAGACATCCACGAGAAAGAGAATGTTTAAAGTTTAATGTGTTTGAAGTTAACATGAAGTTAGCTCACCAGTTTCTAAAGATGATTTCAAATTCAAATTTTATTTGTCACGTACACAGTCATACACAGTACGATATGCAGTGAAATGCTTAGACAACTGCTCGTGACCTAAAGAAAAAAAGAAAAGGCTATGAATAAGATAGGAAATAAATATGAAAAATTAAAAAGGGTAAATTTAACTAGGAAGGAATAAAATAAAATATAAAAATTAAAGTTAAAAAATAAAATAACTGTACAACAAAATACACAATACACAGTATAGAACTATATAAGAATGTATGAAGAAATATAAATATATATATACACAATAACAGCAGCTGTACAAGTATTAACTGGAAATGAAGAATATAATGTCCAGTGTTGTGCAATCCACATTATTTAGTGTCTTGTGCAGTGCAAATATGCTTAAAGTGATTTAAGTGATGAAGTGAAAACAATGTCCAGAATGTCCAGTGTGTGTGTAAGAACTATATGTGTGGGTCAGTACTGTGTGGTGGTGTGATTGAGAGACCGTATCGCCTGCGGGAAGAAGCTCCTCCTCAGTCTCTCTGTGTTGGTCTTCAGGGAGCGGAATCGCTTTCCTGACCTCAACAGAGAGAACAGTCTGTTGTTGGGATGGCTGAGGTCCTTCACAATCTTCCTGGCCTTGGTCCAGCACCGCCTGCTGTAGATTGAGTGCAGGTCAGGGAGCTCGGAGCGGATGGTGCGTTCAGCTGACCGCACAACCCTCTGTAGAGCTCGTCTGTCCTGCATGGTGATGTTCCCGAACCAGGTTAAGATGTTTCCCGTCAGGATGCTCTCTATGGTGCACGAGTAAAAGTTCCTGAGCACCTTGGAGGGCAGTTGGAAGTCTCTCAAGCGTCTGAGGTGGTAGAGACGCTGTCGGGCCTTTTTCACCACGGTGTTGATGTGACAGGACCATGACAGGTCCTGCGTGATGTGAACTCCGAGGTATTTGAAGCTGTCCACTCTCTCCACTGGGCACTCGTTGATGACGGGGGTCTGGTAGTTCCTCTCCTGCTTAGTGCTGAAGTCCACTATCAGCTCCTTTGTCTTACTGACGTTTAGAAGGAGGTTGTTCCTCTGGCACCAGTTCTCCAGATTCCTAATCTCCTTCAGGTAGGCCGTAAAAAACTAAAGATTAAAAGTTGCATCTCTATCCCTTTGCACATAAATGAAGACAGAAGAATTAAACAGGATGTTCGTATGGTTACTGAAGACAAATGCAATCATACGGCAGGGAAAAGACACTGAAAATGGACCAAACTTCATCAAAGATCAAGTTTTTAGTTCTTTCAAAACACAAATTCATGCATTCAGATTTGTCACCTGCATCCCATTTCACAACAGCCCAAAGGTGATTTATTGGATTGAGATATGATGTTTGTGTAGGCCGTTTGAGTACCATGAAGTCATCGTCATGTTCAAGAAACCACTTTGAGATGACTTGAGCTTTGACACATGGTTTCAATATCCTGCTGAAGCAGCCATCAGATGATGATACATTGTAGTCATAAAGGGACAGACCTGGCCGTGGTGTTTAAAGGAGTCACTACTATGATGCCCAAACACCACCAGCAGCCTGAGCGACACACATACGCACACACACACTATTTGAAAACACTGAACTCCACGTCTATTTTATCTGATTTGTTTCACAGAGCTACGTGAAAGCATATTCTCCAAAACACAATTGAAGCCAAAAATCCACACAGCCCACCAACAGTACTCCATCTGTAAAACAACAGCAATAACAAAAAAACCCCCAAAACAAAACCCACATCTTACTGTGAGCCAGTCACTGCCTCTCTATGAAACAGTGAGTGATTGACACCATCACTGATGTTCTTGTTAATAAGTCTATAAACACCATGAGCTGGCTAACTAACAGGCTGGTGCCATGTTAGAGCCCCGTCTGGCGCAGTGAAAAAAACGAAAAACAAAGCACAAAGCCTGATTAACTGCTTCTGTTTTTAATATGGGGTTACAGGGAAAATGTACTCCTAATAAAATTAAAAAAATAAAATAAAAAATACAAATATATCATCAAATATGTTAAACTGAGAGACGCTGCAGGCTGGCTGAGACATAGGAGTCCTGTGATCAGTCTTACAGTTTTTACTCAAAATAAATAAATACATTACACATTAAACCCGTTTTAAGCCATGCATTCCAACTCTTATAAACTGCCTGCAGAAAGTCATGTGTTCTACTACTCATAACATTACTTTTGTGCAAACATTGCCTGCAATGCATTGTCTTGTAAAAGCCAATTAGCAATATAATAAAAAACCTTTTGATCACATGTCAACAGGAATGCCTGTCCTTAAAAGGAGAACAAGATCTTGAATGTTTAAAATCATCTCTGATCATCACTTCACAGACAAACCAAGCAGTGCTGTGGGCTCAGGTGGTCAGAGAGTCTTTACTAGATTTTGGATCACATTCATAAACTTTCATGCAGTAAATTTAGATTTATATCTCTCCACTCCTACACAGATCCACCATTTTTGCACAAAATGTATATTTGCTCAAATTTAATGTGGCACTTGAATGATGTGCTACCTGCGCAATAGGCCATCAACAGCTGTGGAGTGCTGCACACTGAACAATAGGGCTGCACTGAGACTTCCAGCTAAACTCCCGGTCACCCAGTCAAAGCTGACCTCCCTAATATATGTTAATTAATAAGGCACAAGACATGGTTCAATTTAAAAGTGACAACATCCTCCCCCCCCCCAGCAATGGCAGCAGCACTGCCTGAAGTCAGCAGCCTCAACCGGGAGGACAATATGTTCCTTTACACCTCAAAAACTGCGCAGGAATTGCTTGAGGAACGTGACGTAGATCCCGAGGCTTTAACTTGGCCTCCAGACTTCCCAGATCTGAGTCCAATCAAGCATCCACCAGATGTGTCGGAACAAGCCCGAACCACGGGGGCTCCACCCTGCAACCCACAGAACCCGAGGGATCTGCTGCCAAAGACCTACTGCCAGACACCACAGGACACCCCCGGGGGTTTCGTGTCCAAGCACAAATGGGTCAGAGCTGTTTAAGTGGAACATGGGGAACTTTCTAATATTTGGCAGGTGGTTTTTAATGATGATCGGTGTCCTGTATATTTCCATGTAAAAACATGCAAACATCACCTCTTGTCTTTCTGAACATAACTGCACACTTCCAGTCCCTTTGTCATACTTACATCATGTCAGAGTGGTGAGCAGCACATGTGTGTTTTGAGACACTCAGTCATTCTCTGGGTACCTCTGCTATATATGTGTGCCCTTACCAGTAGATTAGTGTCTTTGTGTGCACATGTTTGACTGTGTGTGTGTGTGTGTGTGTGTGTGTGTGTGTGTGTGTGTGTGTCCGTTGTTGGCAGGAGCTTTCCGTTCTCACAGCCTGGTCCAGGAATTTTTCATCATCCGTTTCCCTGTTTTCATGACCAAGGGTGTGTGTGATGTCATCTACATGAATTTCAAACACTATGATGCTTGTTCCTGGTGCTTTTTTTTGCAGATAAACTGGCCGCACATTAATCTACACATTTGCTACTTTTTTGTTTTTCAGGATTAAGCTAAAGTTATACTTTGCTGCTGTCCACGCTCTGCACCCCAGACCTCTAACCACACGGCACATTTGTTTATATCTTACTTTATCCAAGCTGTGTCGAATTATGCGCAGCTGCAACAATCCAGCTGCACCGCAAGCGCCATTAAAGTTTCATCTAATCTCATCTAAACTCAATGAAGACCACATTGTCACAGGGGGGCGTTGTATGTAAAAAAGCACAAACTCCTTCATAGTGTCCTGGAGTAAAACATGACTTAACAACTGCAAGTGTTTGCGCAGGGCAAATAAATACATAAGACGAGAGGGAAAAGAATGAGCATGCTGACTGGGTGATAGAAGTAACTTTTAAGTTTAAACTGCAGATGTCTATTATTAAAAGATACCTCCGTTATAAAGCTTTCAAATGTATTAAAATGTTCATATATTTTTGTATCACATGCTATTACATCCTGACACACACACACACACACACACACACACACATACACATGCTAATAAGTAAGCTTGAAAAACAGGAAATGCTACGCAACTGTGTCTTGGTATAAATAAATCTGACTGCAATGCCTCGGTTGTGAGTATGATCCAATCTCTCACCCGTGCACGTAGTTCTCTGAAAACTCTCTGACTGTCTTGTATTCCTTCATTGTACTTAAAATGTCACAAAACCACTGACATTTAATTGGTCCTTCGAGCCGGATAGTTGACTGATATTATTATATCGATTATTAGTCCAACTGTCCACAGACGGAGTCTTCGGATCCTGACGTCGTGACCGCCTGCACTGCAAACGCTCGCTTCCAGGAAGACGAGGAAAGCCCACAGTCGTAAATTCGTCTGCTGGCCGGTGCTTACACAGGCTTCACGGCGACAGGACTCGATAACACCGGAAAAGAACACAGCGCTACTTTGAAGGTGAATATAACACAGTCATAAACATCATGCGTTTGAAATAAATCGACTTTACAACGACACTCATACCTGTAGAATCCTGTGTGGACACTAAGGGAGGTCCTGTGTGGGCCGAAGGTTCGAAAGTAACCTATAAGACGGGATTGCACTTCCTGTGTGGATCGCACCCGCTAAAAACTTTAACAAGGGAAGGTTAGAAAGTAACCTATAAGACGGGATTGCACTTCCTGTGTGGATCGCGCCCGCTAAAAACTTTAACAAGGGAAGGAGTGTCGAGTAAAAGCAGGTTTTCGTTTAGGCGCAATGTATGTGTGTAAAGAGTAAGTACGCCTTTGAATAGAGACTCCAGGTCTCTGTACTACTCTTCTGTTTTCCTGTGAGGTATTGTGTGGTGGGGAAGAGAAAAGGTTGCGCTTCATCGCATAAAATTGGGGCCGCCCTGAGTTTAGCTCAGGGTAGAAGGCTGCCTCAATAACCTCCTCCGACCTTTGTATCCACCAAACTTCATAGTGTATGTGTTGGCAGTATTAATAAAATAAAAATAAAACAAATAAATTAAAATGGGAAATAAACCCACAAGACCTGAATTAACCGCTGATGAGCAGTGGATGGAGAAAATCCATCCAGGTGCCGGCCAAAATAAGCGCAAATAAGGGAGACCCTCCAAACAGAACTAAATAATGAAATATAGTTGGCATGACGATCATGCCCAGATTGTATAAAATAAATAAAAGGAAATCATTCACATGAAAACCTTTTCTATAAAAAGAGAGATGCATAAGGTAGATTAAGGCTGTGTCATTGTTCAGCCAAGGAAAGTGCGTGAAAAGATAAATGTCTCCATCTTGGAAATGGGTGAGACTGCAGCTCGCCCACAGTCCTTGATGGATACAAAATAAAATATAATAATAAACTACTTGGTTCGACATGCAACAGAGAGAATGAATGTGACTGAAGGTTGGATCTGAGATGAGGCAAACAGAAGACCAGTCTAAAAAGTAGGCACAAACCTGTTCAGAGAAAAAGCAAATTTGTACAGATTGGATGAATTCTAAATTATCTGTTTGCTGAGTAAGATGATCCTAACTATTAATAATATTAATAATGATATAAAATAATAACAGGAAGTATCCTAGTCAGTATGATGTGAGATGGATAATTGTTATGAAGTAGTCTGCATCAAGCTTAAGGTTTGCTCAAACTCAGTATAATGACATATGAGATGAAGAAAATAAAGGCAATATTTGAACCAATTAGGTGCATAGAGGCACTTAACCTGTTTGAAAACCTGTCATTTATCCTAGATAAAAGATTACTGAGATGTGTAGCACATTTATAATAACAACTAATAGGCCAAACCCTGTAGATAATAGCTAAACCTACAGGATTGAGAAGCTGAATTAAATATGTGGACACTGCTAAGTTGATGAGCATGTTACACTTTTTTTTATCTTTGTTTTATTTGTTTTTTAGAGCAGAGGCTGCATGCTATTGAAAGCCCACACATGCAGCTGTCTGTGAGCTCAGTTTTTCCCTGACACTTCTGCTTTGTTTCTGGCAGCATTTTTCTTTGTCTTTTTGTGTCCTGACTCAATACAAGCAGCGCTACAACCAGTGTATGAGAGAATCAGAACCATACTAGCCCCAAGACCTGATTATGCAAAAATAGGAGAGACTAAACAAAAAGAAAATGAGACAGCCTCTGATTTTCTGGATAGACTGCCCCCAGTCTTCCGACAAAACTCAGGTTTAGAATATACTGAAGGCCCGGAGACACCATACCAACAACAGCTAAAAAATGCATTTTTGAAGGGCCTCCTCCCAAAAGTTAGAGCTCATGTAGATAAACATTGGGTCACCCAAAATACTGGGAACCTACCCGATGCTTTGCAGTATGCAGAACATGCAGTGAAAGTCCAAAAGAACAAAGCAGCCCTGTGGAGTTTTTGTAGTAACCACTGAAGGAGAAATCGTTGCATACACAGGAAGAAATCCACAAAAAGGGAAAGGCAGGAAACAGAATAAAGATGATAAAGAACGACACAGAAGGTGTTATAATTGTGATAAAGAAGGGCATTTTGCCAGAGATTGCAGGAAAAGACAGAAGACACACATGAGGGCTGGCTTCAAGGCCGCAGGACAGGCTGTATGAGATACACTCTGGGGTGGGTTTTAAATGTAAAGCCCAGCACCCACCTAACTGACTCTCCAGCCTCATGCCTTGTAACTGAGAGGGCAGAATGATCGCAGTTGGCACCTGTAGATGAAACAGACATTGTAAACTTGCCAAAATCCCTATGGTCCACTGGACCAACAGATGTCGGCCTGATAAAAAACGCTGACTCAATACAAGTAAAGGTAATCTCAAAACACAGACCAATGAAGCCGCAATATCCACTATCTGCAGAAGCAAAAAACGGAATCCGCCCAGTTATAGCAGATATGGAAAAAGCAGGGATTCTCATAAAAACAAATAAAACAACGTGTAACACACCTATATTTCCAGTAAAAAAAGCAAACACAGGGAAATATAGACTTGTTCACGACTTAAGAGCAATTAATGACATTACAGAACAAATACCTCCTGTTGTGGCGAATCCACATACAATATTGAACCAAGTGTCACCCAGAGAAAAATGGTTCTCAGTCATAGATCTTTCTAATGCATTCTTTTCCGTGCCCCTGCACCCAGAGTCACAAGGGCTATTTGGCTTCACGTTTGATAACCAGAAATACACATACACACGCTTACCACAAGGTTTTCAAAATAGTCCAACACTATATGCGGAAGCTCTTAAGCACTCAATGTCTACTTGCACTCTGCCTGCTCCAGGAAAGTTCCTACTATACGTAGATGATATTCTGGTGACCGGAAACACGCAGACAGACTGCAAGGCAAACACCCTCACCGTGCTATATCACCTAGCACAGCAGGGTCACAAAGTGTCACAACACAAGTTACAACTGTGGCAGTCAAAGGTCATATATCTAGGTCATGAACTGACAGACTGACAACTGACATATCTAGGTCAAGGCAGACAGCGTTTAGACAGCAGAAAAGTAGCTGTACAATACGCTTCTAAGCCTGTCGCCAAACAACAAATGATGAGTTATTTAGGTCTTTGCAACTTTTGCAGATGTTGGATACCTGAATATGCACTGCTGGCCACCTTTGCTAAACTTGATCTATGGCAAACACTTAGTTCTGAAAGATGACATAAAATGGACACCAGAGGCAGATAAAGCATTTATTGACTTGAAACTTGCCCTGCAAACAAGTACAGTTTTAGCTTTGCCTGACTGTGACAAGCACCCTCCTTCCTGCAGAAGTAGATGGTGCCGAACACAGCTATATGCAGAAGCTAACTTAAAAAAAAAAAAAAAAAAAAAAAAAAAAAATGAAACCCCGACCAGACATTTTTAGTACACTGCAGCCTACTGTTTTAGAAGCGAAACCTTTAGCTTCCTCTTTTTCAGCACAGAGTGAATAACTAACGGCTATCATACGTGCATGATGCGCAAAGATCAAGATATATATATTCACACTGACAGTCAATATGCGTTGCACACCAAAAAAGATAATTCAGAAATTACTGAAGGCAATAACTTCGCAGGCCAAGCCGCAAAGAAGGCCGCACGGCAACCAATATGAACTTTAATGTCTGAAACTTTACAGCTAATACCACTTGATGTACTTCAAAATGAATAGGAAGCCGCTCCTATAGAGGAGCAAAAGAAATGGTTAAAGTGTGGAGCACGGCTACAAAATTGCTACACAAGACAGCAGCATTAGTGACAAATAGCTTAAAGCATTTGTCAAGGGGTGGAATGATGAGTATCCTCCCCAAACACTTCTATACTCAAAATTTTGAAGCTTCAGCACAAGAGCCTATCAGAACATGCATGATTTGCCAGAAACATAATGCCCAAGGGAATCTAAGGCCCCAAAGAGGTCATTTCCCCACTCCACCTCACCCATTTCATACCATACACATGGATTTTATCCAACTAAACAAACTAACACCTTTTGAGATAGAGCCAATAGATAAATCAATAAGAGAAACAACATTAGCAGAATGGATGGCAAAGCTGCTAGAGAATAAAGAAATAATAACGAACAATCAACTGCCGAGTGATTCTCTTCCAGTCTCTTCCAGGTTGAAACCAGGCGACTGGATCCTGATCAAAGTACTCCAAAGGAAAAACTGGAGCACTCCCAGGTGGGAAGGCCCCTACCAGGTCCTGATCACCACGCCCACGGCATGCAAAATTGCTGAACGACCTTCGTGGATTCATCAAAGTCACACCAAAAGGGTAGAGCCTACCTAAAGCATAGACCCTAGTCTCCTCCAGACCTCTTTGTGTTCGCCCGGTGGGGGGTAGGGTGATCAGGTGGCAACACTCGTGAACCCACCTCTCTGGCCGGGGTCTACTCACTGGGAGTCTTGAGAGAGAGACACAAGGTCAAGAAGAAGAGACGCTCACCCAAGGGAAAATCATCCAATCAAGATGATCAACATGCTATTACCAACTCTTCTGAGCCTGCTGGTTGTCTCCCAGACACACGGGTTCAACCCTTGTAATGACACAGACGGACAGGCAAAGAAAACAGACGACCTTTACCTGTGTTACAACAAGACAAGCTTCACCTCTACCGTATGGATACCTTTTAACTCATTCTACATAGGAGGATACAAAGCCGAAGCCTGGAAAGGCTACGACTGGTACCTATCCAGTTCAGACGGAAACAACCCAGGATGGGACACCGTTTTCACTTATACTGGAAATGATTGGATGCCATATCAAAGCAGTTAACTGCAAGAATCAGCAAAAAACCTTTCAAAGCAAATGAACTTGACGAAGACAGCTGAACACCTGATCCTCAACTTCCACACGCTGAACAACCCATTGCTGGAGAAGCCACCAAAATCACAGAAAAGAACCCACCTGGTTCCAACGCTGGCAAGTAGCTCTAACTGCTACCATCTGACCCTATTTATCTACAAGAGCGGAAAAGATCCACATCACTTCGTGTCAATATGCAATAACATAACGAAAGGCATGGTCCCATCATCCACAGAGGCGCCACAGGAAGAAGACGAACCAAACGGAAGCCCGGCTTTATCTGCAGGCCCACTCTCAAAAACGATGAAAACTGCCATAATAGTGGGACCAAAACTAAAGCCAGACGACTGGTTCCGAGTCACCACAGGGATCACAGGACACTCAAATAACTGGTTACTACTGGCAGAACAAGCAGCTCAAGATGCTAGTGATGACTGCATGGTCTGCCTAGGACCAAGACCAATACTGAGAGTGGTACCTGCACCTATGGAAGAAAACTGCCTGACAGCTGTAATGAACCATACCAACGAAGAAAAAAGAAAACCCATATTCTCACAAGATGTGATGGTAGCAAACCACACCTGCATAAATATGATAGGCCCAGGAGAAAGGCTGGGAAGCCTCAACGCAACTAGCTGCCTAACCATTACAAAGGTGGACTCCTCATTCAAGCCACGAAGCAGAGCTGATGTCTGGTGGTGGTGTGGAGACCTAAACCTGTATGATCGTTTGCCTAACAACTGGATCGGCATGTGTGGATTGGTATCACTGTTGTTACCCATTCAGGTTGTAAAACTCAAAGCCACGGATATAACTATAACAGAGGACGACTGAAGATAAACCCACGACAAAAGAGATCAGCACCAGAACAACCTGGACCAGACCCAACGTACATCGATGCCATAGGCATTCCCAGAGGAGTACCAGACGAATATAAACTAGTGGACCAAGTGGCTGCCGGTTTCGAATCGTCGGTGTGCTGGTGGTGTACAATCAACAAGAATGTGGACCGAATTAACTATATCCACTATAACGTCCAGAGACTAGGAAACCTGACACAATCAGGCTTCCATGCAGTGGCCGAGCAACTAAGAGCCACCTCACTGATGTCTTTCCAGAACAGAATTGCATTGGACATGCTACTGAGCGAGAAGAATGGGGTGTGTTCGATGTTCGGAGAGCAATGTTGTACCTTCATCCCTAACAACACCGCAGCTGATGGAAGTCTGACCAGAGCCCTAGAAGGCCTGAAGACTCTGAACGAGAAAATGAAGGAGCATTCTGGAGTTGACACTTCTACGTGGGACAACTGGATTGACATGTGTGAGAAATATCGGAGTTTTGTGTCATCAATCCAGGTATCTGTAGCAGTATTCGCAGCCATACTCACCTTGTGCGGATGCTGTTGCATACCTTGTATCAGAGCACTGATAAACAGACTTATCGCAACAGCCATAACTCCCTATGTCACATCCCCACCAGAGACTATGATGCTCCTTGAAAACAATGAAAGTGACACAGACTCTGAGGAAGAAGAGGACAACATATAAATAAGGAAAAAGAATTTATAATGTTGAACATTTAACTTTGCTAAATGACACTCTAGTTGAAAATGTACCCGCAAGTGACTAGAAGTTGATAAGATGCAAAATATTTGAACAACAGCAGGGAATGATAGAAGTAACTTTTAAGTTTAAACTGCAGATGTCTATTATTAAAAGATACCTCCGTTATAAAGCTTTCAAATGTATTAAAATGTTCATATATTTTTGTATCACATGCTATTACATCCTGACACACACACACACACACACACACACACACATACACATGCTAATAAGTAAGCTTGAAAAACAGGAAATGCTACGCAACTGTGTCTTGGTATAAATAAATCTGACTGCAATGCCTCGGTTGTGAGTATGATCCAATCTCTCACCCGTGCACGTAGTTCTCTGAAAACTCTCTGACTGTCTTGTATTCCTTCATTGTACTTAAAATGTCACAAAACCACTGACACTGGGGCATGGCAGCAGCCCTGTAAAACTGCAAACGGGAACCAGATGAGGTGCGATTAGCGCTGACAGTCTGACGGGCAGTCTTTCCCCCTTTGCTGTTGCTCCTGAGGGGCAAAGCACTGTTCAGTCTGACCACAGAGCCCAAACTATGCTGACAGGATGATAACCTAAAAGGTTCTCCCCAGTGATGATCATATTCAGAAAATCTGGATCATCTAGTTCAGTTGCGCTAGATCAGCTTTATAAAAATAATAGTGTTGTTATCGGATTCTGCATAAGTCAGGATATGACGAAAAATTCAAGGCCAAGTTGTTGAATCCCAGTTGTGGGTTACAGAAACCAATTTGTCATTCATTCATAAGCATATGCCACATCACTCTTACCCCATGAGTTTTCCCCTCTTGCTGCATTCATTCACACTGTGTAAGAGCCTCAAAACAGTCTGAAATGAAACATGAATTCATAACCACATTCTGGATCAATTTCCAGTTTTCTCTCAGTTCCCATGGCCTGGCTGTGGTGAGGTTTCTGAACTCTCCTCCTGAACAGTGCAAACAGTTGCACAATGAAGAACGCTGCAGTGAGGTCGAAGAAGCTGGGGTCTGAGCTCGATGGACAGCGAAAACGGCCTCACGGCCAACCTTTAAGTAATTAGATTGAGAGTCAGACACTGACACAGCCGGGATTGGACAGTTCTCACGACCTGTAGGGAGCTCTTCCAGCGACATGATATGTGAATGTATAATCACATTTAGGATGTTATTACCTCTTCAAGGGTAGAGGATGTGACTGACATGAGTGAGCTACACTGGGTTTCTACTCCCAGATACAACAGGAATATAGCTGGGAAAAGCATTTTGGGTTGGATATTTTTAAAGCCCAATAAGAGTTTTTAATGGGATTTTATATGTATTCTATTTCTTTAGGCACTTAAATAAAGCTTCCAAGTCACACTGCTGGCAGTGTGTTGGGGGTGGTGGTAATATCCTTCCATCTTTTGTTTGTTTTAAGTGACATTTTCTACTGATATCCAAGATTAGTACATTAAAAGGAAGACGATCACTCTGGACCTCAATGTTAATACCTCACTTTGAAGCAGAAAGTGTTTTGGTTTATGACAACTGACTGGATTATTATTTTTAATCGAACTCATCTATTTAAATTATGTCGTAAAGTTCTATATAATTAAAGGGATTGAACTTTGACCCACAGGGCTTAAGCTCCAGGACATACTAAAGAGTCACCTGTTTAATAGCTACATTTTGTTTCAAGCCAAAATTAGCATCCCATTAATGATTACCACAAATTACCAGATGCATTGTGCTAACCAAGCTAGCAAGTGGAACATACTGTTACCAGATAATTACTCAGTCTTTGAATACATACAGTGGGGCAAAAAAGTATTTAGTCAGCCACCGATTGTGCAAGTTCCCCCACCTAAAATGATGACAGAGGTCAGTAATTTGCACCAGAGGTACACTTCAACTGTGAGAGACAGAATGTGAAAAAAAATCCATGAATCCACATGGTAGGATTTGTAAAGAATTTATTCGTAAATCAGGGTGGAAAATAAGTATTTGGTCAATAACAAAAATACAACTCAATACTTTGTAACATAACCTTTGTTGGCAATAACAGAGGTCAAACGTTTACTATAGGTCTTTACCAGGTTTGCACACACAGTAGCTGGTATTTTGGCCCATTCCTCCATGCAGATCTTCTCGAGAGCAGTGATGTTTTGGGGCTGTTGCCGAGCAACACGGACTTTCAACTCCCGCCACAGATTTTCTATGGGGTTGAGGTCTGGAGACTGGCTAGGCCACTCCAGGACTTTCAAATGCTTCTTACGGAGCCACTCCTTTGTTGCCCGGGCGGTGTGTTTTGGATCATTGTCATGTTGGAAGACCCAGCCTCGTTTCATCTTCAAAGTTCTCACTGATGGAAGATTATCAGTGGTCTTGTATGTCTTCCATTTTCTGATGATTGCTCCCACAGTTGATTTTTTCACACCAAGCTGCTTGCCTATTGTAGATTCACTCTTCCCAGTCTGGTGCAGGTCTACAATACTTTTCCTGGTGTCCTTCGAAAGCTCTATGGTCTTGGCCATGGCGGAGTTTGGAGTCTGACTGTTTGAGGCTGTGGACAGGTGTCTTTTATACAGATGATGAGTTCAAACAGGTGCCATTCATACAGGTAACGAGTGGGGGACAGAAAAGCTTCTTACAGAAGACGTTACAGGTCTGTGAGAGCCAGAGATTTTCCTTGTTTGAGGTGACCAAATACTTATTTTCCACCCTAATTTACGAATAAATTCTTTACAAATCCTACCATGTGAATTCATGGATTTTTTTTTCACATTCTGTCTCTCACAGTTGAAGTGTACCTCTGGTGCAAATTACTGACCTCTGTCATCATTTTAAGTGGGGGAACTTGCACAATCGGTGGCTGACTAAATACTTTTTTGCCCCACTGTACGTTGCATGACCCAGTTTTGGCCAAGCTTTAGCTGTAGGACCTCACATTTGGCTCTAGAATACTTTGGCACACAGAGGAGTTCACAACTGATTCAATGACAACAAGATGTCCAGGTGTTATGTCTGCTGAACAATCATCACACCCCCACCATTGTACTTTATAGTTGGTATGTAATGTTTGTGCTGATATGCTGGTTCTCACCGTGGCGCTGTGCATGTCAACCAGTCATCTCCACTTTGGTCTCATCTATCCGATACTTCAGTGTCTATTCTAAAATCTTTGCTGGTGTTTTTCCTCGTTGGCATTCTGTTGACACACATTTCAGAACAGCAAAAAGCCTAAACATCTTCCTTTATACAGGTGTTCACACTTGGTGATGATCAATCATTGGATTAGCAACACTTTGCTGCTTATCCTCTTAATTTATGCAGAAGTGGTAAGGGTAAAGAAAACTCTACACCTTGCTTGTTAAAGCACCAGCTTTCCTATGATATAACTCAGATCCACAACACTAATGAAAAAAGCATCACTTCTTCCTTTGTCTTTGCCTCATTAATACTGGCAGCTTCTACCCCTACCCTGCCAAAAACTATTGTGATGTTATGTCACCTTGTCTCTTATTTAAAGTGCAATCACTCCTAAATATATCAAACAACAAACAGCGTATTCTCATTTCCATGTCACTGTCACTTTTGCACAAGTAAGACAGAGTAGTCACCCCGACTTGGAGAGTTTGAAGGGATCGTGGTTACTTAACCAAGTGCCTTTAAGGAACTGATAAAGTAAAATATGGATGAAAAGGAACCGAATCATTAAGTGGTAAAAAGAAAATGAGTGCGAACCACAGTCTGCTGATTGACCGATGAGTTAAAACACTGGTTTCTCCTCAACCACGTGATGCACTCTTTGTTTTAGAGACCTGCTAAATTCAAGTAGGTCTTATTAGTGTTATTATATTTATATAGCGCTAATTTACAACAACAGACAACTCAAGGAGCTTGGTATTTTTAAGGTAAAAACCCTCCAATATTAGTAAGAAGCCCAAACAATCACACAGCCCCTATGAGGAAGCACTTTGGCGACAGTGGAAAAGAAAAAACTCCTTTTTAACAGGAAGAAACCTCCAGCAGAACCAGGATCAGGGAGCGTCAGGGAAGGACTGTTTGTCAGTTACTTTAGGGGCTCCATCATAACATGAAGCCTTTTCTATCTAAATGTGTCTGGGGCTTTTCAAACTTCACATTAGCTCTAATCACAGGATGCAGTTAAAGTTATCCCATTTTGTGAATGATTTCCTACATTTAGTTATTGTCTTTGGATCTGCCGCCCCTCCCTGAGCCTGGTTCTGGCAGAAGTTTCTTCCTGTTAAAAGGGAGTTTTTCCTTCCCACTGTCACCAAAGTGCTTGCTTTTATGGGGTCATATGACTGTTGGGTTTTTCTCTGTGTTATTGTAGGGTCTGCCTTACAATATAAAACGCCTTGAGATGACTGTTGTTATGATTTGGCACTGTATAAATAAAATAAAATAAAATTGAATCTTTTTATTTTTCAATTGTTGTTGATTAGATTTTGTTGCATGCTGTTAGACGCGCTCACGTTTAGCAGTTCATTGTAGTTCTGCTCCAGTAACATCGTGACTGACAGTGTCCTGCTGAGCACTCTGCTAATGAAACTCATTCCCCTGCACGTCTGTCTCCATGGTAGCTTTACAACTCCACCAAACCAGCTCCTGGCTGCTGCAGGCTATAACACACATCTCAGCTCCAATCAGCTCCTGCAACTGTACCAGCTTCTCATAAAGCAGGCCTATTACTTTCTGTACAGTCAAGCACGCTCCCGGCTGCCTATCTACAGATTGGAGGGTGTCATCCACGACAGGCTGAACAGTCTTCTGATTCCTAAAAACCTAGAAAAACAAAGCAAAACACAAATAACTTTAACATCTACCCCACCTCAAACACAATTATAAATTCACGATCACAATCAAACTGTTTTTCAGAGCAGAATACCCACAACATGATTTAATTGGATGTCATTATCAAAGTAATTATGTCATAATAACTGTAAAATGGGGTTTGTTATGTCAATATCGTAATGTAATCAGTGTGCGATTTTGACACAGTAATTACTCCATGATCACAAGAACAAAACCTATTACAAATAATTACCAACCTTCCATAATTCACTGGCAGTCATTTGCTGTGGATGAAGAGGCAACTTGGGGGGGGGGGGGGGGGGGCACATTTAAAGAAAACAGAAGGCAGAGGAGGGCTAGCTGCCTACTTCAGGTAGACTGTCTCAGGCAGAACAGAGACAGGAAGAAATGCCCAGCGGGAGGGCCGGCTCATTATGGTATCCTGTTACAGCCCGAAGCAGCCTACCAGCTACAGTTTAGTGGATGTTACAGACTCGCTCGGCCTCGCTTTCCCTCTGCCCGCGTCTGTTCTCACAGGAACAAAAATCACTGGTGCAAATGAAGAGTAAAAGGTCAAGCTCCTTTTTAAAAAAATTATTATTATCGTCATTGTATTTTTGGGATGGCCGTATCTCTCTTTTTTGTGTTTTCTAGCAACTGTAAACGCTTCTTTGTTTTAACGCCCCCCCACCCTCCCTTCCTGCCTTCTGTTACTCCATTTTTATTACCCGCGATGATTATACATCATTGAGCCGTCCCTACCTTTTCATTTCCACAGAACCAACTCCCAATTATGCTCATCAAAGTTGGAGGGGTGGGGTGGAGGGGGGGACTGGTTTTGGTTTGAGTTTCAAATGCCACCAGACTTCCTGTTGCTGGGAAAGAGAGCTTTGAAAGAGCTGCTGAAGAGATGTGTTTTTTTTTGTTTTTCCTTCCCCCAAATGATAAAAGCCAGTGTTTCCCAGACATGACGCGCATCTCCAAAATGACTCTTCAAATGACACCGTAAAAGTCTCGCAGTGTGGCGAACACTGGCTTGTTTACACAGAGACACATGTTAAAAACAGGCCGAAAAAACAACAAAGAAAAGCATCAACTTTGGATTAGAGTTGGAAAAACACCAGCTTTCCTATGATCTAACTCAGATCTGCAGTATTTATGAAAAAAGCATCTCTTTTGCCTCATTAATACCGCTAGCGTCAACCTCTGCCCTGCTAGAAACTGTTTTGATTTTATGTCAACCATTAGCAGAGGTGCTGAGAGGCTCCAAAATATAACGAGTTTTTTCGACAAAGCCACAACTTTACGAGTTTCAGGAGAGGACGTACCACACAGTGAGATGCTGGGGGAAGCATGTATGTGTTTCTGTGTGCTTTAAGTAAATTTGAATAAATTCCACAGCCTGATTTGCTACCACAGACGCCAAACCGAAGTGTAATTGCACACAACTTTATGAGATCTAGTTGGCATAGTGGGCGATTCAGCAGAATGAGAGCAAGCGTGGGTATGGTATAGAGATTCTGTCTATGGGATACGCGCCGGCACTGCCATGCAGGCATTAAATAAAAGGCGTACATTGTCTGTCGTTTTCTGTGGTAATTCTGTAAAGGTTATGTGGGAGGCGTCGGAGCAGAACAAGATTTTGCCTGCCCCCGTCTGTGTTTTCCCTCATTTATCACCAAATTACAGTTCAGGATTTAATTAAATCAAGTCATTACTTGGGTTTCAATGGCATCTTACAGTCAGGAGAGGGGAGAACAGGAGCAGCAAGTTCACGAGCTACCCAGCAGTTTATGAATTGAGTTTGTGGAGTTTGGTACACCTTTATAACTGCTGTTTAACACAAATACGTAATCAGAAATCACATGGCAGCAACCCAATGCATTAACCATGTAGACGTGGTCAACACGACCAGCTGAATTTTAAATCAAGTATGAGAATGGGTAAGAAGGGGATTTAAGTGGATTTGTAAGCTGGTCTGAGTATTTTAGAAACTGCTGATCTACTGGGATTTTTCTGCATCCATCTCTAAGGTCTACAGAGAGTCATCAGAAAAAAGAAAACATTGAGTGAGCAGTAGGAAAAAATGACTTTTTAATGCCAGAGGTCAGGTAAGGTAAGCTGTTAGGGAGGTAACTCAACAATTACTTCAAATAACCGCTCATTACCAACTTAGGTGTGCAGAAGAGCATCTAAAACACATTTGAAACCTTGAAGCACAGCAGCAGATGACCCCAGCTCCTGGCTGCTGCAGGTTATAACGCACATCTCAGCTCCAATCAGCTCCTGCAACTGTACCTGCTTCTCATAAATAAGGAGACATGCCTAAGAACAGGAAACTGAGGGTCCAGTTCACATGGGTCTATTTAATTTTGATTTCTGCTGTCCCCTTTGGACCTATCTGGGCCCCTTAGTACCAGTTAACCATTATTTAAGCATCACAGCCAACCTGAGTATTGTTGCTGACTGTGTCCATATCTTTATGACCACGGAGTCGCCATTTCCCATGGCCGCTTCAAGCAGAATAACATACCAGGTCACAAAGTTCATATCGTCTCAAACCGGTTTCTGGAACATGTCAGTCAGTTTGCTGTACTCAAATGACCTTCACAGTCACTTGATTTCAATCCAATAGAGCACCTTTGGTATCTGGCGGAACGGGAGATTTGCATTTGGTTGTGCAGCCGACAAATCTGCGCAATTATGTCAACGTGGAAGAAAATCCTGGAGGAATGTTTTCAGCTCCTTGTTGAACGTATGCCACAAAGAAGTAGGGCAGTTCTGAACTTGAAAAGGTGGTGATCTGGTACTAGCAAGGCAGACTAATAAGGCATCCAGTGAGCATAACTATATGGGAGTTCCTTTCTCAAAGTGCAAAACATAGTGGTGAGAAAACTGATTTACTAACGTCTGCAGCACTCAGTTTACTGCTAAATGCATTGATAATGAACACTCTGCTTGGTATTGAACATACGTGTATGTTAGCTATTCAGCTATTTATTGTAGCAGTATGCACAGTGTCACTCCAGGATCCAGTCTGCATGAGTATTCATTGAATATGTATGGACAGGCATGTTTGAGGCCTGATCTTTGCTTTGCCTGCTGTTTCCTTTATGTCATTAGTCTGTCATTACATAACAACGTGCTCTGCTGTATTATGAGCTTGTAAAAGGGCCCAATCAGAAAATGCTGTAGTTTCTGACACCCCTGTTTGGACACATTTCTCTCGCTGGTGTTGTTTTCCATACTCACAGCCAAAGGCACTTGCCTGATAATGTGCACCTCTCACTGGCCTGGGAATGGTTTACCTTGGTAATTAGTGTTTGTAAGCTGTGCCAAAGACATAAGATGAGGCACCTGGTGACGAGCCTGCATTCACACACTTGCAGTATATACACACACACGCCTGGGAAGCCGAGGGAGCAACAGCTGGTTTTCAGTGCTTAGTTCAAAGTCTGGCCTGCATTTTTCCTACTCCTCACAAACAGAGCTGTGAGAAGGCAGCACACATGGAGGCCACTGGCATGTTAGGAACAACTGTAAATAGAAGTGAGAAATACCTGTAGAAGTGCTAGCTCTGCACAGCCAACACACCTTAGAAAACATAAAGGCATTTAAACAATGACGGCTAACTTCTCCATAATTGCCCTTCACCAGAAGCTTTGTAGCAGACTGTGTAATTCCAGCATCTCCAGACCTGTCATTTAACCCCCGGAACTGGTTTTAACCAGCTCAACGGGACTTTCTGACTACTGTGAGAGACAACGGAGACATGCCGAGTTAATGCAGCGGGTCTTTGCAGTTCAGTTGTGGTTTCTGGGTTGAATTAGATTTGTTGTTAACATTCACAAATATCTCAGTTCTGCACTGAGCATCAGGGTTGACATAAAGCATTTAAAGTCAACCTCTTGGTATCCAAAAACCACAAAGTTCCAACACAGGAAGCTATGAGGCCTCCACCTTTTGTGTGTATGTCAACCACGACAACCACAACCAATAAGACCTCTTTCAGGTTTCTGGAGGGAGTAATTATTTGGTACTTCCGAGGGGAAAAGCTGCTAGATGGGGCTGGATGCTGATTGGTAAAGGGCATTAAAAAAAAAACTAGATAAAAAGATTTTTTTTAAAAACCCAAACTTGCATGTGTTTTGTAAGATTTTGTTTTTTCTACTTCTCTTTCTGTTGTGTTTTATGCAGTTTCACTTGATTTTTGTGTGTTTTTGCAACATTTTCCATTTGCTGATGCTTTCTTATGTCGCAGTGCATTTGACCTTTCAGGGCCACCATACTTATTCACTGTGACTGAAATGAAAGGAAAGCTGTTTCAGCATTCAACAAAAAAGTTGGACACTGAAACTTCATATTGTGGCAGGATATTTTAATCAAAAGCTTGGAAGCGTTGGAGAGAGATTAGCTTTTCTGCTTAATTTCAAAACTCATCACTGTTACCATACAAACTGACAGTTTTTAAATCATTAGACACCAGCTGTGGACAAACATCTATCCACTGCCACCCCAGAGACTTCCTAAGTGTCTGGGACAGCTTTTGTGAGTCCTATCACCCTGTCATTTGAGCTGTGCCAACCTCCAGAAGCCTCTCATCTTCCCTTGGTTTTTGCATTCATTTAATCCTTAGAGCTCTGTTTCAGTGCCAGCACATAATGGCCGTGCCACTAAACATAGATCCCTGGTGTTTACATAAATAGAGACATAGGTGAACACTTGCATGAATTACAGATGGTAAAATTAGCAGAAGCTTACAGATAATGTTGACTTTTTAATTTGTATGGTCTGATTTAAACATTTGAGATTATCATTGGTTGACAATATAAAATATCAGGAGATTTGAGACAGAGACCTTATGTTATACTGATGCACGGACAGAGCTGGCAATGTCCACTCTTTTAATTTGCTCAGGCTTCAGTTTTTGCTATTAACCCACCTACCAGGCCACATTGGCCTATAATGTGACTGAGTATTAATAGCATTTAGAAAATGACAGGCTTGTGCATGGCAGTTCTTCAGCCCATAGACGTTCAGTGACGTTGGTGCTCATAAGCTCAGTGTTTCCATTCCAACAGAACAGGGTGGCGTCAAAGTCCGAGGTGCCAAACACGATCGTTACAGGGTTTAAGTCCATTACAGTCTGAAGCTACTCTCAGCTCAAACACTTAAACATCCAGTGATTTTAGAAGAGAGCCAAGCGTCTTGTGATTATACTAAACTAACAACTATGTAACATCATATGTGATTCATTGTGAGTGATTTAAAGACGCACGTAAAAGAGTGCAGCGAGACTAATAGCTATGGGATCGCTCTGTGCAACCAGACATGTGGATCAAAGTTGACACAGTTGGAAATACTTAGCAGTGATAACACATTTTCCTGACCTCATGAATACACATTCACAGACTATCACCGTATTAGGTTGAAATTGTCCTGACTGTTAGAGCAACATTAGCATATGTGCTAATTGTGGCATGTCGTCACATCAAGTGTTCATATGTCTGCTCCTCTCTTCCTCCCAAATGCTGACATTTTGTCATGTTTTCATGAGAAACAAAAAACGTGGGATCTGGTTGCACCATTTGGTTCAGGTCAAATGTCTAAATATAGACGTGCACATACATGTATGTCTGTGCTTCTAACCTTATTACACAAGGACATTACTTCTGATTGGACCACTTCCAAAGTCATCCCGCCTTCCTATGCAACTTAATTAGTTCTGATTAGATCTCTCCAGAATTTTTTCATCTCTTTCTCTTCATTCTTTGACGAAAGCATCAGTACATCCCATGTCCTGGTGCTTTTAGTTATTAGTGTCATTGACGAAAACTAAGACAAAAATTATTGTTCAGAGGAATTAACATGACCCTGTGGTTACTGGGGGTCCACTTGCAGCTCAGTTATTATTGACTGTGTTGTTGCCTTGTCAAAAAAAGTACCAAACCCCACAGAAACAAACCTGTGATAACAAGAAGTAATCAGGTTGTTTTTTTTTTTGCTTCTGAACTTCAGAGCTTGGAGTAGTAACAAACTGGCTTTATTTCTGATTTCTATTTCTTCCTCTGAATGATGATGCTTTCACTCTTTATTTTACATGGTGACGTACATTTAGACAATAAGGTGAATGCTTAGCCAATCTATTCTTATTTTTATATCATTTTATATTCATATTTACTGGTTTATTAGGAATACAAAGAAATGTTGAGCTAGAACTTACTATATTAGGACAAAGAGTGCAAAGCTAAGACTATCAAGCTAAGCTGTATTCATAAACTGTACAGTTAAAAGCACCAACAACACAAACATGGTCCAATTCAGTCACAACAGTTGGAGAGGTGACAAAACATTTGTCTTACCATCCTGTAAAGATGTTTATGGAAGCTTTAAGTTCAGATTTTTAATTTGATTTTATTGGAGTTTACTAGTTTTTAGAGCCAGCCTAAAGTGGCCAATAGCAGAACTGCAGTTGTTATGCATATGAGGTTCATTTTTCAACCCTGGAGGCTGTTTTTTTGGCTGTGATGCAATAACTTAGGGCAATATAAAGGCACCAGCATACCCTCCCGTTGAGTGCTTTGCGCACCACAACATTATCATGCAGTCACTTTTATATGACATTAAGGCACAGGAAGCTGCTGCAATAGCTAATGTCGCCACATCAGCTTTTTTCCACAAAGTGTTCCTACATATCCCTCCGTATATATGTATATCTCTGAGCTTCTGTACTGCAATACAATTAAATTGGCAGTAAAACTGAAGTGATGACTGGCTGAAGAGACACTTAAAAACACAGCAGCATTGCACCATGCAACAGGGAGTGACACCAAGAGCAAAACACCCCCATCTGATAAACTAAAGTCCACATAAACAGGCAACTTGTGGGATTGGTGTAAATGAAAAGACCAAGAGACCAAGAGACTGTGAGCTTTGGGTTTATGTAGGTTTGAGGAACCAAATCTACTTGTTATCTCCAAGAAAAGACCCACTTATTCAAACACATTTAAAAATGGTGCAAAGGAACATCCAGTGTAATTCCAAAAGTGACTCTGTTGGTTCCTGACCAAAGATCTTCATGCAGGGAAATAACAAAAGTTCTTTTTCCTCCACCCGCATCTTTCTGTTGCACAAGGAGTCCTGTGCTGTTTGTGCCCTAATCTGGCTGTGCAAATACTGACTGCAGAAAGATCCACATTAGGGATCTACCATGGAAGAAATTGTTCAACATGGATTGACAATCGTTTCATCCTTCATGTTTTATGCTTTAGCTTTTTTTTTTAGGTTGAAAAACAGGTAAAAGTTTGGGGTATAACAAAAAAAGCCCTCTGCAACAGTAACGTTAACGCTCTGTTAGTGTTTCAGTAGTGCTATTAAATTTTGTGTAAATGGGCCATGGCAGAGACTTTGACAGAGAAGCTCCTCTGGAATGAGAAAGTGTCTTCATGACAGTAATAACACCCAGCATGTGTGTGCGTGCGTGTGTGCGTGCGTGTGTGCGTGCGTGTGTGCGTGTGTGTGTGTGCGCATGTTGCTGGTAGTTCATCAAAGTGGGTGACATATGTTAAAGCTTAACAACCAGCTTGTTCAAAGCTGACCCGCAGTGTTTTGTTTGTGCTGCTCAGGTCGCTGCTCTCTATCTCTGTTTGCAGAAGAAGGGAATGAAAAAGAAGAAGAGGAAGAAAGGGATGAGATAGAAAATGGGACCTGGGAGGAGAGTGGGATAAGGTACAAATGCATTTGTCAGCAGAGGAGTAGTGACAGACAGAAGGCAAATATTTACTGTGCTGTCCGGTGGACTTCCCTGCAGGAGGCTTGCTTAATGAAAGAGGAGGGCTGTTTAGAGGAGGGTGCACCTGGTCAATTAGCCACAGACAGAAGTTTGTGCACAAACAGTCTGCTGCTGTGCTGGTGGTTTAAATGTGAACGTAGGTGTATGTTTGTTTGTTAAATTGTCTTACACCTTTCTTCATTTGGAATGTGCGAGCGGTGTCTTTGGGGGTCAGGCGGTGATTGTTTAGGCGAAGCACAGTCAGGGGAGGTATGAGGTGAAGTGTGTGGTGTAAGGGAGAGGGGGGGTGAAGGCTTTTCCAGCTCCTCGTTATGTAAACAGTGTTTATGTTGTCCGCTAAGAACCCCCAGAGGGATGTTTAGGCTGAGGCCTTCATCAACTAATGCAGAAGCCATTAGCACCAAGAGCGGCCACACACACACACACACACACACACACACACACACACACACACACAGACACACACACACACACACACACACACACACACACAGAATCTTCATTTTTTAAATCTTTCTGGCTGTTTGAGGGAGAAGGAGCCACACACACGAACAAAACAACACATTACAAGATGATACTCATATGTACTCATGTGTACATGTGTGAGTGTAATGAAGGGAAAGGAATTGTTACTCCAAAACATCATCACAAAAAAATATGCCATGTGGTTTCCATCCAACAAAAACAATGCCGTAACACTACATCCAGCTCTCTTTTCCCTTAATTTAATCAAGATCATAGCATTAACAATGCCTCCCTACAAGGATCACATGCAAAGTACACAGCATGTACTGTATGTACAGTTCGTACAATCAAATGAATGCTCCGGGTGCACTGATGGCTAATTAGAACTGGCGGCAAACGAGAGTGCGCAAGCCAACGTTCGTGAAAAATAGGAATAAAGAGATCGGGGAAGACACGAAATCACCCGAGGGTGTGTTCAGACATCAGAGGACAGTTTTTGTCTTTTTGTTCTCCTGTTTGTTTTGCAACTGTTATATGTTTAGCTGTGGTTGCTCATGTCGCCAGCATTTTAAGCAGAGCAGGGCATACTGAGAAGCACGCAGTTGGAAAGTCTACTTTGATCCAGTCTTTCTCTTTGGATGTAATCTCATTTTAATGTTTGTCAAATTATGTATTTGATATCTCGTTTGTTTATATTGTGTCCGTGTTGTGTCTCTAAAACAAGTTATTCTTTGTAGTGAACTTAAAAATACATTTTGACAATTGGGAAAAAGGTTAAAAAAAAGGGAGAAATTCAGTTCCGTGGCTGAAAAATTAACCCCAAGAGACGTGCAAAAATTGCAGATCTCGGGTTGGTCATTCCAAACTGCCTCAGAAAGTTAGTTGATCCTAAGTGGCAAATTTCAGAGTCAAAAGTAAAGGTGGCAAAGAAGTTCCTCTTCTGAATATGCAAGTTTGCAAATAAATGAGTAGAGTTCAATTTTCAGGGTAGTTTTGTTTTATTTAAGAGAGACGTAACATCAATCATAGATTGGCTGTGTGCCACATTAAAATCAATCAGTCACCAGTTACACATACTCCCGATCTCAAGTCTATAAAGGACATCTGTCCACAGAATCAGTTTCTTCCATTCCAATCTCTTTGCCACCATGATGAAGACCAAAGAGCTGTCAAAGGGCGTTAGGGACAACATTGTGGACCTGCAAATGAAGTTTGGTGAGAAGGTGTAAAATTGTTGGTCTGATTATTTGGACATGGTCTGTAGCTGCATGCATGATCTTGCCTCATGGGGTGAGGAAGATCATGAGAAAGGTGGTAGATCAGCCCAAAACTACAGGGGAGGAGCTTAACAATTATCTAAATGCAGCTGGGAAAACAGTCACCAAGAACACCACTGGTAATGCACTACAACACAATGGATTGAAATCTTGCAGCGCCTGCAAGGCCCCCCTGCTCAAGAAGGCAAATGTACAGATCCGTCTGAAGTTTGCTAGCAAACATCTAAAAAGCGCTGTGGCCAGATGAAACAGAATTAGAGCTCTTTGGCATCAAGTCCCCTGTGACTGGAGGAAGGGAAATGTTGAGTATGACCCAAAGAAGACAGAAACTGACTGTGAGTCACTGAAGACGTGGTCCCTGTCTTCAGAGCAACGAGATTGTAAGTGCAAGTTCATTGCATATGGTTGCAAGTTGTTGTAGTGCAGAGGTCTTAAAGCACTTTCTTCCCTGTTCTGACCAGAATTTGCTACACTAAGCTAACTATCTGCTGATTGTAGCTAGCTGTAGGTGAATGCAACAAGTGCTGCAAGAAATGATACCCAGATCTATTAAAACACTCAGGCTGAGGAAGTCAAGTATTAGCCTTTCATTGTTCATGAATCTCACACAATAACAGTGGTAAGACTTTTTTTGTGAAAATAAAAAGCATCAAAGTATGAAACTATTGTGGCTCTGTTTACCAGCCTTGACTTAGCATAAACTCAGCATGGGTGTCCTAGCATGCACATGTTAAAAAACCAATACAGAAGTCCCCTGTATTGTTTGCACCAAATACAGTGAAAATGTTTTTCAAAGATGTTGTCAAGTTCAACCACACACAGGATAAGAGCGCTGCTCCTCAGCGGTGTCGAAGGGCTTTGCAGATGCACCAGGCTGGATGTTTTGGACACAAAATCAGTTTGCATGTTGCGTTAGTAACCACATACATGCAAGCCTTTAACATGCATTCAGTGCAGTGTGACTCAGATGCAGCACCTGCAGAAGGGAGGCAAACTGAGCAGGATGGGAGTGGAAAGTGACTTAAGTAATGAGATGTGATTGGCTGAAAGGATGCCACAAGGAACACCGTCCTCTGTCCCTCTTGCTGTAGTTTCTGGAAGTGTTTATCTCACTCTTATCAGGAAGTCTTCCTCTTTCCTTCCTCTAGTGCATCAGTTGACAAAGGATGCCCACCACGCTATGTTTAGTAATGAGGTCTTAGAAGTGAAGTGACTGACTCATCAGACCACAGACTGATTTACTCATACAGCACACACACACAAACAATGTCCAAGTGTGCAGTCTGCAGCCCTCAGGTACTCTAAACACACACATGCCATATTGCGTGCTCTCCCTGTGTTTAGTCTTAAAAAGTCCCGGGAACGCCCCTCCTTTGAAGCTTCTAAGAAGCCCCAGCGTGCCTTCCAGCATCCCCCCTGCTCTGGGTTTAGAGCTGCACTAGCCTATAAGGATTCAGTTAGAGTTCCACTGTTCATATTTTGTCTTTATGGGCATGTAAAACATTCTGTTTACATTACAATGCACCACAGAAGAGTCTATTAGCTGTAACAGGCTACCTGGCAAACCTCCAAATAATGAATAAAATAAACAGTGTGTGTATTCATCACCCGTCACAACCAGTGAATGGAGTAACTGAGAAACACTGAGACACGGGCGATAAAAAGTGGCTTAAAGAAAAATTCAGTCTTGAATTAAATTAGCTCTGTAGCTCTGAGCAGCGCAGAAAGAACACATAAAACATGAGATTTGTCAAATGTGTTTTGCCACTGGGAATGCTGTAGTTCCTCCAGCCAGTTTTCGCCCCGATTTCAAGTGAACAAGTGCTGTTCTTCCTTTAACAAGACATTTAAAATCTGTTACAGTATCTTTTGTTGCTGTGCAGCTAGATTTAGAGAGAATCATATATTCTGCTTTGACAAGTGCTATTAACCACCCCTGACAGCTTAGTGAAACAGATAAGTGTGTGTGAAATTATAACAACTTTTTTGATTTGGAAATAACACAGTTTGACTTCTATGGGCAGAAATCTGTGCCATCAGAAACTGAATTTGAATAAGTTAAATTTGAATTTGAATTGCTCAGATTGAATCTGAATTGTAACTTGAATAAATGCTTTTGAAAACTGAATTTGAATTAGTCTAATTTGAAATTGAATTTATGGTTTGAAAATGATCATCACTAAATTGAAATTGAATTTTATATTTTGAAAATGAATTGATTTGCTTTGAAACTGCATTTTATCTTTTAAAAATTCAGCTCTCGAATAATTTCAGTTTCACTTCTCACCATTCAGTTTCAGTTCTACAATTCAATTTCAGTTCCAAAATTCAGTTTTTTGGAACTTACATCCGGTTCCGGTTCAAGCGCAGATTAATAGAACTACGTTTTACTAGCGGACCGAAAGTGTTACTGACGGGAATCTACAGCGTCTTGAGCTGAATTAAGACTTCAGAAGTCATTCGTCATGTCGAGTTTCTCTTCTCTTCTGGCAGGACAGTAATGTGGCCTTGTCCTGTGAGCCACTGTAAGGATGTACTTAGAGTAGAACTGGACTGTCACCGGCCTCAGGCTCTTCACCCTTTTCAAAGACAAAGCAGTCATTTAGATAAAATATTAGATATTTACCTGTAAATGCACAAAGAGAATTTAGAAATGTAATTATTGTCAAGAGTGAACAAGCACTGATAGTGTAATCTACAGCTGTGGCCAAACGTTTAGAGAATGAGAAGTGTTGTTTGCTTATTTACAAAGTTTGCTGTTTCAGTGATAGTTGTATATCACATTATATCACTTCAAACAGAGGTGATCCAGTAATGCTGCACTAATGAATTAGACTAACTATTCACTTTAGCTAAAGTTATTAAGTTAGCTAAAGAGTTGGGATGCTGTGTAAGACATAAATAAAGCTAAAATACAAAGGTTTGGACACCGTTTTGCATGTTTCCCTACTGTAGGGGTCTCTGCAAGCATACAGAGGGGGTACTCTGAGTGGGTCCAAGATGACAACTTTGGAATTCTACTAGAAACAGTCGATCATATTTGTTTGCCAAAGCTGAATCCAGGGCAAACTACGCTAAATTAGCGTTTTTAGCTAACAGCTACAATAAGCATAACAGTTACTGTACGGCTATCATTTGTTAACATGATGCTTGTTCTTATACATATAGTACATTTATTACCAACCTGAGAGTTTATCCGCTGGTCATTCGACATGACGAATGACTTCTGAAGTCTTAATTCAGCTCAAGACGCTGTAGATTCCCGTCAGTAACACTTTCGGTCCGCTAGTAAAACGTAGTTCTATTAATCTGCGCTTGAACCGGAACCGGATGTAAGTTCCAAAAAACTGAATTTTGGAACTGAAATTGAATTGTAGAACTGAAACTGAATGGTGAGAAGTGAAACTGAAATTATTCGAGAGCTGAATTTTTAAAGGATAAAATGCAGTTTCAAAGCAAATCAATTCATTTTCAAAATATAAAATTCAATTTCAATTTAGTGATGATCATTTTCGAACCATAAATTCAATTTCAAATTAGACTAATTCAAATTCAGTTTTCAAAAGCATTTATTCAAGTTACAATTCAGATTCAATCTGAGCAATTCAAATTCAAATTTAACTTATTCAAATTCAGTTTCTGATGGCACAGATTTCTGCCCATAGACTTCTGACAATAAAGACTGGATTTTTTTTACTTCAATATTTATAATTATCTAATTAAAACTAATGTGCATAAGAATGCAAGATTCTACTGTTTTTAGAAACTACTACTGTCTGTTTTGTACTAATATGCAGCCATGAGAGAAATAAAGGTCCTTAGGTGAAAATAAGTGTTTGTAGTTATGTAGTATGTTACTTAACCACCAAGCCATCATGCCACTTGGTAAACAAGCATCTGAATTTCATGGACATAGTTCCTTATTCCCTAGAAAATTCCTGCTCCACTTTTGATCACCCAGGAACCATGAAGCCTTCATCCATCCATACTATATCTAATATCTGTAATGTACGTGTTGTTGAGCAGTAGTTCTTCATGGTTTCGGAAGGTCTTTTACAGTTTTTCTTTGGACAATGGCTGCTTTTGTTTCTGTGCATGAGCATTTTTTAAAGCCTGACCAAAAAAGCACCCAACTTAAATGATGAACCAGTTTTGGGTCTACACTTAACAGACAAGTAGCAAAGAAGCAACTTTTAAATGTATCTTTAAGGACTTTATTACTAGCACCCTGTTGGAAAAGCAAATATTTTATTCCAATTTCTTTAACTGAATCTACAAAAAGAAACAAACCCCCCATAAAACAAAAAAGACCAAACAAAACAAACAGAAAAACAAAGATAATACAGTTTTACAGGCATAAGATTGTATTTATGCATCAGCAAGGTGATTCCAAATGAGCAATTCGCTAAAAGCCTTGCAAATCTCTGCATGGTGTGCAATGCATCCTAACTACAGCAGTCTTGTCAAAGCCAATGGTATTGTGAATGCAGGAAAGTGCCATCAGATATAGATCATTCCAGCAACACAATCTGTAAAGTGTCTGATTAGCAACGGCTTCGCTTCTCAGGACAACAGTGGTCCCAAACGCACTGCCGATGCAGTTAAAGCACATGGATAGGAACACTATCGGTCATGGACTGGCCTCCTCAGAGCCCAGAATCTGGGACCATGGAGCTAAGTGAAGCTGTCATGGACCAAAACAGTAGAACACAAGCTTAAAAAACCCCACCAGAAACACGAATTATGCCCAAATTCTCACATTGCCGTCTTTATTCTCAAAGCAGAGACGCAAACAGGCAAACGTTACACATTATTATCCTATAATTAGAGCTGTTGCAAAATGCAGCCACACCCATTGATTCAGTGTCTTCACCACACCCACACATAACCTTCACTTATGTTGTGCTGGGTCTTTATCAAGCACAGTATCATTAAGTTTTTGTGTGTGGCTCCTCTTATAGAAACTGAAACAAGCAGCTTTGAATGGGGCCTGTTCCCATAACTCAAACCATCAGATACTTCTGTGCAGCTGAGCTCTGATTATGATACGCTGGGGGCACACAGAGCCACCAGTGTGATCTCTGCGATGGCAGATAAGGCTTCCTGCAGTGAGTCAGGCAGAGATACGAGAAAAAGGACAAACCCTGGAGGAAGACACCCGAAAATAAACCAGAGGAGAGCATGCATTTCACTATCAGATAAGCACAAAGCACATAAACAACAAAAAGCCCCCTTTTTTCTTCTCTGTCTTCAAAGTTCATGGTTGCATGTGAATATATTTGTGGAGGCAGTCATGTGAGTGCAAACACACACGTCAATGCTGGTAGGTCAGTGTGTGTGAGGCAGGCAGATAGGAAGGGTTAAGGATCATTCCTGGAGGGAGCCAGCCGTTCCTCTGGTCTGTCTGGAGATAAGACCTTGAACACTTCTCAAAAAAAAAAAAAAAATACTCCCACTTCAGTCTATCATTTCTATTCCTGTCTGTCTCTCTTTGTCCTTGTTTACTTAGTACTGCCAAGTGTCTGGGGGACAGAAGAAGGAAAGAGCAACTTTTATATTCTGTTTAACTCCTCGACACGATGCTTGTTTGACATTAGATTGTGCCACATGCACCTGAAAGCATCCTAGAGAGTTCAGTGCATTTTTGGAAAAAGCAGGTATTAGATACATTACAGAGAAAAAGTATTCACAGACTTATGTGCAGTCCAGTGAAAAACTATGTGCATCCTTAAGGCTTCCATAGGAAATAACAGGGTAAGTAGCATCCAGGCACTGCCAATCAAATGCATGTAATTAACTGATCCTTAATAAGTGTGAGCACCTCTATAGAAGCAGACGTTTTGGCAATTATGCTGGTCTAGAGCACCCAGGAGTGTGTTATGCAACAATCAACAATCTTCCCAGGAGATGTCTGAGCAAAGTTACTCGAAGGTCAGACAAGACAAGATCTACATTTACTGGCCCAAGTTAAATTTAAAGTTCACGACAGTACAGTTTGTAAGGGTTGCTAGGGGAAGGCCTCTCCTCCCTGAAAACGAACATGGCAGGGCTTAAGGTTTGTTGCTGGAGCAACGTTCTTTGGACAGATCAGACCGAAGTGGACATGTTTGGCCATAGTGCACGGCACCATATTTGGAGAGAATCAAACACAGCATATGCAAACACCCCATGGCACCTGCCAAGCACAGTTGTGAAGGTTTGACATTTTGGGCCTTTTTTTTTTTATAGCAAATTGATTTAAAATTGATTTCTTTTTAGTTTCCCGTCGCTTCATTGCTTCAAGCACTCCAGACTGCTTCTTCCTTTGCCATACTGTCCTCAAAGACTCAAACACTTATTGTTTGCACAAAGTCACTGACAACTTATATGGACATATCCTAAGCTTCTCAGTGCTTCTCCTGCTCTGTAGATTCCCGACTTTGTGTTCCTGCCTTTGATTAAAGTATAGTACAGTATAACTTGCATTCAACTTTTCAGCTGATTAAGAAACTTTCTGCATAAAATGAGTTGAAATAAGCTGAAACCCCAACTGTTTGATTAACTGATACAACTCCCCCCTCTTTTCTGCGCACCTCATTGTCTCATTTGACAGTGTCTGAGTTTATGCACTGTGGTGGCATAACAAATTCCTCCATGTTTTGTCGGTTAGCGTGGGGACCTTCAGAACGGTGACCCCAGACTCACCTCTGTGCGCAGCGCTGGGCCAAGGGAACACGCTCTCCCCAATAATGAGATCATTACCAACAGTTAATTAAAAGCGATGCGTCTTCTAAAGCTTTGCCCCATATCGCATTGTGTCCAAACAATTACGTCCCTTGTGGACAACCAAGGATGAAAGGGTGAGCCAAATGGAGGAGAACGCCCATTGTCCTTCTCCTGAGAAACTGTCTTCTCTCGCTTTTTGCTCTTCAATGAATTCTTTGTGTCCGGCCGAGTCCTCTCGGGTTCAGAGGGACAAGGCTGTGCACTCTGAGCTAAGTCTGGTAGGAGCATGTGCACGGACGGAGGCCTGATGAGTGCGATGAAGCTGAGTGAATGTAGAGGGGCTGCCACAAACTCCTGGACACGGAAAATTTAGCTTTTATTATTCAGTCACACTGAAACACTCACGAAAATATCCATGCCCAAAATGCTGACTTCAAGTAATTTAATTACATGTAAATTTTCCATGTAATTTGTTACATAAGCATAATGTAAAACCTTAAATTTTAATGGCATCTGTTTTATTTACTTGATTTGTATACATTCAGATTATACTAAGCATATTTTCCTAATGATGCATTGAGGAAATAAGTAAATTTTTATTATCTATTTTTATTTCAGTTGCATTTACCTCTGAATGAAAAGCTGACCGCACACTTTGCAAAGAAACACCAAAATAAATAAACAGTTTAAAAGACATTTGAAAACTGCAAAAGGGATGAAATCAGTTTGATCTCAAAAATACAATTATCCAAAAATTTAAATTCAAAGAAAAGGCCCTCGATTAATATCTGTAGCGTGACTCTGCACAGCATTATTGACGTTTTTTTTGATCCCACCGAAAAATACATCATTTCTGTGTAAAGATATCTGACTCCCTTGTAGAAAAAAACACCATCCAACCAACAGCCATATTCCCCCGTCTCTCTATCTGGCTGCAAGATAATGCTGGAGGACACATGTTCCATACTCAGAGACTCTCATTCTCTTATCTGCTGGAAGCTTGCTGTTATTCACTAAGAAAGCCTTGGGAGAAGAACAGAAGTATTTTGAGGCTATCTCTTGGTCCGGTGCCACTTCCACTATCACTGAGAATATGTCTGAGTAACCTTGAGACAACCCTGGAAGGCCACCATCTGTCCTGAGAAAAGAAAACTAGAAGAAAAAACATAAAGTGAAATGTTATTGGACAACTGCTACAGTGCAGGGGCTCTTGATCAAAGGCTGCACTGTGCAAGTACGTTTGGAGAGGCCCAGGCTTTGGGGCTTTATTTACACAAGGCTTAGATTAGAAGCTGAACTATGTTAAAACTCAAATCACATAAATATGACTGCTTTGTGTTTTTGAGTCACTGCACATAAGTCTACTGTCAGGATATGGAGAGGAGAGTGATATGATAGTGTCCAAACTCTGCAGAAGTGTGCTGACTCTTAGCTAAAGTCAGGAAAGTCAGAATTCATGTTTGAAGGATGTGGAAAGGTGAACTGAAAGTGAGCTCCAAGAGGTTCAATGCAATGTGTGGAAAACTGCGGATCTCCCCCAAATGATGCTTAACCTCTGTGGGAATCTTCTGTCAGCTGCAGGTTGTTTGTCATTCCTTACATTTTAGTCTGTTAAACAACATTGAAGCTCACCTCATCTTCAACGGTCCTGAAGGTGTCTAAGTAGGACTTCTGTTCAAACAGTGCAATACTGCAACATGGGAACTTTGTCAGCTGTAGAATGCAGAAAATGCTCTTGTTTAAAAAGCATAGGGTGCAATTCAATAAGGTCACGATAGTACAAAATATAGACAAAGCTTCCAGTTCATAAAAATAATCCCAATACAGAAGCGCCTTGAATCTGCACCAGTTTATGAGCTCAGTCACCCGTTTAGGCTCATACTGAATAATAAATGAAGTCTATCTTGGCCCTGCTATGTTTTGAAAAAGGAGGCTTATTGGGTAAAAACTTGTGATTGACAAGAGGTTAGCCATTGAGGAAGCAATTTCACAGTAAGCCTTGCTCCTCTTTGTGAGTTTTGTGAAAATTGCATTTTTTAAAAACAACGTATCTGTGTTGGAAGGAATTTGTTACATAATCCAACTGTAAAAATGTGTAGCCAATTTAAAAATGAACAGGTAACAGCTAAAAGGCAACATCTTTTACCTGTTGCCCTAGCAGGACATAGGCATGATGCCAAACTGCTTAAAATCATCATATTCAGTCCTCTTTAAATCTTTCCAGTCCCTCACGCCACACTTGTTACATTTGTCCAGGAACTTGACCATATAAGGCTTGGACTGCGTCCAAACTAGAGGAAGGTGTAGACTTCTTAAATCTCCGTGCCTATTACAAAACAACAAAGATAGCTACAGAGCCACTGGAAGGCACAAGTATTTCATGTTGTTTCAGCTATAGCACTTCCTGTTACACACAGTACAAAACATTCAAACAGTGGCTAATATCAAAGGCATCTTATTTCCTTCTCTAGTTCTTTTTTTTTTTTTTTTTAAACCAGATGGGTTCATGCGAACAAGTGCTCCAAAACATCTGTTTGTAATACTGGTAATTCTGGGCATTGGGCAATGATGGACAGAATATGGAAAATGCTATCTGATTTGCACACAACAAGGGAATAAATCAAAAACGTTTTTGTTGAAATTTAACCCCCCCCCCCAAACGTTTACCATCACTACGACACGGCTGGCATTACTACTCGTGATGTTAGCTGTGCTAGAAGCCATAATGTTTCCGTTTTGTTTTTTCGTGGCTCTCGGATGAAATCAAAACCTCCCTTTTTTGAAAGAGGCCACAGAGATTTACTCTCCAATTAAGCTGTTCCTTTTTGTTATTATTATTATTTTGTTTTAGCAGAGGACACATCCGTTTTCCATTACCTTCCTCCACAACATCCCTAATTGGACAAAGGACAGCGTGCCCGCAAGTCAGGAATATGATGTCACATGGCCTCATAACATCATAAACATGACAAGATGGCGTCCCTGGCAAACACATGTCTGTAAAGGACTCCTTCATTTGTTCTGTTTCTGGCCCGTTTTCACCGCTCTAATCATTTGAAGACATTAGAGTTCAGCCATGTAAACAGAGAGTGAGGTGTTGTGTAAATGTTATGCTCTCTGTGACACACCTCACACCATGTGTTGTGTTATTGAATCGGAATTAATTACGGTAAGAGCCCATCAAGCATAAATTGCCTTTGTTGTAGTGACAGAGTGGTTTGTTTTCATTTGGAAGGTGAATTATCCCCCCAGTAAGAAATGTTCAATATTGGTTACAGTGCAGAGCACTTTGAAGTTAAACTATAACCCTGTTCTCAGTATCAGGGAGTCCGCCTGTCTGTCTGCTAGTGGGAAAAGTGATAAATAGAGACAGACGGCAGGATTGCTGACTGCAGCAGGAGAAAATGGGTCTGAGTAGAAAGAAGACCTGCTGAGCTGTGTACAGCAGGAGCAGGGTTAATAGGTGAACGCACAGCTCGCTTTTACCTCTGGCCCAGAAGGCCGTTAATGTGCATTTCACTCTAGAACATGGCTGACAGTATGACGATACTGACGGCTAAGATAATCCCTCATGTGTGTGATTGATCTGAAGAGGCACAGCAGACGGCTCCAGCTGGAGATCAAAGGAAAGCCTCTCCTGTGCAGAAAAGGGGGGGGGGGGCTTTGAGGTGCATCCCGCCCCCATCCACCAGGGCCAGATGTTCTCCGCTCTCCGTGTCCCATCATGCTTGATAATTGCACGGCGCACTGTAGGCTCTGTCCATGCCCCCTTGACATAAAAGTAAAGTGCCTGGTGGGGCGCTGGGCTCAGCTGAGCTTTGGATTTGTCCTTCAGTCCCACAAGGGCCCAGAGTAAAGCGGTGCGATCTTTGGCAGACTGGCAGCTAGTGGGACTGGAAATAAGGGCGGTTTGCGTGTTCTTTTTTTGTGTTCACACTACATGCAAGCTTTCATTTCCCATGTGTGTCTTTGCATGCTAAAGTCCAGCTAGGTTACGTGCGCTTCCCTTGCTGTTACAGTGTGAGTCACCACCGTCGGCCCCGGGGGCCTGTTCCATTGGCACCAATCCTCCTCTCTGTGTTGCCATCATTATAGGTGTCCCAGAGAGTCGTGGGGGCTGAAATTAGGGCATGCAGGGCCAGATAATGACAAGGCAGACATGCAGCAGACATGACACTAGCTTTTACTGAGGCAAAGTGGCTCCATCTGTCCAGAGTCGACCATTATTTTCCAGCACCCCCGCTGTCACCGCTTTTTGGTCAGTGAACCCCGATGAGAGGCTCCTCTTGCTGGGCTGTCTACGTGAGGCAGGTGCCTCCTCTGTCTGTCCTCCAGGGGCCAGATTGCAGATGATAAGTGTTAAAAGGGTGCAGGTGGTGCATCAGCAGTGCACACTCAGCTCTTAGAATCTTTGTCCATTGCTAGGTTTTCTATCGTCACTAACCATTGGCTGATCCGGACAGCATCTTCATCCCTTCTGTCTTTGACCCCAGTGCACCTGTGCTACTGCGAATAAGCTTGGAATAGACATGCACTTGTTTTTATTTGTTCATTCATAAAAGCTCTGCCTTATCTCAGGTGGGGTGGGGGGTAGGGAGTTGGAACAGTAAGACTATTGAAAATGTTTCAGTGAATGAATCCAGATGTGATTTGCAGCTGTTTTTAAGCGATCTGATCCTATATTGTTATGCTTAAAATTATTCATAGCCTATATTTCTGACATGTAGCCTGCTAAATGTTGAAATGATACACAATCATGGACACACTGAACACTTAACATAGTGTAACTCCCACAGCCATGTGCTCACCTAAGACCCATACCCATTACTCAAATGTCGATAAATTCCACCTACAGCAAGGGAAGGATGTGTTTACCTAACATACAGTGCTGTGCTTTGATTTCTCCCATATTGCTCCGCATTGTTTCCAACCTCCAGTTTCCCCTAGGTCATGTACCTTGTTAAATCACTAACAGAGGCTATAAACACAGCCTATCTCCTACTCAGAGAGAGAGAGAGAGGGAGGGGGAAGTCAATGCAAGCTAGCTAAACTGTTTTGTGCCAGCTCTTGGCACATTCCTCCCTTCCAAGTCATGAATGAACACTAATATAATATAAAAACTGTGTATTGCCCCTCCCATTGCTCCAACCTACCTGCAGGGTTGGCTCTGGAGCCTGTTTGACACGCGGCGGAGGTGTGAGGGAGCTAAGCAGGAGGCGGCAGCTGGAGAGGGACCGTAAAGCTCCCGTCTCCTCAGAGATCCCTCTGAACCTTTGATGGCGCTTCAATGTTAATGCTCTGAGCGCAGCCTGCAGATGCTGTAAAAGGGAGTCATTGTACAGGGTTGCTCTGGCCCGTGCGTGGTGTAATGCAGAAAGGAGGTATACGATCGGCAGCGTGTCCCTGTGGTTAACATGCAAGATTAAATGATATACTGTCATAAAACACTGGTCAGGAAATTCTAAACATATTACGTATACTGTGGGGAGGGCAAATATTAGAAACATGAGGCAAGAGTATGGATGGAGACATTGTGCATTTTATGTGCAAGCTACAGTCAGCACATTATGGAAATACAGTTTTATTTGTTGGTCCCATGTCTCAATGAGCTGCTTCTCAGTACAATTCATACACTGACTTGACTGTAATGCTTTCAATACTGAAGCTAATACCTTCCATAGACTGTAAATAAAAGATGGACACCACCCATTTGTCTGTGAAGGACTGTCACGAGGCTTCAATATCAGCACCAGCATCAGCATTTATTTATTTTTTAAGTCAAAAGTAACCATACTGTCATCAGCCTATGTAGACTGTCTATTTTTGATGTTGTTTTTTTAACGGTAGTCATAAAAAACCCAGAGGTTGTTGTGTCGCCGGAGCAGTGGGCGGGTGGGTGCAGGGGGGCTCAGCCCCAGTGCAGGGGACCTCTGGTGCATCGGCCCTACTAGGGGGCTCTCTAACTGGTGGGGAGGTTGTTATATCTTTGCAGGTGGTCTCCTCACTACAGGAGCTCACTCTGCAGGTGGGGGGAGAGATATAGGAGAGGTGGAGAATGAACTCAACCTGGGTGTCTATTGTCTTGTGTCGTTTGGGAGATGATTGGATGATGGGGTGGGTGCAGTTTTCTCTGGGATGGAGTCGGGTGGGCTGCCCCGGACTCTGTGGGGCTGGGCGGTGCTGCTGCTGCGGGCCCCGGTCCGGATGGGCCTGGGCCCCCTTGCCCTGGTGGGTTCCAGAGTGTGGGGGTGCCTACTGGGGTCAGCGGGGGGAGCTGGTCCCAGGGAGGGGCCGCTTGCCCCTCCCTTTCTTCCCTCCCCATCCTCAGCCGCCTCCCTATTCCCGCTCTACCACACCCACCCACACACGCAGGGCTTGGGGTGCAGGTATGTCACCAGGAGATTCAAGATGGCGGCGCACGTAGTTGCAGCAGCTCAGTGTTCTACCGATCGATGCTATGTTTGGATAATTTTGTACGGTTTGTTTTTGTGTTCTACCAGCCAAGCGAATAACATCTATAGCCGACATGATCTCCTCAAGATTGGAGTAAGCTACCGCGAGAGCGTGACTAGCAAATTTGTCCGCTTACACAAGATACCGGTGGAAATAGCGAGGAGTCCGGGCTCCCCATGGATTGTTATCCCTTCGGGGTGGAGGCGCAGGCGGCGTCGAGAGAGAAGGAGACGGCGAGGCTGCAGGGCCGGCGCGCTAGCCAGGCTACGGAGGCAGCCACTCAAGCCACCGCTCCCCAGCCTATTCATCACAAATGCCAGATCCCTCGCGAACAAGTTGGACGAATTGAGATTGCAAATAGCAGCCAATAACTTCATCAAAGACTCATGCATCCTTCTTATCACTGAATCCTGGCTACATCAATCCATTCCAGACTCTGCTATTTAGCTAGCAGGCTATACCACACAGCGACATGACCGAACAGTGGACTCCGGTAAGCGCAAAGGAGGGGGGCTCTGTATGTATGTGAACAACAGCTGCTGTACCAACACAGTGATAATAGACCGTCACTGTTCACCGGACATTGAATATCTGACTGTTAAATGCAGGCCCATCTACCTACCTAGGGAGTTCACCGTTGTCATAATAACAGCTGTTTACATACCACCAGATGCTAATGCTAACTCTGCGATCGCACTCCTGCATACAAACATCAATAATAAACAGAGCACTTACCCTGACGCTGTACATATCGTAGCAGGGGACTTCAATCACGCAGACTTAAAAAGAGCAATCCCCAAATTCCACCAGCACGTCAAGTGTGCCACTAGGGGTGACAAGATTCTGGACAAAGTTTATTCCAACATCAAAATGGGCTACAGGGCCAGACCTTTGCCACATCTGGGTCAGTCTGACCACTTGTCACTGTTTCTAATCCCTGCATATGCCCCCCTCAAGAAAACTGCTCTTACCATCACAAAGAATATTACCATATGGCCAGAGGGTGCCTCTCAGCAGCTGCAGGACTGTTTTGACAGGACTAACTGGGATATCTTTGAACATCAGGACTTGGAAATGTTCACAGACGGTGTCCTCTGCTATATAAAACACTGCATAGACACTGTTACAGCAGTCAAACGGATCCGGGCTTATCCCAACCAAAAGCCCTGGATGACCCGGGAGGTCAGGCAGCTGCTGAAGGAGAGGAACATTGCGTTCAGGTCTGGCAACAGGGATTACTACACCACAGCCCGATCCAACCTGAAGAGAGGCATCAGAGAGGCAAAGGGGGACTATAGGAGGAGGATCGAGGACCATTTGAAGAGTAATACCAGCCGGCAGGTGTGGCAAGGCATCCAGCACCTAACCAACTATAAGATCAATCTCGGAGCTGCGGACGGTGACCTGGAGCTGGCAGAGGAGCTGAATATCTTCTTTGCCCGCTTTGAGACCAGGGTACCGGAGGTATTGGAGCCACAGCAGCAACACGCCACCCATAGCAGCACCACCCTCACCCTGGAAGAGCACGAGGTGAGGCGCATGCTGCAGGCTGTTAACCCGAGGAAGGCGGCGGGTCCTGATGGTGTGCCAGGTCGAATATTGAGGGATTGTGCAGGACAGCTGGCTGGGATCTTCACCAGGATTTTCAACAAATCCCTCGCACAGGCGACTGTCCCACTCTGCCTGAAGTCCTCCACCATAGTCCCCTTGCCTAAGAAGCCCCACATCACCGGCCTGAATGACTACAGACCGGTGGCACTCACCCCAGTGGTAATGAAATGCTTTGAGAAGCTGGTCCGCAGACACATCACAGCAGCCCTGCCCCGCAGCCTGGATCCACACCAGTTTGCCTACAGAGCAAACCGATCCACGGAAGACGCTGTAGCCACAGCACTCCATGCTGCATTAACTCACCTGGAAGAGCATGGTAGCTATGTGCGGATGCTCTTCGTGGATTACTGCTCAGCTTTTAACACCATCCTTCCACACAAACTGGTGGCCAAACTACAAGACCTGGGGCTTCCATACAGCACCTGCATGTGGATCAATAGCTTCCTCTCGGGCCGTAGACAGAGAGTCAGAGTTGGCCATCACACATCCTCAGCCCTGAGTCTCAGCACTGGCTCACCCCAGGGCTGTGTGCTCAGTCCACTGCTCTACTCTCTCTACACACACGACTGCACTCCTCGCCACCACAGCAACATCTTTGTGAAATTTGCAGATGACACCACAGTGGTGGGGCTCATTTCCAAGGGAGACGAGTCTACGTACAGAGACGAGGTGGAGCAGCTGACGTCATGGTGTAAGGCCAATAACCTCCTCCTCAACACTTCAAAAACCAAAGAACTCATAATAGACTTCAGAAGGAAAAAGGCAGAGATCCAACCACTATTCATAAATGGGGACTGTGTAGAAAGGGTGGCAAGCTTCCGCTTCCTGGGAGTCAATATAGAGGAGAACCTTTCCTGGAGTGTGAACACCTCCGAGCTGCTGAAAAAGGCCCAACAGAGACTGTACTTCCTGAGAATTCTCAGGAGGAATAACATCACACAGAGACTGCTGGTGTCCTTCTACAGAGCCACCATTGAGAGTGTTCTAACTTACTGCATATGCATCTGGTACACTAGCTGCACAGGGGCTCAGAGGAAAGCACTCCAAGGGATCATTAACACCGCCCAAAAGATCACTGGCTGCCCTCTCCCCACACTGGAAGTTCTACACAACGCCCACTGTTTTAAAAAGGCCCAAAACATCATAAAAGACACCTCACATCCTGGCCACTCCCTGTTCGAACTGTTGCCCTCAGGCAGACGGTACAGGGCAATCAGAGCAAGGACTAATAGACTCAAACACAGCTGTTATCCAACTGCAATAACACATCTGAATACTACAAAAAAATGTCCATCACGCCACTCTTGTGTTAATCTATGCACGGTCTGAAGCATGTGTGTGGGAATGTATGTGAATGTTTTACTGTTATATCTTATTAGTATTTTAAGTATTCTATCTATTTTATTTATTGAATTTTATTGTTTTATTTATATTTTGATATTGCTAGGGATGATGCAATGATCGGGGACCATTCTTAATTTCGTTGTTCTCATGACAATGACAATAAAGTTTCTGATTCTGAGGGTGCAGGGGAGGCACTCCCCCTCTGTCCCCTTCTGGCCGCCTGTGCCTCAATTTTATTCGGCAACCTAGACATTCACATTACTCACACTCTCACATAACACATACATATAGGGCCTTGGGGGTGGGCACGTTTTACAGCATCCAGAGGATGGTCGGTGTACTCCAACCCACCTCTGGCGCTGGTGCCCTACCCTCAATTTTAAATGCATTTAGACACTAAGGGTTTTCGGGAAGAGCCGTGCTGCTCTCTGAGAGGAAGCTAGTACCATGCTGTCCTGAGCTTTAAATGCACTTTAGAACAGCACACAGCAACACTACATATGAGCGGGCGTAGGGAGGTTTGGGGTCTTCACTCACCCCGGTTCTGTTAGCCGTCAGGGCTGGGGGGCTGGGAGGAGGTGCTGGCCGTCAGACTGGGGTCTGGATGCGGGGCCTCCCTGCTACTGCAAATAAGGAGGTGGTCCGCTTGCCTCCACCCCAGAGAGAAGGGTTACATCTCCTGGGTCTAGGTGCGGCTTGCCCCTCTGAGGGCGGGGGTACCTGGACCTGGGATATAGAGTATGTTTGGGGAGTGTGACTGTCTGTGCAGTGTCTATTTGTGTCTGTCTACACGTTGGGTGAGTGCCGAGTATTTGGTTGTGCATGGGGTGGGAATGCACGTCTGTGTCCGCGTGTGCCTGTTCGTCTGCGTCTATATGTCAGGTTGGGTCTTAGACTCAACCTCTCTGGGTACATCTCAGGCCCTCTAAAGTACGGAGGCCTATCTCCCCTCACCACACTCCCTGCCGGTGGTTGATACCCTCAGACGTTGGTGTGTTGGTGGTCCTTGTCGTCTGGGGCTGGGCGCTCATGTATGTACCGGCTCACTCCTGGTGGCCGATTGGCGGGGCCGGGCGCCTGTGGCCCGGCTGGGCTCCTTCCGGGGGGTGGGATGCCCTCAGGCCTCTGGCCTCTGGGCTTGAAGCTCGGTCCTCTCTGGCACAGCTGGCTTCCGGCAGAGCCCGCGGGCACGCCACTGCAACCCCCTCTGGCCTCTGCTCCGTAGCTGCGGGGTGACCTCTCCTTTGGGGCTCTACTCAGCTCTTCCCAGGAGGGTGGCACGGTTCCCCCCCCTTTGGTGGTCCTCCTCGGGTCCTTGTACTATGGGGCCTCTGGATATCTGGGGCCTGGATCTCCTCCATACCTGCTTCATACCCTGGTGGACGGGGCTATGGCTCCCCACACTCCCTAGCAGATCGTTACATGGAGAAACCTTTGGAATGCAAGCATGCTGATCCACACAGGTGTACACACAGGTGTACACACGGGTGTTCACAGACGCGGACTACAGCTTTCTTGGCTGCTGCCTCAAAGCACATTGTGCGCTGTCTATCTTGCGTGCTGCACAATATCGTTTATTATTTAGTATCTACTGATATCTACTGCTAGCTAGTTTATTGTGAAGGTGCTGTTTTTTTTATTATGTTGCTCTTTGTTGTTTGCTTTCTCTTCTGTTTTTTTTTCTCCATACAGGTGATCCAGGTGTTTTGTTTGTTTTTCTTTCTTTTTTTCTTTTTTTTTCTTTCTTCCCCCCCTTCTCACCGTCTCTTCTCCCCTTTGGTTTTCTTTCTCTCCCTCTCTTTCTTTCATTCTTTCTCCCTGTCCTATCCCCCAGTCATGTCTGTCCCGTTTGTAGCAACTGAAAATAAAATAAATTCATAATTATAATAAAGGTCAATCAAATGGACCAATATGCCAAGGCCATGATGATCCACTTGGTAAAATAACTCCACTTGGCATCTTTCTTGGCCTTAAGACAACAATTCTGATGGCTAAAGATCCAAACGGGACACAAAAAAAAAAAAAAAAAAAAAAAAAACCCACAGAGGTTTCTATAGTAGAAAGGAAAAAACATAAAGTTTTCTGATTTATAGCAAAGTGTTTTACAATTTGACATAAATTGAGAACACTGAGATTTTTTGGGTGAACAGCATAAATCAGGCTTTCTTCAGATGTCATTTTTTGGGGAAAAAACAGCGGCCAACAACACTGTACACAGCGGTAGGCTGGTGCATAATAAGCAAATAAGGCAGAAAATAGAGATTTTTGATGGGAAACTAGTCTCAAAGCACACTAAGAGATAGAGCTGTGATTTTATAGTGGTGGAAGCAAGCCAGCAAAAGTAAGAGGGAATTCATTACGATGTTTTCAAACGTGAACCGTAGTGTAGAGTAACAAAATCTGGAGTTTCGGAATCTGTGAGCTGTTGGTTTTCCGTGGGAATCCGTGGTTTGTGTTCTAGCTCTTTTCCACAGGATGTCTTTTGTCCTGTCTTCCTTCTTTCACCCCAACCGGTCGTGGCAGATAGCCCTGAGCCTGGTTCTGCCAGAGGTTTCTTCCTGTTAAAGGGGAGTTTTTCCTTCCCACTGTCACCAAAGTGCTTGCTCATATGATTGTTGGGTTTTTCTCTGTGTGTATTATTGTAGGGTCTACCTTACAATGTAAAGCGCCTTGAGGTGACTGTTGTTGTGATTTGGTGCTGTATAAACAAAATTGAACTGAATTGAATTTTTAATGGGTAATCTTTGTTTAAAGATATATTACATTTTTTTTGTCCAAACTTTTATAACATTTATCTATTTTCTATGGGTTTCCACATTTTTTAATACTCTTTTAATTATTGCTTTTGTTAACAGTAATCTTTTCACATACCCCTTTGGCGACAAAAAAAAAATCACCCGTGGTTTGGAATATAAAACATATATAAAACAGATTCCATATCCATATAATTGTTTGTACGAAGCCGCCTTCTTTTTGATCCAGAAAAGCACATGCTGTCCCAGCTGCTCTGTGCTTTTAGGATTTCACACACCGCGGCGTCTACCGTTTGGCTGTCATATATAAGGGGTGGCTTGCGGAGCTTGTGGTGCGACTGTGTTTTTGAAGCGAGGGGAGTGAAAGGATCTGCGCTCTGATCTCACCATAATCACATTAGTTGCGTTTGAACTCTGTTTTCCTTCCCCTTCGGAGGGATTTTCTCCTCAAAATAAACTTTCATGATATGTATTTATTGAAGATCACAAACTGATGGACAGCACATAGAAAACAAGGAAGGTTTGTTTCATGTCACCCACCCACCACCACCACCTTTGTCTTTCCGACATCTTTCATGTTAGTTTTTACTCTTGCCTTGATTTTTGGTTGCTTTTCTGTTTCCTCTCCTTCTCTCCGCCTTTTTCTGCTGCTGGTTATCAGGTCAAAGTGTAGTGAAGGACACTGTAAGACCCTGACTTTTGCTTCAAACCTTACTTTATAATTCGTTATGTCCTCTCTGCATGCTTGCAGTTGCAGTGCAAACTTATGATCAATGCAACTAATGTATCATGACTTTCTGTCTTATGTAGCATAAAGGGACCAAACATTATGGATAATTTAAAATCACTCATTGTTGGATAGACACTAACTGCATGGCACCATCGCACTTCTTACTTACAACACCCAGTGCATGATGGGAACCCTGGTGGTAAAATCTAAAAATAAATTTATACCTAAAACTTGGACACAGCAAAGACACTAGACATTAGTAATGACTCTACCATGAGTCTGTGAAGTGACTGAACATGAAGCAAAAACAGCTGAAGAATCAAAGGGGTTAAGAGTTTCACAAGCTGGGCACTATAGTTGGAACAGTTTGTGGCCGACACTCACTGAGCTGTCACAGCTTTGAGAATTCATTGTTAAAGTCTTAAAAGTCACAAAGTAGAGCTTTTTTCTTTCTTTTAAACATGTTTAGAAGTTCAAGGCTGATTGACAGAAGCTTGGAAAAGTGAGCTTAAGAGCTGGAACCCACATTTTTCCCCCATAACGCTTTTTTTTTCTATAAGCAGCTCGAAATAGTGCAAGATAAAATATCAAAAGGCCACTAAGCGAAGGAGGACCGTGGATCTTCACTGTTATAATTTAGCCTTCAGTACAAGCCTAAATGGGTCTTCACTCCCACTTTATTTAAGAAAGAGAGAAGGGAAAAAAACTAAAGGAGTCAGAGAGCCAAACCATCCCTGAATGATTTAGAAGCCTCTCTGCTTGGTGTGGCCATAATTATGGCTGTGCGAGATTGAAGGGTAGGAGGAGATGCTGGAGCCCAAGCCAAGATTATAGTCTGCTTGGTAAAGAGAGACTGAAAGAAGGTCAGAGTGAGCAGAGTAGGGTTAAGAGATCCTGGGGGGACAACAATGGATTAAAATAAGAAACGATGAGAGAGAAAAAACTACAGTAAAAGTCCCAACATGGTCGTATGTTGGTTTTCCATTGGTACTACGTGCAAAGGATTTTTTAGGAATGTTTAGAATACTAATCTTTAAGGAGGGGTGTCTAAAAATGTTTGTAAGATTAGAAATTTCATGCCTGTTTTTTGGATATTCCATCATAAACATATGTACAGTAGATTATATACTGCTCATCTGCATCCATTGAAGAATGTGCACTGTCACTTGGGCAGTGTCAAAAAATATGTAGATATAGTTAACTGTTATTGGTCTTTCACTTAAGCCTTTGTTGCAGAGAAGACAGAAGTCACGAGAGACTTCAATTCGTTTCAGTTTTATTTATATGGTTCCAATTACAACAACAGTCCCCTCAGTGCTCCGTATTGTATCGTAAAGACTGCAGTACTGGAGAGAAAACCCCAATGACCAGCTCACCCCCTGTGAGCAATGACTTGGTGACAGTGAAGAAACCTCCTGCAGAACCAGGCTCATGGACGGGCAGCCATCTGCTGTGACCGGTTGGGGGTCTCACAGCAGACCACAAACAAAGAACTTGATTGTGTGAACTTATACACATAACCACAGAGTTATGTAATTAAATAATGATGAAACGTTTTCTTTTCTTTAATGAAACTAATATGCACATTACCTCTTTCTCACACAGGTGATCCAGCTTCTATGTAGTGCTTTTGGCCATGTTATTCATCCCAAATCCACATCTGTAAATCTCCATGCAGAGAAGGAGGCAGCTCAAAAGGGATTGAGACTTAACAAATATGCGAATATGCCTCTGTAACATGTTCTGCGGTATCTTGGATAGCAAATTCTAATGTATGAAAGGTTAAAGTGAATAATTCAGACTCAGACTGATATGCTCACATAGGAGTGTGATTGATCACAATTACTTACAAAGGCAACAAACCGTTCATCTCATTTTAACAGAGATTGCTGCAGACAGCAGCCCCAGTGTAGAGCTGCAAGTTAAAGTTAAAGGAGCAAATTGTTGACACACTTTAGGATATTTTGTGAGTTTCCTGACAGTTTCAGTCTGACCCATGTGTCTTTTATTTAACAGGTTAGGTAACTGTAGTTGTTGCTCTGAAATAAAGGTGCTTATTGGCTTAATGAAAAGTTGGAAAGGAATGTATCCAGATCATCCCTGTGTGCTTTCTGCTGTCACAGGATTGTGAGTCAGTTTGTGATTTAATTGCTATTTGTGCTGCAGAATGTTTCACGATGTGTTTATTAGCGTCTTGGCTGTAAGTGTGAAATCCCTCTGGTATCTTGCTTGCAGGTAAACATGTCTTTTATTCATTGCCCCATCGCATCTCATCATTCGTGGGGATGATGAGTGGGACCAACCCTTCCAAGGCATCAAGCAGCTTTCTGCTGTCACTAACAGTCAGCTGAGCCACAACACGTGCTGTTTGCACGTTGGTTTGAAGCTGTACATGAAGTTTGGAGGGGTAGTTTATTATAACATTTATTCCCACCTGGGATAAAGAAATAATTTGGTCCAAAAAGGGAGTGATTTCAGTGGCTTCAGTTCATGCCCTTAGCTCGAGTGCACCTGGGTTATGCAGCAGGACACGCACCTCTGAACTGTTGGGAAAACAAACAAATTGGGAGTGGGGGGTAAATACTTTCACTATATTCACCTTGTTGAAAGTGTGTTGCAACATATTGTAAAATTTAAAATCTCTCCCTTCTTGCTGCATTACTGAGTGGGGATCTGTCATGGTTTTACCACACACATCCTCCAGAATGAGGGGCACAAAAACTGGACCTTTTTTTGGTCAGAAATAGAGCAGCACGTGAAGCTGTGGCATGAGAATGGCTTCCCACACAAATGTCTTTTCCATCTCGAATTGAAATGAAATGGTATATTGTGCCAAGCCAGAGTTTTTAGGGAAAGTTGGATGGATGTTATCCTTGTGAGTGCGCTCTGTTTTTCTATCTGCGCATTCCTGATCTAAAATTGTGCTCTGTTACTCACGGCTATGTTACATCAATTAGAAAGAAATATGTTGAATGAATGAATGCAAGAGAAAAATGTGGGCACAGATTAGCTATAAATACATCCAAAATACAACCTACACACACATACAAACACACACACCCATGCTGATTAAAACCAGTTCTCTTCAGGGTCATATTGTGATTGGTCGGTTGGAGAGCATGTCGTTTTGGTCAAAGGGGGAGGGCTACATTCTGATATGGCCTCCTAATGAACGCAGCTCCACACAGGGAAAGGATACAGGCACTCGCACATCCCACGCCCCCCTTTCAGGAGAGCCAACATAATTTATGAAACCCTAGAACCTCGTTTCCCTGACTTACTAGAGTTTCCTGCAAAAGGGAGAAAAATGGGAGATTGTCAGTGACTTTGATGGAATCCAGGGAGGCCACTTGACTTTGAGGGGCCTGGCGTTGTTTAGGCTTGGTCCTGCTGGAAGACAGCGACTAATTGATCTTATTGAGTGGTCAAATGCTGCAGAAAGATTCCAGGGAGGGCATGTAGCAGCAAGCTGAGGAGACCTGAAACCTTAACAAATGTTAGAGAAGCTTCAAGAAGATGATCCTCAGATAAGCTGTGCCAGCGACAGCTGTTTAGTGAAAGCGCCATTGGGATGCTGGCTGACACACAAATGAATATTAATGTGTTATCTTCACTTAGTAAGAGTTTCTTTTTCATTTCTTGGCCATCTGTTTGAAAGTGACAACCCCTACGTGTGCAAAGTAATGACTTTCTTCACTTTTATTTCAAAATGTATGATATTCTGTTTGATCTGTTTTATAAATCATTTCATATTCATATTTCACTGATTATCTTATATACAACCATCCACAATGCAGTCGTAGTGATTATGGCCAGTCGCTGTTGGCTGGTTGGTTTAAATGCCATGCTGAGATCAGTCAAACAAGTTTGCATGTTTCAGACTGCTGGAAAAACACCAAGTAAGAGTGGACATATATCTGGAAAAAGGCCCAATGGGAAATATCCTAAATGCTTATTTCACTCATTTTAAATTTTGTAATATTGTCATACTATATTCTGAACAATAGGGAAACATCACTCTGCATGTATTTGGTAGGATTAAAGTAAAACTGGTGAAAAAGATCATGATTCTGTTGGGTTGTGATACTTTCAAAGTCGTAAAGTTTCAGCATGATCTTTGACTTAACTTATGGGTAACACACACACACACACACACACACACACACACACACACACACACACACACACACACACACACACACACACACACACACACACACACACACACATACAAACAGACACACACACACACACACATTGCATCACCCAGCAAAAGAAGCCGTTAGGCTTCTGGATGACACCTTATCAGAGTGACAGTTTGACGCCTGTTTGTCTATGGGAGCACTGCCTGCATTGTTTTCTCCAAATCGGCGTCTCTTTCAACACAATGGTGGCTAACATTTCGCCCATGCCAGTCCAACTCCCACTCTGCTCGGCTCCTTGAACCTCTCATTTGGTTGGTTACCGGTGGTTTCTGTGGTGAGGTGACTCAGTCAATACCTTCATGATAAAATTACATGGAAATGAGAGTGAGTCATGTAGAACTGATGTGTCAGCATGTCAGTACACCAGGTACAACAGTAGTTGATTAAATCAACTGTAAATCATACGATGCAAAAGGGAGCCCACCAAAAGGCTGCAAACCACCCAAGCTGATTTAAAAAAAAAAAAGAAAATCTAAATCTGAAGACAGGATGTAGTGCACAACATTAATTTTAATATCTTAAATTTATTCTAGTGTTTTTTAGACATATATATTTTCTGACATGCTAATCAGATTGGCTTTTTTTTTCTTTCTTTTGCAGATATTTTTTTTTCTCGTGATTTTTTCATCTATTTTTCATCAGTTGAAAAAAAAGCAATCCTTATGTGAAAACCAGTTTGTGTACTTCTGATTTGACCAACTGACCAATATTCAACGAGGACTGTAGAAGTTTAAAATCTTTATTAGAAACTCTGAAAATGAATATGGATTTAATCAGCTATAATAGCAGGGAATGAAAAGTTTAAGCACAATTATTAACACCAATAATGCAATAATTGTGCAACTGATAAAAATATATTAAATGCAGTGAACAGTTTTTCATATAAAGTGTTTTGTAATTATTTATACTTAACTGTCTGGTGTCTTTGCTTTGTTTGGTGTTTGTAGAAATGGTTTAGATGAGCTTTTAGCTGAGATTCAGAGGTTTCTGTGGACACTACTCATGTCAGCACTTATATTTCTGACCTCGTGTTATAATTGATTAAACGCGATCTCCTCCCTTCCCCCCCCCATTTTTGATGTTGTGGGTGTAAATGATCAGGCATTACATTCTCATAATAAATCAGAGAAGATACTGCAAATAATTATTTCTGCATTTGTGTGATTGAAATTAATTGAAAAGTGTGTGCAATGACACTGTTTTAAAGATTTAGCCTAAATAATTTTGGCGTGAATGAGCCTAAACATGATGACCTGACTAGTGACACCAACAATGCCTTTTAAGCAAACACTTGGTGACGGCAGAGAGAGAGAGAGAGAAAACCTTTCTTATGCCAACTATTCACAGTTAGTGTGAGACAGAAGAAAATAGTGAAACAGAAAGAGCATAGGTGACTGAACAGTGAGGCTGGTGTCAATAAGACTTGAATTATCTGCTCATCCCAGAGTTCGTACGAGTGCTTGAAATCCGTGAAAGTTCTTGAATTTTAGTATTGTCTTTTCAAGGTTTGAAACATGCTTGAAGCCGTATTTCATTCACTACAAATAACTATCTGACCGAATAGTTTTCTTATCAGGTAGAGAAATAAAACGAGTTGCAAAGTGTAAAAGCAAAATTTCTCCACTTGGGCTGCCATGCACCACTGTGTGACCCCGCCCCTCCGCCGAACAGTCGGGGACGAGTGCACTAACTTGCTGTTTTAAGGAGTGTTTGATAGAAAATGACACTGGTGGACTTTGGACTCTTGAGTCACATGACAGGTGAGTCCTCAGGGGCGTAATTTCCAGGGGGGTTATGACCCCCCCAATAATCAGACCTAACCAACAAAATTATGAATTATCTTGCATGAATAGGCGGTTGATTTCTTTACTCACTTCAGTTATTACCAGCAAAATATTTGCATGTTTAATCATCTGGGAATTTGCCCAGATTTATTTATTTATTTAGACAGAGATCTTGACCACACAAATGTTCAGCACAAAGTTACACCAATGTGAGTCCTAGCAAATAATTTTCGAGTATGTGTACATAACACGTGCTAATTTTTCAAACTATTATTATTATTTTGCTAGCTCTCAAACGTACTGGAGAAATGATTGAAATGCACTGAGTGTGATGCAGTACGGCAGCGCTATTATAGCAGTTAGTTATGGCATGGTGATTTATGGAATATGCTGTAAACTTAGCTAACATTATTTAGCAGTAGCAGTAACGTGAGTTACTTCACTCAAGTAAAAGCTTTAAACGTTAGTCTGATACTTAACTAGACAACTTATGGCATAAGGAAATAATGGTAATAAGAGGGACTGATCCATATGGACACAAAGAATAGCCACTTTTTTGTGCTACCGAAGTTCTGAGGCTTTCATTCAAAATCTTGAGCACCTACACATTAAACAACTTAAAAAATATAAATGGCTTCAAGCTCACATTGACGCCTGTGGGGCACTATCAGCCACTGAGACAACAGACAAATTTGAGTGTTTTAATATATGAATATTTCACACATTAAGGTTGCCTGTTTATTTAAGGGAGATGAACAATACATTATAATTTTACATAATCATATCACAGATGATAGACTAAAAAAATTGATTTTAGGTAGATGCTTGTGCATTCTTAAAGTCGTATATGTTGAATTGAACTGAGTATGTCATCTGTTCAAAGCCTCTCCCAGTCAGTGCTGTTCTCCATGCCTGTCTTACTGTACATGATGTTATCAGCACAAACACTTTAATGTAGGACAACATGGGAGTCTATAAAAATATAAAAGAGTAAATTAATTGACTTCATTTTAAATTGTAGAGCTCTTTTCAGCTACTCAGGGTATTTTGATAAGTCCAGATATCATTTTCTTCAGGGTCCGAATAAAGAACAAGGCTAAGCTCAAAACTACAATTAATTACTTTATTTTTAATCTGCTGTTTTATTTTTGTTCTGCTGGTCACAGCTTAGCTGCAGCCTGTGCTAACACATCAGGTAGCTTCTCAGCATTATTAGCATGAGCCTCAGACAGCTATCTAAACAAAACAACTAATACACTACAATTCAAATTAGTTTTGACATCTTTACGTGTTTATTAGGAGTACTGTCACAGTTAGCAGAAGCAATGAGTTTTCTCTTTGTTAGACAGCAGTGCAGTATGTTTCTTTTATGGTTTTATGGTCTTTTTGAGGGTTTAGCAAACACATCTGTAACCAGCTGATAACTCCTACTATACAGCAAGATGGCCACCCAGTACAGCAAATTTACAGCACAGTTTCTATACCTAATGCTCATCATCTTCAACATAACTGGTGATCACTTTCTGATTTTTAAAAATGTTTTTTTAACATCAGTTAATTAGTTAGTTATCGACTAGCTAAATGATTAATTTCATGGATGACGTGGCGAACGATAAAAGCTGACTGAATCTCAAATATCGCTATTCTTATTTCTCTGAAGACTAAGAGAAGTAAGAACTACAAACTTTACATACTATTTTACATTATGTAGGTTTGGGTTTATACATTTGTATGTGAGCCTGCATCACAGTAATGAGATTAGAGACTGGCTGAAACACGCACACACACATAAACACACAAATCCTGCTGACCACAATAACACCCTCCCGAGTGACTGCGACTGAAGCGTGGCATTTTTCGAGGGAGGTCAAGCTGATTTAACAGCAGCAACAAACAAACACGGCTTGCAAAGCCTCCTCCTCCTCTTGCTACTGCACTTCGCCACGCCTGCATTGTGCCATTGAATGGCCGCTGTGGATAATAAACTGTTCAGGTTACTGGAGAAGAAAAGCTCTTAAGTCAAGAGAAAGGCCAACAAAGGGAGCTGTTGTCAAAAGGCCTTCGGCTGTGGAGCTGCTGCCACTCCGCTCAGCGCTTTACATCAGAACCGGCAGCGAGTGACTCACTGTGGACACACACATATGTGGCTTTGGTAACACATTTGTGTATAAATGCACAGCCTGTTTAAGAATAGAGATAAACTAACACACACCCACAGAGATGCTTCCTTTACACACCCTCACACCTACATACGTTAGAGGAATCAGTTAAATGGGGTGAGCAGGTTCCAAAACAAAGCTTCAGTTAGACACAAGTATGCAGCTGACCGTGCCATCAGCTACCGCTGACAGGCCTGGCCAGTAGCAACAGAGAGAGAGTATGATAAGAGGAATGAGAGAATATCACTAAGCAGAAGGAAGGCAGGGAGAATTAAAGAGAGATGGAGGGTGAATGGGTCCAGGGTGAGAGATACTGAGATGGTGGAATTAGTAGATAGTGAAAAGCCAGAGAGCCCCTGCAGGTTGTTCCGTGGGTTTTTTGTCAGCCATTATGGCCCATTAGTGCTGTGTGTGGCTCTAGTTTCTGGCTGAGATTAAAGTCTTAGCTCAGGGATACCTGAGAGACAGCTATAGGCACTCCCATGACAGAGAAGCCATCACAGCACAGATGGGAATGAGCCTGAGGGGTGGTTAGAAACTGAATGAAGGGGTGTGTCCTGCCAACACGACCATCTTAACAATTAGCTTTTGCACTCTTGAAGTTATTAAGGTATTCCCCTGCTCTCAACCGACAACTCACATGATCCACGGCATTGCCAGAAAAAACAAAACAAAAGAAAACAAAACTTATAACCGCTGCAGTTAACAGATTAAAAGGTTTAAAAGAGAATTCACCATTGAGCACAGGGCGACACAAAAGCATGTTTTATTTATAGTAATGTGATTTTAAGTATATATCATTTACAGACAGGCTGAGAGTGCTGATGTGGGATTTTTATACAGACTTGTATTTATGCCTGTAGAGAAAAAAAGGAAAAGAAAAACCCCTTGCATAAGCCCTCAATATAAAATATGAAAAAATGATCCAAAACGTTTACACACACACAGGAAACAGACTCTATCATAAATTTAAAGTTGCACATTTTTATGGACATCTTTATAGTACAGCTGAGCAAATGCATGGCCAAAAATAACCCAGGAAATCCAGTTACTGAAGTTACCACATTGCATATAAATATGTATCATGTATCACATCATGAATGTCATGAATTTGTTTACCCAGTGTTGGTACATTTGAATGTGTGGCTTCTGTTTTTTGCACTGCGCCCTATGTTATTTTGTAAAATTATGCACTTTGGAGCAGGTCACTGTCACTGCCTACTAACCAATCAGCTGCTTGTCACCTGATGACCTGTCTGACCTCAGTGCACAGATGATAAGGTGTTTTCACATTTACTCTGGTTTGAATCAGTTGATGAGTTTTTAAACTAGAGGTTTGTTTCATTTTCACACAGAGAAAAACAACTCCAAGCCTTACTCTAATGCTGCTGCATCCCAGAATGCAAAGCATACGTGGCTTTGAGAAGGTGTTTAGCTCAGACTTGCAGTGTACACCTGGTAGTTGGGTCAGCCCATGATCACATCATAAACAAAGGCTCTGGAGTTTGTTTGTAACTGAACCAACGAGAGGTAGTTTTGGTGTGCATCCTAGTGCGATTACCAGGAACACAAACAAACCACAGAATGGGAGGAGAATCTGACTTTGAGTTAAACTGACAAAACAGATTAGGTGAGAGAAGATCTAAAGTATTTTAGTACCATACTGTACAACCTGTCACCACACCAATGGCTGAATCGATGTGTGTGGGATTGGATACAGGCCCTGTAAGAATGAATCGGATTGCTGCCTGGGAAAAGCGGAGAGTGACGAGTAGCTGACCGAGTAGAGAGTCCAGATGATGATCAGAAGTAACTTAATCTGGCAGGTTCCAGGCCTGAGAAGAAGGGCTGACAGATGTCAGAGGAACTGTTTCTTTGGTTAAAAACATTCTGACTAATAATCCAAGTGCAAGCTGGCATATGTGGGTGGTGTGAGTTTGTGTGGGCAGGCTCTTTGCATGCAGTAGTGTTTATTTGTAAGGAGAACTCGATCTGATTTTGTTACGTTGCGCTCTGTCCTTGAACCCGTCTGCATGTGGTTCTTGTGTATAAGTGAATATGTACATGCGTGCATATGCATATAAACAAAAGGCTGAGCGCAAAAGGGAAAATGGTGTGTGTACACATGTGCATGTGAATGTATGAGTGTGTAAACAGTTGGTCCGTATGCTGAGGTAGTCCAGATGGCCCTGTTAGTGGTCATTAGATATGGCTGAGCAGCAGATGTAGACAAATGACAGTGGCGCGCCCTCTCTGTGTCTCAGACCTGGTTAAATGAGTGCGAGTGAGAGGGCGAGATGGCAAAGGCAGATAGGCTGGTGACTGATATATAAACATGCATGTAAAGCCTACTCACACACACACGCACACAAAGAGTCTCTTGCACACAACTCATGTAATGCTTTCTGTTCACGCCTGACAGGAAAGAGGTGGAACCTGAGAAGTGGCACAGACATATACTCCACGCATGTGCAAAAGTATAAATACACAAGTTCAGTTGCACAAAAGATGTGCACTTTGTCATTCTTTCCTTACACACAAACACACACACACAAAGAAAGCCTTCATCTGTGCTAAACCTACAGTAAGACAGTAGCGTGGTGTGGTGCAGAGGTGTAATTAGACTGTCTGCCTGCACAGAGACTTCTGTTAGACTACAAACACTCATCTGGAGACCTCCCCTCTCACTCCATCATTATGTCTGTATGCGTGCAAGAGTACACAGCGCTGACATTTTGTGTTTACACACATCGTTCAGGCTGAAAAACTTCTTTGCCTCAGATTTTTTTAGAGGGAGAAGCAGGAAATCAGCCATCACTTATAATTAGCCAAGTTTAAAAATGAGAAGTTTGATCTTTTTAAAGATAGCGTCCTTCTCCTGTCCACTCCTGTCACTTTATTATTTTTTTATCCACGCTACCCACACACGCAAACTCCCCCCCACACACGGCCATTCCCCAAACACCCAATCCACCATCCCTCGTGGCTGCAGGGGGAGCCGGGCTCGTCACTGGCAGCTCCTTTGTCTTGTGTGACCAGATGAAAGCCAACTCTCGCTGGCTCCCCCACATCCTGCTCCTGCTCCTGCACAGTAATCTTTCATAATCCCACTCCTGCAATTTTCACCCTGCAGCTCTCCAACCCCTCTTTCCTTTTGCTTCTGATCCTCCTTTTTTCCCCTCTCATTCCCTCTCTTACTGTCTCTGCCATTTATCCTGGGCATGCACGCAACTTTTAAGAATATCGTCTCACAACATGAGAACATGAGAAAATATGAGTTGATATTGAACAATAAAACAGTTCTGAATTTCAGCTCAATTTTTTAGAAGCCAAACCCAGGGTAAGTTTTAAAAATGGGCTGTTCACGACTAATGCTACATTAATGCTAAAGTTTTGAGGTGGGGTCTCCATGGATCGGACTTGTTGTCCAGCACATCCCACAGATGTGCCCACGTAATTTGGGGGCCAAGCCAACACCTCAAACTCACCGTTGTGCTTCTCTAACCATTCCTGAACCCTTTTCGCTTTGTGGCAGGGTGCATTATCCTGCTGAAAGAGGCCACAGCCATTAGGCTGTTTCAATGAAAGGGTGTGCATGGTCTGCAGCAATGCTTAGGTAGATGGTACATGTCAAAGTAACATCCACAAGGATGGCAGGACCCAACATTTCCCTGCAGAACATTTCACAAAACATCACACTGCCTTCACTGGCTTTCTTCCCTGTAAATGTGTCCTGGTGACAGGTATTCCCCAGGTAAGCCACAAACGGGCACCCAGCCCTCCATGTGATGTAAAAGAAAATATGATTCAACAGACCAGAACACATTCTGGCATTGCTCTGTGGTCCAGTTCTGATGCTCACATGCTCATTGTTAGTGCTTTTGATGGTGGACAGGGGCACTCTGACTGCATGGGCACCCTGACTGGTCTGCAGCTGTGCAGCCCCATACACAACAAAGTGATGCACTGTTAATTCTGACACCTTTCTATCAGAATGAGTATTAACTTTTTTGGCAATTTAAGCAGGTCGTCTGTTGGATCAAAACACACGAGTCAGCCTTTGCTATCCATGTGCACCAATGAGCCCTGGCTGCCCTTGATGACCTTCCAAGCACAGCAAATGAACCCAGTGTGTTGAGTACAGATAGTAATCATAAAAACTCTTGACTGTCATTCCACAGAAACATGCACCTTCTTAATTTTACGCACTCCCCACACTCCCTCCTTGGTACTGTGCCTCCCTCCTTTCCTCTCTCTTTACAGTAGAGGGGCTTTATCTAATCCCCTCAGTCTTATTTGGGGCCCCATGAAATTTGGGAACCATTACTAATGACACAGGTATGAAAATTACCACCATGAACCCGCTGCCATTCTTCTCCACTGGCCTTCCAAGGCAGACTCATCTCTTTTGTCATTCTCAAGCACACACACACACACACACACACACACACACACACACACACACACACGCACGCACACACAGGTTAATAATTATGATTTCATGTTACCTCACCGACCCTCACAACATTCTGTCAAGCCAGAAATAGTTTAGTTTCCGACTGTAACTTAGCGCATGTTTGTGCGGACGACTGTCCTGAAACACAGAGAACATGTTGCTGCTCTGTGTCACTCACGCATGCGAAAACAGAAGCCTCGTGCTTCATTTGCTGTCTGTCAGTGAGTGCTCACTCATACTCCTGTTAATGAAAAACATCCCTCTTTTAACCAGCAGGCCAAAAGTGGTTTTTCCACTAAATGAACTTTAGTTTTGGATTGCGTTACATCCATGGTTAGCATGCGGCTTTAATTGGACTCTTTGACTTGCCTTTTTAAAGCTTATGTAAGGAGAGCTGTGGTAAATTTGTGTTGACATTTTCAAGGAACTCTTAAGGTGGGAAGAGTGCCATAAAGAGGATGGGGAATTATATGTTAAGGAAAATAAACACTTACAAAATCTAGCCATTTTCTTCCGCTCATCCCATTTACAGTCACATGCAGGACTGGAGCCTATCCAGTCCTAACCTTAACCAAGCTGTCACAGGGCAACCTGTCCACGTCACAAACACATAGAGTCCCTTCCACATTCGTGCACACAGCCAATTTCAGATTCAGTAATTAACCTGGGTGTCTGCTCATGGAAAGATGAGCAGACACCCAGATTAGTGCTAACCACCATGTCACACATGAAAAACCACAAACATGTCATGAAGCTTGGAAGCCTTATAGGAATTTAAAAATAAAATGAAATACAAATGTTCAAAATTACACCAACAAAAGCCAAACTTCTTCAGATTTCGTCCTAGATACCAAGTTTTACTCAATTCTGGACCCATAATTCAGCCTAATAGTAGACACTTGTTTCCTACTAAAAACATGTTTTTCATCCTGCTGGCTTTCTTAAAAAAAAAAAAAAGTAGAGCTTCCAAGCACAAGATGGAACAGCCCTGGTGACGTCACTAGGACATCATGAGCAAGTTTTTCCAGAGCCAAAGATGACATTGTACAACTCTTTTCATTCACTGCACAGTGCTTCCCACCACCAATGAAAGTGTTGGAGTGCTTTTTAAGCAAACACTTAATACAAGAGCAAGTTGTCTACCAATCAGGAGGTTGGTCGATCGATCTAGGCTTCTACAGTCCTTGTGAAAGTAGTTGGGCAAGATACTGAAGCCCGAGGTACACCAACACATCCATCAAACCCAGTTCAAGGGATGTGTAAATTTGATCTATCTATACCCAAAAAACAACCTTGCTTAAGAAAGCTGAAGATGTGAAACATGGAGCCTAATAAGTAAAATCTGACAGATGATGAGGTATTGTGGTAGAAAGTGGTAAAGATTTCCTGTATCTGTCTCCTCACCACAGTACAGCAGCTGGTTGTTCAATATTCAGGCCAGAGAAACATTCCTTCACAATAACATGTCTGGGACTGCACCACTTTACTACCACATCTAGTGTATTCTCTCCCACATTTCTCTTCATCATTCAGATTAACATCACTGTCTGTTCTAAAAGTCCTGAAGCCAGGTACGGTTACACCGTGGTCCAGGAAGTTTGAATGTGGCAAAATCTAGACAGAATAAACACATAATGTTCTTTGAATTCAGCTTTCATTCAGCTATTACGGGGATGTCCAACTGCAGGCCCAAAGGGCTGGTGTCCTGCAGGTTTTAGATGTGTCCTAGAGCCAGCTGATTTAAATGGCTAAATTACCTCCTCAACATGTCTTGAAGTTCTCCAGAATCCTGGTAATGAACTAATCATTTGATTCAGGTGTTTTGACCCAAGGTGATATCTGAAACCTTCAGGACATCGGCCCTTGAGGGCTGGAGTTGGACACCCCTGATCTATGACATAATTGTACTGCTTTTGGGCGCTTTTTTGAGACTGAGGTTAAGAGCTGTTATTTATGTGGGTAGTGTTTTAGCAGTGTGTCTCTTTGTAGGCTAAACAAATAAACATCCTGACCAATCACCTCAAACTACTGCTCCATATTAGAAGCTTAAAAAAGAACCTAAAAACCATGTTCTAAAAATGTAAAAGCTCGTGCAGTGTGGACACAGAAAAAGGGGGGCCACTACTTCCACCAGTTTATGTTGCCCAAAAGCACCTATAAGAGTTTATCCTCTGGACCCCATGAATCCATTTTCTTTGCATATTGTTAAAAAATAGACAAGAAAAAGTCAGATCATTAGTCATGGTATGAACCAACTGACCTATGCTGCTTAAGTGGGTAAAAAACTGCCCTTTTTTGTTGTTTTCTTGAAAGTGCTTTAGTTACAAACATTAACTTGACAGCAATAATCAAACAAGGAGTTTGGTAAGAAGAAAGAAAAAACATTGATTTTTATTTTTTTTTTTAAGAAAAGTGCCACAGTCTAAATCTCAGTGGGAGTTTTTTGTTCCACCCCAGTATGTGCACAAGTATTTGCCCCAGTGACCGTGTGGAGGCTCTCTGTGTGCATTGTCCACAGACAATAGAACTGTACGCAGGGCAGTATGGTGCTGCAGTGACCGCTGTGACCTGAAGCTGTGGCACATCAGACTGCAAGCCAAGAAACTGCTGCCACCATTGCACTGAGCCCACAGTGCATCAGCTCAGTTCCAGCGCTGAGAGACTGAACCTGACAGATTTCCCAACATTATCATGGTTGTCAATTCGGAGGACTTTGCTCTCTATGTAATTAGCCAAAACAAATAAAGTTCAGATACCATTAGCCATTTCCTTGTTGTCTTAATAAATCAGCAACATCTGCTCCTTCTGCACTCCTTCGTTTGAAGTGTACACAGCTTTAAAGGGGTGGCTAATAGACCCAGTCTGCTCCACATTAATCTCTGGCAAAAACAAACACTGCACCTCACTACATGTATATATTTATTTTTTGCTGCTACTTGCTTTAAAGATCTACGGATGCATATTTGAAGAATTTCAAACCCAGAGTTATTAATCTCATTTCAGAATGGATAGATACTACTACAGGTATCGAAAATATAACCACATCTTCAAATGGACCAATATGGATAAGGTATGGATGCAAGAAGCAGTTTAATATGCACATTGAAGGAAATATCCTGGTCAAAAATGAGTCCAAGATTCCTCACAGTGTTACTGGTGTCACCTGGTAAGTCACCAGACTTTTAGGACTAATGGAATAACATGAATTATATCTGAATATAGAAGCAGAAATTAGAGATCATCCATGTCTTTATGTCTTCATGACATTCCTGCAGTTTGACTAATTGATGTTTTGTCTGGCTTCATGGATAGGTAAAGTTGGGCATCATCTGCATAGCAATGAAAATGTATGCTGTGTCTTTAAAAAAGTTCCACACAATCATGTTGTGGATAAAATTTTAGTTTGTTGGGAGAGCCATTGTAAATGCTATGTAAATACACTGTAAGATGGACACTGCAGACTTCCTATACTTGTTATTAATCTCTGGCTCGCTTCAACAGCATGCCTTTTATCCTGTCTTCCTTCTCTCACCCCAACTGGTCGCAGCAGATGGCCACCCCTTCCTGAGCCTGGTTCTGCTGGAGGTTTCTTCCTTTTAAAAATGGAGTTTTTCATTCCCACTGTTGCCAAAGTGCTTCCTCATAGGGGTCATATGATTGTTGGGTTTTTCTCTGTATGTGTTATTATAGGGTCTACCTTACAATATAAAGCAGGCGACTGTTGTTGTGATTTGGCGCTTTATAAATAAAAATGAATCCTGTTACACAGTCACACAAAGGTGGTTATCACCAAAAATAAGAAAACAAAAACAAAAAACGTACACTCTGTCGGTGGTTACCATCCAGTTGGTAAGGCCTGACAAGATCTTACCATTGTTACTATTAAACTAACGTGCTGCTTAAAAGTAAGGGGTCTGTTCTTTTGGTGTATAAGACAGTTGGAGCTGCATTATTTCAACTGCTAGCATGGAGAAGCTGATAAAGCAGCAGAGCAGATAAAAACAAATCTAAACTCACAATTCCATTATGCAATTATTTATAAGAAAAAAAATAATAAAGAAAACATTCAAAACATACAAAATGTGTTACAGACAAATGGTCAAAATAGAAAGAAAGGCACCTCTAACAATCTATATTTTTTTTATTGTTGCCACTCGAGTGATCTCTAAAAACTATAGATCCTGTTGCACACCAAGGTCCAGGAAATCTTCTAGGAGAGGAGGCATTACTTTCCAGAAAGAACTGATTGGCCATAGGTGATGATTTTGTATTTATGGATCTCTTCCCTCAAGCCTAACCTGCTCTCTGGAGCAGGTTTAGGTATGGTGCATAAGAACATCGACATTAGATCGTTACTGATTCTGGTTGATGGTTCTCACCCAACTGATATAATAATTCCTTATATCTAAAAATAATGCTCTTATTTGCTGAATCAATAGGAGATGCAGTCCTCATACCAACATAGTGTGTACCAAATACATAAAGTAGACACTCACAGACAACAGTGGTTATATTTATTTTTTAGCACCTGTGGACACATAGAGCAGTGTCTAGAAATTGGTAGGGACATTTGCGTCTCTCATAATTGTATGTCCTTGTGTTTGTATGATTTCATGAATGTCCAAAATATAGCCATTTACTCCTTTTTCTAAAGTAAACTAATGACGTATAGGGAGGGAGTAGAGCATGAGTGAATAAGGGAGTGAATTGACAAATTATGTAGTTTTTCCGTGACTTTTTTGGGGGGTCTGTTTTTATTTATGAGTCACTGATATCTTGATGTAGCACAAATAAAGAAAGCTTTGATATTTACCAGTCTAAAGACTTTCCACCTGGAAGGACTTTCCTAGATAACATCTTTTTTCCTGCATAGGATTAGGTATGTTCTTCATTTTTGGACTGTCAGACAGACACTGCAGACTTCCTATGGAGGAGATGGATGCGCTCCACCTGGTGTGATCCTGTCACTAATGAGACCTTATCAGCAGCAGTGAGGCTGCTTCTGCTATCTTTTACACACAGACGTGAACCAGCATGTTTAATGTGTTTTCTCCGATTAGATGTTTATCTCTGTTTTCCACCTTATCTGACTGACTACACATTAATCAAACACTCCTACTTTTAGCCATAAATGATAATACCAATTGACAACTGTGGCCTCTGTTTTCAGTACACGCGCATACCTAGAGTTTCCTTTCCATACCTTCCTGTCAATGCAACATTCCTTTCCCAGAGTTTTTTTGCCTTGCCAGGTATTCCAGCTTGCACGTCCAACATTCCCAGCTGTACGTCTGCCCACAGTGAAGCCATAACACCCCTGTCTCTGCAGCCATTTAGTGCTGGGAATGCTGCCTGTGTGTGGTGCAGGGGGGTGGGGGTGGGAGTTACGTGTGTGTGTGTGTGTTTGTGAGTGTGTATCGTATCCAAACTTTTGCGTGTGTGTTGATGACTTCATCCTCAACCCAGTCCCAGGCGTCAGGGCATATTTTTAACAATGTGTGTGCATGTGTGTGTGTCTAAGACTTGTGAATGAGAATTGCTGTTATAGAGCCCAGAGCTGTTTCGCATTACAAGGAAGCTGGGGTTAATTTCCTGTTGATGGACGCGGCTGACTTGCAGATAAAAACAGGTTTAACAGGGCGGGATTAAGCAGCCGCTGTAGCACTCAGCTGTTTAGGAGGTGAGACTAGTAGGTGAAGTGTAGCATTAAATCTGAGGTATTTGGGCCAATACATACATGTAAGGGGTGAACTGAGAGATGCTGAGAGGATTTTATCATATTGTAACATTATGGTTTAGGTTACAGTAGCCTGGAGTAAGGTTTACTTAAAGTAAAGCTAGATTTTGTCAGCTGAAGTGGCTAATGACCTCTCTTGGAACCTCTCTTGTAAATATGAATAGTCTTTATGCATATTGGTAGTAGCTGGTCACTAAATTCAATTTGGGATGCTCTGGTTGTCTGAATATAGCCTGCATGTGTCAGTTTGATCAGAGTGTAAAAGACTAAACCTAAATTTTGAGGTTTAAAATTAAAACAATGACTTAAAAAAGTTTTCTTTGTATAGCTGAGGGAAACTGCAGAACTGAGTGGTAATTTTCTCATATAAGTGAAAGTCATCACATTACAGACGTAATACCCAGTGCAGCTTTAAATTCATAGAAATGAATGACACATTAAGCTGATATCTGATATTTGTTGCTAAAATGAACAGTTCGTTGGAATTGAATTGGTTTTGTTGACCGATTTTCTGCCACTTTACTGTATTATACTGGTAAAAAGGCTAACCCTGTTGCATGTGTAATGTATTGTAGGCTGTGCTTTGAGGCTTTGAGAGCCTCATTCATTAAGAAAAACTCCCAAATCAGCAACCAAACAGAGACACACAAATGCGCTTGTAGTCTCTGCACATAGTTCATGGGAGACTTCCAGCCTTACCCGTGAGAGAAGACAGATTTAAGATACATACAGTAGTAGTTAGCACTCCCTCCACGTCACGCTCCACAGAACTCCTCAAGGGACCCTATAGGAAACCCATCCCTCCTTTTCCCCTCTTAATAAGGGGCCACATTTTATATGGCTGCGACAGAAGGTTTGTGTTAGCATCGTTAGCAATAGCCACAGTCCCAGTCACTACCGCCCTACCCCTCTTCTCAGGAACACCTGGGACTCATTCTGACCCTGCAGGCCACACCATCACTTTGGCGGTACCTGACCAGAGACTAGGCGCCCCAGTGCGGTCCTGTGTGGATTACCCTTTTCCATTAATTCAGAGTAGCTGAGAGAGAATGAAGGGAGTAACCGCAGTGTTTCTCGTAAGTTTACATTTTAGAGGCTCCTTCAGTATGACAGACGCCTGATTGGACTGAGATGGATGCGTTTGGCCACTGATGTGCAGAGAGGAATGCCACAGCATGAGGAGGAAGTGGGATGTTAGCAGAAGTCTGAGTAAAAGTTCAAATACCAGGAGGTGAATGAATGTGTACTACATATGTGCTCTGGCACAGTAATAACAAGTGGACATGCACAAACAGACATACACACAGACACAGAGGGGCTTTGAGTGGCTGAGTAATCTCCTGTTTTCTTTACAGTATGTTGTAGAAACCACTAATCTTCTCCTGCCTCAGATAATTATTAATATATTTTTTTCAATTCAATTCAATTTTATTTATATAGCGCCAAATCACGACAACAGTCGCCTCAAGGCACTTTACATTGTACAGTAGATCGTGTATGTCAGTAAAAGTATCTTATGTTCTTTCTTGGTCAACTATATACCTATGAATAATAGTATAAGTTAGTTTTTCATTTATGTAAAATAAATGAAATATTAATGCACCATAGAGTGCCAGTGAGTCAGAAAGTAAAGAGAGAAAACATAAGGCAGAAAATGCATTTCAAGGGAGTAAAGTAAAGTTGATGGAGCTGGGCTGAGTACCCATAGTGGTGTCACCAATGGTGTAATGTAAATGTAGCAAATGTATTCAACATTTAGTTATTAATACCCAAGAAAACAAAAATGAGTAAGTAACCAGCACAGTTTTTCCAACTAGCTTGCCCATAAACATGGAAAAGCAAAAACTTAGGACCAGTCCAAGTAACACTAACGTTAGCAGCAGTGCTGAAATACAGCGACTCAAACTGTATCAATTACACCCCTTTTAACTAGTACTTATTTGATTTACTCGAATCGACGAGGGTTCCATTAGGTGGTTGTACTTTTTAGCAGGTACCTTTTAAATATCTACTCCGCCGGGGTTTAAAGTAATCTGAGCCAATCCGAATGTGATGTTAACAGATTGCATGCCACCGATTGGCCAGATAGTGGGGTCATACTTCATTCGAGCTATTAGAGTGACTCCTTAACAAAAATCGAAAAAACACCATCTTTGAAACCCAGCAATAGGATATTAGAGGACAATGGCTCCACACAAACCAGCACCATAGTCCAGCAACGAGATGCAGATGGTTGCTGTCGGTTTATCCGCAGATATGTCCTACATTGTTGTATTGTTTGTGTCGCATACAAATGATGTCACAGGACTTTTGGTGCCATGGCTAACCGTACATTCTGGTGGTGCTCAATTGTAATGGAGAAAAATTGAAAAGAAGTAGAGTAGCGCTGAGTCAAGGTGAGCTGAGTAGGTACTAGTGGAAAAGGGCTAGCTGTGCAAGCATTAACAATGTGTTGATAACACAGTGCCTCCTAGCTAGCATCCACCGTTAGCAACAGAATTATAAGCTTAATGACTGAAAGATGCTAATTAAAATCCACATTAGGAATCATTAACTTTTGTCAACACAATTTTATGCCCACAAGCTTGTACCCTTTTTTTTTTTCAAAGATAAGACTTAAAAGACTCAATTCAAGCTGTCTAAGTGATGCAAATGTGAGTCCCCTTACCGTCTTTGGGAAAAATTAATGGGAATCAGGATGAATGAAATAGCTCTTTCAGTATTGCAACTTTATTACGCCCTCGTTACAACTGATCTTTTACAAGGTTTTATGTTACAATACATCGTATCTTTTTTACATCAACTTTTTGCTAATATTTTTAGATTTGAAATTTTCTCTATAAGGGATAGCAACACTCCCCCTGTGCTAGTCTTTGTGTCAAATCTCTATGTTTATAGCTTTGATGGTTCACTAAAGATTCTTGTGGTAATGTGTAAGTGTGCATTTGCATCTTTACATGACAGAATATGTGTAAACCCCCTGTCTCCAACCCCTTGTAATGTTAACCCACAGTCTACACCACAGTTGGCCCAAAGTCTGCCAGCCCCCTCCTCATATTTATCCCAACATCACACTCCACCCTCCCCTCTCAAAAGTCCCCTACTTCTCTATCCGCTATCCTCCTCCACTTCCCCCTCACATTCCTGAATTTCACTGCCATAAACAACTATTAACTTAATGGTTACAAAAATCATTAAAGAAGGAACATCTGTGCACCCGGCACAGCCAATCAGGGGAGTCAATAAGCAACTGAGGTCGGGAACGAAGAACGCGGTTGGCTGTTTAAAACGCTTGCACCTTGTTGCGTCCCTCCCACTGCCATGCACGCTCTTTATAGTCTGTTTAGTGAGGGGAAGAAACAGCGGGACGCGGCCGGGTAAAAAAAGAGAAGGCGGGGTGGGGGTTTTTAGCAAAGACACACAAACACATGGAAATGGTTAGCATCTCAGCAGTGGCAGACTGCAGCTTGCTCTCTTTCGTTCTCTGTTCTTTTTCTTTTTCAATTTTTATGTCTCAAAATAGGAACCAGATTGCTGCTGTGGCTGCTTAATTTGGGCCCCTTCAGCATTTAAGGATGTAACTGCAAATTGAGGTGGAAAATTATAAGAAAATAAAAAAACTGATCGGTTTCAGTGTGGGCATAAATCACATAATTACAGAAGTGAAACAAGCTTGAGCTTTTTCAGTTAAGGGTATGCTTACACTGCTACCGCTCTATTAATTCCACTTTAAGCTATAAGAGAGTGACACAGTCTATATATTAACAGATACAAGTAAATATAATGGAAATATCTATATCTGTGGTAAGTAAAATGCTCCTTTACTCCCTTAGCTACCTTTGAGTTTGTTTGTTTTTTTTTTCTTTTTGCCTGTCCCATTTGGTTCTTTAGCCGTCAGAATTGTTGTCGGCCTTGCCGTATTGGTCCATTTGATCGACCTTTGTTGTTATTATTTATTTTATTTTCAGTTGTTACAGACGGGAAAGACATGACTGAGGGATAGGAAAGGGAGAAAGAAAGATGAAGGAAAAGAAAAGCAGAAGGGAAGAGGGACAGTGAGAGAGGGCACTTAAAAAGAGAAAGAAGAGAAAAAAAATCTCCTGGATCACCTGTTGAGAGAAAAAGAAGAGAAGACAAGCAAAAAAAAACAGAGCAACATACTAAACACAACACCATCACGTTAATCTAGCTAAGTGTAAACTGCAGTAAATACTAAATATTGAATGTTGTTGTGTAGCAAGCAGGACCGACAGCGCACAATGTGCTTGGAAATAGCAGCCAATAGAGGTGTAGTTTATATCTATGAACAGTGACCACCCTTGTGCACACCTGTGTGGATCAGCGCGCTTGTATTCAAAAGGTTTCCCCATGTAATGGTCTGCTAGAGGATGTAGAGAGCCATAGCCCTGTCCCCCAGGGCATGAAGCAGGCATGGAGGAGATCCAGGCCCCAGACATCCAGAGGCCCCAGAGTGCGAGAGCCCAAGGAGGACCACTGGGGGGGCATCCATGTAGTGGGGCAGAAGAAGAATTATGGAAGGAGCAGTTAATTGGAAGAACTGTAGATTTTGACCAGTTAATTGAATAATCTGAAACTCTTGAAAACCAGTTTATTAGAGTAATTACCTCAGAAAGGTTGGTTTGTGAGTTTTGGAGAAAAAGCAACACATCATCCGCATAAAGACTGATTTTATGTTCTACGTTCTTACATTTTATGCCCTTAATTGTTGTAGCCTGTCTAAATGCTGCTGCTAGTGGTTCGATAAAAATTGCAAAAAGTGAGGGGAAGAGTGGGCATCCCTGTCTGGTGCCCCTCAGGAGACAGAAGCTGGAGGATGTCTGGTCATTTGTTCTGACACAAGCTGTTGGGGAATTATATAATATTCTTAGCCAGTTTATGAACATGCGGAGTGAAGTGGAAAAAAAGTGCGATAGAGAGAGTGAGAGAAAGAGAAAAAAAGCCACAGCTCGCGTCGTTCACGTCAAAGATCCGGCTCTAAGACCGGTCGCCGGTTTGATCCCTGGGTTCTCTGTCCTGGTCATTGTGTCCTTGGGCAAGACACTGGTGTTGGCCAGAGGGGCCGATGGCACGATATGGCAGCCTCGCTTCTGTCAGTCTGCCCCAGGGCAGCTGTAGCTACAACTGTAGCTGCCTCCACCAGTGTGTGAATGTGAGAGTGAATGAATAGTGGAATTGTAAAAAGTGCTTTTGGTTCCTTGAAAAGCACTATATAAATGCAATCCATTATGATTATTATTTCATTCGCAACCGACACATCACCACCGTGCAGAACGCCTGCGGCCACCGCTGCTTTCCCTCAGTCCAGATTGAGTGTGACTCATATCAGGCGCAGACCCTTGTCTCCGCTCTGTGAGTCTCAGCGGCTGAGAGGGAAACGCTGTAGCAGACCCCTTTGCCCCGAGATGAAAGCATTTTCCACTACACATAATGCGCATGAAAATAATACACACATTGTATAATCAGAGCACCAAAAGGCCAGAAATACATTCGCTGCATACAATGAAACTGCTGTGCCATTTGGTTTACTGCACAGGGCCCTGGAGCCAAGTTCAAGCGACATGGTGAGAGCTGTAGTCCTGCACAGAGCCACGTTTGAACGAAGCTCCAGCGAGGTGTTTCCTCACACGCTACCTGGGGCCAAGGTGGGGGTTGAAATGGTGTTCATTTTAGCAACTGTTTTTTTATGACGTGACAAAGTTATTGCTGCAGGTGAGGACAGCGCGGGGAGGGACGTAGGGCGGAAGAGCAGCGATGTGAGCGTTTGCATTCACGGGAGCGCCAATGAATGCAAGAGAACAGTTTTCTCGCCACTCGTGGCTGGTTTTCATGTTCCCACGGAGTTGGAGCCAAGGTTTCCTGATGTGTCCGTCGGGAGTCGAGTACAGAAGACCAAACTGAAGAGGGTCTGGAAAATGGCGGCTGCTTTGAGTAACATAAACAGATCATAAAAAGGCTCTTCAGTTTGACTTTGGGAGTCGAGTGCAGCTCAAGACTCTCAGTTTATAGACTGGAGTTGGAGTAGGCATCACTTCAGCAGTCTCTCCTCTGATTTGGGTCACATCCAAGACTCAGGGAGCGATGTCTCAGTGTGTTTAGACGTTACAGATCTCTAGTCACTTAATAAAACCTACATTCACTCACATTTGATATACCACGCGGGGACTGTGGCAGAAGTTAGTTCAATATGGGGAAATTCACCGGGTCACTGCAACAAGGAGGCCTTCCAGGACATATTACATCAGCTCAGTCTTACAAGTGGAGTCAGATATTTTGGCTGCTCTCTGAGAGTTGCCACTTTTTCGAGACTGTCTCCACCCGTCCCGGCAGAGGTGTTGGCAGTGGTACCTCAAGCTTGGAGACAGGTTTCCAGTCGACCTTGGTCTTGCCTCAGTCGAATATTACAACGGTCTGTCTTCTTGATAAATAAATTTCTCAGAAAAGCTGTTGTGAGTTCACAGTATGAGCTCTGGAAGTGAGTACGGTGTGGTTTGGAGGCCTCGAATGTTGATGCTGGCACAGCGAGGTGTAAAAGTTATGCAGGCACACCGCAAAACTGTAAACTAGGACTTCCTTGTTCAGTAGTGTGCCACCGTTTTCTGACATTGTGTGTGAAATATGGCAATTTGGCAATGTGTTTGGACTTATGGGAATTTCAGGGGGTAGTAATAACAGCATGAACACTGAAAAAAGAATTTGAAGTGAGACTGTGAAGCTTTTGAAAGAAGGAAAGCAAAAGTAAAATTTATGAACGCACCCTTGTTCAGTTAATTCCTTTTCCCCCCTCTCTCCTTGCTCTCTAGCTTTCCCTCTCCCTGAGAGTGACTGAGTCAAACCCTTTCGTCTCCTCTCGCCTGTAAATCCAATCAGAAGTGTATGCTGTGACGTAATGCAAGAATGAATTAATGATTCATAAATGAAAGAAACTGAATTAAAGCGAAAGAAAGGAAAAATAGCAAAACCACTACATGTTGGAAAAAAGTTGGGGGAGACAGATGCAAGTTTAAAATGTCTTGCATGTTTGTTTTCACTTTAGTTTGGGGTAGCTGGATATTATCTTCCATATCATTTCATCAACCCCAGTCAGCATGAGTGATTATCACTGGAGACATGAAATAAACGTGCTACTTTAAATATGTGGATGAAATGCGAAAAAAATTATCCAAAATATATCAAATGGAGTCAAAAACTTTGACTTTGGATGCAGCACTTTGCCTACAAACGTGTGGATTTTGTCGCATGTTTTTTGGGAAACCGTAGTTGTCACGGGTCATGTTGTGCTGTTTGGATGATTTCTGCTTCCCCCAGTGTGTGGGACTCTGAAAGGCCACCTGTTAGGCTTGCAGCTTACTGTGACTGTAGTAGTTGTTTTTATCTTCATTTTTCTTGCTTCAGCATTTTTGCAAATGCAGGCTCTGGAGGCAAAAGCAAAAGAAATCACTCTGATAATATCATGAGGGTGATCTCACTTTGGATGTAACTGCAAATTGACTGGAGTTAACCTCTTTTCCCAAAATCTTCACCCTTTTTTTAATCAGAATCAGAATCAGAATCAGAATACTTTATTCATCCCGAGGGAAATTAGGGGTTACAGCAGGCAGCACGCTAATGGCGCATGCGCACTCACAAAGGAACCTTCTGACCAACTTTACACAAACATCACATTGGGCAGACATGTCAGAAGGTAGGCTGATAGGAAAAAAAACAACGAAAATACACTACATGAGGTAAGAGGAGGAGAAAAAAAACTCCACTCAGACTGAGCTCCTAGTGGGAGAACAGTTTGATAAAAGAAAAAGAAAAAGTGTCTCTCACAAGATTCCCAGCTTTATTATTGTGTATCAAATGGTAAATGGTACTGCCAGGATTTAGGTTTATGAGGGACTATTAATTAGATTTTTTTTAATTGTTGTTTTTTAATTAGATTTTTTTTAATTGTTGTTTTTTAGTATTTATAAGTGGTGGCTGAAGGCAGGTTGGATTTCCTGTAATGATTTTAATCTTGGGCATTTTATCAAATGTTTAGTTTTGGCTTACACTGTAAAATGCAGTACAACCCTACTATAGCAACTCCAGGAGATTGCACCGTTTTAGCTTTTGAAACAGAAATAACTACTATTAGATAGTTAATTCACAATGAATTATTGTGATGTAAGCCTTTTTTATATTCAGCTCAATTCCGTTTTATTTATGGCAATACGAGTTGCCTCAAAGTGCTTTATACTGCAAGATAAGGACCCAACAATACAGAGAAAAACCATCAGCAACAGCTATGAGCAAGCACTTGGTGAAAGTGGGAAGGAAAAACTCCACTTCAACAGGAAGAAACCTCCAGCAGAACCATGCTCAGGGAAGGTCAGCCATCTTCAATTATGTAAAGTACACATGTGAACATTTTAACTTCATTGTGGACTTGAGTATTTTTGATACAGGGCCAGATTTAGCCCCTCAATTTTTTATTTTTTGCGTCTACTGACTGATTTTATATGTGATTTCTGCTATTTTCCCTTTAAGAAATATTTACTTCTGTGCATTTACCTCATGTTTGACTGTTTGGAACTTAGATAACTGTTGCATACTGCTGCGGCAGGATGCGGCTCACATCTTATTTGGCGATTGTCAGCCCTGTAATTGTTTTTTAAGAGTTAAGTTTTACGCTGTTTTATCTATGCCCTGTGTAGTCTATATGAGCCTCTGCCACTGTTCCATAGAGGAAGCTCCTGTCTGGCAAACAGTCAGCGTAAGCTGGTTCATAAATATTAGTTTAAGGCCTCGGCCCGCCATGTTCTGCCATCTCCTCTCGGCAGCCAGGGTCAGAGGAGCCATAAAACATGATTAAGTGAAGGAGCTGTAGCTGTAAAGTTCATTCAAGCCGCTCATGGATGAAAAATGACAGTGAAATCAGTCGCAGCATGGGAACACGTCTGGGCTCTCGGTAATGATTAAACCCCTGGTTTGGATAACCAGTGGCAGACGGACACAGAGCTGTGATATCTAGGAGAGCAGAAACATCTGCAGTGTGTTCTTTTTTATCACATAATGAGATTTGCAAAGGAAGATTTAGGGTTTGTAGTACAGTCTGAGCTATACAGCAATTATCTAGACTGCACTAACATAACATTGCAGGACATGCCGGTCACAAATCATGTGGACACTGTCACATTTACCGTAATAAGCAAGATAATGCAGCAGGTTACTGATTGCATCCTTTGAAGAAGAAACACTGCAGCTGTGTTACTGGCCATAAACTAAGCAAGAATATACAATATATACCATTGTATTCACGTGTCTCATGGCACCAGCGACTCTTTCAGTAATTAAGAAGACTGCACCTTGTTTGAAATTGTCTCTGAAACAACATCAGAAGTGGTTTGCACAAACTGTTACGACTTTCAGCAGTTTTTTGTCAGTTTTGTGTAGACTGCACTACCCCAGCTGCAGGTGCCCTCCTGCTGGACTTCAAGCAGACTTCAAAACCTGGACTGTCCATTTATTCTGCAGTCACACTACAGGAAACATTGTTTGGCCACTGCAGCACAAACAAAATTACTGATATCCAGTGTTGGGCAAGTTACTTTGAAAAAGTAATTAATTATAGTTACTAGTTACTTCTTCAAAAAAATAACTGAGTTAGTAAGTGAGTTACAAGATTGTAAAAGTAATTAATTACTTGAAAAGTACTTAAATTTTTTTTTTTTAACCCTCTGGGGTCCAGGGTGTAATTGGCCATTTTTGACTACTTTTGATGTTTCCTCCACATTTCACCTTTAAAAACTCTTTACTTTCCCTTGTTTGGTATCATCCTTTTCAGCACAACCTCACGTGTCTGAATTTATAGTTATGTTTTCATTTTGACATACTGTATTAACACAATTGATCTAAAATCAGACCAAAAACATAAAATCAGAGTAGAAAAAGTTATATCTTTTACTGTAACATCCACAAACATGTTTAATGGATCATATTTCATAACTTTAAATGCAAATATAAATGTGCATATGATTTTAAAATTGACCAAGTTTAGCAAACAACAAAGTTATTTGCAGCCATTTACCTTTTACCCTTTTTTAAATAACCACTTCAAACTATTTACATAACCATCAGGTGTTCTGCATTCAATAAGATGCCACACAAATTATCTGTGCCACTCCAAAAAAATAATTTCTGTCCACTATAAAGGAGAACATCACAGTCTGATACCTGAAAGCAGGAGGTGTTTCACTCCTGTTTCTACCTGGAGACAGCAGTCACCTCATTGTTCTGATACACAAAACAAAACTATCCACAACACTACACACTAACTACACAAGACAACACATTAACTACACACTCCAAACACGCTAAACAGCACAAATCTCTCAAATCTCAAAACTCGCTCTCTTTTTATGCTGTCTTTATCTCTGTCTCTGTCTCTCTCGCTCTCTCTCTCCGTCACTCCTAACTTCCTTCTCTTCCTAAACAACCAAATGTCATGTTGCCATATCATTTTTTGATTGGTTGAAATGGTGCATTTTTCTACCAACATGAACGGGCTTTTTTTTGTTTTTTTAATTTTTTTGGTCATAAGCAGAGAGTGCTTGGTAGCGCTGTCCTTAGACACTAAACGTGGCAAAACTATTCAGTAAAAACACGCGTATATATTGTTTATCACGACTCTGGTTTTACGTGGCCTATCAACACAATTTAAAAACTGGTATATATCATCTTGTTGCTTTGTCATCTTAAAGTGGTCATGTGATTGGCTTACCACGACTACTTTATTCTTCCTCAGTCAAACAGCAGCACTCGTGCGATTGTTTTGCCCCCTTAGCTCCAGGTGTTGTGCCAAAAACTGATAGTCTACCAGACAGTGATTGCTGACCGCGGGAGCATGCGCAGCTGCTAAAAGCTGTACTTTTTACTTACGTAGACAGCTACTTCCGTGCAACTGATATAACATGCGGTAAGCTGAACGCAGCTTCAACCGTCTGTTTGTTGAAAAATAGTAACGCGACTGCAGCCCGCATCTTCTTGTTAGTAACGGTAACGGCGTTGTAACGATAGGAATAGTAATTAGTTAGATTACTCGTTACTGAAAAAAGCCATTCTAGCCATTTCCTTCATTCCTGAGTTTCAAAAATGGTATTTTTTAATTTTGTGAATGAGACTCCCTCATGATCCATGGCTACTGACCAGCCAATCAGTGACATGCAGTCTGACCACATCACATTTTAGTACCAGTTTGGATTGCTTGGAACCGTGGCCGAGCAGGTACTGAAAAAATACCTGGTACTATGACCTAATGGAAAACCCTGGAAACCGTGGCCAACCTATCCAATAAGCTGCTAGTGGAAAAGGGACTATAGAGTCCTCCCAGGCCCTCATAGAAATAGTGATGTTTTTTCACCAGAACAGCAGTTTAACTTGAAATTTACCATGTAACCTTGCACTTATATTATATATTGTATATATATATTACCAGTTGGCAACCAGTTAGCAACCAGTCCAACTCCAGTCTATGGTCTCAGACTAATTGTGCTCATCAACACAGAATGATTCGACTGATTCATTGCAATATGTTGAAAATTTGTCTGCATTCATAAATTAGGAGGCAATCATTTCCAGATTGTCACCAGTCTGTCTTGTAATGATTGCAATCAGCCCGACTTGGACCTCGATTGGTTGGAGACAGGTTGCAATGACTTCCAATGGTGGTCATGCACATGCTGAGGGTGTTGCAGGCTCAACATCTGGAGGCAACTGCTTGCTTGGTCACTGAAAACTTAAATGCAAACATGTCAGTCAGTATGACTGACTACAGACCAACTATCAGTAAAAAAACATGAGTAATGAGTGAATGGCCTTATAGATGGAGCTTTAGGTTTAGTGTTTGCATGCATTCTTCTCTTTACTATGTTTTGCCATGTAAAAAAAAGGAGCTGCATTGGCTGGGCAAGAAGGATATCGTCCAGTATAGCGTCACAGCACAGTAAGTTCAACAAAGAAAGCTTTTTGTTTCAATTTATCACACTGACATTTAAAAAGCATATCATTTGAATGTGCTTCCTCTCGGGCAACATCCGTAGCTCTCTTGATCAAACAGACAGGAAGGTAATGCCTTTTGTTAGCGCTGCTGAATGACACTGACGCTGCCAGGAGTAATTACGGGTAATTGGCAGGACAATGAGGTGATGACAGCTGTGGAGTCGTTGCAACATAAGGGCAGGGATGGGCCCAACCCTCAATATGGGCAGTACTCACTCCCCACCACTGTCATGACTGACTGGGCACAATTAAGGCACACAATAACCTTTTTGTGGAACCCCGTCCGGTGCATATCAACATCACATCTGAAGGAGGGAATTTTTTTCCACACCACACTTTTTCTGTGTGTTGCCCTAGAGAAGCATTTATTTTAATCAAAGAAAAGAAAGACAAATAAATGTATTCACGAAAGGGTTTATAGGTCTGCAGGAACCTCAATCAAAATAAACCTTTGAGAGGTGTAAGAAAATACTTGGAGGACAGAGGCCTGGCTTTAATGATGATAGCCAGAATGAGGAAGGCTCTTAAACACTGTATTAGTTATTCTTTTCATTTTGTGTGACAGCTTGTTTCTGTGGTAGCAAAGGTTTAAAAAAGAAAAAGCAGAAAGAAACCGAAAGTTAATTCACTTGTCGTTCTTGGCACCGGTGGACCTTCCTTCCTCTCCACCCTCAAGTCAAATGAGGGATTTGGTGGTTAAGAAAAAAATGGAATTGGTTGTTGTTGGGAATTTCCTGTCAAATTTGCTGAGTGCTTCTTTTGCTCAGCAACACATTAACCTCTGTTTGCCTGTGGGAAGAACCGAGCCCAGAGCCCTTTCAAACTAACCAACACAAGCGCAAACACACTGACCTACACCACCAAACCATCCCACACACCAACCTGTAAATGCTCTTTTGCACAATATTATTACTAGATATATTATATATTATTATTTTTTTTGCACTAACTTGTCTTGTAGCACCTTGGTTCCTGGAGGAACGTCGTTTCGCCTCACTGTGTATTTTTAAACTGTATATGGTTGAAGTGACAATAAAGTTGAACTTGAACTTGAACTTGAACTTGAAACTAAAGACGGACCCAGTGCCTGGGAAAGTAATCCTATTTATTCCATTTTCTTTTCTTTTTTTCCAGCTGGAGGAGGTTCCCTGTTCACACTTGAGTCATGTTCTGAGTCATTTAGTGTTGAAGCTGGGGCAGATGGATGGGTCAACATAGCATTTAGATTAGAGATTACTGTTTGTTTCCCTTGTGTCAGCATTTCTGTACAGATATGCAAAAAGTTAGATTTGTATTATGTAGCTAACGAGAAAGTGGCTTTTCAGCCTTGTTTTTATTATAAATGAAGCCCCAGAAGTAAATCAACAGCAATCTCAACTTCACTTCAACTGAGCATTTTAACAATAGCAGCCATACTGAAAGCAGTCAGGAGGTGCACAAATAGATTACCTTGAGTGATGGATCATCCAAATTTAGGGGTTGAGATTATAATTTTGTAAGAAACTTCTTAAAGTTATACTTCTGTCATTCCAGTCAAAAAAAAAAAATGAAAATTTTCTTTTCTTCTTTCTAGCAGAAGCATCAGAGTTAGTCTCCAATGCGAGAGAGCTTTAATTTTTCTAACTTGAAAATGAACCGATAAACATATCAACCAGAATATGTCACTGTTAAGTTAAACATTTAATCTTCATTGCAGTTTTTAAAGGGACTTATTTCTATTACACTTATTAAATCATAGTATTTAAATATGGGTCAGCAACTGTTTCCAAATTTATAATTCTAATTTCTTGGTCCAGTGTGGTAAACCTTCACCTGATATACTTTTTTCCAGAGTAAGCAAATCAATAAATTGTTGCTATAAAAGTAACAGGATGGACAGAGAGTGGCTAACTATGGCACACAAATTTTAACCGGTTTGTTGTGGTGAAGAAAGACACAGTGAGCATTGAGAGACAAAAAAAGAGCAATAGCGATACAGAGTCATGAGACATTAAACGGACTAATACTGAAACTAATACACACAGAAATGTCAGCCTATTGAGAACAAAAATGGTAATATCCCTGCACAAACCATTCTTGTTATCAATCTAATAAAAGTACGTATTTTAAATCTGGGCTGTTTATTGAGACTTTGTGTGTTACCCAATGGCATGGCAATGAACTTTGGTGGGACAAAGCCCCCATTGAACTTTTCCCTCATAGATAAAACTTAAAGTGAATCAGTGGCTTAATATGAAGATAGATAGGGGAGAAAGAAAATACAGTTTTGCTTTTTATTTTTGCAGAGGTCAACAAAGTTTAGAAACAGTCTTTTGCAGGAGGGAAAACCACCACTGTAATGATAAATGATAAAATACCGTATTAAAAAATATATACAACAAAGAGGCGTACAGAGGCTGCTCTTGAGTGCAAAAGAAAGACGTATTAAAGGTTACTTTTACTCATTTAAAAATCACATAGGCTTGATTTGCAATAGAAAGATGGTGTTACTTTCAAAGTGTGCATATAATAAACGGTCCAACGCATTAATTTACCTCCTTCCTACAGTCGTAGTTTAAGCGCGTATAAAAGAATTTAACAGCTGCTAAAAGCGTTCACTTCTCTGTTGTTCCGGCACCTTGTCATAGACGTCCAACAGCAACAATTCCAAGATAGACTGATCATCGATCATCGTGCGTGAGGTGATAAGATTCGATAACCTGCCATGGAACTTAGTTTTGGTCAAAATGTATACAACCTGTAAATGCCAACACCCTGAAACCTTCTGACACGGTGTGAGAATGTTACCTTTCGTACATTTAACACATCAATTTAAGTAAAACAGGCCTTTTTGAAAGGTGGGACTCATATGGACACATCAGTAGCTGTCTTAATTTGACTATCATCCCTCAGGGGAACACATCACTGCCTTGGAGGCAGATGGACAACATCATTGTGAGTGTGTGTGTTTATGCCAGACACTAAAGGGCAGACTGGTGGCAGAGTGTTATCTCTTCCATCAGTGCTCGTGTCTCGTCAGTGCAGGATGACGAACTGAAAGGTCGCAGCGTGTCGCGAGTGAAATGTCACCAGGCCGTTCCCGTCCCGTTCCCGTTATGTCTGTCATGTAGCGTCACTGTGAACAACAGGCTCCCGTTTTGCTGCTGAGGGACATTAAAACATCAAACATCCTGGTGACCTGATCATGGACAAAGCTCCTGTTTATGTAATGTGGTGGCATGCAAGGGAATTTGAAATCGCTGTGACTCAGCAAACAAGACTGAAGCAAATAAAAAGCACTGTAACTGAGCTCTTTTATTAGCACACTTTGTTTACTGAAGTTGGCGCCTGGATAGTACACAAAAAGCTCTTTTGTTTGACTTGACTTTTTTCTCCTGTGACCAGCGTACAATACACATTTTTGGGGTGAAGGAGAATGAAAACAGGGAATGAATAGGGGGCCTGTGGAGAGTTGTGTCAGAATGTGCTGATGATAAGCTTGGCATGGCTAATATTGAGCGCGCAGAGACAGAGCGTAGCTATCTGTGCTGTGCATTTTGGAGTCGTCTGTGGGAAAGAGACAGGCCTTAGTGTGGGAAATGGCCTTCTTTTGATATGGTGCTGAAGATCAGCAGTCCACCATTATCTTCGATGGAAAGTTCAGCTTGGTTTGGAGAGGCCAAATGCAGAATGAGGGTTTTTGTCCACTGGTCTGACCCTGTGTCATCCTCATGGACTCAGCTAGTAAGCAGAGCCTTTGAGGATTCTTGATAAATTGGGCAGATAAGTGGTTTGATACAAATCTCCAGCCACGAAATCTGGCTCTATTAGATTGAAAGTGGAATTGATAAATGTGAGCAATGTTGCCGCTCATGAAACCAATCCGCTTGCTGTCTGCCTCGCCCCTCTTGTCTGTCTCTAGTCCTTCTGGCTCCAGGCCTGAGTCACATGGTTGACTGATCAAGTCGGGGTGTTGAAGCGAGCTCAGTGGGTGAAATGCAGGAGCTCTAATGGGCTGCTGCTAGGGCTGAAATCAGTCTTAGTAGGCCAAGCCCTCTATGTGGCACGCAGAGGAACACAAACGCACTTTTCTACCCTCCTCCCGCTTCCCTCTGACCTCTGTCAGGCTTGGCCATGGAGTTCAGCATGCCCATAGGTTCACCTCTCTCCTTGTGCGCCAGCATGGGCGGAATGAAAAACAAAAGGGATGTCTTGATTCCATGACTGCAATCTAAGAACCGCATATATATTTTTAAAATTTATCTATCGCACTTGGGTAAAGAAGGCTACTGGTGCTAGCACTGCTAACTTTAGCATGCTAAAATAAGCCAACATGCGCAGTGTCATGCATGGTGCAAAGTGCAACACATTTCACCAGTGAAAAACTATTTTAGTATTGATGAATGTGACTGAACATTCATCAATACTAACACATGTTAATACGGTCAAAGCTGAACTTTCTTGCTTCTACATTATAAAGCTAACTGTTTCACTGTGCAGAGAGGCTGTTCCTCTGTCACTGTGAATAAGTGTAAGTTGTATTTAGTGTAGTTTCCTGCAGTTGACAGCAAACGTTGCATAGCATGCGGGAAGCTAACAGCAGCATGTTAGCAGTTTGCAGGTATTTCACACCTGCTACACCAACAGCTCGTGTTTGGGTGCTTGCAAATGTTTTTTACTTAAAGACAAACTGTGGTGAACGTGACCTCTGACATGACTGAAAAGATCTGACATCAGGGAAATGTCTCCCTCTTGCTCGCTATGCAGCTTCTTTATCCAAGAAGCTAAAAGGACCTTGGATCAGAGTAACACTGGTTGGTAAGCTTTTGTCAGTTTTGGTAACATTTGTTTTGTTGTTGTATTTATCCTGTGCTACGTTTAATGTGTTATTTCACTAATACTAATACAAATACAGTAAATGTATATTCTTGGATTTATCTATTTATTTTTGTTACATGGTTACAAAATCAGGAAGGCTGTTTAAGTCATAGCTGATAGTTCCTTACGTAGAAAGAATAATTTCTGATTTTTTCCATGGGCAGGAAAACCAATTATTTCTGAAACACTGGTGTTGGATTCATACTCAGTCTGCAGATACTGCATGAACTGTAACCTAATGTATATTATTTTTATCAGTATTGATCATATTTAGACTCTGTTCAGCTCTCCTTCAAAGTAGTCAGAGATCAGATACACTTACAGGAGCTGTCACATCTGACACATCTGACACCTCCAGCAACGGAAATCCTTCACTAGCAATCAGGTTACTTCAACAACACCTGCAGGAGTTTGGAAGAGAGGAAGGGTGAAGGAAACAGGAAACAAGGAATAGAGAGAGAGGGGGAAAAGGGCGAATTCTCAGGCTGCCCTTTCCCCATCCTCCCCCACCTCACCACCCGAACCCAGGCTCATTAACTCAATTCATAATCGACCCTTTCTGTCCCTCTCCCTTCCTCTCACCCCTACTGGCCAGGGGAGGTAGAAGTGGAGGGGGAGAGGTAGCTGAGCTCATTAGGGCAAGGATCATCGCTCTTAAAATGCCCGCTGCTGCAAAGTAAAAACATCCTCACCAAAAGCACGCTTAATTTTCCACAGTTCCGTGTCAAAAGAATGGCCTGACAGTCGGTGGACTGTTTTCTCTGTCTTGCTGACGTCTTTCAATTTTCCTTTCGCTTCCTCCTTTTTTCCCCTCTTGGCCGTCCAGGCAGCTTGAAGCAGAACCGCTAAATGGGGATAATTGGAGTGGGGAAAGTGGCCGGCCCTTGTCTGACCAATCTTCTCACACAACAATCAGCAGATTGTTCCCAGTGACACAACAACCTTCTAGTGTAGATTTGGACCGTAATTAGCAAGCAGCTACCGACATGCATGTCAGATATGGTTATACATAGCGAATCGATTGAATCTTCCCTCCCCTCGCTGTTTTTGCAACAACCCAGCCTTTTCATACTTCTGTTTTTTCTGTTCCAAGCTGCAGCGGGTGCACTCATGGAGCGTTAGATCGGTGTTGTGAGGAGGTTTGTTTGCTGTCTCTGGAGATGAGACGAATAGTCAGTTGGAGGGGCCCCGTTTTTTTTTTGTGCCTGACTGGACGCTGGTTAACCATCTAATGAGGGCAGAGTGAATGTATCCACAGAGCCAGAACAGCAGGAGCTCACGCTGTCTGTCCCCCCCTCCCTGCATACGGTCCTAACACACACACACACACACACACACAAGGATGAACTTTTTCTGACACTTGCTTCATGTACACTCAAACATACACAGAGTTAGGGGTAGTTTGTCTTGCTTTTAAAGTCTAAATTATCTGTTTCTTTTGCTTACTCATGTGAAAATAATCTTTGCCATGATTGCTGATTAGACACACACACACACACACACACACACACACACACACACACACACACACACACACACACACATCCACATTGTCTGAAGGGTTCACAGAGTGCTCACAGTTGTTTGGTGCTGTTTGTTTACTGTGCAGGCAACATCCAATACTGTGGACCAGATAAAAATGCTATTTCTCTGCTAAGTGTTTTTGCAGGCTCAAAAGTCTTCATACAACAATTGCTGGTGTTTGTTTCATTCAACTGGTTTCCACGCTAATCCAAACAACATGATCATGAGCCGGATGAGCTAGCATGTCACTGACATTGGCAAACAACAGTACAGTTTAGATTGAGTTAGCTCTTTGATTATGTCCTGGATCAAGCTGTCTGACAAAAATACTAAATGCACTGCTATTTAAAATGAAATAAAGGAAATACACTGTGAATGTCTTTAGTCTGCAGAACTTTAGATTTCTGTGTTGCAAACATGTAACTTTAACCTTCATTAGTGACAAACTCTAGCATTGTTCAAACATGGGCCTTACCTAACCTTCTCAGAAAGAGGAAGAAACTTTTTCCTCATCCTTTTGTCACATAAGGCAACCTGCCTTGGAGAAACTAACCTCTACGTTACCACCTTCTTCTTTGGAAAAAGATAGTACACTGTCTAAGATGTCAATGCAAACAAACTGTAATGGAAAACAATTTAAAACCTGAAATCAGTAGGGCAACATATCAAGTTTTACGACGTAGGCAAATGTTTGCAGGAACTGGGTTAATATTGGCTGCACGTATTGATCCCAAACCTGTATACTGTATGTCATTCAGCATTAGCGGCACTTTTACTGATGGAGATGATCATTTATGCATCTCTATGCTATAACGGATGCTGGCTTTTGAACTGTGAAGTGATATCATGCTGCATTATTTCTGAGTTCTAAATTTTTAGAAATGTCAGTTCAGTACAGCATATTTTTAAACATCCCATCAACCTGTTTGAAATGAGTTTGGGCTCAAAGAAGGTGGTAGTAGCTGACGTTTTTGCAAAGTGGACATGTTCCACACTAGAATGTGTTCTGCACTAGAAACCAGATGACAGCTTCTAGACAATCAGAAAAGCAGATCTGCAACAAAGTAAAGATTAAAAGTAAGACAGGAACCTCCTGCAACTCTTAAGGAGAGTTCCCCTGATATTGTGCGCTCTCACAGCCTCTCGTGAAGCGACTGCACAATCGTTTTTTTCGTACCATATTTTCCACTGTTTTCCTTAGAATGACTATAACATCAGATACCAAGCAAGCTGACCAGCAAATCTCAGACACATACCTGGGACTGATAACTATCATTACTCAGACTCAAGTGGTAAATGCTACTCCTTACTGAAATGAGATTACTATAACATGTTACAGAAAAATAGATTAGTGCTAAAATGCAACCTAATCCGCTTAATCACAGCTGACCAATAAGCAGCTTTTAGTAATCAGCATTTACTCACGAGTTCATAAAATGAACCAAACCTACACATACAGACTTTCTCCTGAGAATCAACACTTTTACATACTCCTGTTTCGTTTTCCCAAAATTCACTAACAACCTTTAATTTTGCCATCGACAGGCACCAGCACTTATTTCTCAGTGTGTGCTGTTATCATACTGCTGGTGCCACTATTTATGCTATTTTACTAACTTTTAGAAGAAACAAAGGTTCATTCTACCAGAGTAAAGACATAAATAGTGGTTGTTTGGGGCATTCCTAATGCACTAAGCATTCTGACCAAATGGATAAGTCAAAAAGGTCACATGGGGCCATAAACCTGGAGTCATCACTTCATGATATTTAGAAGACATCTTTTATCATCATATGTCACAGAGACAGAGAGCAGACATGGCTGACTGCTAGATAGCCATCAGTGGGTGTAAGCGATACCACTGAGCGCAGAGTACTGAGTCTCATGGCTAGGTCATCCTCATGGCCTGCACGTGATGACAAACAAGTTGTCTGATGGCCTTGAAGTGAGATGTGAAAAATACCTCAGACCTATTCCCGTCGAGAATTATTTGTACAAACTAAATGGGGAAACTATGGAAATAACTGGCCTCAAAGTAAGAGCGCACAACCGCAGTGTGTGTTTTGGATCTGTCGTCTGCGCTTACGTTTGAGTAAATGAAATTAGCAATGTGTGTCGCAGGTGATGTGAGGTCAGTGTTGCATTTGTGTATTTATATATGTGTGAATATGTGCGTGTTTGTTTTGAATTTCAAGAGGTAAGCGGGTGGAAGTCAAACTACCAAAGGGTAAGTCGGCGCAGGAAGTCTGATGTGAAAATCAAACATCCCATTAAGTTGTCAGAGGCAGCCAAGAGCAATAACACTGCAGATGGGCCTCCTCGTGCACTACAGGCAGATGGACGTAAGGATGGACACAGTCACAGCAATGTAGCTTAGCACACAAGTCACAAATCTGAAAAATCACACTGTCTAATCTAGACAAACTGGCTCTGTTATTTTTGACAGTGTAGACTTAAATACAAAGTTTAACTCGTGCTCTTTTCAGCTTAACACGTGTTTTATGATGAAGAACCTTGTCGGCTGCCTGCAGACTGAACTTTATTAGACTGGACTCATGCAGGATTTATGGTCCTGCGTTGGTGCCTGTTTGCACAGGTCTTTGATTATGCATAGAGAGGGAGTGTGCGAATTCAGAAAGGCCAAGAAAGCAGAAGAAACATGAAAAAAACCCATCAAAGATTAAAAAAAAACTGCAGCTTTCATTGTCTTTAACATCGCGTTTCACTTCACTACAAAGAAGTTCTTTCTTGTCATTGCTTTGGCATTTACTACATTTACTACAACTCTGACATGTAAATATTGTCTGCTAACTGCAAACTATTGTTGGGGTTGTGATTTAAAAAAGAGAGCTATATTAGCAAATTACTTTTTCTTGTCTCAAAAGTAGCTTCCTGTTAACACCACTGTTACACCATTATTTACCAGCTAGCCCAACTTCAGTAACCCTGCAAGCCTCGCTGCTGGTTAGTTTTCTGTCTTCATTTATGTCAGAAGTGATAGCAGGGCTGTACATCCCTCAGTCAGCATGGTGCAAGATGCTAGCAGGCAGGGCATACATGGAACGCCATAACCAAGTGGCTGACATAGTATACAGGAACATCTGTGCTGGGTATGGCATGGAAGCCTGGAGGTCAAAATGGGAGACGCCTCCTAGAGTGGTTGAGAATGACCGAGCTAGGATCGTGTGGGACTTCCAGATACAGACAGACAAAATAGTGGTGGCTAACCAACCGGACATAGTAGTGTTGGACAAGCTGAGGAAGACGACCGTATTGAAAGACGTAGCGATACTGAATGACAGCAACATCAGGAAAAAGAACAGGAGAAGCGGAAGAAGTACCAAGGGCTCAGAGAAGAGCTCGAGAAGATGTGGAGGGTGAAGGTAACTGTGGTCCCAGTGGCAATCGGAGGACTTGGTGCAGTGACTCCAAAGCTAGGCGAGTGGCTCCAGCAGATCCCAGGAACACCATCCGAGATCTATGTTCAGAAGAGCGCAGTCCTAGGAACAGCTAAGATCCCAGGCCTCCGGTATATGGAATCTAGCAAGCCAACTCCTACTAACGTCTAACTCTGTTCAAGATCATAAATCCTGTTTTTCATGGATGCCTGGATGTCAAACGTTATATTTACACCTGGTATAGCAGCCACAATGATAAGAAGATGAAGATGAAATAAATTAGATAATAATTTAGATAGGAAATTTACACCTAGTTTTTTTTTTTTTTTTACCTCATTCAGTCGAAGGACTTTATGCAGTAGTGGTGCGTCCGTTACCCAAATCACTACTTCTCCTAGAGTATTGTCCAGTAATAAGTAACCCCTGCACACAATCACCTAGCCTCCTGGAGTTTTCAGTGGATTTTAATTCTCATTAGTTTAGATCCTTTTCTCAACCTGTTGCATGTATAGTTAAAGATGCTATGCAGCTTGAAAAAACAAAATGAGAAACCCGTAATGAAATGTTGCCTAAAAACACTTCTAAAGTTCATAAACTCTATAGAGCGCCTTTAAGAAAATCTTTGGAAAACGAGTGATGTATCGTGATAAGGAAAACAATGCTCTTCTTCCCTGCTGCTCTTCTTCAAGTGTATTAAAGAAGATATTTAGGAAGAAAGAAAGGATAAACTGGTGATCACAGGCAAATCCACATTAAATCTACCAAATTGGCTGATTAAAAATAAAAATCTCTTCCAACCTCCAACCCTCTTCATACCTGACACCTCTGGGGCTTCGGTCACTCCCTGCCAGAGAGGCTGATGAGAGTCAAGCCCAGTGGTGGGCAGGGTGAGCCAGAACACTTGCGGGGTCAATATCACATGTGACCGGGGTTTTGTATTTAATGAGAACTGCTGTCACTTTGCGTCAGGTCAGTCAGAGGAGAAAGAAAGAGAGAAGAAATAAATAGGCAGAGAAAAAGGATGTAGATGGATAGAGAGCTTCAGAAGAATACTTCAGACATGACATCAGCGATGTAGGGGACATCACACTATACGAAACTGTCCTCCAAAGTTAAAACAAACACCAATGTGACACCTATAATCCCACCTCTTTCTTTGTGTGCCTCTCCTTGAGGCTCTCCTCCACCAACATTCCCCTGATACTCTAAAACCTCCCGCCCCACCCAGCTCTCTCTTCCCAGAGGCCTGGACCCTCATTAGGTCATGTGTACTCAATCCTGTTGTTCCTGCGTCCTGTAATTTCTACTGTTATGGGAACAAAGAGAGGCACAAAGCACATCGCAGCCCCGGGTCCTTGCACTCAACCTCATTCGCTTATTACTGTCTCCACAGAAACTCTCTCCTCATCACCTCCAGGCAACCCCTCCTACTGTGTGGACAGACAAATAGAATTTCTATAGCACTTTACATGTGACAGGTAAGTGCGTGTGTTGTTGTGTATGGGACAATCTTCTGATACTGTGTGATTTTTCTATTTCCCCAGTGCATGTGGCCCACATGACCATCTGTATATGTGTATGAAAAGGAGCGTGTGGCATTAAGTGTGATATTCTGAGACCTTTTCCTGTCTGAACTCTTGACAACGGGTCATTAATGGCGGACGCAGAAATATGAGGGTGTGGATCAGGTTTCTTGACACTGGCAGTGCTCCAGACGGCAATATTGGAATGAAGAGGGATTTTGAGTGAAAAATATTCACTTAGTGGATCAGCAAACACAGCAAGTCCATTATTTTTGATTAATCTGGCCACTGGTATTTACAGTGTCAGAGACTTATGATGAGTGTGTATGTTTTACATATTAAGCTCAGAGCTGCCTCACTGTTTCTTCTTTGTAAAGTCTGGGAGAGCTGTTTTTCCTCTCAAGCATCACTGTGTCTGTGGTTTCTGAACAGGGAACCATGCTTTTTTGAAGCTGAGACTCTTGAAGGCTGTAATTTCTCTTTTTTTGTGCCCCCCTGTGATCTCTGTGAAGGGAGGCCTTTGCGGTTTCTTTTTTAACCAGTTTGGAGACTAAATATTGCATTTGGGGTTTTAAAAAATATATATACACTTTAAAAAGCTCACTGACTGATTGCCTGTAGGTGTTGTTGTTCTAGAAGCACACCTTTAACTGTGCACTTTCTGTAGCGTGACATGAATGGATGTTCAGAGACAGGCACGCAGAAGAAAGGGCTCCCTCTGCTGAGCTCTACGTCCATAGCTCCCTCAAGCCCCCCTCAACCACACTCACCTGAACTTACTGTCTGTACTAAGCTCTTTCTCCTGCATCGCCACTTCCATTCATCATCATCAGTTAGCTAATTGCTGCTTTCTTCTTCATGCAGAGTTCGCAAGCAACCAAATGGCTCAGTATGTATATTCCAAAAAGAGTAAAAAAAAAAGAAAAGTAAATGATCTATATAAATGATTTTAATGTCATGAGCATGAGTGACCAATTCCTTTCCAAATGCCTTCAAGTTGTGAAACTGTAGTTAAAAACACTGGAACACAAGACCCAGAGTTTCAGTATTTGAATTCCTCTCTAGTGTTCAAAACTTTGAAATTATTAAAATGTAAGAATCAGCACATATCTTTAACATAATGTACATATATATATTTAACAAAATGTATGGGTTTTCCATGAGCTCAAGCTTTCACTCCATTTAAACCTGGAACAACAAAGGAGGAATCCCCACATTTTTTAGCCCGGGAGATAACCCTGGGTCAGGCTTACCTGCAGCACATGGGATAAAGGTGGGATTAGGGCAGAGCTCAGGCTGTAGGGATGGTGTTTGGTTTTTTTTCTTTAAAATGTGTATTGTGATGGGAGCACAGTCCCTTCATGCTTGCTCTGGTCCTTCTAATGTACTTTAGGAACCATTCCCATTTTAATAGCATGTTCTGTTCTTATTCAAACAGTAGAATCACATGATTCTGTTTCCTGCTGTGTATTAACTGTGGCTAACTTTTGATATCAATATCCTTAAAGATCAGACAACTCTTATGCACTCAAACTAAAAAAGTCAAAATGTAAATGTGAAACTGTTTCAAGAGACACTTTGATTGTTTTTGTCTTTTACTTTTACTGCCGTGTAAAGCGATGCTACTTAAAACAATGCCAACACACTTGCTACCCAATGCCTCTTTAGCATAAGCAATGAATTTGTTTTCATTTTTAATGAGCTGTTTACTCTGCTGTTTACTCCTCCACCAATATTCTGTCCAACATTTCATTCATGTTACTAAAGTGAAGGGGGGGGGGAAAGAGACATCTGTGCTAACTGGTTAACACTGCCTGTTAGCAAGTTGTTACAGCAAGCTTGTTTGCATAAAAAAATTACTCCAAAGATGTATTTGTATAACTGAATCAATCAAAATTGTTGCTAGCATCAACTAAATAAACCCGAACTATCATGCTACATTACTTTTCTCTTTTTCAAACTTTGTCTTTTTACAGGTAACAAGACAACCTGATTTTAGTGCAAGTTTGAGCACAGATAAATCAAAATTACATTTTCCATAACTAAATTTCACAGTTCTAAAAACGTTTGTGTGTTTTTGTGTGTGTGCATCTTATATAGTGCTTTTCTACTCTACCTGAGGACTCAAAGCACTTCATTCCCCATTCACTATCAAAGCACATTTTTATATGCTTAAATGCTTTCTATCTAACATTCACAGCAACTTTGCTGTTATCATCTTACCCAGTGATATTTGGCAGTTAGTAGATGACCTGTTCTACGCTGTAAGATACAGCCACATCACCATCAAGCAGAAAGTAAAACTCTAATATTAAAAATGTCATTTTTAAGTCATCATTAATTTTTCACTTAATGTAATGCTGATTTCATCGAGCCCAAGTTTACATGGAAACTGCATTGAAAAGAGATGCAGTCTCACATGGAGAATGATTCTCTTGCTTTGATCAATCACTGCTAACCACCGAGCCCCTATAAAAGCACAGTAAACACAGTATATTGATTAGCACAAGTAACCATGTAATTAAATCTAGCTTCTTTATTATGCAAATGCAGCGCTCTTTAGTGTGTTTCCTTAAAACTAACTTGTTTAAAAATCACCACCTCCTAGTCCAAAATGACCAGCGCACATTCACTCAGGTAACTTTCACACCAGCACAGCATCATCGCAGTGCTCTGGATTAGACCTAAGAGTGAGAGAGAATGTGAGTACAGACTTAGTGAGGCAGACAGTAGAGCAACTGTGTGTTTGTGTGCAGCAGGGAGTGCAGGATGGGTATCAGCACATCGAGCTGTGAGGTTGGTCTGCCGGCTGTCTGCCATGACAGAGACGAGCGGCTTGTACGGACTCGCCCTGTAGTCCCCAAATGAGCTGAGCTACACTCGCTATTATCTCCCAGAGGAATGCCACCCAGCTCAGAAGAAGACACTGCAATTTGAGTAAAACAAAAAACAACAAAACATGTACACAACCCAGAGATATTTTAGAATAAGAGAAGTAAAAGTTACTTGTAGATTATCTATTCTATGCTGTTACATTAAAGGATTTGAGGTGAATCTGTTATATGGGTTGTTGTGAAAAATAATCTTAAAATGTTCCAAAAAGGAAAAGCTTTTAAACTTTGCTAATGAAGAAAAGTTGTCTTATTGGTAAGGAAAAATGCATTGGAACCACAACCTCTGACTGTACTACTCCACTGGACTGAAACTGACTTTTTAATTTGGCTCATAAAGTTGAAATTTTGATTTTTTTTTTTCATAAATGGAAATATGTGCAGAAAATAGAGAAACACTGTTCATAGATTCACATCAAAAGATCTTTTTTTGTGTCCCACATCATGACACAGCAGAACAGGAGAACACTGGGAGGTGGGGGCAGAGAGACGGTGAAAGCAGATGAAAAGAGTAAAAGAGATCCGTGTAATTTAGATGTGATGTATTTTTAATGATGCTGCAGTCATACAGGGGTTAGAGAGCAGGCTGATCTGAAGAGGAGCGAATTGGGGAGGAGCGGAGACGAGGCAGTCAGGCCGCTATTGATCAAAGGGCTGCTGGAGGTAAGCTGGCACCATGAGTGGGCCGGGGGAATCACACCGTTGTACAGTACAGAGGCTGAGACGGGAGAGCAAGAAGTATGAGCTTCACCTGAGGCTCAGCTGGCACAGCAGTCATTTATATAGTTTAGGAACAGCAGAGGTGCAATATTTAAAAATAAAAGACATGAGCTGTGTTGAAGTAATAACTGTGAACGACACAATTATAATGCATGCTTTAAAAAAGACATTGCAACATGCAAACAATTCTCACTTTCTCTCTCATTCTTAAATGAGAAGAAAAAAAGATTTTATGAAAGAAGTTTTATGATTTCTTAAAGGGAAAACAGTCATTGCAACATATGGTGCAAAACAGCTTAGAAAGAGTTTCATGCAAAGACACAAAAGGTGTAAAGCTTGCTTAAGTTGCAAGATTCACACATAAAGGCAAGTGTAGTAGTAGATATATGTAATACCAAAATCATCTTTTTAGGTGGTTTCCACTTTATGCAACATTAGGACATTAGCGAAAAGCTGTCAGAGCAACCTGATAGCCAAGTGTTTAGGTGCATCCAATGTGGGCACATGAACAGAAAGTCACATGTTGTGTTGTTACATGTGTAGCCCCCAGCTACACACGTCGTTCTCCTGATCTCATTTCTCTACTTCTTGTCTTGAATGTTGAAGAAAGACTTAAAGTGTCATACTCCTGTAGAAGCTGTATCTCTGGTGTGATTACGACTTTTATCAGGGCTCCACTGATGACGTCTAACAGCGTGTCAGCACAGCGACAACGGCCTGTGTACTGAGGACAGTTGCACTAAAGCACCTTAGGGTGAATTCTTGGCTCCAGGGAGGGGTGTCACATCCTCCTTTAATCATTAAAGAAGCAGGAAGACCACCTCCCAACCTGACCCCCACCTATCATCCACTATTACCATTTTAAACCCCCCTGACCCGTCTCTGCCTGTAGCCCCCAGCTACACATGCTCCTGAGCTAATAATCCCAGCCATTCTCCCACCAGTGGAGACAGACCAGTGGCTCCACACAGTGCCTGATAATCAATGTCTGCCCCTCAGCACCCTGAGGCCCAGGCCTGCCTCTTTGGCTCCTATAAAGATGCCTGGTATACACACACACACACACACACACACACACACACACACACACACACACACACACACACACACACACACACACACACACACACAAACATTTACACAAAAAATGTAGTTGCAGACATAAAGGATACATGCATGTGTACGCACACTTTAGTATGCATATAATAAGTACATTCAGATGTACACACTTGCACACTGGTCCCTTGATCCAAGTAGGAAGGGTGCATTAATGCGGCCCGCTCCCTGCATGTCTCCACCCCTCCTTTCACTGTACAGACACAGACATTGACTGCTGGATCACAACCCCTTTACCTGAGTCAATAAAGTCCCTGCATAAAATTGATTTGGCAGGGGCAAAGAGTGGAAGTGGGGATGGGGTGGTGGTGGTGGTGGTGAGCAACAGGACTCTGAAATCCATAGATGGATTTTTGACTCTCCGTAGCTGGCGTTGTCAATCATCTCCCCTTCCCTGCTCAGAAACGGGAGACAGAAAGTGACTTAACTGGGAGAGGGAGCAGACAGCGTTATCGCCAGCATGCTGATTACACAGAGCGTCTGGCTTCTGCACAGTAAAAATACAGATGAAGAAGAAAATATGATACAACGGAGAACAGAGTCAGCTTATTTCTTTCTTTTCTTTCTTTCTTTTTAAAATTTTGGCTGCCTGTAACACTTAGCTGTAGTTTCAGTGATATCAGATATGGGTTCCCCCATAAGCACCGCAACGGAAACTGGCCCTAATGAGAGCGCTGAGTGAAGGGAACAAGGTAAGGAAAAGTCAACCATCAGACCTAAGCGACCCCTTCGCCCCTCACACACACAGCCTTTTTCACAGCTCTGAAAACATTGTTGGGGCAATTTGGGGAAAACTGAAAGGTGGTTTGCACTTTCACCAAAACTAACAAGCCTTCTGAGTTACTGTTGATGAATGTTTCAAGAACTTTGCCCCGTTTATACGTTTTGTATTGCAGTAATATGAGTAATCCTCGAGCTGTGTTCAATAAATGATGCAGATTTTTCTGAGTGGCGTTTTTTTCCCCCTCACACAAACCAAATTAAGGAGAGAAACAAAATGGGTACAGTGTGAACACAAAGTAGTGCAGTTTTCCCATTTTTAGTGTAAACCAATAAAAAGTTTAATCATGTTGAAGAGCTTTAAAACTCTCCTGACTTGTCTGTAGCAGTTACTCCCACTCCGGGCCCAGCGGTCACAAATCCAGCTGGGTACTGTAGCGGTTAGCAAACCTTTCTCAACTTGCTATTTTCTGCTGTGGATCAATACAAAAAAATCATCCCTGCATTGCACAGTTGGTTGTTGGTGGATATAACGTTGCAAGAAAAGTCCAAAAGTATACAAGTATACAGCTCAGGTGGGGGAATCTGTCCATAGGACAACTATCAGTCGTGCACTGCACAAAGTTGACCTTTATGGAAGAGTGGCAAGAAGAAAGCCATTGTTAACAGAAAACCATAAGAAGTCCCGTTTGCAGTTTGCCACAAGCCATGTGGGGGACACAGCAAACATGTGGGGGACACAGCAAACATGTGGAAGAAGATGCTCTGGTCAGATGAGACCAAAATGGAACTTTTTGGCCAAAATGCAAAACGCTATGTGTGGCGGAAAACTAACACTGCACATCACTCTGAACACACCATCCCCACTGTCAGATATGGTGGTGGCAGCATCATGCTCTGGGGGTGCTTCTCTTCAGCAGGGACAGGGAAGCTGGTCAGAGTTGATGGGAAGATGGATGGAGCCAAATACAGAGCAATCTTGGAAGAAAACCTCTTGGAGTCTGCAAAAGACTTGAGACTGGGGCGGAGGTTCACCTTCCAGCAGGACAACGACCCTAAACATAAAGCCAGGGCAACAATGGAATGGTTTAAAACAAAACATATCCATGTGTTAGAATGGCCAGTCAAAGTCCAGATCTAAATCCAATCGAGAATCTGTGGCAAGATCTGAAAACTGCTGTTCACAAATGCTGTCCATCTAATCTGACTGAGCTGGAGCTGTTTTGCAAAGAAGAAAGGGCAAAGATTTCAGTCTGTAGATGTGCAAAGCTGGTAGAGATATACCCTAAAAGACTGGCAGCTGTAATTGCAGCAAAAGGTAGTTCTACAAAGTATTGACTCAGGGGGCTGAATAATTATGCACACCCCACTTTTCAGTTATTTATTTGTAAAAAATGTTTGGGTTCATGTATGATTTTTGTTCCACTTCTCACGTGTGCACCACTTTGTGTTGGTCTTTCACGTGGAATTCCAATAAAATTGATTCATGTTTGTGGCTGTAATGTGACAAAATGTGGAAAAGTTCAAGGGGCCCGAATACTTTTGCAAGCCACTGTAACTGTAACGTTGAGAAATAAAAAATATCCATATCATGTCAGTTATAAAATGAAATCAGTCTGTGCTACACATGCAGTACTAGTTAATAGGAAAGGTGTGTGTGCATGTACGTGTGTGTGTGTTTGTTAACAATAAGGAAAATACAAGTGCTCATACTACAAATACTGTCTCCTACACTCACAACAAGGTCCTGTTTTATTAGTGTCGACATAATAGCTCGGTGTATGTACAGTCCACATGCACAGGCGCTCTCTCGCCACATGTTACAGTGACTTCATGACTGGCGACAGCTTATCTCTCTCCACGGATGGGATCAATAGACTGGCGCTCCAGCTTGTTGACGTGAAACTGCGGAGACCTGCTATCATATTCACAGTAGTCCACCTGCTTTGGGTAAACAAGGGCCATCTCTCTGGGTCTGGACCCTCCCCCTGCTTCCTCCTCCCCACGACAGGAGGCCTGCTACTTTATATTTATACCCTCATGCAACAGTATAATTTGTGCGCAGAAAAAATGGCATTCATACACAAGCTATCTAGCCATCTTGGAGACAGCCTATTGTGTAAACAGGTTAAACGACATGTTGTCTGGAGGGACCGCGGGCTTGTCCTCTTGTACTAACATATGGTTGTCAGCCTGATGACATCCCTTTGGTTCCCTGTAGAGAAAGGTGTTTGGATGATGTCAGTGCATGAAGGACACGACCCAAAGTGACCGTCATAGTTTTAGTTGGCATAAATTCCAGGAACACTTTGTTTGTTTAATCCCAGTACAGTATTGACACAACTCAGCACAACTGGGACACATTGCGACAGATTTTGTTCAGTACTGGGTAAAAGTCAAACAACCGAACCGCTTTGTTTTTTTATCTGAGACTTTGAAAAAACCAGCATGATCAGGCAGGGAGCAGATGGCAAAATCTTTTTTTTTCCAGTTTGTAAAACTGGAAAAAGAGGATTTATTGTCTTAAAGAATAATAATTCTTTCACAATGTTTGTCTTCCATTGATTAAATCTCCAGAAACTCTATCACTGAGCATATAGAGGTATTAAACCATTAAAATGTTGACTATAACTGTTAAAAGAATGAGTTTAAATACACTTAATTGTTTATCATTTTACACCTCCACCTCCCTAATATGTCAGCAAATCTCACATAATTTGCCATGCGATGACACTATGTGTGTTACTTTGCTAACATGTAACTGGACTGGTTCTTCGCTTTTCTACTCTGTCCGAGCACTTAAAGCGCTTTATACAGCTAATTCATTCACCCAATCACACAAGCACTTCTAAGCTTAAGTGCTAAGTATCTAACATTCATACACATTCACACTCCGATGGATGCATCGGAGAGCAGCATGGGGTTAGTATCTTACCCAATGATATTTGGCATGCAGACTGGAGCAGCCTGGGATCAAACCACCGACCTTCTGGTTAGTGGCTGATCCGCTCTGCCACCTGAGCTACAGCCACCCCAAGGCTTACAGCACCTGGTATTCCCAGGCAGTCTCCCCTTCAAGTACTAACCAAGCCCAGCCCTGGTTAGCTTCCGAGATCAGACGAGGTTGGGCTTGCTCAGGGTGGTATGGCCATAAGCCATGTGTTTAAATGAGACTGGATCGAGATGTTGGTGAGGACAATCAGTGATTAAAGCAGCAGCTTAGTGGTGGTGACTGTGGTGTAGTTTGTTTATAGCCTAATACTGATGATGCTGATGGATTTATTGATTTATTTATTAATACAGTACCAAATCACATCAACAGTTGCCTCAAGAAAACAGACAAAACCCAACAATCATATCAAGACTAATGGGTAGTTTAGTAGCTTTAATAAAGATAAAAGTTCAGGTGCTAGCATAGGTCATCAGGTTGAGTAGGTGATCCATACACCACGAGGCAACTCAAGTGGCCAGTGGCAACTGAACTCTTCCAGGGCTTTTCTTCTATCTTTCCAGATGATTCAACAATAAAGGCTCAAATGCCCCAAACTAAGTCTGAATAACATTTCAAAATCAAGAGGGTGTGTTGTATATACAATATGAGGAAGAGCTTGATTTCTCTGTTTAAACTACCTTGTAGGCTTTGCTCCATTTAAAAGCTCAAATATTATTATTTATAAATCAATTAGAGTACATTACCACATGCAAACTCATCATCACCACTGTACAAAATTCAGTTTTATGAAAAAGCATCATGCGATAAAAAAATCAGTATAAAGCAAACATTTTTTTTGCTTTTATTTTTGAAACTTGTCTAAAATCTCAACACCTCCCAGCGTGTCGACCTAAATCCAGCCCAATCCCAAACCCTTTGAGTAAAGTGAGAAGCCTTGCTGAAATCCTGGAAAAAAAAAAAAGCATTATCATCATAATTACTGTAGCTGCAGTGAGGAGAGAGGCTCGTCTCGGGTCCTGCGTGCTCGCCTCTCACAATAGGTGGCCACTTTGCTCGTCTGAGAGGGATCCATATCACAGAGGCCATTGTGAGAGTCTGCACAAAAGCCGTAGCGAGTGATACTTCGTTACTCGAGTGCTCACAGATCACTTTCTTTTGTCCACCTCCACCAGCTGCCATTTTACACCTCTGGAAGAAATTTAAAAAAAAAAGAAAATCTTTGACAGTTAACGAGTGAGTTTTACTGTAACCCCTTGACCTGGCTGAACTTACACTGAAGCAGACACGTCTGTTTACAGAGACGTACACATGCTAACACCCTGTGTAAACACACATAAAAGGAGAAGAGCTCCTCTGTCTATATGCAGAGCATTTAATGACGCTCGCAGATGTCAACTAGAGTTTAACAGTTTGGGTGAGTGCTTACTAATTTATATGAGCACTCTGTGATTATGTTAAGACTTCTTTGACTGTGGATTTGGATGAAGAAACGATTTGGACTGAGGACAAACTCTAAGGATGTTTTGGATTGTTTATCTACTGGATGGCTTTCTTGGCTCTTTTATATCAAAACAGTCTCTCAGTCCCTTTAAATCTCTCATTTTCTTGCAGAGGCAAAAGTAGAGGCTGATTTTAGGGAGATATAATAATACACTGTACAGTATGCACACCCATGTATACATATATATGATATACAGTAGCCTTTGTGCATTCCTCTCTACCAAAATGTTTAGTAACACACCGAGGCTGAAGACAAACCCTTTTTTGAAAGTTAAAGATAAACCAAGACAATGCAAACAAAGGTGTGAACAGTGAAACAGTCACTGGGGGAAACAGATACCAGAGAGCTTTTTGTGTTTTCCAATTTTCCCAATTTTTTTCTAATTCCCCTCCACCCCCATATTACAATAGATTAAATCACATTACATGCATTGGACTGGATCCCCTTTAGGGAGAATTATTTCCTACTAATCTGACTGTAACCCACACATGGGCAAAATACAGTTCCCACCTTATCTCTTAAGCCAGGGGTGTCCAACTCCAGGCTGCGATGCAGGTTTTAGATCTCACTCTGGGTCAACACACCTAAATCAAACGATTAGTTCATTACCAGGCCTCTGGAGAACTTCAAGACATGTTGAGCAGGTAATTTAACCAAATAAATCCTCCCTGTCCCTATTTTGCATCATACAAAGACACGATGGGTGAAACCAAAGATCTCAAATTTAGCCTCATTAGACCAAAGCACAGATTTCCACTGGTCTAATGTCCATTGCTTGTGTTTCTTGGCCCAAACAAATTGCTTCTGCTTGTTGCTTTTCCTTAGTTGTGGTTTCTTAGCGGCTATTTGACTCTAAAGGCCTGATTCTCGTAGTCTCCTCTGAACAGTTGATGTAGAGAAGTGTCTGCTACTAGAACTCTGTGTGGCATTTATCTGGGCTCTTATCTGAGATGTTGCCAACTTGTGATCTCTGAGGCTGGTGACTCAGATGGCCTTAACCTTAAGGGACAGAGGTGACTCTTGGTCCTTTCCTAGGGTGGTCCTCATATGAGCCAGTTTTGTCATAGCGCTTGATGGTTTTTGCAAATACACTTGGGGACACATTCAAAGTTTTAGCAATTTTCCAGAATGACTGACCTTCAGTTCTTAAAGTAATGATGGGCTGTCAGTTGTGTACCAACCTGACTTCTGCACAACACAACTAATGGTCCCAACCCCATTAAGAAGGCAAGAAACTCCGCAAATGAACTATGACAAGCCACATCTGTGAAGTGAAAACCCTTTCAGGTGACTACATCATGAAGCTCATTGAGAGAAGATCGAGGGTTTGCAGCACTGTCAACAAAGCAAAGGGTGGCTACTTTGAGGAATAAAAAATATAAGACATATTTTGAGTTATTTATTCATTTTTTCTTTGCTACATCAGTGCGCCCCAGGGCAGCTGTGGCTACAATGTAGCTTGCCATCACCAGTGTGTAAATGTGTGTGTGAATGGGTGGATGACTGAATGTAGTGTAAAGCGCTATACAAATACAGGCCATTTACCATTTTACATAATTGCATATATCTTGCTTCATAATATATGATGTCTTCAGTATGTATCTACAATGTAGAAAGTAGTAGTAGTGCTCTTAATTGTCTTATATTTACACAGGAGCATGAAATGTCTGCTTAATAATGTTTAAACATGACTGTGTTTGGTACTTTTGAGCTTGGATAAAAAACAGCACTCAGCTGTCATTTAATGACTCTGTCATATAATCCTCCTGGTTTGGTTTGTCTGTGTTTACACTGATGCAGAGTTGCTCTCACTTAATGTCTCTTTAACCTATCAACTCCTAATTTAGTAACGTACTGTGAGGTCAGCAGCAGTTGTGGTCAGAAACTCGGTGCTTCTCTCGTATAAAAGCTACATTAATGTGCATGAAGGGATGTAATTCAGAGTTTAAAGTATTTCTCAAATATCTGAGGAGTCATTCGTCTCAAAATATTTCAGTGTACCTGTGCATGACTCTAGGTGTAACAGATACTGATAAAACTGATACTACACATTACTCCATTCAGTCTCCGCTGCTACTGCACAACTCCAACACCCTGTGCACCTTCTCTTTCTGCTGAGTGCAGTGCGTTCCTGCAGATTTCGGCCGCTCATCCTACTACCTACCACTTCCTCTCTGAGAAATCAGCAGAAAAAGAGCGAGACGGGGCAAAAAGAGTAGATCATATTGACAATTATTTCTCTGCGGCTGGCTCCAGGCAAATTAGATTGAATGGGCTGGAAAACAAGTTACATCAATCCAATTAGGTTATGATCAGTGGCTGCTACTGGGCTGCGGAGGCCACAGCACGGGGCTGCTGTGCACTGTACTACTGATAGAACGTCGCGGAGAGGAGACGGAGTCTAAGGCGAGAGACAGGCCTGGTGCTAATGTCTGCCCTAACTCAATAGAGAGGCTGCCTTGCTCTCTCTGATTGACCGCTCCATTAAAATTTTCACAGACATGACTACTGTGGATGTGTGTGCACGCACGCGTGTGTATGTGGGATGGTTATCCTTTAGAGATCAGACGTAGCAAATTCATTTTGCAGCCGGGCCTCGCATCAATCTATCTTAATCATTTGAACCCCACATTAAACAAGCAAACTGCAGTGACATTTGCTGCAGCTGTGGCTCTGAATAAGGGCTGCATGTGTGTCTCAGAATGCACACTATGCATGTTTGGGATTCTGCGCTCAGCTCCCCGTTGGACCGAGTAAAACCCAGGCGCCCTCTGCCCTACTGTCTCTCTCCACCAGATGGGATGGGAATAATGCAGTAATTACAGGAAGCAAGGCTCGACCGCTAAACATTTTTCTAACCAGAGGATCTGTGAGAGGGATTCTGCATTTGGAGAGAGGGAAGAAAAAGGAATGAGACCAAGCGAGGGAGCCAGGCAGGGAGTTTGCCTCTAATTTTCAGTATCTGGATTAAAGATCATCTACCCGTCTGACAGTTTGTATTGTAACAGACTGATGAGCTGTGGGCTTGTGTGTTCATAGATACAGTATAATTGCATGCATGTGGATGCCTTGGAAAAAATAAAGATGTCAGAGATGGAAATCTTGTATTAATCAAGGTCAGTCCTACAGCAGTGAAATCAAAGGTAGCCGTTACATGCAGAGAGTGACCACACGAGTGTAGGAATCAACAGGAGTGACCCCCGATCAAGAACAGCTACTGATTCTTAAATGACCACAATGGCAAATGATAACTAGAAAAAGTTATCATGTGAAAATGCCAGGTGAATGCGGAAATCATGTGCCGAAAACAGCTGAAGAAGCTGAACTGTCTGCTGAAAATAGGTGAAGAAGCTGAACTGTCTGCTGAAGATGGCTTTATTTGAAAGGGTACACTGAAGAGTGTCAAGAAAGCGGGGAAGACATGCGCCAACAGCCATGGGTAGGATTCAAACCTGTGCCACCTGCTCTCAGGGCGCCTGCTCATCTCAGTGAGGCAAACCGGTACTCATCCCAGAGAGAGATATATTGAGAGAAAAAACGGTAGTTAGAGTAGTTAAGTAGCAAAGAATAAAGAAACAGGAACTCAAACCGGTCGTTCAGTGATGACGCGACAAATCCTACTAAAGTAGCCTGCGTTTAATATGGCTTTTGTGTTGTTAACATGTTTAATGTTATGTATTTTCTTCTATTTGATCTCAAAAAGCTCCTAAAACAGTCAGTGATCACTGTTGACCTCCCTCGGCTTTTATTACCGCTAATCATTTATTTAAGCTCAGTTTTTAAAACCTTAGGATGTAGCTACAGCCCATCCCATGAAGCAGTATATGAATGACTAACCTCGTATTGTGGATGGATTATCTCAGTTGTTCTCCTGGCTGAAGTTTGGTCCTTTTACAGCATCCTGCCATGCGATTACATTTGTTCCTGACCACCGAGAACACTCAGGTTAACTTTTATCGAGTGGGAAAAAAAGTTAGCTTGTTTATATTATGCTAACATAGCTGTGTCGCTAGCGGTCACGTAGCACATCATTAAATACCAGCTAGCCAAACTTCAGTAACCCTACAAACGCCACTGCTGTTTAGTTTTCTGTCTTCATTTATGCTGGAAGTGATAACAGAGCTGTACGTTTTAATTTGTTTCCAAAACCCCGCAGTCAGGACATGCTATATTGTATTTAGATAGAAGCTAGCGAGCTAACTCCCTGCTAACTTCTAACTCTGTTAAATGTCATAAATTCCGTTTTCATGGATGCCTGGATGTTAAACTCAATTGTTACACCTGGTAGAGCAGAACGCTGATCATTTTATTAAAGATGAAAGACTTTAGACAGTTTTTCAACTCTCAGTAATGCCATAGTGATCGTTTGATATATGGACCTGCAGCGGAGTTTAGGTCCAGACACGGCTAGTGACGTCAGACTGAACAATCGGATAGGCTGAATGCCTTTGGCATTCACCCAAAAAGTAATGCATATCTTGAGTCTGAAGTTGAAAGTGTGCCTTTGTGGCATGTGAATGCCTACGACTTCTGTTTTTCACCACCTGTATTTGTGGCTGGTCTAATTAGATGGAATAGCATCGTACATCTCAGGCCAGTATATTAAACATTGCGGTTTTCACACACTTGCACCAACTTCTATGTATTTTTAATGGAGGAATTCTAAGTTTATGAGAATGAAAATGTGTGGAAAGATGTAATTATATAGTAATCAACACATATTTATGAGTACAATCATTTGTTTTCCGTTTCATTTTCAGCATCCATTTCTTCTTATTACTTTTAGCTTGTAGAGCTAAGCGTAGCTTTAACATAGTAACTTGAAGTAATCTTTTTCTGTACGACAATCAGTCTCAGATCACTGTGAACTAATTTTTGCCCATTCTCATTTACAATGCTGCTTACGTTCACTGAGATGTGTGGGCTCTGATTTACTCACAGCTCTCCCAGCACCATTACTCCAGTACGGTTGAGGTCTGGAATTTAACCGGACAGTTGAAATCACATGATTCTTTTCGTTTTCTGCCATTCTGTACTAGATTTGCTGCTGTGTTTGGAAACATTCCCATTTGTCTAAAATATTTTGGTACAAAGAGTTCATAGTTGACTCAATGACAACAAGGTGCAGAGGTCATGTGGCTGCAAAAGAAGCCCAAATCATCACCCCTCCACCACCGTGCTTGACAGTTACTATGACATGCTTGTGCTGATATGCTGTGGCTTTGTTTTTGCTGAACATGCAACTGCAGACAGCTCCACTTTGGTCGCGTCTGTACAAATAACTTGGTCATTTTCTGACCATTCTGTACTGCCATGAACTTTTAGTGAGGCCTGTAGAGTCTGAGATGTAGCTCCTGGATTTCTTGCAGTTTCTATGAGCATCACACAGTTTGACCTTAGGGTGAATCTCCTGGGATGTCCAGTCCTGTGATTTTGGCTTTTCATTAAGAAAACTGTCAAAATGTCTGCTTTTATAGAGGTTCTCACATCTGCCACAAGGGTGTACTTAGTTTTTGACAGCACTTATATTTTCACATTTATTGATTCATCGTATTTTTATTTTTTTTTACCTTTGTACTGTTGTGCTCTGATGTAACATCAATGTTAAGTAGAAAATATGGCAGTAGAGCCTCTGTCCAGCTCTACACTTTCCTATCCCATCCCCATCACCTCTACCAGCATCCAGCATCACACACACACACACCCCAGGTCACACACTCAAAGCTTGCGCTCTTTGACCTGGACCTTGTGTCCAGCATGGCCCTTGGTGTCCCTGTCAGTGCAGCTCCACATGGGTCAGGAAACACTAGTCTACTCCCTCGCTGCTCCCCAATGACCTCTATAGTCCCCGAGGTGGCATTTCCCCTCAGATTAGAGCTAAAAATACCGCGACTGCACTCTGAGCTGCAGCCCCTGGTGATTGTGGCGGAGGGGAGGAAGGAAGCAGCTTTTCCTGCTCTCGTCTGTCCTGGTAAGTTATTTGTCGTCCCTCTCTCTGCCTGTTCCTTCTCTCATACTGTCTCTTCAATTATTTCCACCGCTGTTTTTTTTCTCTCTCTCTGTTGGAAAAGGTTTTTTCATACAAGCAAAAAACATGAACCCATTTCACCTCATCCAGGACAGGAACACCCATGACACTGGAAAACTCTTTGAAAGCAGCAGTCCAATAAGTGGCAGTAAACAAGTCCATAAAGGCAGGAGGAGGAGGGGTGGTGGGCTTTAACCTCTGGATCAGAATTGAGTTAATGTGCCATTAATGCCTGGACACACTCATATAAATATGACATTTGCAAGTTCGTTGCCCGGTCCGAAAGAAAAAGCGAAAGGAAAAAAAAGCTGGCGTGCATTAGCATCGGGCTAATGGGTTGCTTTGCTGGGTAAATACTGAGTTTGTGGTCCTGAATTAAAAGATTTCCCTTCTCAAACAGAGTGGCACAGCTCAGTCCCAGGACATGGCTCAACGGGAGAAAACAAAAACCTCCTCCAGTGAGCAAATATGATTAAGAAAGAAAATGAATCATAATTACATGTGCATACTTTTGGGAACTCAATTAGTAGGCAAACATGACAAAAACATCTACTTGTCTGAAAGAAAGGGTTGCTACTGTGATTAGATTATTTGTAACATTTTACATAAAATTTGCGCTCCTTAGATCAAAATCTCAGTTTGGTCTGATGATGCCTGAATAAAGCCCACTGCTAAAAGAAAGACTGAAAATTAATGAAAAGTATTTAAACGGCACTCACTGACATCCTCCATCACCGCCACAACATATCAGTGGACTTCTCATTAATGTTGAAACAGTGCATGCAAGAGCTGTTGAAGTGTGATAAATGCAGGGATTAGTGGCGTGATTTGCCTGACATGTTTACAACAGAGCAGGTGCATGTAATGATAACTCTGTGATTTATACTATTCAGTGTCCACACCCATGCAATCTTAAGTAGTAGCTTTGATCCCCCTTGTGTAACCTGGCAGGACGGCGAGCTCTTTGAACTTTGTGTCACGTGGAAATAAAGCCTGCAAGAAAATCGTTCAGCTATTAATACTGATTTATTGTGATTGATTTTATCAACCCTTCCCCACCCTACACCTACAAAAAATGAGCTGAACAGAACAGATAAATCTATCAATAATACATTTCTTGATTCATTTTTTTTAAATGTGGAATTATCCAAAATGAAAGCCTCAGAAACCCTCAGAAATTTCTAAGGAGGTGAGGCCTGACCGTACAAACCAAAGACGGTGAGTGTGATGGTTAAAGTTCTGAGAACATGTCAAGAAGAATCAGCTGCTATGGTGTTAATGAAATTAACAACAGCTGCACTAGAGGGGCAGCAATTAGACAACCCCCCAAACAGGAATGGTTTTACAGGTAAACACCACTCAGATTTTTTCCCTCCTCATCTTTTATGTTTTTGGTTTTTTTTTTTACTAGTTTTGGTATCATGAGGGATACCTGGACCCTACAAAAGTTGCATAGGTAGAAGATGTGCCATCTTCCAGGATGGCACATCATTACATCCCAGAAGTTCTGCAGTGTCTCCCAGCACAGTCTCAAGAGCATGGAGGAGATTCCAGGAGACAGACAGTTAGAAGGTCCTTAACCAACCAGTAGATGCATTTGCATCATGGGATGAAAATGTTAGATGAATATGATGACTAATTTAGCATTTCTGGTGCCAGCTGACTTATGCTGTGCTCTGGTGTTCCCAGATATTTATTACACTCTAAAATTATTCTAGGTGTCTAAAATTCAACTTCAATCCAGAGTATGTGACATGGAAATATCCATACCCTAAGCTTCTGTGTAACAGTGCTGAGAAAACAGTCACATTCTCGATTCCTAGTGTTCGGAATATAAAGTTTCAAAATGATGTTTTTGGGTCACATTTGTGTATAAATCATAACAATTATGGTTTGGGTTGTGCTAAGCTGCTCTCCGACTCATTTTCACACGTGACATTTCTCTTTAAGACCTTGTTAATACCTATGACTCATGTTTCCACTTCTTCAAGAAACTGAAAGCTTACTTTGTCGGATGGTGAAAAAGTAACATACAGTAGGCTCTTGTGTGATTTGATTTGTGAGTGCAAAGTGGATTTGTCAGGCCACATAGCAAAGCCAAAAGAGAATGAATTCCAAACTTTAGCATGAACCCGGTTCTTATAACAGAGGCTAGAGTTGAATAAGACTGGATCTTGGACCCTCTGAACTTCAATTGTTACTTATTATTTTGCTAGATTTCTACACACTCTGTCACTTCCTTGCTTGCGCTCACTGTTTCCCCATCTCTTGTTCCTCCTTTTCCTTCAGTTTACTTTGTTCCGTCTCTGCATTCGCCACTGCTGTCTCAGCTGTGCCCCATATGATCTCTGTGATAAGTCCATTTTGTAATTTGCAGTGTTTTCAAAGCCATTATTACAGCTTGTTTATATACTGAAGCTGACTCTTGGCCTCACCATGATGGAAGACAATTAGTAGGAAGCCCAGTTTGTGGAGCCCTGTGTGGTACTATTAGGAAACAGAATAACAAATCATGGCAGAGGCAGACGGAGTGGATAATAGCTGGAGTCATGCACACACACACGCACACACACACATGCACATACACAACTTTTTACTTCTTGTATCTCACTGAGGACATTCACTGACATAATTCATTCCTTTGCCCTTTATCCTGACTTTAACATAATAATAATCATAATAATAACATTTAGAATCCATGGATGTCGTAGAAGCATCCCAGACCAGAATAAATATGTTCTGCCCCGTGTAACTTTTTTTGTTTTTATACACAAAACTGAACATAAAACAATCTGCTGGACACGGACAGCAGCATGACTGAGAGGTGACAAGATATCTACTTTAATGTACTGAATATTTTAAGTGGATTTGCAGAGGCTCAAAAAATTCTTTATTATAACATCATTGTAAATTACATGATGGTGTCGAACCCTTTATTTTGAATATGGATGTTACATTTTGTAGATCGGACACAGGCGTGGTTGCTGAGTAGCCCAATGAATTCCTATCTTACGTTAGCTTAAACCTTTATGTAACGTTAGCCATTGTAAACAGTTGTGATAGAAATAATTTCACACTGGAAATGCCAGCAGAGCAACAGCCACAACTGTTCTAGTCACCATCTCCCACATGTAGTTCCTACTTGTTCGAAAAACTGATAGATGTACAGTCTTCCTGCTACAGTTCTGGACCAAGCATTTGACTGCTTGAAGGGTTTCTTTTTGGATTTAAGTTTTCTTATCCAGGAAGTTTTTCTTCTTTTATTTGGCTGTTTTTTGAGCAGTTGATGCCTGGTCTAGTACCTGTGTCTTTAGTGTAAACCTTTGTAGAAGACTCGGTCAGACCAGCTGGTATAACTGGCCCCTGCTATCCATTTGTGGGCTGCCGGATGTTCCTCTGCCTTCCATAAGTCCATGTTGTCACCTCAAGGTCTTTTGCATCTGTTTGTGTTTGACTGAAATTCTTTTGTTTCTGGTCTGATTTATTTTGAACTCTGTGAAAACTGATAGCAAGCCTTTTCTTTTTTTCATAACATGAAATATGTCATATTGATATAATCCCGAGCAACACTGTACTAAATGACTGACTAAGCACTGCATTTATGAAAAAGTTACCCTGGTTGCCAAGTATGGTTTGCATCCAGACCCCAGCCTGTGGTTGGGCTGAAGCAATATAAGTACTTTAATTAATGCTGTGTAGAGAAGGTGGTCTTTCTTTAGATTTAATTTAAATCAAGACTTGGTGTGGTGGTCTGCTTCAACACAGAAAAGGTTTACAGTGATACAGTGATTGCTAAAACAGAGCGGTAATGCTTAAATCATAAATTAAGAGCATTTCCTAATGATAGCAATACAAACTTCTGAGTGAAATTACATTTCACAACATATTTGAAGTTAGATTTTAAGAAAAAGGTTCAGGGACCAAAAGTGTTATGCAGCCACATTAATAACACAACCATGTTTAGCCTGTGGTAAATGGTTTTAGTTTACTACATCAGAATATTGTAGAAATAAGTAGTGATTTTACAATATTTTAAAAGCAACTTTTCCCATCTGGACAAATAGAGAGGAAACATGTTATACTGCTGAGCTGTCAGTGTTTACTCACTTAGATTTTCACATTGGCCTTCTTTGGATTAAATAAAGTCTACCAACATAGTTTTAACAATATAAGGGCTCCAGTCAAGCTGACTGAGTTTGGTTATTTAGTCTCACCTAATATAGTGTGTGTTTGACAGTCTCATGAAGCACCAAGGGGAATCACGGGGCTGATTTCAGTGTCTCTGTTCTAATCACTAAACATGCAAACTGACCAACTGTCTCGTTAGCCTGAGGTCTATTCCACTCACATATCTGTCCTGGCCACATCCCCAAAGAAGCAGCATCCGTCTCGGAACAACGGCTGTTTTTTCTCCTCCGGGACAGGCTGGTGCCAGGGAGAGCGCTGTGGGTAAACCTCTCACCCCCCACCGCCCCGGCAAACAAACCACAAACAAACCCGCCAGGGCCCCAGGCACCAACACAACCACCAGCCCCAGCCCCTCAGTCTGCCTGAGTCAGCTGGCTGTGTGTGTGTGTGTGTGTGTGTGTGTGTGTGTGTGTGTGTGTGTGTGTGTGTGTGTGTGAGAGAGAGAGAGAGAGAGAGAGAGAGAGAGATTGTTCAGGGTTAAAAGAAAAAAGAAAGAAAGAAAGAAAACCTGCCCATACAGAGGTCTTTATAAAAATATCAGGAGCTACACGACTGGACTTTTTTATTGAGAAAAAAAAAGATGCAATTTTGATGTCAAATCCGTAATATTAGAAAAACACATTACTAATATATTGATAGCTTAAATGCGTACTTGTTCAAACTTGTTTATTTGTATGAATTGAAGGTGAGCAGAAGGGCTACATACCTTGGATGCATGAACATTCATTTCTTCTGGTCTTTGCACACATGCTTATATTTTTTTTTAGCATGTTAAAGCTTCCAAACAGCAGTGCACAGAAATAAATGAGGCAAAAAGGTACTTTTACCAGTTTGCAGTTATTTGGTCAAGTATGAAGTTTTTAAACTTTAATGGGACTTTAGAAAGTCAACAAGTTCAACAAAATGTTTATATATCTTTAAATCTCTGTGTGTGATAAAGTCATCTAATAGTTGTTGAGCTATTTCAGTCTGAACCAAAGTGGTATGCTGACCAGCAAACCAGCACACTAAGAATAATGTATTTTTCCTTTCCCCAACCCTCCAACTTACAGCTAAACTAGGAGCATCTTGCTCAACTCTGTGGTTGAATGAAAGCTGAATTACACAAGGTGTTGAGTTTACACTCTGCTCCACTGTAGGCCAATAAAACATCTCATTACAAGCTTACATGGCTCTCACAAAAGGACTTGCATGGCTATGTTAGGCTTTTGTAATGGTCACCTTGAAAATGCATATTCAGCTATTAACGTGTAAGGGGAAAAGTGTGTTTAGTCTCACTGTTTCCTCAGCACTATTTCAGGGTGGGTCGAGTTATCCTCTTTATTGTATATTACAGAGAGCAAATAAAGTGTAATTAGGCATCACAGCTTCAAGGCCACCAACAGTGCTGCCCAGGCGCAGTAAATATGTAATTTCTTTTTCAGCTTTGCTTACCCTTTCTTAATTTATACCCAGAAATAATTCCAGAAAGTTTCCCAACATGTACTTTATATCCCGAATCAGCTGGCTTAAAGGAGGATGCTGCAGTAGAGAAGAAGCATTTGCTTTGTAGCACTGTGATATCTCACGCAACAGTTGCTTTTCTTCATTACGTGTGAACCGTGAATTGTATTTGTGCATGTCACAGCTGGCAAAGAGATGTTACAAACAGTGATTAGCTCTAACACGAGGGAAGCATAATTAATCAAAATTACTGCTGACGGTTGCTCAACACCGCTCTGCGCAAAATAAGTGGAGCATGAGTACGGCTGTGGTTGGAAGCGCCGGAGGAGAATCCGGGGATGGTACTTCCCGAGGATATCACAGCTTAGCTTTCCTAAAATTAAACAAAGGAATAAATATTTAAACGGGTTTTTCTGCTTGCACTTTGACTGCCCGTGTGACGCAGGTGGGCACGTAGCCAGATGCAGGCATCACACCCTCAACTCTGGTGCCTGTGTGTGTGTGTGTGTGTGTGGGGGGGGGGATTTTGGAAACTAATGTTCACTTGGCCCATCTAATGAAGCATTTAATACACAGCCCTGGGAATGCAGAACAAGCATGAATCATGCAGCAATTAAACCATGCTCCAACATCTACTGGAAAAAAAGAGAAAAAAATCCACGGTGCTGCTGCGAGCTCGAGACGGACCTCAGAAATACACAAGAGCAATGTGTCAAGGAAAAACCATGCGTGTAAAGGATGTGATGGTAAAAGAGCTGATGTGCATGTTGTTAGATTTGTATTGTTGATTGTCATTTATGCTTAGAAATATTTACTTCTATATGCTTAGAGTTTTGTAATTAGTTGTAGATTGGTAGAGGTTTTGATCACATGTTGTGGGTATTTCTGTTTACAGCGCGTTTATGAGAAGGTGGAGTGCAGAAATGGCTCAATAATAATTGCAGCAAGTTTGTTTCTGCCTGTTGGATGGGAGTTGACGCAGCAAGGAACAAACTGAGAGCCAGAACTTTAGAGAATCATATGAAAAAGATTTAAAAGAGAATTAATGTAATTACTGTTAGTAAGTATAAAGCCTAGTGTGTCATTCAGTGGTTGAACAAGTTATAAAAAGTGCAAAGACTATTTTACTTTCTCAGCCTATTCTTACATCCTAAGCAATCTGACTACCTGATAATGAGACGTTAGGTGTTGTTCACATGAATCTTGACTGACTAAATAAAATTTGAGATCCTAATACTTCTAAGTTATTTTATGCAGGATATAAAAACAACGACAGCAAGGAGAAGAAATGAAAATTTTAACATTTACATCACTGATGATTTATGCTTATTATTTCTTTTTGTGAACGATCTCCAGCTTTAAATTGTGGAATAAAATTCAATGTGTTCCCTTCCATAAAGGATTGCTCAGTGCATCCACTGCTAAAGATGCAATTCAAGGCTTGCGCAGAGACAGCCATTCACACAGGAAGTACTCGCAAGCTTCATACAGTGAGGTCCGAGCCTTAATTTGAACTGTGGACCTTACTGTGAGGCACTAACAACCACACCACCATGCCACTTAACATGACATGGCCTAAATGATCACAATAACTTGCATGCTTGTGGATTAACCAAATCAGCCAGTGCTGTCTACTTGCTAGATTTCATAGCTTACAAGAATTATAAAGACAAACATAAAACAGTGGTGTTTTCATCATTTGAAATAATTCTAACCTGGTTACTCAATAGTTAATTTACAGCAGACAATATCAAACTGTTAATAGGTTAAACATTTTATAATATCTCAAAAGACTTAATTAAGAATTAAGAATATGTGATATGAAATAAATAGAGTATAGAAAAATAAAGTTTAAACTTTAACCTTTAAGGTAAGAGAAAATAACAATCAGCTTAAGTTATATGTAGTCAAAACATTTTAGCATTAAAGTCTGTAAAGTAGCAACTATGCAGAATCATAGAGTCATATAGATGATTGTTGGATCTTAATCATTGATTCACTACCTGCCACCAAAGGAAAAATAAGAGGTTATCTTACTTTAAAATTTTTTTTAATTAAAGTTACACTGAAGATGGGCCGACCAATGAGAAAATGGCTGGATTAAAGCATATTGATCCTCCAGCTGATCAGTCGAATCTGAACCTGCAGTTCTGTTAATAGTTTAGAATTTAGCAACAAACACAACTGCAACACGATTATTGCAATTCTTCTTCTAGGGCAGCGAATCACACTGAGTATGATGCAGAATAAAAAACATAACCATATGCTAAAAGGGTTCAAATGTAATCAGGCACCTAGGAATGACCTTTCAATCATCCGAGCATAGACGTATAGGATGCTGTCTCAGCCACTGGATTTGTCCAAAGTTAATAATCCTGGACTTTAAACCTTTTTTTCCCTGCCATTTATTAAAAACAATGGCAGCTCATATATATTCTCAGTATTTGAGATGTGTCACTCTAATAATTACAAATGAGCAGTCAAAGCCTTTGCAGAACCAAAGCACCCACCCAAGTCTTTCATAACTCATTCCTTGAACTTTTCCATACAGTGGAGGAAAGTTCCCACTTCCATTCCAGCACAAATTATCCCCCATCACTTCCAGTCTGTGGATGCTTATTAGAGTATGATAATATTTGTGCAAGTACCTGGATTGAGTGAGTTTCCCTTTTCTTTTTTTTACTTCCTTGAAACATTTCAAGCTGTTGCTGTGTGGTATTGACCTGCCACACAGCTTGCTAATGTTTCCCGAAAGCTTCTTTTCACTTAATATTAAATAATTCTCATTGAATTTATAATAAAACAATACCTGAATCCACCAGTTGTGTGTATTCTGCTGAACCGGGGGGGGGGGGGGAATTTTGAACCTAAATCCAGCGGAGCTGTTTTCAAAAGGACAGCGACGTATCAATTTCCAGTTAGAAAACCCCAAAGCCCAGACCAAGTCTAACAATAATGAGGGGAGTTTTACAAGTGTAGCAACAGCAGGGTTCTTTGGAGAGAAAACATTATGATTGCATTAGATGAGATGGCACTCCAGAGTCAGCACTTTACTGTAGGGTTTTTTTTTTGTTGCTGTTGTTTCTTTGTGAACAGGCTCGTTCACGACCTCAGTCAACTGCAACTCGGCTGTGTGCTCTAAACATACAGCTCTGCTGTGTATTGTTCCAGAGCAATTGCACGACCGTCCTGTGTCCGACACAATGGAAGCGACACAAACAGAAACCCGATATCCCTTTGAGCCGTGCACCGTCCAGTCAGCCTGGTGCTGGTGGTGGTGGTGGTGGTGGTGGGGGGGGGGTTCAAGAGCAGAAGGAGCATTTATAACTAAACATCATATTTCATACCACATGTGATTTCTGGTTTTTCCTCCCCTTAAAGAGGAACTCCAAGAGGAAAGGAATGCACAACTACCTTATCCAGCAGCTATTAGTTGCCATAGCTTAGTTTTATGATGACATAGAAGGAAACAAGTGCAGGTGAGACGCCACCCTGCTGGATTATTGATAATTGGGCGATATTTACAGTGCTCCTTTGCACTAATGGGTCAGTCGTATTTGCCTAGAGATAAGGCTTTATTGCTTTTATGGCAAGCAAGTAAAGCAATTACCAGTGATAGGACAAACAGCCTGCTTTCCCTGTGTGTGTGTGTGTGTGTGTGTGTGTGTGTGTGTGTGTGTGTGTGTGTGTGTGTGTGTGTGTGTGTGTGTGTGTGTGTGTGTGTCAAAGTGGCTACAGACATCAGCTCACCTGCCAAATGCCATCTGTCTTGTCGCATGTTTAAGACTGCCATACTGCTTAAAGGCTGATAGAAGTCCGATTTTATGGATGTCTTGGCCGAGTTTATGATCAGGCTGACTCTGAACTCCAAAGTCCATTCTTGTGCTCAAAAGGAGAAGCTGACAAAACAGTCAAAGACTTTTTTTCCTCCATGAGTAAGCTTACATGCACCACTATCAGTATCCTGATTTCTATCCAGCATATCACAACCAGGATACTAGTCTGCATGTACACGAATGCCATGGTGGCTCGACCTTTTTGCCTTTACTCTTCATTTAACTGCTAAAGTCAGGGTTTCCACCGGAGTATTGCAACAAGACCCTCTGAAATGAGCACTGACATGTTCATATTGTTAAAATGAGTTTTTAGACAAGGAAACCTTATGTTAGGTCATGTTTTCCATTAGCTCACTGGTCTCATTAACCAAAGTTACCCAGATAGCAACAGATTGCAAAGGACAGCTGAACTATGAGCAATTTTGAAGCTGAAAAAGTAAAAACAAAACAAAACAAAAAAAACGGGCAAATGTTTTGACTTGGTACTTTTTTACGGCATTTCTCAGCTGTACAGCTAATGTCCTTAACTATTCATTGCTGTATATGAACCAGGCTAATCGTCGTGCAATGCAGTCTCACATGTGATTCTGTCAGTTCATGCAAGAAGTGGGAAGCAACCTCCTGCACCGGGAGCAGTACACTGTGTGCACAATGATTAGGCAAGTGAGTGTTTTGATCATATCATCATTTTCATGCATATTTTTCAGCTCCTTGCCCTGTAAAAATTGAACACTTACTGGATATTACGTGATGTGTACTTGTGCAATGGTGGAGGGTGTGGCCTATGGAGAACAACACCCTATTTCACGGTGTCAGTAATTATTAGGTTGCTTCTTTTTCTCTGGCAAAATGGGCCCAAAAAAAAAAGAACTCTGTGTAGGCAAATATGGACTTTTAGAGGAATGCAGCACTCTTGAAGTTGTAAAGATTGGGGTGTGATCATACAACAATGTAGCTTGCCATCACCAGTGTGTGAATGTGTGTGTGAATTGGTGGATGACTGGATGTGTAAAGCACTTTGGGGTCCTTAGGGACTAGTACAGCGCTATGCAAATACAGGCCATTTAACTATCAAATGTTTTGTTCAGTACTCAGCGATATGGCCAAGGTAAGGAAGACTGAAACCCGTCCATGACTGAACAAGATACATAAGCTGAAACACCAAGACTGGGCTAAGAAATATCTGAAGACAGACTTTTCAAAAGTTTTATGGACTCATGAGATGAGAATGACTCTAGATGGACTCGATGAATGAGCCTGTGGCTGGATTAGTAATGGGCACAGAGCTCAATTCAAATCAGATGCCAGCAACGTTGAGGAGAGGTAGTGGTATGGGCTGGTTATGTTAAAGATTGGAGTTGAACATAAACTCAAAATCAGCACCTTTCAAGAATCATTAAAGCTTTTACTTTCTGCAAAACTCTCCTGTCACTCCTTTCAACAAAATTGAACTTTGACCTCGGTAGGCTGTGATGATGTCCGCGTGGCCACTAGAAATGACGCATGAAGCAGGAAAAATGTTAGCTGTTAGATCATGGGAGGAAAATCTTTTCATGGAAAAAGGTTTCCATCTGAGTACATGCATCGGGTGTGTCTGTTAAAAGCTATGCAGCTTTTAGTAGTTAAAAAGTGTATGTAAACACAGCTTAGATTCATGGTCCTTCCAATGGCTCTACAGATTAAAACTTGAAAATGAGGAAAAGAGGAAAAGAAAATTTCCTGCATCATCACAGTGGAAGTACTGAAAACCACTTATTGCTTTCTGTCCTGTGCAGCGCCGGTGTGGTCAGTAAACAGTGCTATGTTAACTGAGTGCTTTGTTTCATCTACTTTTAATCACGTCCTTTCTTCTTCTTCTCAATCTCATGTAATGGTCTGCACGTCTGTTTTTTGGGGCTTTCTGTTTCTTTTCTTGTATTTTTTTAAACTTGCTGTTTTTCAGTCATTCCTCGTGGCTTTTAAGGACCAGATCATTCATGCATCGTCCCAATTTCCATTTTCCAGCCTCCATCTGTCGTAAGCTCAACCACCACCAGCTATTTCTCAAATTATGCATCAATAATAATCTACAAAAAGATTCTTAACTTTAGATTATTTTCTTACACATCAGAATTTGGCCCTATTTCTTAATCAGTTTCCTACAGATCACACAGCCCCAAGCATATATAATCCACACACGGGGATTACATAGTCGTGTAACTTTTAAAGAGGAACTTAAGGCTATATAGTTTGGCTGACTCTTTAATTTTTGTTAATGGAGTGAACCAGCTCCAGTTGCATTTATGAGCTCATCTGAACCATACAAAGAGTTATTAACCAGTAACCAGTTTGGTGCACTTTACACTGACATGAAGGCCGCTCCCGTGTGGAAAAAGTTCCAGACCCGGAGGCAGTTATAGGTTCGCCTTTGGGCTCAAACCACGCGCTCTGCTGCTTGGGGAGTCTGCCTGTGCTTCATTTGGTAGTGTATGTGTTTGCGAGGAACAGCAGGAGTGGCAACGTTGCACTTAGCTCAACTCAGCGTGAGCTGTGGAGCCACTCAGGTCCAAAAGTGCTATCCTGACCACACTAATGCGCCCTATATATTTTTAGGCCTTTTAGGAAAGCTCTGTTCTGATGTACAAAACATAACAAAAGCTTGGTCATCTAAATATTTAGATATGGACCCACATGATACCAAACATCAGTGATGCAAACATCACTGTCCTAACTCTGTGAGAGCCCGATAAACACCCACGGGAAGAGTTCCCTCCAAACTGACCTACCCCCTTTTTTTTAAAACATGAAGAAATCATGCCTTATAGTTTCATAACAGTCCAGAAAACAGTCACAGTTTAGAAAAGCTGAGCAAACCTCTCAGTTCTTAATCGAAATGTGGCACAAGTGGACTTTTCTACGAGCGGACGTGACCGCGGCAGAAGGGCTTTAAAACAAAGACGGTGTAAATGTGTGAGTCAGTTAACAGCTCCAGCTGAGCTATGCAAGGCCTCCACACAGCCCTGCATTGATGTGAAAGTGTTGCCCCCCTCCTCAGTGACCCTGGAGCAAAGGGGAAGTGGGCTAAGAGGGGCACGCTGAGGGCCCAGGGTGTGATGGTTATCTCTGGGGTAGAATTACAGCGAGCAGTTGGGGCCGTTGTTGGGTGGTGGGCTTGGGGACTTTGTCGCCTTGTCTGTTCGCAGTTGGAGCCACGTTTTCTCCAAGGGTCCATTGCTTCTGCTTGCCCTCCATCTCCTCCAATCCCACCTCACAGCTCAACATCCCGCCACACAGTCTGCTTCAGGGGAATGAGGAATGTACGCCAACTGCTGCCTCCGACCCAGACACCCATCCTGCTCGGCTCAAACACAGAAACATGATTTAAAGAGGATCGGGTAGTATTTTAAAGGTAAAAGGACTACAAATAAGTTCATCTTGTGTTCAAACTTTACAAGTCCCAAAATGCTAATGTGTGATAGCTGTTACTAGTTTAAGAACTGTGCTTAAAACAGGTACTGATGATGTAAAAAGTAAATATTTAAACACTAATCTTTTACCCAAGCAAGGGTTGCATGAGTAGATGTACTGTAAAATAGGTGGTTTATATTTGCAAATCCAAAAAGATTTCCTGTGTGACTGTATTTTCCCTCAGGTTTACATTTTAGCATCTTTCAGCATGTTTTCTGCGTTTTGATGGAGACAAACCGCTGTTAAAATCTGAGTGAGCACTGGACTTGGACGGACAAATGGTCTGCTGTAAAAGTGTTACTGTTCTTTCACATTTGGGTTATCAGCCTGAATGAATTGGGAAAGGGGTTCAGCATGTAGTTATTTTTCAAAGGTTTTCAAGTAAATACGCATGGAGTCGAGAGAAGGTGCAAATCACACCCTACTGGTAATTACATTTAAAGTAAAACCAATATATGTGAACATCTAACAGTGTTTTATGAGTGAGTGTTAGATCAAATGGTTTGTTAGGATGCTTTTTTTTGCAGCACAGGCTCAGACAGAGCATGTCGGGGCCTGTCTGTTTGGGCAGAAGTCAACGGCATCGTCTTCATTCTGAGAGCAACATCTTATCTCCTCTCCTATCGTACCCACTCCTGAAAGGAAGCTGCTATTTGCTGGAAGGAGGACTGTTTGCGTGATGTGTCTAAGAGCCAGGAGTCTGACATTTCTGTAGGACTTTAGTTTTAAATGGAAGAAGTCATCCTCATCCATTGGTTCCATTGTCTTTTTGATTAATTTTATTTAATACAATAAAAATAAAATGAATTATTTATTTACTAAAGTTTTTCAATGTAAGTCTTAGTTGACCCCCCACACCTTACTCTTCCCAGTGTACAAAGTTAGTCTTCATGTTTTAGTTACCTCTCCTGACCTGCATAAACTTGTTGCTTTCAGTAAAGCTGGGTACACAGAGGAATAAGTATAACACCACACTAATAAGCTGGAAACACCAAGGAGTGTCTTTGATAGACGTCACACCCCAGATTCTAAAGCCACCATCTTCTGGGAATATTTTCTATAAGTGAAGCTTTCAAAAATGGACAAGATTCTGTTTTATGACTGATGAACAAAGGAATGGACTTTACACTTATTAATCGAGAGCCAAAATACGATATCTTCAGCCTGTGAGTGTTTTGTGCTCCCAACAAGTTTAAACTGCTATATTGCTGTAATATTGTCTGATTGTTTGCTGCAGTGCCATCCTAAGGCCAGAATGTGTATAAATAGCAGCAACTTTGTATCCAGTCAATGTGAACACAAAAGTAGCAACAGAAGCTTAAAGAATCTTTTGAACCGTCTGGCCCCGTCTTCTTTTTCTTTGAATTATATAACAGTATATATGACAGCAAAGTTATGTAAGTCTAATGAAAATGACAAGCATAGTATGCACTTTCCCCACCTGCTTTTCAAGTCTCAGTTTATTTTCTATACATAAATCTGTCAGGGTACTTTAGATCTTTTAGAGAATGCTTTTATTTTTTTCCTCAGTAATAGTTTCCTGGAGCAAAGAAGAAAGAGGGTTTGCGAAATGATTTTTATCCCCAGGGGGGATGTAAAATATAAAACTTCAACCCCCACGTTGTGTCTTGAGCCAAACATTGCCGCTGTTTCCGAGTATAAAAGGTATCATTAACTAATTAACAAATTCATAGAATCAGATTTTACAGGTGCCTCAAAAAAAAAAACCCAAAAAAACAAAAGCATCTTAGAAATAATTCTGATTGTCAGCCTGATCGTCTATGTGAGAATTTTCTACAAAGCTCAGGTCCACAGCTTCTTATTTTAACTTGTTAAGTTTGCAGTAATGCAGTGATTGTGATTTTATTTTTACATCGCATTACCAACTTGTAAAGCTTTTTCGGGGTTTTTTTCATCTACACTCGCTTCTTAAAGACTGATGAGATGTAAAGTCCAGTGAAAATACATACTGCATTTATCCTTAGCTTAAAACCAGCCCTACTGCAACTACATGGAACAATTAAAGTTGGTTATCAGCTTCTTTTACTATACACTAATTGGACATGGGTCACTAACTTAAAAGCATAAATCTGTCTTCCTCCTGCAGTCAGCACACGCTGGCTGGTGCGGTGACCCATAAACCAAAACTCATGACCAGAAATCAGTGATCTAATGATCCTCGCTCTGCTTGACTGCTTAAGAAGCCAGAGATGGTGACATGAAGGCCATCATACTATTGACCCGCATTCCACTTTATATAACAGCCTTTACTCTGATAACATTTACAGCAGCTTGTTAACACAATCCACTCCAGCTCCTAAATGATCCCCTGCATTACAATTAAAAATCAACACTGACCACTCTCTGCTGGCTCTCGTAATGGGCTGGAGAAAATGGTGTTGAGTTCATGCCAGAGTTGTGTCGTATCAAGAAAGAAATATGGACAGAAAATAGTCGTCATATTCAGACTGTGACTCAGGAGGTTTACCCTGAGACAGCAAGTGTGATACCGCAGCCAGTATGTCTTGGCAGCTGCACAGGGAGCGAGCATAAATCTAATCTGTCTGGATGTGGTGCACAGAGCCAACGGTTAACCAGTCCGCTGTTTAGCGATAGCTCTCAGATAGAGCAGGCTTGCAGGAAGCTGATTAGATACACTAAGAGTAAATAAGAAGCAGGCCAGTGCTCTCTGGCACCGAGCTGCAATTAGACTCTCAATTATCATATTAAAAACACAAGGAAGGAATGTGACTCCCATTTCTATTTTCATCTGTCTCAAACCGGGCCTATCTGCTGGATGCTAACAGGCTGAGCAGACATTACTTGCTTCTCAAAGATAGATGAGCTGTAAAGTTACTTTTAAGGTAATCCAATAGACTGAAACTAATGGATTTATAGTGACAGCACGGTGGATGTGTAGTTTTGTTTATAATAGCTGAGGTTTATTACGGCATTGCAACAGTGAATTCAACTATCAGCTGCAAACCGAGCCTCAGTTTTTAGCACAAGCTTATTTGGAGCGATCAGAGTTTTGCGTTCAGGAGTTGCTGGAGGGCAGTAAGCTAAAGTAATTCCCAGCAATTTTGTTTGTTGAGGTTGAGACTTCATGTTTGCTTAATTTGGGGTTTAGAAATGTGATTTCAAGATTAGTTATTTGTACATGGAAAACAGTTATGGCTGCAAGCATTCCACGAGTTTGCCGGATTTTGAACTTCGGAGCGTTGATTAGTCAACACAAAGGGAAACTTCTGCCCAAAATGCAGAGTTTTAGCAGTTTCAGGGATTTTTTCAGCCTAACAAAAATGTGCTCAAGTCATATTTTCAGTGCTGACCTCTGGGAGCTGACCCTTCCCTCCAGAAAGTCTTACTGGGAATCCCACTATAACCCCTTTGGCTGACTTGTTAAGAGCTCTCACTTCCTACCATTCCCAGGGGACCTCTGGTCCTCATGGTTTGGCCTAGCCTACCACTTTTTTTGCTCATCTTTCTTGCTATCACTCTCCTCCCAAACCTCTCTGCCATCTTGGACCACAGGTGAGCAGTAACAGTAAGCTGTAGTGGGCAAAGCATGAGAAGATGCTTTTATAAAGGAGAGAGAGAGAAAAACCTGAACTTCTTGTGCTACCTCTGGTGTGTATTTGTCATACTCAGTGGTAGCAAGGCTACAGTTAATGGCTTCCGCAGATGTCCCTGAGTGAGGAGAATGAAGGAAAGCAAACAGGAAGTGGAGAGCATAACACACAGGGCAGAGGTAACATCCTCCCATTCCTCAAACGGTGTTTGCTAATTGGCTTGGTGGCTTCAAGGCTTTTAGCACATGGCGAGAGACTGCTGGCTTCCTGATAGCGCAGTCAGCAGACACTGCAGCGTCATCCCTGACAGGAAGATATGGCGGCCAGCTGCAGTGCCACTAAAGCACTTTCACAGTTACAACGCAAACACCAGTCATAGCTGTCTTCCAGCCAGGCAGTGTCAATTATTTTCATGTTTGTTTAAACTGGCTCCGACTCCCCCAGACAGTTTCCATGTCGGGCCGGGGAGCTATTCTCTTTTCCCTCTCGGTATTTTGTGAGCCATGCAGGGCTGCTAAATTAGATGCTTCGGACTGGTTTTACTGCGGCCTATCATCTCCTCTTGGCATTGTTGCAGACGTCAGGCCCTGTAGCCCCTGTTTGGCCAGGATGAGGCGATGCTTTTGGAGGATTCTCTTTCTCTCTCTTTAAACTTCATCATTCCTTTGGTTGAGAAGCCACAGCAGCTGTTTCAGTCCTGAGCCCGAAATGGACTTCCAGGATATGGTCTTCCCACCAAGTGATCTTTTTTCTTCGTGAGACACGTCTATGCAAACCCTTCCTTTGGTATTGCTCCGACTCATAATACCTCATCTGTCACGTCTCGGTCTTAAGTGTTCATTTTGAGATGGCAGTGAGTGATTATCTGGACAACAGAAAAGAAAGGAAGAAACCTCCGTAGAACTGGCAAAGGGCTGTGATTATAAGTTGTTACAAACAACAAGAATCACAAAACTGTGCCTATGCTGCATGGTTGAGGTCAGATCGCAGTGGATTGTGGGATGCCTGATGCGAGAGAGCTGAGCTGGCAGAGCAGACAGACATAAAGAGCAGAATGCAAGATAGAAATAAGAGACTGGAGCAAAGAGCTAAAGAGGGAACAAGATATAGGAGGCAGAGGTGGAGCAGATATCAAGAGAAAGTGGAGTGCTGAGCTGTGGACAGAGCACAAGAAGGATGACAAGGGAAGCAGGATGTTAGCTGCTACTGTCAGTCTGTGGAAGCTCAGCAACACCTCACGGCAGAGAGCCTTTATCTCCATACCTGATAAGACAGTAGCCACTTTCAGACATGTGCAAATCCATACGCATGAAACGCACACAGGAATCACCACATACATGTTCACCATACGGTATATACCCATTCAGATTCTCTTAACAATCCCGAGGGACGGCAGTAAAACGTTTAAGCTAAGCATTAGCGTGGCATCTATTTAACAAAACCCAAATGTAAATCTTATAACAGAAGTCTTATAACAGACTCTATGGACAAAATGTGTGTAATTTATGATCTCTGGACGAGTCATGCAGGTTTACAGATTGGTTGTCAACCCTGTAGCAACCACCAATTGCAAAGGGAAAATATGAATTCCACTACTGGTTTGCAGATGTTTGCCTGAGGTTGCTGCTGCTGCCAGGTGAAATCAGCTGCAATGACGTTCCTGCAGCAAAAACCTCATCGTGAGTACTTTGGTCTCTAGGAGATTGCCACAGTTGCCGTTGATTTTCATGCAAGACACTGACTTATGTGCAAATACTCGCTGACTGATCACAGAGCAGTAATGAAACTTGAAACCAGTATTTGTACGATTTCTAAAATATTTGTGTTATTTTATTTTTATGAGAGGTGGCATATTACATTTGTTAAACACTGTGTACGTTTTTTGTGTTCTGCAGTCAAGTGACAATAAAAGGTTTGTGTGAATGGCATCAAAGGGTGCTGGCAGATGTCTAATAGATTAGGTATTGTTTATAATATTTCCTTTATCCTTACAAAAGTCTACATAAGATGACGTCACAGCTTTTGATTTATTCAGTCTTGTTTGTTGCTCTTCATTAAAGTTCTGTTTTACACGTGCAACTACATTTTCACAAAAAACTATGACAAAACATGCCTCATGACCAATTTCCTATAAAGAACTAAATGAAAAAATAAATAAATAAAGATAGAAGTATTTCACATGTTTTTCTCAGCAAATAAAAGCTAAACAGTAGCAGTGAAGACAGAAAAGCTAGAACCTGTTTTAATCCAAAGTTCAGTAACCTCAGAATCTGTGGAATTACACTGCAGCTCCTGCACATTTTCTTTACTGCCCAAATATAGCTCTGGTTTAGAAGACGCTAACTGCTGTTACGACAGTTAGTTTATTTACTAAGTTTTATTAGCTGAACTAAATGAGAACCAGATCAAAAGTGATGAAAAACTATAAATATTAACAATAGCTCTGTTCATTAAACAAATATTTGCTGTAGTAATATTTTCAAACCGTTAGGTGTTTCTTTTCACGCTACACCAAAATATCGCAAAGTCCTTTGGTGACCAGTTCGGTCAGAGTCATATTTTTCATTAGTTGCTACTCTTCTTCTTGGGGCGATCGTGGCTCAAGAGTTGGGCGTTCGTCTTGTAATCGGAAGGTTGCTGGTTCGAGCCCCGGCTCTGACAGTCTCGGTCGTTGTGTCCTTGGGCAAGACACTTCACCCGTTGCCTACTGGTGGTGGTCAGAGGGCCCGGTGGCGCCAGTGTCCTGCAGCCTCGCCTCTGTCAGTGCGCCCCAGGGCGGCTGTGGCTACACTGTAGCTGCCATCACCAGTGTGTGAATGGGTGGATGATTGTGTATAGTGTAAAAGCACTTTGGGGTCCTTAGGACTGATGCTAATGCTCTGTGTGCATTAAAAAATACAGACAAACGCACAAACCTGTCAGTCTAATATACTGTATAAGCGAATACAAAAGAAATCACCTGTGCATGAACAACCTATCACCTGCTCCTCCAGTGTGCAAGTCAACTTTTTCTTGGGCTAGATACTTGGGCATATTAGGTCTTTTTAAAAGTGTGTCTATGAATATGTGTATGCGAGTGTTTGAATATGTGAATGTAACTTCTAGTGTATCACATTGAGTGCTCAGTACGAATACATAAGTATAGTAGCCAACTTCTTTCCACTTTAATACATGAAAACTGTGGAAATTATTGCTTGGTAATAGGGCTAACAAATCAAAGTTGATCAGTGACATTTAAAAACCTGATACAGCTTCTGTAAGATTGTCTTCCCTATTGTGACAATGAGAGGAGAAAGCTGCGCACTGCTGGCACAGTCTCTGCGCACAGAAAATCTGCGTTGCGCACAAAAAAAAATCTAACATGAATTGAAATTAAAATTAATATTTTAACAATTCTGTTTTGCAGTGTTAGTCAGTAAGTGACTGGCTGCTCCCGTATGGGATTAGAACGATGCCACCTTATCCCATAGCCCAGCCAACAATGCGATTCACATTCGTATATACGCAGCTAATCAACATCGTTGACAGGCTATGACAGCGTCCTTATGTGCCGACACCGGTGTTTTAGCTGGCAAAGTGGCGTGGCTGATGTGGAGTGAAGCCACGTTAATGACAACGTTTACAACCATTGGAGATGTGAGCAGCACAGACGGAACAATTGACGGAAATAGTGTGGACTTTATACCAGTTTTTAAATTGTGTTGATAGGCCACGTAAAACCAGAGTAATGATAAAAATATATGCAATGTTTGGTTTGCGGGCAGCACGGTGGCACAGTGGTTAGCACTGTTGCCGTACAGCAAGAAGGTCCTGAGTTCAATTTCACCATCAGGCCGGGGTCTTTCTGTGTGGAGTTTGCATGTTCTCCCCGTGTTTGTGTGGGTTCCCTCCGGGTACTCCGGCTTCCTCCCACTGTCCAAAAGACATGCAGCTTGTGGGGAAAGGTTAATTGGAGAATCCAAATTACCACTAGGTGTGAATGTGCGAGTGAATATGAGTGTGAATGGTTGTCTGTCCCTGTGTGTTGGCCCTGCGACAGACTGGCGACCTGTCCAGGGTGTACCCCGCCTCTCGCCCTGTGACAGCTGGGATAGGCTCCAGTGCCCCCTGCGACCCTGATAAGCAGAAGCGAATGGATGGATGGATGCTTGGTTTTCTTCCTGAATACTATTGTTGTTTATATTCACTGCGGGAAGAAACTGTAAAAACTGTGTTTTATAAGGAAAACGCTCAAAAGCACTCTCCGCCTGTGAGCAAAACCAAAAAAAACCCCACCCTTTCCTGTTGGTCGAAAAATGAAACCTGGTAGAACAATCAAAAAATTATATGGCAACATGGCATTTAGTTGTTTAGGAAGGGGGGAAGTTTTAGGAGTGACGGCAGTTTTGAGATGTGAGAGATTTGCGACGTTTAGCGCAAATCTTGTGTAGTTAGTGTGTAGTGTAGTCAATAGTTTTGTTGTGTGTGTCAGAACAATGAGGCGACTGCTGAATGTTACAGGAGTGATACATCTCCTGTTGTCAGGCCTGCAGGTATCAGACTTGCGATGTTCTCCTTTATCTCATAGTGGACAGAAATTATTTTTTGGAGTGGCACAAATAATTAGTGTGGCATCAAATTTGATGCAGAACAGTTGATTGTTCTGTAAATAGTTTGAAATGTTTATTTAAAAAAACACCTTGGCTGCATTTTTTGGTAAACAGCTGCAAAAAACTTTGTTTGCATAACTCAGTTACTTTTTTGAAGAAGTAACTATATAATTAATTGCCCAACATTTGTCATTATGTACTATATTTTGCAGACAGAGAGTTACAGGACTCTCTTCCAGACCACAGACTCATACTCATAATCAGAGATGGGCAGTAACGCATTACAAGTAACGCGTTACTGTAATCCGATTGCAAAAAAATGTAATTAGATTACTGATACTTTCTCACAAGCTTGCTGCATTACTGCGTTACTAAAACCGTGATTTTTTTGCGAGAATGTCTCATGACAATGACGTAAGCGAGTGCAACGTTCGTGGCAACAGCTGTGTGCAAATCAACGATAATATAATATAACAAGTGCGGCAGAGAGTATGAGCGTGCAGCGTTTAAAGCGTGTAAGTACTGACCTTACTTTAAGTTTGATTCCGTAAAAAGTGACAAAAACATTAGCATCCACTGTTCACTGCGTGGGAAGAAAACTTCTTTTTACAGCGAAAAAACCCCCCTAAACTTCCAAGCAAGCACCGAGTACGCTGCCACGGGAATGTGAAACTCCCAGATCCTTCCACTGACCTACAACACACCTGCACCAGGGTAAACCTCCGCCTGCCCCACTCCAGCTATACAGGTGAAAATAGAGCAACAGGACCGCTGAGTCTTTGATTTAATTTATTTTCTGCTGTGTTTTACGTGCATTTATTTGAAAGAGTGAGTGTAAACACAAAAACCTATTTTATTTTATGTGCTGGAATATGCAGAAAATAGGTTTAAATGTTAAACAAATTTCTTCCAGTCAGAGAATGTTGCATATAATTTAATGTTTGCTTCATGCGTAAAGTTAAAAGATTAAAACTAATAAAAAAAGTTTCAAAAACAGACTTTTTCATTTGATTACATTTTATATGATGGATTATGCAGAAAAAATAGAATTGGGCTGAAAGATCGATCGCTTTATTACCTATTCAGGTTGTAAATCTTTTTTTTTTTTTTAAACTAAGTAACTAAATAACCAATTACTTTTGAAAATAAGTAATGATTAAAGTAACGGGATTACATTTTTGGGGAAGTAATCAGTAATTAGTTATTGATTACTTTTTTCAAGTAACTTGACCAACACTGCTCATAATACAAGTGAGAGCTTTATAACAAAAAAAAAAAAGTTTTGTTTTCAAAGTTGGAGTTCATAAGTTCCTCGGAGATGAAATGCCAGATTGGTAGCGAGGCTACAAATACACACAGCCGCTCTATCACGTGACGCATACTGCTGCGACGTGCTACGGTTATGAGTCGAGTTACGCCATGTCGCAAGTTTTGTGAGGTGCTTTTTTGATATTTAATGGATCAGATGACATTTTTTATTTCTCTCCGATATCCGATCCAGTAATTTACGTCAGTATCGGACCGTAATATCGGATCGGTCCATCTGTAATTTAAACATCAGATTTCAATATAGTTTCAAAAAATATATCTCTTGTAAACTCTTGTAAATTAGCTAGTATTGCATTTGTTAAAATTTTCGTGCAAGTCAGGGGTGGTCGAGGAGGACTAAAAGTTCTCAAAGTTGGCTGCTTTGAGTGGGATTGACCCATAGTTGAATCCCCCCAACAATCATCATACTGACGACATCATCACAGGACCTACACACTGGTGTTAAACCAGGTCCATATTCTGCTTCACAGACGCCTGCTTTGTCACCCTCCAGCACGTACTGTGAAACGAAGGCACCACTTTAACCATTGCATCATGTGTCAACTGTCAGGATTCATAAGCCTGAGGTCATTTACCTCATGTCTAGAGAGTAAGCGTTTATAGCAAGCAGTTCAGATTTTTGAAATTCATTCATTTATATGTCAGCACTGGCACCCTCATCCCTACCAGGGGGAATTAAATGGCTGTCTAAGCCCCCCTTTGAGGCTATAAGTCTCTGTGCCGAAGCACAAACTTGGCTGTGGTACCCAGGTGGGGTCCAGGAATGGAGACCCAGGCAGGACAGCTGGCAATGCCATGTTCATTCCTTCACTCCCTTCTGCCATCTTCGTCTCCCTCTGGGTGCAGGAAATCCCCTGGACTGTCCCGGATGGGACTGAACCGTGGCTTTAATGAACGCACTGGCTTGACAGAACGGCCCTTTTCCTGTTTACTGACGGCCCGACAGCGGGCGAACACACCTCTCTTTCAGCCCTCCCTTCCTCCCTATGTCTATCCCTCCTTGCCTTGAGGCTGTTCTGGCCTCTCCCAGGGACATCCTGGTTTGTCCCTGCGCAGGACTGTAGTCAGCAAAATGCTCAGACAAAGATCTCAGTGTTCGGGGATAAAGAAGAACATGTGCAGTTAGTTTTTCTGCTAAAAATGAAGATGCGTTTGATTGAGCGACTTAACTGCTTCTGTTGGAGACTAGGAAAAAAGGAGACGTCAAGAGAAAAAGAAAATGTGATGCATAATGCATACTTTCATGGATTTATATTTAGCCAATCTAACCAGCTCCTCCCCCTCCTCTATTCTAACCCCAAGGAACCCAAATCACCCAGAATAAAAATAATTGGTGGTCTCGTCTCCAGTTCTGACTGGAATGAAGTCTGGATGGAAGAGGCTCAGATTTTGGCAGTCTTCTCCCCTCAAGTTTTAGCCTGAGGAAGAGGAGATTTTGCCTCTGAGTGGGTAAACATGCCGCAGTTTTAACCTCTGTCACCCAAAATCCCTGCTGTGATAGATCCCTGACGTGGATCTATCGCAGCACAACATGCAGTTGCATTAAAAGCCACAGGGCAGGTCTGTGAGCACAGGGAAATCTTTGACCTAAAATGGCGTCCAGTGTTTGATACATTTGACTTTATGTAACCAGACAAATACACGTGATCGTCAAGCATTTAGGAATAACTTACCCATGTCAGGATGCCCGCTCAATTCAGGGCTTATTGTTAGCCTTATCCAGAATGTCTGTTCAATGCTGATGTCTGTAGCAAGCTTTTTCCTCTTCCACTATCAGTGCAGGCCCCTACTACAAGGTGTGAGGGTTCATTTTAAACAGAAAGCCGTGCATGTAGAGGAGTTCTGGATACATTACACAAATTTCATGGTTGAGAATACTTCTGAGATTCAGAGCTGAAACCTTAAACTGTATGCTTGTCGGCCTCAGATACAAATAAAATCTTGTTTAAGATTTTGAAACACCACCCCTCAAATCATTAAAATTATGGGTGTGTACCTGGAACTCTTTTCTTTTTCCACTGTTTCTTTCTTTTTCCACTGAGTTTTGTTTCTTAGACATTAGTGAGGCTGCCCTAGCTTTGATACTACAGTCACACTAGTGCAACAGTGCAAGGCCAAAACTGTTGGAACCATCAGCAATTAAACTGATCTTGTTGTCTTTGAAATGGTCGCTTCCAAGAGGTAGGTCTGCAACCACTTGCAGATGTCTTCAGAGCAATTGTGGAGCATCCATAAAGACATAAAACGTTGAATGGGTTCAATCTGTCATAATATAGTGATTAACTGTTATTAATTGCACAAAAAGTGATTGATACAGGACATCATTTTTATATAGGAATATAACCACAATAAGTTGGCAACCAGTTTTAGTCAAGAACCCAGCTGCAAAGAAACAGATTTCAGATGAGTTGCAGTTATTGCTGCAGATTGACTCAGATGAAATGGGATGTGTTGAAAATGTGTCTATGTTTGGAAGTTAACAGTCATGCAAACCTTCAATAGTCTGTCAGACTATTGGCTGACTGCAATTGTTTGGACGTTGTTTGACAAGGTTGCTTCCAGAAGCCAAATGTGGAAAAATTCAGTGCAATTGCTGGACGTCCACTAATTTTTTTTATCATCATAAAGAGGCAGGTTTTATGAGACCAGCAGTAGAGAAGCTCAGTTACTTTTTATATAATTAAAGGTACATGGGTATTTTATAAGGATGATCTGATATCGTCATGTTGGTGTTGTTCCCAGATCATCATACTAAATGTTGTTCCAGGATCAACATTGCAAGAGACCAATCAGAATGTTGTGACGTCATACTTTTGCGACTAAAACCAAAAACTGTACTTAAGCTGTGAGAAACCACCTCTGTCCGCCGATCAGCGGACCCTGACCCTAACCCTAACTGTAACCCTTTGATAAACGGTAAGCAGAATTGATATTGTCCTTGCAACATTGGAATTTCATAAATGCACGAATAGCTTGGCGCACAAAAGAATAACGTCACAACAATGTGATTGGTCACTTGCGATGTTGAACCCCTCTCCCCCTCTCACCCCTGTGGGCGGTCTATTCTTCAAGCTCGGGTCCTATACCAGAGGCCTGGGAGCTTGAGGGTCCTGCACAATATTGCTCATCTGAACAGAGATCTCAGATGTTGTTCTTGGGATCTGCTGGAGGCACTCACCTAGCTTTGGAGTCACCCTACACATATTCTATGAGCCCTTAGTACTTCTCTAGCTTCTCACATTCCTTCTTCCTGACGTTGCTGTCATTCAGTATCGCTACATCGGTCACTCTCTCTCTCTCTCTCTCTCTTTCTCTGTCCATACCATATATATAGACCCCTAAGACCACTTATTAGAAAATTCATTGATATAATAAATGCATAAACAGTGTGTGTGTGTGTGTGTGTGTGTGTGTGTGTGTGTGTGTGTGTGTGTGTGTGTGTGTGTGTGTGTGTGTGTGTCCCTTCACAAATGAAACCAAATCCTTAATATCCCTGGGTGTGTCAGTTGTTTAACCAAAGAATATGTCGACTAAGGAAAAAGTACAAAGCATTTGGTAATAACTGGCTGGATTTATGAAGCGCAATGAGAGAAGTAAAGTCACTATTTCAGAAACATTTCTAAGGAACAATAATAAAAAATAGAGTAAGTCAGCTGCACAAAAGATGGAAAAAGACACTCTTATTTTATGTTTTTGCAAAGTGGAAACACTTAAATTATCTAACTTTTTCAATATTGAGTCTCCTGTTGATTTATGAGCAATTTAGAAAAGACTATATTTATCATTGTTCATTCTGCCAACTCCTTACTTTCCATTCATGGCTCAAAAAAAAAAGAAAAGAAAAGAAGTAAACATAATTGCCGGTTAGGCAACAGGCAACACGGAAACTGGGCCAGGGTGTGGAAGGCTGATGTGGAGGTGTCAAGCAAATCTGACAAACGTCACCAGCACACCGTGAGAGTGTGCTGAACAGGGAGTGGTGGAAGGTGTACTGGATGGAAAAGGAGGGCCCCTGCAGGACTTACAGCATCGTGATCAGCATACGGAGTGTGATGACACTCTAGAGCATAGGAAGGATATATATATATACTGTATATATCAGGAAGAAGGAACGCGAGAAGCTCGAGAAATACCAAGGGCTCAGAGAAGAGCTCGAGAAGATATGGAGGGTGAAGGTGACGGTGGTCCCAGTGGTAATCGGATCACTAGGTGCAGTGACTCCCAAGCTGAACAAGTGGCTCCAGCAGATCCCGGGAACAACAACGGAGATCTCTGTCCAGAAGAGCGGAGTCCTAAGAACAGCTAAGATACTGCGCAGGACCCTCAAGCTCTCAGGCCTCTGGTAGAGGTCCCGAGCTTGAAGGATTGACCGCCCACAGGGGAGAGTGGGGATTTTTTTTATATGTGGGTATGTGTGTGTGTGTGTGTGTGTGTGTGAGTGATTGCACATGCATTTTTGAATATGAGTGTGCTTGTGTGTCAGCTTCACCATGAGCTAGGCACCAGAGGAAAACAATGGGCTTTCCCTGAAGGAGGCAAAACAACAGAGGATTTATATTTCCCTTCTTACTTCCCCCGCCCCGTCCCATCACCGCCTACAACATATTACTTACATATTGTACTGGAATGCTCTCTCATCGTGGAAAAGCTCTGGCAAAACCCTCACATCCCTCTCATGCAGAAAGCAGCGAGACTTGGACGCCTCCCACTGCACTAACGCCGCCACACACAGCAAAAGGGGAGCCGACCCCTCGCTGCGCTCCTCTCTTTTCCCTCTGTGGATGTTAAAGAACTGATGACTATACAGCAGTAGGCCTTCTCATTGTATTAACTACCTATGACTGCTGTTGTTTTCATAATTTGGCTGACATTTATTCTGTGTAAAAGCAGCTTTATGAGCTTATGCAAGGCCGAGCATAAAAGTTACAGCGGGGGGAAAAAAGGCATAAATCAGTTTGCTATATATGTGTTGGAAATCACAGGGTTTCACTAAATATTACAGCCGGTATTAAATTTGAAGCTAACAACACTGTGAGCATGTAAATGTCTGCAAAAGCACCTACATTAATTCATGTCAGAAGCTTGGATGGGAATGGCACTAAATTCTGTTACCATGAGTTTGAGAACCTCTGAGGGCTCATTCAAAAGAGTCACGTTATTAGAAAAGTGCCTCTAAAAGTGTAGCTGTGTCCACACAGGAAACGCTTTCCAGCAACTTGGCGACCAGTCACCTTAGAAACTCAGTGACATTCATCAACTTCAAGAGAGTATGGGCGAAAAAACTGCGAACAATGCGAAGTGGGCAGGTCAGGAGATGGCAAGCATTTAAAGTAACTATCAATAAGAGCACAGGATACCAGTGATTGACAAATGACAGGGTATTAAATACATTAGAAGGTTACCTAGGCAATGGGAGCCTGGAATCTTCACAAACAACCATCTTCAAAGCAACATGTAACAAGTGACTCGCTCCCTGTGTGGATGGAAAAAGCGAATAAGCCAACGGCCCTTTTAAAATTTTTCTCATACAGCATAAATGTTACATTTTATAGAGAAAATGCAAAGTGGTCTATAGTAGATAGTATATATCCCCAAATCTTTCACATATTATTTGGTTTCTGTTTCTGTTGTTGATGTTGGCCTTTGTGGCTCGGGTAAATAATACTTTCTATACGCCTCTCTCAGTTCTTAGCATGGGTGCCTGTACACTTGGAATATTGACTTAAAACATGATTAGAAATGTAATATCACATTTTCCCACGTTTGAAAGGTTAGTTTGTATTTCATATGAAAAGTAGCAGCCCTGAACTTGCCCAGGTGACAGTGCCAAATTTGAAACCCAAGCCTTTCACAGCATTTCAAATTTCCCTTTCAGTACTGCCTGATCTGTCTAGTTTTCTTCTTCATGTACGTGCATTCTAACAGGTGCCATCTCTACTTGGCACAACTGACTAAAAGTTCTGTTTTCTGGTGCTTTGACCAAGCAAAATGAGATCCAAAATCCCTCAAAGAAACCTTTTGAGGGTCAAATTGAAAAACGGAAAAAAAAAGACACACTGACTCAAAAACACCTTCACTTCGAAGACAAGGTTTTACCAGTAGATCTTATAAAATGACTCCCCTAAGGACCAAATGAGCTCATCACTGGGCAGAGCCACACTGTGTTAGGGTGACTATGTGAATAAAAGGTGAAAAGTCCAGTCAGATAGCATGCATTAAGTAGCTGTTTGCCTGGTGAGGAAAAGCCCCTGGCAGTCAGGCTGTCTGGGGTTGAAGTTTCATTATCATCTGCTATCAAGTGTCTTCCATTGAGCCTGATGAATTACAGGATTACAGGGGAAACAGTGCATTGTTGTCTAGAGGCGTCAGTGCCTCTGATCCATGTCTCTCCACCCGCCCACCTCTGTGCCCCTTTGCCCGCCCTGGTCATAAACCCAGGGAGTACCCGCCTCTCATTCTTCTCTTTGTCTATAGGTCTCTCTACTTCTCTCATCTTCTCCACCAATGACGGAACCGCCTTTGATGGATCATGAGCTGTGGCCTCACATTGGCATAAACTGTACTGACCTCGGTATCAGTGGTCATCAGTGGACTTTTATTAAACGCATAAATCATCAGATTTTGTCAATCAGCATGAGAGACCCTTTTTAAGGCTGGGATGTCTTTTTCACTCCCATGATATTTATGCACGGTTAACAGGATACGGAAACCCAAGAAAATGATTCTGTTTTTGATGTTTTGGTCACTGCTAGGAAGAATAAATCTGTAAATAACACTAACATGTTATCATATTACAGCTATTTACACATCCAGAATACATTTCACATCTCTAGGAGTAATTTAAACTCTATTTTGGTTTCCTCCGACTCTTTGGAGATATATCTGTTTCTTCAGATGTTGAATGTGTTATTACTAACTCTACAGGTAGGGACCAGAGTAATATTTTCTTGCAGTACAGTTGTTTTTTTCAGAGATTTTTTTGTTGTAAATAGCTACCAGATGTTACAAAACCTGAAGCATCAAAGAGGTTAAGCCATAGCTCAATGTAGCGTCAAACACTGCAGTTCTTCAAGTGACCACTCGAGGCTGCAGAGTTTTGGTGTAAAACTTGCGATCAACCAAAATTATTGCGACCATGCTTTGAAGATGGGGACCAGGGCGGCAAATCCTTATTGTCAGTAGTCAAAATGACTTTGATGCATCAAGACGGTGATAAAAGCAACTGTCTGCAAACCTTCACCAATCTGCCTGAGTGTGATTGCAGTCAGTCAGAGTGCAACGTCCCACTCGGTGACCTTGTGAATGAATGTGGTCACCCAGAGTTTGATTATGTGGCACACTCAGCCTCTGATTGACCAGTTAGTCCCCACCGTCACTGAATAGAAAAAAAATTGAATGCTATCACCGGGCAACCACCAATCTTTGGTAGTTACAAGGAGGTATCAGTCCTTATTTTATTTTAGTGTGACTGAGCCGCGACACTGTATTCTGGCTTTAAGTTACATATAATTAAGGGTGTGGCTGTTTTTCTCTTGTTGGGTGTAGTGAAAGACACTTAAAGGAGTTTAACTTGTTGTTTGCTTGCCAGCTTAGCATCCCCTTTAATAGGAGTATAAATTATTGAAAAACAACTTCCTAACAAAGCTAGCTTGCACTAGGTGATAATTATCTGGCTATAATAATCCAAATATGGTCACATCTGATTTATTATGAAAAGAATGGAGTTTTAGAGGATTTCTCTGAGTTTCAGCTGATTTTCTCATTTAAAGTTGTTAGTGTATTTTGTGTATTCACTCACACACTCTCTGCCTGGCAACAAGGCTTTGTGTATACACCTGAGCATAAAGCACGGACTTGTCAAAAAGGAGGTGGGTAAATGGAGGTGCTCTGTTTCATGAACTGTGACTGAACTTGTTCAAAATGGGTAGAAATGTTAGACAAATACGGTGTCTGAAAACCTCCAAAACGCTGTTCTTCCGCCTCTGCCTCAAGACCCCTCTACCGCCACCCTCCACCCCGAGCCTCCTCCCACCACTTCTGCGCCCACAGCCCTTCATCCTCTGCCAGTCCACGGCTTGACATTTTCCAAGGCTGCCAGGTCAGGGGCCTGCATGTAAGAGAAAGAAAGAGACAGAGTCATAGTAACCGAGAGAGAGGGGGCCTCTTAAACTAGATTTACAGTTTGTTGAGGGCTTCTTTTTCCCTCTAGCTGAGCTTTTCCACATCGCTCAGTTCACAGAGGTCAACAGTCAACCTCTCACCTTCTCCTATTTGTATTTTTTGATGATTGGCTGAAACTAAATGCCCTGTAGTTTTAGTCAGTAAATGGAAATACATATATACTAATTTATTTTATTGTATTTACATATATTTCTTTTATTATTTTTTCATTTAAATTCTAATTTATGACAATCAATTTGTTTTTTTTTTAAACAAACAGAGTAAAAGCTCACGTGGTTGGTTAATAATGTTGCTGTGTATTTGTGGACAACCAGCAACACTCTTTACTTTCATCTACAGAGGAACCAGATGTATAAGTGCAGTAAATTTACCCTGTTATTATGCTGAGTTAGTCTACTGTAGCTGTAGAAAGGCCGTGTTTCCCCACACCTCCTCACCCTACAGCGGCATGAATAACCTTCTATTTCCCTTGCCTCCTCTCCCACACACCGAGTCGGCTGACAAAGGCGCCTATTTCATGTGCCATGTTTGATTTGATAAGTGGCAAATCTGAGTGACGGGACGTCTTTGTGAGACAGAGGGGGGGAAAATTCCCAGCGCTATTGGCAGAGGACAATTATGACCGAGGGACTTCTGTAAAGTCTGTAGTGAGAAGTGTGTGTGTCTGGGAGGGGAGGGGGAAAATTGAGATAATAACCCAGTCTATTGTCTCGCATTCAGTTATGAGACAAAGGTGTGTCTTTGCCAGGGATGGGGATGAGTGCGGTGCAGCCTGAGGCTTCTCACGGAGCTAGATGGCATGTAATTTACTTACCTGTGGCTGTTTGAACTTTAACTTCTTGGAGGTTCACACAGAACGGTCCCCAGTGTTTACACGAAACCTTAAATCCTTTTGGACTTTTGTGTTGTTCGCTACACTCATTCCCTAAATGGTGATCATCCAATCATAGCTTAGCAATCGTCACCAGATACAGTCTTTCAAACTTTGATCTTCAGTACAGGCCCGATCCGTGCGTATGGCCCTCAGGTCCGCTTCCAGGATGAACTGACGGGGTATATCAGTGTGTTGCGTTTGGTGTGAGACTGTGCTGGATTTAACAGTGCAGTGGGCTCTTAAACGGCGTTAGAGTTTATGATAGATTTTAACTGAAACTACTTCCCTGTCATTTCAATTCTGTGGGTTGCTACAAGGAAAAAAGGAGAATTGGTATTATAAATTCTATTTAAAACCACAGGAAGAGAGCAACGCTAAACCATAGGGAAGTTTTTAGTCTTTGCTGCTCTATTCAGTCCTTCAGCATGGTTTTTGTTTTACAAATGCAAATGTGTAAGGAACACATTAAACTCTGTTTGTTATGTTAGCATGCCCAGATAATACTTGTTGTGGTAACACAACACTAAGGCAATTCGTGGTTTTGAATTAAAATTTACTATCAGCCATAATAAACGCAAAATTTGGAATTTTGCACATTTTCTGGCTCATGTGTAGCAAATGCACCAGAGGAGGCTAGTCAACAAGTAGCTTCATAAATTACTGAGAAGCTCCATCAGGTCTTCTGAAGCAGCGTCTTTCTCTGGTAACCTTCCAGCAAAAAATGTTTTCCCACAGTAAATGCAAATGACTCATGTCAGGCTCACTTAGACTCCATATGGTTCCACGTTGATCTATTTCCAAACATGAGACCGGCAGTTCATGGACTGTAACTCTCTCTTTTTATTGGACCCGTGTTTTATAATCACGAAAGGTCACCCATTCTTCCACACACCCGAGGTAGAGCTCTCTGCAGGACATCTTCTGCAAGAAAAACAAGGAAAAATCAATTTTCACATCATATTGCTTGACCCAAAACGGTCTCAAGTTAGTCACCTGATCCACAAAGCCTTCACGTTTCCTTTTCTAAACCTACATGTGGTGGCAGGAAGAGACAGAGCAAGAGAGAGAGAGAGAGAGAGAGAGAGAGAGAGAGAGAGAAAAGCCCATTAAGAGCTGCTGTCAAGTAAATTCTTTGTGTCTGAATAAGCCATTTAGAATAGGAAATGTTTTGTCATTTGAAAACCTAATTTCCCATGACAGAAAAAGCCACCACAAACGAGCCTTTCTGGTGTATCAGATGACATGTATTTATGGGCAAATATTGCTCAAAAACACAAATCCTGGGGTGCACCAATTTAGATTGTTGTAGTTTCTGGGAACATTATGAGTCCAAGTCAACAAATATCATATTACTGTTATGCCTCTTTTGTGTCCCTGCCATTTATAGACTCATATATGTATGTATATGGAGGACATAGTCTTTATCAGTGTTAATTTGAATTTTGACCGGGTTTTCATTTAGTTTTAGTTGACTACATAAGATTAGAGCAGGCTAAATCTAAAGTTTATTCAGCTGACTGAAGTATAAGTGTGTTTGTTGTGTTTTTACTGGTGTCCACATGTCTGTTCTTCTTGTCATTGACATAATGTCACTGCTTCATGTGCTTCAGAGGTTTCATCAGAACCAGGGAGCATGGGAGCGAGTTGTATTGTTTCCTGCCAAAGTTAGCTTTCCTGTTTGTGGGGCAGATCAGATGTGTGCATGTAACCAAATCATTTACTTCCAATTGAAAAATGAAAACTATGATGAATATTATCTCTGCACACAATTAAAAAGCATCATAAACCCCTGAATTTTGAATAACCCACTATTAAATGGAATTAGCAAATGGTTGATTATATTTTTTCTATACAAATGGTAGAGTTGTGCTTATGATACGGGAAACCCAGTTAAAGTTAGAAAGTTTTCATATTAAAACATTTATAATAGTTTTAATAGGAAGATAATTTAAATAATTGAACATTAATATAATTGTATTAATCATTAAATTACCTTCTTTCGATCAAATTAAACGTATTTGTAACAGTAAAAAGTTGTAAAAACTCACCTTTGTACTTTTAATGGTTGGTGCTCGCTCCTTTCAGTGGTATATCACTTTATATTTGAACAGGTGAGATCACATAGCAAGCGTTCCTGGGCAACATAGCAATGTAATGTGACATCAGCTTATATTTATTATGGATGAGAGTCTTTTTGGACTGGGCAATTTTTGTTTACATTAGCACAAATGACCACTAAGAAAACCTGACGGTGGAGTTGAGTGGTTAGAGCTTAATGTATTCATGAATTATTAATCCAACCTTAAAAACTCATCCATTTGGATACTAGTAAGGCTAAATGTTAGGGGTGCTTTGGTTGACAGGTGTGCTGACACAGAGAGCTGTATCCAGAGAGCTGTGTGCTCGGCCTCTTTGCTAAACGGAGTTAGTGAACTGCACTTTCCCACTGGTTTTGTGCTCTCTCTATTATTTAAAGGCAGTATATGCACATTAAATGTACAGTACATTTGTCTTTTTTTGTCAGTAGAACATCTCCTGTGAAGACAGACCGTAGTTTATTCCATCTGTGTGAAATATTTTAAAAAATAAAAGAGCAGCTGTTGCCGGGTAAAATGATCCCAACCGTTGTTTAAAGTAACCTGTCAGACTTTTTATTGTTTTATAGATTTCCACAGAGTCAAACGTTGTAACAAATACAGTAGCTCACAGAAACATGTTAAGTCTGTGTGCCAGAGATCCTGTCTGTGAGATTCTTTTATTTTATCTAGAGGTGAGAAGAAACCCCGAGCTGACAATACAATGCAACACGTTGGACCTACAATTACACTCTTTAATGACAGCAGGAGTGGCTTTTCATTCGTTGTTTTGTTTTCTGTTGACTTGATAGTGAGTTATACTTTCACTTTGAGCTGAGCTTTAGATTATGATGACCGGAGGGCGGCAAGGCCCGTGTGCTAAACTTCTGTCGGCTGACCCGCGGTCCGCTGCAACCAGACATGGTGGAGTATGCCGCACATGCACACCAGTGTTGATGTGATGCTGACCAAACAACCATCGGCTGGAAAAAAAACAGTCCTTGGTCCCTTCTGGCTCCAACTACTCCAGGCTTTATTTACTAACTGAAGTGGTAATGAGGAGGAATCACACAAAACCAGAGGTGGTGATGACAGAGGAGAGGAATGGAAGAGATTTGTTAATCCAGCTGATTACTTTTGAGAAATGGGAGTTAAAATTGTGCCTTCTTTTGCTGGAGTGTCATTCAGGATGTTTTTTCTTGTTAGGGGAAATGTGGGATTAAAGGTTTGTTTGTTTGTTTGCGCAGGTGGGAGGGTGTGGCATGTGAGGAGGACGTGAGGAAGCAGAGGTCCAGAGGAGGGTTTCGGGGGAAGGAGGTGAGGACTGTGGTGGTGGTTAGTAGCTCTGTTTGGGTTGAATGCTTGGAGCAGAGAAGTGCGTCATCAGCGTTTTACTGGACCCACTCCACTAGTGCGTTAAGAACAAAGGCAACAACCAAACTCACTGATGAATCACAAATGTCCCGGCAGAGCTCCAAGGAAGCTTCCTGGCCACGGACATATACACACACACACTACAGACTACCACTGCAGAGAGTAGAGAGGATAGAGACAAGAGGATTTGTGGGAGGCTCGAGTGCTCGTCTACATGCCCCATGAGCGTGTGTGGGATGGACAGGGAGGAAGCATGGACGGATATAAGAACTCCAGAGAGCTACAGTGTTTTTATGCCAGTTGCGATCAATGCACTGACTCATTCATCTTCATGGGCCCAGGCCTCAGCGCTCACCGCAGGAACCATGGAAAACAAAGAGAGGCTTTTTTACAGTGGAAATTTCAGCTTCATGTGGATAACACTTCGATTTTCAGCCATTGTTTAGAGAGAAAAGTAGATGCTTTCAGCATTGCAGTCAGACATTTTGAAACTATACATAGTTTATATAAACATAGACAATCCCCACATGGTTACACTTTCAACACTTTGCAGGTTTTTGACCACAGGAAACATCAAATTTCACCAACCAGTGTTGTAACTACTTTAGAGATGGAAAAGAATGTAGTATTTGTGAGATAATGGAAGAAAAAAGTCACATGTGAAAACCAACCTTAAAATTTGATTGGATTATGGAGTTAGCATGTCACTTTTTCTAAAGATGTACTACCTGAGCCACTGCTTTTAAATGTAATCTGCAGTGATCACACTGTTACATGGAACATGAAACTGATAACCACAAATACAAACTGCACTCTGTCAGAACTAACTGGAACAGACCCAATAATGGTGAGTTCCTGTTAGAGGTGGGCTGACCAATCCAAATACTGATACTATCAAAACCAAAGTAACGAAATGATACTAGAGCAATAGGACCGATATTTTGAGGATGGTGGACCAGGACAAAAAATATAGTTAAAATGTGTTCAGAAATTGCAAATTGATTCAGCTCAGTTCAACTCGATGAGACTCAGGAGCAGCACATTTTAAAAAGTGGCCTGCAGATGAAGAAAACAGACGGACTTCATGTCTATAGCAACTTGTGCAAGAAAATACTCAAATTATGAAATTTAGGTATGAAAAAGTTGGAGTGATAAGATCATTGATCATTAGATCATTGGCAACATTAAAGTGTAAGTGCAAAATGCAGTAGCCAAACATCAGTCATGTAAATGCAATGAAGTAATATTTTATGTGGCCTTTTTCAAACCTTGTTTTCTATTCAGCTTCACACAGAGGAGAGCAGAAAAAAACATGGAAAAGTCTGAATCAGCGGTGCCAGCAGGACTTACTGTCACAGCATGCACATACCCTCCCGGGGAGTGAAAAGGGAGAGACTGATTCATACTGCCCACTTAAAAGTTACACAAACCTTACTGACACATCACCGATTAGGCCGACACGACCAAAAGTTAGCTAACCATCTTAGCAATATCGTATCATCTATATTATACATAGCTCAGAGAAATTCACACATTGATATCAAAAACAAGAACAAAGACAGCACCCACACATGAAACATCAGGAACAAGACACAGAAAAATATTAAACTGATTACTGTTCCTACCAGTTGAAAGTTCTTTCTGCATCTGTCTATTTTACAAGTCTACCACTTCATTATCATGAGAGATGTCCTCCGATTCCACTCCTCTGTGAGCCATCGCATCCGTGACATGTACTCCAGCACCGCAAACAGATTAAGGAGCACTATTCCAACACACAAAATAGGTGAAATGTGTCTGTCTGATTTTTGTCCATGTCCGTCACACATTTTTGCTGTCAGAATGCATCTGTGGGGCTTAAAATGCATTCATAATTGTCTTAAATCCAATTTAGCTTGTCTGAACCTACAGAAACCTTAAGTGCTCTTGTTTCTTTCTTTTGCTGATGCATGGTGATATTTCTTCATGCATTATTGTCTCCAAATGCCCATGAGGGGAAGGCATAAAATTGTTGGCAGGAATATGGGTTACATCACCAGCGTGCTTATATGTATATATGTATGCTCTTAAGATCAAGCAATCTCTTGGGATTTACTGGGTTTCCACAAGTCAACATTAGCTACTTTGAGTTGCGCTGCATTTTTTATGCATTAGTCACAGTCTGAATTGAAGCCCCCCCCCCCCCCCCCCCCCCCCCCCCCCACACACACACACACACAAACAACATATTCCAATATGCAAAAGGTAAGAATAGATGTTTTTAGAACAATTCATGATTCTGTGTGTGCCTGTTTGTTACATGCAGTGTTAAAGATGAAGGTAGCTACCATTATGTCACCCAATTGTTGAGCAGTGTTTCCTTTCCATCACCATCTTGATGTTGGTAAAGTGGATGACAAACAAGTAGAGAAGCTGACTGTAAAACCATACACAGGATAATCCTCTTTTCCAAACCTAGAAAGAATAGTTACAAGTTACAAAATGGACTTCAGCATGAAAGCGTATCAAAGTGTTTATAGAACAGGTCTGATTCATTGTAGACTTCTATAGGACTCTATAGAAGTCTTTATAGGTCGGTGTTATTATGTAAATACTTACTTACGCTTTTGTGTATTTCACACGGAGAGATGTCAAACTGCCTTTCATTGTTCTTGTAACAGTGACAATAAAGAGCTATTCTATTCTATTCTATTCTCTAAATCTCTAGGGACCACAGGTATGCCATTGAAAAGATTGCAAGTTTAAGATATTTCCACATTAGCATTGCCTTTCAGAGCCAGAATTAAGTCCATATTTTATTCTGTCTGTGGTCTGTTATCTGCCATCTGTACACTACATATACAAGTCGGATTTAGACTGATATTAGTTTTGGACTCTTTAATGTCACAGATGTTGTCACAGCAGTATTTGTGTTTTTGAGTTAAAGAGACCATATTTGAAAGAGTCCTAAATTTTCATCTGAACACGTGAAGTGTAGATACAACAACACAGTATCCTTCCGTTTGAACAACAGTGAAGTATTAAACTGCTGTTAACCCCCACACATTAATTGTAGCTATTTAATATCAGTACACAGATATTTAACTATTAGCGATTATTCGATATTTTTTATTTTTTATTTTTAGAATAGAATATTCTGTATTGTCATTGTCACAAGTACAATGAAATTGAAAGATGTCTCCGGTCAGTGCAACATCACGAAAGATAAATACTTAAAAACTATAATAGATATGATATAAAAGATAGAAATACATATAAAATACAGTGTTCTCATACAGTAAATACACCCAAGCAATCCAGGCCTAAGGCCCCATACAGACACTCAACATACGACCTAGTTGATATATCACTCAAACAATCAATCACTCAGTCAATTTGTTAGCGCATCCAACAAAACATGTCTGAAAGCATTCCAACATCAAGGGCACAAATGACAACAGGGGCAATGAAAGTCATCTACTTTTAGTAGCATTGAGACATGATATTGCAATTGGGTAGAAACTGTGTTTGAGTCTGTTAGTCCTTGTGTGTGTTGTTCTATACCGTTTACCTGAAGGCAGCAGTTCGAACATGGAGTGTCCAGGGTGTGAGGTGTCCTTTATGATGTTATGGGCTCTTTTGAGGCAGCGGGAACTGTGTAGGTCTTTCAGTTTGAGGAGAGGGCAGCCGATTGTCCTTTGGGCAGCGTTGATTACTCCCTGGAGTGCTTTCCTCTGAGCCACTGTGCAGCTAGCGTACCATATGCCTATGCAGTACGTTAGTATGCTTTCGATGGAGGCTCTGTAGAAAGACACCAGCAGTCTCCGTGTGATGTTGTTCTTCCTAAGCACTCTCAGAAAGTACAGTCTCTGTTGTGTCTTTTTCAGTAGCTCAGAGGTATTCACACTCCAGGATAGGTTTCCCTCTATGCTGACTCCCAAGAAGCGGAAGTCTGCCACCCTCTCCACATAGTCGTCGCTGATGATTAGTGGTTGGATTTCTGTCTTGTGTCTTCTGTAGTCAATTATGAGTTCTTTGGTCTTTTTCGTGTTTAGGAGAAGGTTGTTATCCTTGCACCATGAAGACAGCCGCTCCACCTCATCTCTGTAGGCAGACTCATCTCCCCCAGATATGAGCCCCACCACAGTAGTGTCATCTGCGAACTTTACAATGGTGTTGCTCTGGTGGGCGGGGGTGCAGTCGTGTGTATAAAGCGAGTAGAGCAGTGGACTAAGCACGCAGCCCTGTGGCGACCCAGTGCTTAGATTTAGGGCTGGAGATGTGTAACGTCCCACTCTCACTCTGTCTGCGGTCGGTGAGGAAGCTATTGATCCACTTACAGGTGCTGTGAGGAAGCCCTAGGTCTTTTAGCTTGGCGTCCAGTTTGTATGGAAGAATGGTATTAAATGCCGAGCTATAATCCACAAAGAGCATACGCACATAGCTTCCTTGCCTCTCCAGATGTGTTAATGCTACATTGAGTGCTGTTGCTATGGCGTCCTCTGTCGATCGGTTTGCTCTGTAGGCAAACTGGTGTGGGTCAAGGCTGCTGGGTAGGGCTGCTGTGATGTGGTAACGCACAAGTTTCTCAAAGCACTTCATCACCACCGGGGTTAGTGCCACTGGTCTATAGTCATTTAGGCTAGAGATATGAGGTTTCTTGGGCAAGGGTATTATGGTGGAGGTCTTGAGGCAGGGTGGGACGTTTGACTGTTCAAGGGATTGGTTAAAAATCCTGGTGAAAATATAGGCAAGCTGGTCTGCGCAGTCTCTCAGCACACGTCCTGGTACACCATCTGGGCCGGCTGCCTTCCTCGGGTTAACAGCCCGCAGGGTGCGCCTCACTTCATGCTCCTCCAGAGTGATGATGGTACTGCTGCTGTGGGCTGTATGGTGTAGCTGTTCCTCTGAGGCATAGGGTGCAGTGACCTCAAAGCGTGTGAAGAAGATGTTCAGCTCCTCTGCCAATGCTGGGTCACCTTCAGCCATACCTGATTTGGACTTGTAGTTTGTCAGCTGCTGGACACCCTGCCACACCAGCCGGCTGTTCTTACTCTCCAGGTGGTTCTCGATCTTCTTCCTATAGTCCGCCTTGGCCTTCTTAATGCCTTTTTTCAGGTTGGCTCTAGCCCTGCTGTAGCTCTCCCTGCTTCCGGACCTGAAGGCGCTGTTCCTCTCTTTTAACAGCTGCTGGACTTCCCGGGTCATCCATGGCTTTTGGTTGGTGTAAACCCGGATCTGCTTGTCTACTGTGACAGTGTCTATACAGTGTTTGATGTAACAGAGGACACTGTTTGTGAACATTTCCAGATCTTGATGTTGGAAGATATTCCAGTTGGTTCTGTCAAAGCAGTCCTGTAGCTGTTGAGAAGCGCCCTCTGGCCATGTTGTTACAATTTTAGTGATGGTCGACGCAGTTTTCCTGATTGGGGCATATGCAGGAATTAGGAGCAGGGATAAATGGTCAGATTGGCCCAGATGTGGTAAGGGTCTTGCCCTGTAGCCCTTCTTGATGTTGGAATAGACTTTATCTAAGGTGTTAGCCCCTCTCGTGGCACACTTCACATGCTGGTGGAAATTAGGGATAGCTGTTTTTAAATCCACCTGATTAAAATCACCCGCTATAATGTGCACTGCGTCAGGGTATTTATTGAGTTTATTGTTGATGTTCGTGTGCAAAAGCGCTAGTGCCACATTAGTATTTGCATCTGGCGGTATGTAAACAGTTGTTATTGCCACAACAGTGAACTCCCGTGGAAGATAGATGGGCCTGCATTTGACAGTCAGATATTCTATGTCCGGAGAACAGTGACGGTCTATGATCACTGTGTTAGTACACCAGCTGTTATTCACGTATATGTAGATTCCCCCTCCTTTTCTGGATGGACTGATGCAGCCAGGACTCAGTGATCAGAAGAATACATGAGTTTTGATGTGATTGTCCGTTGTTATTTGTAACCTTAGTTCGTCCATCTTGTTCGCCAAGGATCTGACATTCGAGAGATATAAACTCGGGAGCGGTGGTCTAAAAGGCTTCCTCCTTAGCCTGGTTAGCACGCCAGCCCGGCAGCCTCGCTTCCTCCTTCTCTCTCGTCGCCGTCTGCGTCTCCCTCCCGCCGGAATAGTAATCCAAGGAGCGCCCGGTCTCCTCGCTACTTCCTCTGGTATTTTGTGTGTGTGGATAAATTCCATGGTCACGCTCACACGGTAACTCATTCCGATCTTAAGAAGATCATGTCTGCTGAAGATGTTATTCGCTTGACTGATCGCGCACAAAACAAAACACAAAACGTACAAAGATAACCAAACACCACACCGACCAGTGGTACATCGAGCTGCTGCAACTGTGTGCGCCGCCGCCATTTTTCTGCTGTCAGTTAAGTTACTATTAAAGGAGTGTTTAGCAGTGATTGTTAATAATGAAATGAAAATGATACTCTGAGAGCTAGGCAGAAAACATTAGCAGTCCCACGTCTTTAATGTTATAGCAAACAGTGTTGACTGAACAGCATAACATTTGTCTAAGAAGTGAGATTCTTAAAGTTCCAGATTGAACCAGAGAAATGCATTACACTTACAATTATGTCATCGAAAAGCTGTTTCAGTTATTTTAAACCCAGAGTAAAAGAAAAGGAAAGAAAAAAAGGGTGGAGGGATCTACAGGTTTTGAGGAGGGGGGATATGGAAATTACTTTTATTTATATTGCACAAAAGGACAAGATGTTTGCAAGAGAGGAACAACTACATAATACTGCCAGCACAACTCTGACTTTCGGCAAACATCTGCACAGACAGCATGCTACCATAAAGTGTTGTTAAAGCTGTGTATATGCTGACCCCAGCCCAGCAGCCAGAGCCAGCACCTCAACGGGTAACAAAGGCAGTGATGAGCAGCCAGGCTTGCAGCATTTCAGTGACTTGAATTAGAAGTGGAGTTCTTGGTGTCTGTGTCAGGACACCAATCAGTGCAGCTAAGCCCCTAACTTTATCAGCATACAAATTGAAGAGCTTAAAAAAAATCATCCTTACACTTGTTATGACGAGTAAAAGAAACCACAGTGAGCAAAAATATTATTTTCACCAGATTGTAAAGCATTTTTGTTATGCTGTTTAGCTTCATATTTGGGATTAACTCTGTCTTAGAGCCAGCACTGAGTGGCCATTAGGGGAAACTGCAATAATTGGCACTTAGTTATGCTATAAACCAAAGTGTTGAACCCATTAATCTTTTACCTTGATGGTGGTGTTATATTAAAAGAAAATTAAGGTGTCAGCACAGGGTTGTAATATTAGCACAATTTACATTTGGTATACTGTAATTTAGTGAGATTGTCTGTTCCTGGGTCAGGTTCAAAATCAGAAACCCACAAAGCCTAGTTTGCGTGCTAGTGGAGCTGAAGCCAACACCTACAACTTCCACGTGTGATACAGTCTTAATTCAATATAAAACAAAGACTCACAAAACTCTGAGTATACTATGCTTAGGTAAGTGTTTATGCATGTGTGTGTGTTTTACCACCATTATGATGGGCTATTGTGGCTCATATGTTAGATATTATCCACTGCCTTTACCCTTATAAACACAGCATCCACAGCAAAGGTGAGCCCAGGAATGACAAGACAGGCAATTTACTCATTTTACAAAGTGGTTGGTGCTGCTGTGATCTTGTAGCTACTGTGTTCAATTAATGCTGTGCTCTGCTGCTGAAGCCAACGAGGGCTGAACTAATGGGCCTAAGGTATGCCCTGGCTCTACATCCCCATTCCCAACACACAGTTACACCCCCACACAGTTACACACACACACACACAAAGGCACGCAGACATACACCACATGGGCCCTCGCCACCGCGACCCGGCAGTTTGGCACCAGTATCCACTGGGGTGGAGAGAGGTGGGTAGGGAAGAAAAATGGGAGCAAGGGGGGGCGGCTCAACTTAAGTGGAGTTGTTCTAACATAGTACCCACTCGCTATCTCTCTTTCTGTTTCTGTCTGCCTTCAGCTCGTTCTCCCAGTTCTCCCCTTTTGTCCCTGTGGAATTGGAGGGAATTGAAACTGCCTCCTCTGCTCAGTTGCTTTGTGCTACTTATAGAATCAGTCCTATAGTGATGAGGAAGTTTGTGGTGGTAAACACTGGCCATTACCCGTCTCGCTCCAGTCTCAGAGACGTCAGTATGGCTTGGAAAGCTTCTCTGAAATGTGTGGAATTATAGCCCTTTGTGTCAGTCACTCGACCCGGCCGAAGACTCGCAGATTTGTGTCTGCTTCACTATTTTTTATTGGCATTGGTTAGTTTTTGTGTATTTGTGAAGAAGGGACTGAGTTCATTTCATATGGATTATTTCTATGTGTGTCTTCACTGTTGCACGCATTTCATCCCATGTGTGTTTGCTGTATGCGGTGAAGTGATGTCTCACTCATGTGTGTGTGTGTGTATTTAACTCTGTGAATGTGTAAAGACACTGTATTAAAGGGCTTCTGTTTTATGTTTGACTTTCCATTGCCTATTTCCTGATCTCGTAAATGAGGTTCATTCACAAAAAAGGGCATCGTAAAAAGCACATCCTATTTTCCCTCACAAACACTTGAAGGGGCAAATTTGCCCTGAAAATGCCGGACATCTCCTGGTATACCGATAGATGTTCATCCAACCAGAAATGCCGAGCTGGCTGACATCTGCGCGTCCTTTAATTGGATGTTCTGCCAGGTGGGTGGGAGAACAGGAGCTCGGAGATTAAGCAGAGCGATTGTGCCACTGAAAGACACGGCCCACCATCTGTGTGCAACTTGCTGCAGTGCTTTCTACACTGTATGCTTGCTGCCTGCATTTGAGCCAAAGCAAACACAGTGCTCTGATAGCGTCTTTGAGACTGCTCGGCATAAAGAGTCCAGAGCTTGTGGCTAACAAGACCGTTACTTGAACCAAAACCTCCTGTGTTATTAAATGTGTCCCAGTGCACACTCGCCTCTGTTTCTCTTTGTTTCTCTCTGATGGAAAGAAATGGAAAGAAAGACAGCATGCATAATTTTTCAAGGTGGAACAAACAAGACACGGTGGACACATAGTTTTAAAAAAAATCAATTTAACATCTTGGGACAGACTCATTTTAACCCAAGCTTTGTCCACAATTGCTCAGTTAATTAACACTAAACAGAGAGTACAGCGGCGAGATAACATTTTTTTTGCAGGTATTTCAAGGCAGATTCATGGCTGTGAATCTGACACCACAGAATCCACAATAGGAAAGAGCTGGAGGAAAAGGCAAGTATGACATCACTCCCAAAGCTCACCACGTAGAGATATTTGGTGAAGACCCTTTAGACACTATAATGACTTAGGTGCCCTTTTTCTGTCAGACTCTTGAATTGGATAGACCTTCTTTACTGATGCCGCTGTTCTTGAACTCTATTGCTAGGTGTGCATTAGAGGTTTGCCGTCTAATGCTGTAAAATGGTGCATTTTAAACATATGATTCAATGATCCTTTTCTAAACCCAGCCAAGGTGTTTTGTTCCTAAACCGAATCAAACAGGGAAAACTGGTCAAATCAAAGTCCAGAAATACCAACCCCAACACAGACTCCTGTGATCTGTGTGGGAGTCGTGGAATTTATGCCATACCCACTCCACCTTTCCTCTCTTTAAAGAGTTTTTGAAATAAAGAAAATTGGAAATTGGCCTACAATTGGCAAAAACACCTGAATCAAGTATTGGAGTTTTAATTAACAGTTTAATTAAAATCACTTGAGAAGACAGAGCTGCGTAACGTACTAAATAAAGATAAATGGATCGTTTTTCATATTGAAGCAGCAATTAATGATAACACTTTTTGAACAGTCTTAGAGGGAGTGTGTCTAATACATACACTGATGGTTTGAACAAAATAATTGCTGACATTAGTTCATTAGACATTAGAGCAAATGGAGAAAAGCTGTGCAGATAAATGTTTGCATTTATTAAAGCTGCCGTTGGGGATTTTTCTTTTTCTCCAGTACTTAAAATTTTATTTGTAAGGAAATTCATGAAGTCAACTACTGAGAGCTAATGGATTGGAGCTCTTACTTTTTTAAATCTGGCACAGCATCAAGTGTTGTCACGGTGGGAGTGGAGTTTATGTAGCTGCTTTGTGTAATGCATTGTGTTGCCATATGACACAGGAGAAGTAATTTTGGAATCATTTTCATCACACATATGCAGCACATTCAGACAAGCTTGAATGTTTGACGCTAGCATAGTCCAAAGTTTCTTGCTAGTACATCACTGTGGCAGGTTAATGGCACCAGCCATTCTGAAACAATAAGGTGTGTAAACCTGCCAGCTGTGTGTGTGCTATTTTGGGACCAATGCAGTGATGCAAAGACTGGCACCCGAGGCATGTTTGAGCCTGATGAGCTGATAACTCCTAAATATTTTTTCTAATCTTTGTGTATCTTCTCCTTTTTTGCCTTTCAGTTTTTGTATTGGAGGCTTGACAGCTGAACCACTCTTAATTTTTACTTTCACTAGTTTTTCTTTTGCTTTTCATTTGAGAACTGAGACCAACAAACCCACATTTCTTTTTCTCTTTGGTGAAGCAATTTTTGGTCTTTTTTCTTGATTCGATTCATTTGATTCAATTTTGTTTATACAGCGCCAAATCACAAAAATAGTCACCTCAAGGTCAGGGAGACCCTACAATAGTACATACAGAGAAAAACCCAACAATCATATGACCCCCCTTTGAGCAAGCACTTTGGCGACAGTGGGAAGGAAAAACTCCCTTTAAACAGGAAGACACCTCCGGCAGAACCAGACTCAGGGAGGGGCGGGGCCATCTGCTGCGACTGGTTGGGGAGAGAGAAGGAAGACAGGACAAAAGACATGCTGTGGAAGAGAGCCTTCCACAGCATTTATAAAATGTCTTAATTGCATGAAAACTTGCTATAATTCTGTAAAGATGTGCAGCTTCAGCTATATAAAAATAAAGTGCACAGTATACACTTTTTCGCTCTGGTCTGTACACACACTTTCAGTCATGAATCCAGACAGATGTTCTGCCCCTTCTTCATTGTTACAGCACAGTATTCATTTTACAATGTCAGTAGCTTTTTTCTTATGAATGTGTTATACCACCATTATAGTAGTGGAGAGACGGTAGAATGAAAGAGGGGCGGAAGGCTGATAGTGGACTTTATCATGAAGACAAAGTGCCTTTTGATGAACCATGTACCTAATTCCTAAATAAATCCTCCAGCTAACACAATATTTCATTTTATTGCTTTGTGGGTCCAGGATGTGTAGGTGATGCTGTGCACTATTAAAAGCTTGTGCAGTCAGGCTGTGGATCACTCTCCTGCTGATAGGCTGCGTATTCCTGAGCCAGGATCAACTGGGTCTTGTGTTGGGTAATGTAAAACATTAGCAATATCCTGAGTCAACAGCCCCCATGCTCCGTTTGTTTGGATATCACATTTCCCTGGCAACTGGATATATTGTAAAGGGTACACTGGACCTCGGTGGAAGGCAAAAAAGGTGCACTTCTTTGCAAATTGGTCAACGAAAAGAGGCCACCAGTGGAGCTTGAAAGTTAATTAAACAGAGTTAAACAGAGTTAAACAGAGTTATAGGGAGAAGCTCAGGCTGTTATTGTTTGCACAGTGGAGGAAGGTGGTGCCAAGTCAGAGAAAGTAACGGACATCAACCCACGCTGATTACTCCAAGCTTGTACAGTAATGCTGAAAATCCCCCTTTTATCTTAACAGGTTTCAAAGAACAACATTTGGCTGTCGCATGCTTGAGGCTTAAACAAGACTCCAGCGGCTGTGCCCACTGACTCATTTGAAGCATTCTACCAAACAGCAAACAGGAGCCAAGAACTTCACGAGGCAGGAATGTAGAGCTTAATGCTGTCACTGAGTTTCCAGTGAGCAGAGAGGGTGGTGATGGTTGGGGATATTTTCATTAGCGATGGAGGTTAAAGGAAGTGAGGGACCTGGAGAAAATGGTTCTTGGTTTACAAGGTTCACTTGTTTATGCAACCATTTCTCTTGTATAGTCATCCAACTGCTGCTTTAGCCTGTGATGTGTGAAGCCTTTTGGAAACTGTATCCCAACCTCATTACCGGTAATCAGAAGCACTTATTTAAGTTGCGCTGGCCAATCCAAGAAAAGCAACATGAACAATTTACTTTTGGATTAAATATGCTCTAATTCTAAAGTTGAAATCAGAGCCAGTTGTGTTCATTTTTCTCCACTAATGGAAGGCAAACATTTAAGTCACACCAACCAGTCACAACATTAAAACCGCTGACAGGCAAAGAGAATGAGACTGATCATCTCTTTAAATTGGTACCTGTAATGGGATAGTATATATTAAGCATCGAGTCAACAGGCAGTTCTTAAAGTTGCCAATAGGATACATTCTGGGGAAAAGTCAAGTTGGTGTAGGCCACGTGATGGTCCAGGCAACGTTCTCTTCAAAAGCCCGTCTGACATTCATGTGGATGTGACTTTAACACATTCACCCACCTAAACATTGTTACCACTTTCAGAAAAAAAAAAAAATGCCTCACAGAAAACATTGTTCAGGACTGGTTTGAGGCCCTGACCCATAACTAGGGGACTTACAGAATCTCCTGCTAATGTCTTTGTGGCTCATCCTGAAAGACCCCTTCAGAGGACTCCAGGCCTCAACAGGTCAGAGCCGTTTGGTGTCACAACAGGTAACTTGGGTAATAGCTGGTTTTAGTGTTGTGGATGTACAATGTTCATTTTTTCTGGGCACCTCATATTATGTAACTGTCCAAGTTACGAATGATCATCCTTTGATATTAGATATCTGTGCTCGTGTACTGCAGTGGTTTGAATCATATCTATCTAATGGAGAGATGTGATTCATCTAAATGGGGAGTCTTGTTCCCACACAAAGGTTAATTATGGAGGTCCACATGGTTCTGTGCTTGCAACAAATATATTTACAGTATAAACGCTTCTCTTACACAGTATTATTAGAAGGTATGGCATACATTTTAACTGCTGTACAGATGATATCTGACTTTATCAGTCCCTGAAGACAAATGACACACAGATGACCAGCTATTTTCACTCTTTATGTGTTTATACACCACTCTCCATTTAATCATTAATTACAGTGAAAGTTAAATGTTGCCAAATCACAACAACTTTAAAATTAAACTGAACTGCATTCAATTGAATTGAATTAACCCTAATGGCACATGTGTCCAGCACATGCTTTTTAATTCATTGGCTATGTAAACAACAAAGAATGCAGGTTGCATCAAGACTGGATGTTGAGTTAAATCAATCAGTCAATCTTAAGAAGGAAGGCTTCAGAAAACACAAACGACTGTTGGCAGAAATACATTTTGTCGAACTGTTTTTCTTAATACAAGAGAAGGTTTACAGCCAGAGTGGATTCTGTAAGCAAAGGTCTTTGACTTGCCAAGTGTCCAGTGATGGGAACCATATTGATGCCTCACATGAAAAAAGCCATTCTTCATTTTGGACAAAAACAAAGAAATTTTTTTTTTTGTGGGGGGGCCAAGTTGATTTTGATGTGTGTCAGAATCAGAATCAGAATCAGAATCAGAATGGGGTTTATTGCCAAATGTTGAGCAGGTTTACAACATTAGGAAATTGCTGCGGTGCTTCAGTGCAAACATGGTGTCATAAATAACACTTAAATAGACATGGAAAAAATAAAAGTAGGGATAAGAATTAAAAGTGCTACGTGGAAAGATATGTGCATGAGATATACATGAGATATATACATGAGAGTAAGAATTAAGAGTGCTACGTTGAAAGATATATACATGAGTGCAGAAGGTAATTTTAGCACAGCATAGGGTTCAGGATATTTAGACCTCAAGAGTGTTCATTTCATGCCATATGCTAACGAATATTTGATTATGGGCAACGCAGCACTACTGGCATCCTGAGAAAGCATCGCCAACTTGGCCACAGTTTTGCTGTAAAAATAAGCAAGTGATTCCTGTGCATAAAACAGGAATGATTTCTGTTCTTTGGTGCTTTGCATTTAGGTTTTATACATAAATACAACTTCCTAGTTTGAGTCTTACAAACTCAGTTTCTTGTGGTTTGTTGTTAGAGGACAACTTCATGATAGTACACTGGAAATAAATTGTGTTGTTGGAGTAAATGAATAATTTCATCAATATCTGAGTAAATATCTCCTTTTCAATTGTTATAGTTTGCAACAGTATATCAATTTTTAAAGCACATTGAACTGCTGTTGTGATTTGGTGCTATAGAAATGAAAATGAATTGAATTGAATTGAAGTGAAAAGCTATCATTTGTGAGTTGGTTATAAAGTCACCAGACAAATTTTTGGAAAATGCTGCCACTCATTTACTCGCTACACTGGCTGTTTACAGTTGGTCTAATAAACTCAGACTGCAAACAAAAAGAAGAAAGTTTCAATAAGAGCACTCAAGAGCGAAACTCCCCCCAAAGGGCTCTACCAAAAATCTGATGTTTTATGTTTTTATTACAACATGCTGATGTCTGATCTTTAGCATTACATAATAAATGGAGTATTTCATTGTCTTTAACCATATGATTGGAGCAGAATTGGCTGAAATTTGTTCATCTTCTCTGTCCTGTAAAAACACGAGATTTTAAGATTAATTTGTGTGATTCTGCGAAACTTTATGTTGTCACTGTGATGTCATGAGGTGTTGTACTCCACACCCTTTCTATGATATATTACCTCATATAGTTTCTTGAAAATTATCAGCGTTAACATTGAAGGCCAAATGCAAGCCAACGTGCTGTGAAGATTCATGGTGATCCATAAAAAGTTATGGGTATTATAAAGTATACCATAATTAAATCAGCTTGAGCTGTTATTGGTTTCTACCATCACAGACAATTTGAACGTAATATCTTAAAAACTGTGGACACTAGACTGCTAACAAACAGACAAACAAACAAATGAAACTGACTACATACTTTTTACATACAAACCATTTGGGCGGGAAACGAAAAGAAAACAGTTCTTGCTTATAGAATTTACCCGTTTACATGTAGATATTTGATTAAAGAAATTAGCTGTTATGTAAGTGCATTTTCTTATCAGTTTCATAGCACTGCCTAATCTTGCATACTAATAAAACTGGATCAAATGTTCTAACTATGCATTTCTTTTTATATATACTTTATGGTGGACGTTCATACCAAATAGGATCAAATTTACAAGCAGTCCTCGTTAGCCAAAAGCTTGGGCTTCAGACTGCTCTCAATGCCCTGTTTCCAACTATTTCTCCTATTCTTGGCTCTGTATGATGTCCGTGAGAGTGGAGCTATCTAATATGGTCATGTAAGGCACACAGCCAGTAATCTCGCTATGTGAAAGCTCACACTGTAAAATGTTATGAAATAAAGATTGCATGCAGGTTCATGTTTTTCTTCACGCTCATTTTTTCAGAGACCAAAGATAATCTGTTTGATCTTCTTGGCCGTCCAACTGACTTGGCAGTTAGTAATGGTGCTGGATGTAATCGTGACAAGTCTGACATCTCGATATCTTCCAGACCACCAAATATTCCCTTGATACATGCATCAGCAAAGGCTGTGGTAAACTTAACAAGTAAACTGAAAAATATCGAAGATATTTTTTTGAGTGTCATCAGTTTGTTAATTCAGTTGTTTTCCCCATCTACATCCATAAATGTCATCTTTCTTAACATTTATTAAAGGAAACAGTAAAATTAGCTTGCTCACTAGATCCAGCAAGGGCAAACCAGTGGAGGTTTATTCAGAGTAGAATAAAATCTGTTTTTTTTCTCTTGGGTGCACTAACGCCATCTCAGCTCCTGCAGAATGAAACAACTATAAATGCACTCTCAACTGCTGTGAACACACTGCGTGACTGTGTTCACTCTACGCTGACACAGCATCCGAGTGATGGAAAAGACTAGTGGACGGGCGCCATAAACAACGAGCAGCGGTGGCCTCAATCAGAAGCCATTCATTTTCAACTGCTGCACTACATTTATTTCATTTCCTGTCTCACTTTGTCTTTGCAGAGGAAATAATGGGTTGGGTAATAAGAAGGGACTCGGATAATGGGAAGTTCTGGCCCATGCCTCTGTAAGGAGACTGTGGGACTGGAGGGGAGAAAGAAAGGTTTGCCAAATGTTGGAAAAAAAACAGAAGACATTGGGAAGTGTTGATTGCTAGCATTAGCTTGTTATTGTTACATGAATGGCAAAAATGAAACATTTGCTGAAAATTGCTGTGCTGTGTATGATTGGAGAACAGAACGATGATGTAAAAAGTGATAAATAAACCTTTTTGGTGTTAGCAATGAAGAGTGAGAGGAGGACTGGAGGAAAAAAAACATCCTTATCTGAACCCATCGTGTAAGTTTGACCTTTAGTAAGAATGATTATTATGTGTTTGAGGACATGAGGAACTCCCTCTATAGATGCAGAACACACACACACACACACACAGACACACACATACCGCTGTGGAACTGTCTCCAGGCAGGGCTATTTATCTTCATGAATAAAATGACTATGGCCAGCAATGCACACAATTATTTTTATGAATGGACAATTGGACAGCTGTGAAATAGATTTTTCATGTAATTAAATAAATGGCCATGTGCGATGAGAGCTATTAGAGCTGCTTTTCTCTGAGCTCACAGCAAAAACACACTGTTCCTTTCTCAAGCAAACAAAGCTGGCAAAGCTCGATTTTCCCACTTTAATAAACCCGCCCCCTTCTTAGTTGGGACCAGTGGCCTAGCAGTGTTATATCCAGTTTCACTGTTTATTATGCTGTAACAGATTTTGTTTTGATTGTTTTCATTAATTTATTTATTTCATGAAAACAAGCATACACAAGAATTTATCAAAGGTCATCATAAAAACTAAGGTTAAAAATTAAAGTAGTATATATGAGGTGACCTTGAGCTGCTTGACTGTGTTTATAAATAGTGTGTATAGAAATGAGAAACTGTGGTGTTAAATTGTCTCCATGTGGCTCTGATTAACACCAGTAAAGAGGGGAGAAGCAAAGACCCTGTGGAAAGTGTCCCACAGCAGGTCCCCACCCAGCCACCGCAGGCATCAGAGTTCAGGGAACACCCAAGATGGCACCTTACATGGGGTGGAGGCTGGAAATTTTTAAGCAGCGTCATTGTTTTTTAGTCAGTTGCATAAGTCCATGTGGGGAGATCCTAATCAGAGGAAATCAAGTCCGTCAGGTCACAATTCAAGACCAACAAGTTCAACATCGAAAAGCTCCCGAAATCTAATCAAGTCCAAAGTGTAGCTCTGGGTCTAAAGGCCAGTAATGTACCAGGATTACAACTCATGAATCAAGTGTGTGTGTTTTTCCTTTAGTCTGCCTTACTTTCTGTCATACATCCTCTGAAGTCCTGAGCCTTTACAGACGTTAACTGACAGTTATATGTGAGAAACTGAATCTCAATGACATTAGTTGATCTTTAACTTGGCAGCTCCTTCAAAGCCATGTGCTGTTAGTTTATGTGAGTGTGCAAATAGCACAGGTAATTCCCTGATGAATTGCTGGCCGGTGGGGTTCATTTGTGTGTAGCCTCTCGTGCCCTCTGTCCAGGCAGCTCACTTGCCAAAACAACATTGACTATTTTCAGTGGTATGAACTTGTCTGAAGCTGCTGTGTGGTATGTGTCATGAACGACAACTGGAAAAATATCTTGACCCGATTTTTCATGCGCAAAAACAGCTTTATACTTCAACGACTGAAAAAAATGTCAAGATTGCTGCAACTTTTTCTTGAATAACATTTCTAACATTTGGGGTTCTGAAGGTTTTTGTGTAAACAAAAGCAGAATCATAAGTCACTTGTATCAAAGTCAAGGTGCAGATCAGACACAGGACTCCAGTTCAGGATTTAGGATGTGTCAGAAGTCAGTGCTGTAACTTCTGTGCTTCTTACAGAGACTCACAAACAATTTATGTCCAACAAGGTCTCCCACTATGTTCACATTACCTAATCAGCAAGCTTATATAGCCTGCCAAGCAGCCAGCACAACTGAAATACCGGGACAGTCTAATCCTGTAAGAATTCAAAGTACTTAAACGGATTCTTTTGTGTTTGTGGGGACAATCAGGGTTGTGCTGTCGCATGAAAGCACCTCTGGAGATAGACGCATATCTGTACATTGTCCGTTTTTTCCCACGATATGCTGGTTTGTTTGGTGTTTTTTTCCTTCTTTGTTTTTTTTTTCTTTTAACATTCTTTTGTGTTCTACAGTCAGATTAGAGACATTTGTTCCACTTTTTATTTTCATCTTTGTTCACAGACATCAGTCTGTCATCTCATCTCATTGCTAACATTGTTTCTGTCTCTCACCGTGTGTTTGTGTTGGTCTTTAGAGGCCTTTGATTCTAGGGGTGGGGGGGATGCAAAAAAGAGAAAAGGATGGGAGGACGAGAGTCTGTAGGGAAAGAGGAAGGGATCATAGAGGGAGGAAGACCAACAAAAGAATGTGTAAAAGCCAAATGTTTTGACAAATACTGTGCTGGTGTGTGTCGTGCCAGATACAATCAGGCGACCTGAGCGTCTGCCAAGTTGCTGTATCGCAGAGATAGTAAATCAGTGCCGTATGAGACTCACAAGATTAGAAGAGCAAAGGGAGAAAACATCCCATAAATTCCAGTCCAGGGTGACGCTGTGAGTGAGCACAGAAAGCACATGGATGCTTGTGCTGCAACCAACTTTCAATTTAGCATCAATCTGACAGCTTATTACGCCGAGCCCTCTTTTCCCTTTACTTGTAGTCTCCAAATCGGAAACCGGGAGGTTCAGCTTAACAGTTTGCATCAGTCAAGTAAGACCTCCAGTGAAAGAGAAGAAGGACAAAGTAAAAAACAAAAACGAAAAACAGAGGGAAAGTTTAAAAAAAAAAAAAAAGTCAGACACTGTGTGTGAAGGTGGCTTGAGGAGGTGGTTTCCAGGGAAATGAGGCCATATCTGATTCTCTCTGCTCACAAACATGCTGCCAGGTTGAGGCCTGTTCTTAGGCAAGACCCACAGAAGCCACATCTCTCTGCCTCTCTCTCCGTTGTTATTTGAGGGTTTTCTTGGCAGTGCTCAGGCACAGGATGCAGGCCATTTGCTGCAGGAAAGTATAACCGCATTGTCTGAGCTCGGACGGCCTAATTGCCCCACAACAAACAAAGTGTAAACTGAGGCTGATTATAATTTGAGCCCAGGGCCTCAGTCTGCTGATTGTGGAGGGGGGCCTCCAGCATCTATTTCATTAAGTCCCCGGGGACCAGCGCACTAAAGAGTAGGAGCTCTTATGGATATATATTTACCCACATTTCTTGTGGCGTGTGGTCAAGTGAGGTTAGGTCCAAAATGAAGGCCTCTTTTCATTCCTCGCAGCCCAGCAGTAAATACGTATGTAACACAGCACGGGCTTGCACACTGTAATAAGCCAGCCGCAGCAAGCTATGGGCCGCTGTGTGTCTGAATGCCGAGGTGACACAGTGGAAGGAAAGAGTCCGTCGCCCAGTTTTGCCCCCCCCCCCCGAGCTGTGGCGCTCCGGCTTCAGCTGACTTGTTATTAATGAACAACATCCCTGACATCAAAGAATTGCTTCGCACATCTTTACTTCTGCTTTTAATGGTGTCCTAAAGTGTTTGTACAGCACCCCCCAAAGAAAGCAAACACTCCCCCCCATCGTGACTTCTGTTTTGAGTTGATCGAGATCCAAATAGGGGCCTCACACTGTCGGGCAGACTGAAAATAAACAGGATGTCCCTCACATGTGTACTTCTAAGATCTATTTGTTTTTCTATGAATATCTAAACTTTATCAGTCCATGTTTTACCAGTCACATGGGTTTTTCCAAACTAAGTGTTAGTTTTTAATTTATTTTTTTTAACTTTATTTTTGTGTCATGAAAAAAAAGCAGTTACATGTACATATCTACATATCCAGAAATGCATTTTCTCTATGTCTGTGTGTCTCTCTGCGCAGGGGACTTTCACATGAAGATGTTTGTTTGGGATTTTTTTGTTCTTTTTTGGAAGGCCCCCTTTAGTGTCTACAACTCTATTCGGTATTTAATTGTAATATTTAATTGGTCAAATCATTTAAAAGTAAAGATGGCAAACATCTGATCACCTCACCCCATTTAATGTTAGACTTTAATGTTTTTGTTTGCTTGGTTTGTAGTAACGTGCATACGGATTACAGTGGTTGATCACCAGAAAGTCTCAGAAATCAGGATTACGTTTTCCCGTTTTATTCAACCAGATCCCAAAAAGTTGATTCAGTTCCTTTATGAAACTGACCTCCCAGCCCATTGTTCCTTCAGTGGTGCTTGTTTCAGTCATCAAGCAAACATACTGTTTATAAGGTTGGGAAACCTGCAGTCAGCTGAGACTGAAGTAGTCACTTGGATGAGTGATGAAAGGTTTCTCCCACTGGAAACGCTACATCCAGATGAACAGAATACCTGGATGATGGAGCATCAAGATATTAAACCAGCTCATCTCCCGACGAATTAATAATGAAATACACTATAAAAAGAAAAAGTGGAGAAAACTAAAAAATGTCATGGTAACTTGATTCAGTACCTTATTGAATTTTGACTTTGCTGAGATTTAGTTTTGTCAACTTGAATTTTCTTTTTCATCTAATTACAAGATTCTTGTGAGGACAACAGTAAAATCTTTGGTTTGGATTCATGTTGGAAGAAATGCTGAACGAACAAGCCAGCGTACAGCCCCTGCCTTTTTTGTATAAGGCAGAAATACACGAAAACTAGCATTTTATTGCTAAACTCTCAGATAAACTGTGAGCAAAAAATTCAAGTTGCCAGAGCTCTTGTCTAAACATGTAAACTTTCCAAATCAACCTCAGCAGTCACAGGCTGAGAAAACTCAGAAAACACTTTAGTCGTGCTGCCGTGTCATCTCACTTTTTTTAATAGTGTAGTTGTAGCCTTTCTGAAAGACAACACAGAGCATCAAATTATTAGGTCACCCTAGCAACCATCTAGGAGAGATAAGCAAAACAAATCACACAAACTCGCCCAGTGTTGTCACGGTTTAGGAACCTTTTGCAAATGAGAATCTCACTTTGTTTGAGGAAGAGCAATGAGTTGAATCCATGAAATCACTTTGAAGTGTCTTCAGTACTGCAGGCTGTCAAAACGTGTGCTGTGACAACCTGACATTCATGCACAGCAGAGAATCAACACCGTCTTCTAGACAAGAACACAATCATACTGTGAGCAGAGGGAAATCTTCAGCATGTAGTTTTCATTTGATTTCTCCCTCTAGTCATTTTAGCTTCTCTTTATTTCCAGCTTACATTTTAGTTTTAATTATTTCAAGTATATTTTAGCTTTAGTGTTAGATTTAGTTTAATTTATATGTTTTGAGGGACATATTTGTGAAGGAAGGATCTTAGAACAGATCTGTCTTAGAATCTTAGAACAAAACAACCTTCAGTGCATCAAACAACAGCATGTTTTCTTTTCCCTGACTGTCAGCACTATCACTCTTCTTTGCTCGGTGACATCTTGTGTATACATACAAGATATGATAATGCACTGCGGTGAGGTAGTGGCGGAGTGTGCACCCCTGACCTGTGGAGGACACGTACCATCCTGCGAGGTCCTCTCACATTAGGGAGGGAAGATGTTTGCCCATCGTGTCACACAAACTGTCACATTTGGATGAAACCCAGACAGAGAATTTTAAGTGGGATGATGGGGAGAGTAAGTGGAGCAGAGGAGAAGCCAAGGCTCAGAATACCCTTCACTCACCCTCATTCCCTCCCAAAGCCCCACCCTCCCTCCTATTCTCTCGGGGGGTTATTATTGTTAATCATCTTATTACTGAAGCCAGAGCGAATCCCAGGTTCTGGGCCAGATGAAAGGTCAGCCGCCGAGCTCCGCAGACACTGAGCCGTCAACAGATCAAAGCTGATGCTCTCTGATGATCCTACACCATGTTGCTTTGATACTGTAGCGCACAAAGAAGCGCAGGCTTTGGCTGGATGACAAAGTTTGATCGTATTTTTCAACCGATACCTTTACCCTCTCCTTTCAAAGTCACGCAGAAGGCTGCCTTGATAATGCGTGCCTTTATGAGTGGATGTTTTGTGGTGCGTGGACAGGTCAATGTGCCTCACTCACCTTGTTGTCATGAGAGAGAGTACACAGCTCTGAAAGAGCTGAACTGTAAAGCTCTCTGTGTTCGCGGCGTTTGAAGTCAGTGCTATAATTACCCAGGGATTACTGCAAACTTCAGTTGTTTTTGAAAGGCGTGGGACGTGCACAATATTAAGCAGAAACCAGTAGCTAGTCTTTGTATTTTTTGTGGGATTGTTCAAATAACAAAAGGCTCTTTTGCGCTCGGAGGTTTATTCAAAAGCAACGCATTTATGATCTGCACCAGCATCAAAGGAGGTGATCAGGGTGTTTGGTAGATATACAAAGCTTTCCGTTTTACACAGGCTCACATCCAGAGGCCTGTCTGACTAAAGCTCTTCAGTTACAGTCACAGATCGCGTCACCAGGGTCCAACCTGATGGTCCAGAGGTTTGAATCACCATCATTTTTACAGCCTTCTTACAGAGACATCACCCTTGGCCAGTCATTCAGCACCAAAATAAGTGTGAGACATAAAAAAACAGAACATTCGGTGGGTTTTCAACATAAATGAATTAATGGATAACTTCCCTTTTTATTCAACAGGAAAGATTTTCTTTGAATTAAAAGAAAATTTCAGATTTTTAATCACAACTCTTATTTACTACAATAACATGTCTGAGTAATGAAACAGTTAAGCCCAGTTAAGGCCCAGTTAAGGTCAATTTCATCTTCATGTTGTCCGTTCACTAAAATGAGCTTGACACCTCTGCTCTGTAGGACCTTCTTTCTCATTCTGGTCTTTTGAACAAAACAGGAAACTCGAACATATTCAGATTACCTGTCTTGAAATATTACGTAACAGATATGCAGGCCTGTTTAATTCCAGCTCCTGTAGGTGTGAGGAAAATGTCATGGTTGCCTCACAGCTGATTTGGACTTCTGCAGGGCCTACGACGTGACCTGCGTGAGTGCCTGGCATGTTTTATGTGTTAATTAATTTGTGGTGTATCCCAGTGTTTTACAAATGGTACCAGCTGTGATTAAATGAAATAAAATGCTCGTTTTTTGTCTCTCCTGGGTCCCTACTCGTTCTTTTTTCATATCATATATTCATCTCTCAAGTTTTTCCACTTTTTTGTACATTCTGATAGTTTCAGCAGTCTCCCTCCAGGAATTAGCTGACATTCGTGAGCCCTTATATTAGTACTAGTAGTACTGATAGTAGTACTGGACAGGCCAGTCAGAGTAGTTACAGGCAGCATCAACCTGACAAGTAGCTACATAGGGAGGTGCACATAGGGTCGTGACATACGTATGGCATAGATGAAGCACAATCTTTAAAACCTTCTGGTGCTACCTAAAACAAACAAATAAAAAACTTGTCATATTGCCAAGATACTGAGAAAATGTCAGGGGAAGGAAAATTCCTCTACTTGAAGCAGTTCTGGGAATGCACGCTCTCAAAATGTGCCCAACACATTTCATATGTTGGGTTCAAATAAAATATAAAATATACAAATATATATATTTGTATATTTATTCAGTGTGTGAATGTGTGTGTGAATGGGTGGATGACTGAATGTAGTGTAAAGCGCTTTGGGGTCCATAGGGACTAAGTAAAGCGCTTTACAAATACAGGCCATTTGCCATATAAAAATCATTTTTTAAAAGTTGTGCTCACTATAAACATTAGCGCTGCGAGATAACACATTAAGGAAGATCAAGTTCTCCAAGCCACATACTTGAGTGTCTAGACTCCTGGCACACGTGATATCAGCTATGATATCGTTGCCTGGACTCTGGCTTTTCATACAGTGGCTGTTTAGCCACTCACCGACCCCAGCAGGAACCCACCTCCCCCTCCTGTGGTGCAGTTCTGTGAGGTGTGAATGAGTCTCTGTTGTGACCCCAGTGACCTTTTCCTGTCTCAGGACCTGCAGTCAGCATGGGGTCAGAGGGCATCTCTTCCCTGATAAAGCCCCTGAGTGCTCGGTGTTTCACACTGCCAGAGACTGGACACAGAAGATTAGCCTGCCTTTGATCGATTAGACCCCGCACCCCCTCCTCCCGTCAAGGCAGGAAGCGTTTTTTTGCAGACCTGATGCTGATTGGGTGAAATATGCCGCAACTTGTTTTTCATTTTGTGTTTACATTCCCAGAATCTCCAAAGATAAAGGAGCATTTATAAGTCTTGGTGCGCGTGTGACTGATGGTTAGGACAGGAATGTGTAAAAATGAAGTAATTACAAGGTGGATACATGAGCACAGAGCAAGAAGGGATTTTGATGGAAGCTGTGAGGCTGTCCAGAAAAGATGTGATATGAACTGCAGCAGTTTGCCGGAGCGATGTCTGGCCTGTCAAATCAAACCTTAAAGCTCCTGGCACTTTATTTCAGAACTGATACAGAGACTGAAAAAAAGGCATTCCTTTCTACCAGGAAAAAGTGATACACTCGTGACTGCCACCATCAGGATAATGAGGTGAACCACAGGTTTGACTGAGACAGATCTTCCGTGCGCCTGTAGGAAACCTTCAGTCTGGTTGTAATTATCTTTTCACCAGTAAGAAAAGTTTGCATCTTTATGATTTTAGGGTGAGCAGGTTTATTTGGCCAGCCTATGCACTCGAATGATGACAGACATGTTGCAAGTGCTTTTAGTTGAAGGCAGCAGAGCATGAATTAAACATGTTTTGCTGAACAGATTTCTATCAGAACTGGCTGAGTTTTGTCATCACATTCTTTTGTTATTTCATTAGAAATCAAAACTAAACTCCATGTGCATGTGAAAATGTTCTTCCCCAAACCATGACTTCAGCATTTGGCTGCCTCACCTTTCTAAGGTCAAGGACGGCTGAGTCTTTCATGTCCAGAATCACCAGAGTGAACCAGCCTCCCTTGACCTTTGTCCACTTCCCGAGCTGGAAGAAACAAAGCTAGAGCGTGATGACAGTGACATCAGTGATGCTGACTGCAGGGGCCTGTTTATGTGTTTCTGTTTCTGAGCAAACAAACAGTGCGAGAGCCGAGTTTGTTGCCAAAGTGCTTGCTCATAGGGGGTCATATGATTGTTGGGTTTTTTTCTCTGTATCTATGAAGCGCCTTGAGGCGACTTATGTTGTGATTTGGCGCTATATAAATAAAATTGAATTGAATTGAATTGAGGAGCATTTGACTCTGCAAAGTCAGTAACCTGAGAACACAAAGCCATTAAATACAGGAAAGAAGATCACAAGAAATATATAATATACTGTGCACGTAGGGTAGATTCTATGCAAAATAGTCCACTTATTTTATTTAAGTGTAATAATCATTAAGAATAGAAATTTTAAACTAGATGAGATGACTGTTTGCGCACTAACTGATATGTTTAGACTAAAAATAGACTGCAGTGCAGACCAGTGGATGCAGTTCTCTGTTGGTGGAGTCTAAATCAGAGCTACAAAAAAAGGAAACACTAGAGTGACACTTGTCAGAAACACAACTCCAAATGAAAGGTAATCTTCTCTTGTGTCTTTTGGATAAGGGGAGTGTCATCTTCAAATAATATAATAGCAGTAATGTCAGTTGACAAGTCACCTAGACAAAACAACAGCCACTCAACAATAGCTGAAGCTTTACAGCTAAAAAACAAAAGAAGTCCTATTATTAACTTTCAGCCGGGGCTGAGCTGACTCATCGGGCTGGTTTCAGTATGGTTTGATCAGATTTACCGCGGGACCGCGGCACATCTCCTACACGCACGGACTGTTTACTCCAGAGATCAGCTGATCGCCCTGATGCCGGCCGGCTCGCTGGCCAGGCCCGCAGAAGTGCCCGCAGAAGTACCAGCTGAAATTTGGAGGAAAACACATCGGGGATGCAGAGGTCAAGGACAGAAGAGAAGAAAAAAGGTGACGGTGAGACAGCGGAGGCTCGAAGCGAGGAGGAGGTTTAAACCGTGTCTGCCGTCTATCGTGATGGGAAATGTGCGATCGTTGGCAAGTAAAATCGACGAGCTCTCAGCACTGGTACGGAGTCAGAGGGAATACCGAGAGTGTAGCCTGATGTGTTTCACCGAATCATGGCTGCACCAGGTCATTCCCGATGAGAATGCTTCCGTGGAAGGCTTCCACACTGTTCGGGCGGACAGGGACAGCATCGCTAGCGGTAAGCGTAAAGGAGGTGGGCTTGCTGTTTTAGTTAACAACCGGTGGTGTAACCCTGCCAACATAACAATCAAAGAAAGGATTTGTTGCCCGGACACTGAACTGTGTGCTGTTGGACTCAGGCCGTATTATTTACCCAGGGAATTCTCTCACGTCATCTTGGTGGCTGTTTATGTTCCCCCCTCTGCTAACCCCACAGCTGCATGTGACACTATCCACTCTGCCATAGCTCGGCTACAGACTCAGCACCCGAGTGCCTTTATTGTGATCTCGGGTGACTTCAACCATGTATCACTGGACAATACACTACCAACATTCAAACAATATGTGGACTGTCCCACCAGGGGAGAGAAAACTTTAGACTTACTGTATGCTAACGTCAAGGATGCATACAGCTCCTCCTCCCTCCCCCCACTTGGTAGGTCAGATCATAACCTGATTCACCTCACCCCCCCGCTATGTGCCAATTGTGAGGAGGGAACCTGTGACCACCAGGACTGTTAGGAGGTGGTCAGAGGAGGCAATAGCGGAACTACAGGGCTGTTTCGAGGTGACCGACTGGGAAACACTCTGTGAGCCTCACGCCGAGGACATCAATGGGCTTACTGAGTGTATCACAGACTACATAACTTTCTGCACCGACTCCATTGTTCCAGCTCAGACTGTTCATTGTTACCCAAATAACAAGCCGTGGGTGACTAAGGACATCAAAGCCCTCCTCAACAACAAGAAGAGGGCTTTCAGAGGGGGCAACAAAGAGGAGGTGAGGAAGGTCCAGGTGTTACTAAAGGACAAGATCAGAGAGGCTAAGGACAATTACAGGAGGAAGCTGGAGTGGAAACTCCAGCAGAACAGCATGAGAGAGGTGTGGAGGGGCATGAAGACCATCACTGGATTCAGGCCAACCAACAGCAGGGGAGCTGAGGGAGGTGAGAATAGAGCCGACGAGTTGAATCTGTTTTTCAATAGATTCGACACCACAGTGTCTGCTCCCACCCCCACAACCTCACCTGCAGTCAGCCTGGAATCCAGAGCCACACCACTGTGCCAGCCTCTCTCTTCACATGTTGCCTCCTGTGAGATTCCTGACACCCCTCCCCCACCCATCACCTTCACTCAATACCAGGTTGAGATGCAAATGAGGAGACTTCACTCAGGCAAGTCTGCTGGACCAGACGGAGTGAGTCCCCTTGTCCTCAAGGCCTGTGCCCCCCAGCTGTGTGGAGTCTTTCATAAACTGTTTATGCTGAGTCTGAGTCTGCAGAGGGTCCCGGTGATGTGGAAGACATCATGCCTCGTCCCTGTACCAAAGACGCCTCGTCCCAGTGGCCCCCAGGATTACAGGCCCGTGGCACTGACCTCCCACATCATGAAGACCCTGGAAAGGCTCATCCTGGACCAGCTGCGACCCATAGTAAGACCACATCTGGATCCCCTTCAGTTCGCTTATCAGCCTCGTCTCGGAACAGAGGACGCCATCATCTACCTGCTCAATCGTGTCTACACCCATCTGGACCAGCCGGCGAGCACTGTGAGGGTCATGTTTTTTGACTTTTCCAGTGCTTTCAACACCATCAGGCCGACCCTCCTGGGTGATAAGTTAGCAGCGATGCAGGTGGATGCTTCTCTGGTGTCCTGGATTGTTGATTACCTGACAGGAAGACCACAATATGTACGTCTCCCACAGTGTGTGTCTGACAAGGTGATTAGCAACACAGGGGCACCACAGGGGACTGTCCTCTCCCCCTTCCTCTTCACCCTCTACACCACAGACTTCAGCCACTGCACAGAGACCTGCCATCTTCAGAAGTTTTCTGATGACTCTGCGGTGGTTGGATGCATCAGCAGGGATGATGAGACAGAGTACCGGGCTGTGGTCGACTCCTTTGTCACGTGGTGTGAGCAGAATCATCTGCAGCTCAACGTGGCAAAGACCAAGGAACTGATCGTGGACTTCAGGAAGACCAGGAAACACTTGACCCCTGTTTCAATCCAGGGGGTCAGTGTTGACATTGTGGAGGACTATAAATACCTTGGAGTACACATTGACAATAAACTGGACTGGGCTAAAAACACCACAGCACTTTACAGGAAGGGCCAGAGTCGTCTCTATTTTTTGAGGCGACTGAGGTCCTTCAACATCTGCCAGAAAATGCTGAGGATTTTCTATGAGTCTGTTGTGGCCAGTGCGATCCTCTATGCTGTTGCATGCTGGGGGAGCAGGCTGAGGGTCGCAGATGCCAACAGACTTAATAAACTGATCCGTAAGGCCAGCAATGTTGTGGGGATGGAGCTGGACTCCCTCAAGGTGGTGTCGGAGAGGCGGATGCTGTCCAAGATAAAGACAATGTTGGATAACACCTCCCACCCACTCCATGACATGTTGGTCAGTCACAGGAGCTCGTTCAGTGAGAGACTGAGATTACCGAAAAGCACCACTGAACGACACAGGAAATCATTCCTGCCTGTGGCCATCTCCCTGTACAACGCATCCACTTAACACACTGTTTGCTGCTACAACTACACGTTTCTTTTCCAAATATTTATTTATAAGTGACTTATGTATGTATGTATGTATATATATGTATATATTGTACTATTCTTAGTTAGCGTATTGTCTGTCTTGTCTTAATGTTGGTTTAAAATGGAGCACTGTAACAAAAAATAATTTCCCCCAGGGATCAATAAAGTATTCTGATTCTGATTCTGATTAACCAAAAGGTATTTAAAAGGGTAGTTGAACAAAGAAGCCATCCACTGTTGCCCCATTACATTTTTCTACTGTTTGGTTGTGAGTGGCTGAAAACAGACTAAGAAACATTGCTGCTTTGTATAAAAATGTCAGCATGTGAGCTTGAGTGGTCGGTGAGGAGATGCAGAAATCGTTCATACGTTCGATAACTTAAAATATCATCTCATATTATCATCTCACTTCATGGCAGAGTGAGGTTTGCCTCCATTTCTAGTGTTTAATTTAATTTCAGGATGTCTGTTGTATTTTGCAAAGTCATTAAAACTATCCCCAGTGGAAAACAAAAAAAAAGAAAGAAAAAGAAAGAAAGAAAGGGCAGCCAGGCTTACTCAGCCAAACCAAAAAGTTGGCTTTACATACTTTTCTTTCAGAGAAGTCCCTCTAGACCCCTAACTGCTCTGTGAGAAGAGGAAAAGCCCCCGTCTGTCCACATTTTGGTTGGGAAGAAAAGCAGGAAGCCCAAACATACGTACACACATCACTTTTTTTCTGAGCTTCTCACATCTTTACCACCACAGCTGTCACATCTGTCAGCCAGAAAAGTAAATACTGGCATTTTTTGAGTTTCCTATTAGTTTTTTTTCTCTTTTCTAGCACCAGTATGAACATCTTGAATGGGGCACCATGCTGTGCGTTCAGCATTGGATCATCCTTGAGGGGTGGCAAGATGAACAGGGTCTCCTATCAGCTTAGTTTAACTCTGAAGCTTTTTCTCCTCTCACAGGGGACCCCTGCAGTCCTCCACTGCAGCTTTGCCCCCTGTCCCAGACAAGAGAGGCTTTTAGCAGGCAGACTGAGCGTTTATAGATGCATCTCCATGTCTGACGCGGAGCCACGGCTTCATCAAAGAGTTCCCATGTTGTCTTCAGCGGTGGACAGTTGCTTTAATGAGCTGACCCTTGTGGCCCCAGGATATGGAGACTCTCTGTCCTTCTGCCCCTTTCCACACGAGGCATGCATTAGCCATTTACTGTACCATTTTATTAAACACATCTAGCTTGGTTCATAGAGTGTTGAGAAGACACAGCACTCAACCACTCAGCACTTCTCGCAGCTCGCTGTCTCGTTCGGTTTGCTCTGTTTTTTTTTTTATGTGTGGCTCTTTTGTTCCAGTACCACTCTTTCTTTTCATCTTTCTTCATCCTTCTTACCATACAGCAGCTGCAGACATGACGGTATACCCCGCCGTATCACCATGACGCCTGACCTCCTGCCTCTCGGCCTCTAAGAGGCGTTACTATAGCAGCAGAAGCACTTAGACTCATATCTTGCTTCCTGATTGTCAAGGACAACGCCATCCAGAGTGTCCCGGCCTACATCACCTTTATGGGACCATTATGGGAACATTAGACCACTAGCTTGGAGAACTATGTTGTCTTCCTGGCGGGGAAAATCATGTCAGTATTATTTCCTTCAGTTGTCCTTTACCACATGGTGCACACGGCAGGAAATAGCCGACTTCAGAAGTATTCACGCTGCTGGAATAACTCAGCATGGGTTAGGGTTATCTGAAAATTACTGTATGTACTGGAATATTAGCTCAGTTGGTACATTTAGACAACACAAATCCTTCAAACACATGGATAGGAGCTTAAAAATTGGCAACTGAGGAGATGAACCACGGTTCATGCATGAAAAAGGGCTTATGGTTAAATTTGTGTCTGTCTGTCTTACACAGTCCATTATCCTGACAAATCTCTGTAGTAGCCCTGGATCTCATCACCCCACCCCAAGCCTGTATGCTGACATGTTTATATCAAGTGGTAGTATGATTTATCTCCTCTACTGCAGAGCCACAAGAGTGACAGAGGTCACTGTGAAGACTTTGCAGAAACGGGAGCTGCACAGTCTGGATAAGGTGGGTTTGTGTATAGAAGTGGATAGGGAATGGAGTTCACACAGGGGATTTAAGCTGGAAGTTTCTTGTGAGTTGGACAGAGCCTCACTGGAGACTTTGTGGAAACCGTGTGTGGTGCAGATGAAAAATGTAACAGGATAAAGGAAAACTCAGGTGGCCGTGTGGCAATTTATATACAAAGACAGCCACAAACGCACATTCATGCACATACATGCGTTTACACACGCAAGGGAGTCAGTGTGGGTTGCTCTGGTTGAGGTGCCCCAGCTGCCGAGGCCCCCCGATGGGGTGAGGAGGTCAGGAACATTACCCACCATTTGTAAAGCAGAGAGTAGGCATGTCCAACAAGTCCCACCTGCCGCTATATTTGTGAAATTAGTCATTGCAGGGTTTGGCTTCCATCAGGCTTGACAGTGGGAACCACAGCCGCCTATTAACTTGGACCCATATCTACAGCGTTGCCGGCCGTTTAGAAATCCAAGAAGTCCAACCCTTCCCCCAGTCGACTTTGCACCCATCCAAGCACACTGTAGTATCAACAGAATGCCTCACTCACTAACAGGGGTGACTGACTTTTCAGTGTTGATCTGCAGGATTTCCAAGACACGTGAGAATGCTGAAAGAAATGCACTGCTCTGTGTTTAAGGTTTGCTTGTTTTAGCAAAGCTGTATCTGTGCATTTAAGCTAGCAATATTTTTTGAATCCATTTGAGGGAAAACATAAGTAACAACTCTGAATAGCATATGATCATGAGCTGCTTTTGCTCTTTGATGTAACAATATCAGAAATAGTGAAAAACCCTGAAAAGCGTGCACAATATGTCAATTTTAACCTTAGTTTACTGTTCTTAGCTGACAGCAATGGCACCCCATGTAGTCTACTGCCTGAGATGGGCTGTAATGAAGTAATCTGATTACTTTTTAAAGTAAGGGATTTACTTAGTGCTGCTGAATCTTTAATCTTATTAATCTTCTGCTGTGTTTTATTTGCATCTCTTTGAAAAAGTGAGTTAAAAGATTAAAACTAGTAAAACATATCAGAGCATTAATGCTCTTCATGCATTAATGCACTGAATCTCTGCCATGTGATTGGCAGCCATCACATGGCAGTTAAAAAGATGGTACAAAAAAGTGGCTGATGGGTGTATTATACAGGAAATTGTAAAGTAGACTAAGAGTAGTTAAATTAAAGGTATTAGATTTCAAAGTTAAAATGACAAGTTTAATTTGTTATCAGTCTTGTGTGTCTGTGGCACATGGGCACAGAGGTTTGCACTGATGACTTAAAGAAGAAAGGTTCTCACTTGCTCTCCCTGCAGCACATTCTCTGGTTTTCTCCCACAGTCCAAAGACACACATATTATGTTAACAGGGGATTCCTTGATAGCTGGAGATGCTGACATGAGATGGATAAAGTGGTGAGTAAGATCTGAAAAACACTATCAAATGCCAGTCTGCTTACAAATGCATGAAACAGTAATAAATTAATGGGTCGCATCAATGCCAACTTTTAAAATAGAAATTTTAAAAAGTTGAATTTTTGCACATGTCATTAATGTGTAATGATCTCCAGAGGGTACAATCCACAAGGGCATGTACAAGTACACACCTTAGAGGGCATGGCGCCACTGACAAGGCGTTGTATGGTAATTAATTTTCTGAGCAGGCGGATTGAGCAGAGCAGATTTTTAGTGCACTAAATAAAACTACTTCTGGATGGTGATAATGATGCTGATGTGTTGGACTCAGACATGAGCCAACGACATCAAGATATGAAAAAAACAAAGATATGGGAGACTGACGGCACAACAAAAGAACAGACAAAAAATCACAAAGGTCATTCTGTGGAATACTCGCTCATCCCTAAAATAGCTGTCATAATTTTTTGGAAAACTAAAGATATAACAACAATAATAAAATCATTTAAAAAATCTAAACTGTCACACTTCTTAATTTTTCATTCTGCTAGCTTAAGTGATAAGCATGAGGAAAAATCAACGTCTGACCATGTAACAGCACCTGAGCAGCTTGACATTTAGTGGACTAGTATAACTGCAATTGCATCATGAATTTCAGTTTGGTGAAAACTATGAAATTCCCACAGCTTTTTCATAAATAGGAAGATGGCCTCTCACGATAAAGCACGAGGTAAAATGCAAACAAGACCGTTTCAGAGCTGCTGGAGGTGTGTTTTTTGATAAATACTTCCTGCACCCGTCTGTCTGCAGAATGCACCGATGAAACTGTTATCAGCCTCATCTCATCTCCCTCTTGGTGAGATAGCAAATGAAAGCACAACCCTGGGAATATTCTCTTTTTTGTGGGTGTGGGGGTATCTTAAAATATAAATTCAGTGTTTTTTTAAATACTACAGCTGAAGATAGCCTCAGTAGGTAATAGGATCACTGGTAAAGTCCCAGTAAAGCAGGAGTAGCTAGTGCGAGGTGGGCCCTTCAATGCTCTGATCCTCTTTAGCTCTGGTTAATTTAACTGAATCACTAAATGCTTCTCACACACGTTCAAACACACACACACACTTCTGCAGCAGCGCCTCTTCTCACACCATATATTTAGATATGTAATCCTGTGGGAAGCTCACAGTGAGTGGCTCGGCTCAAAGACCCCTGGCTACGTGTACAATAAGGGAGACTTATTGAAACAAGGCTGGCACTGAGAGCCCAGCAGTGGGGGGGATTTATTTGGAGAACAGCAGGGCCCTGGCTAAACTTTGATCAGTACTCGTGCTCTGCCTCCCCCATTTTTTTTCTCTCCAAACCACAGAGCAACCAATGAACACTGTCACCCACAGGGGGTGACCCTGGTATCCCAGCAACAGGGCCAAGCCTGACTCCAGCTCCCATTGCGTGCTGGCGAGAGAGGCTCTCACTCTCTTTATGCTATTTCACTTAATATTAAAAAAGGAGGAAAAAAACAGTAATAGAAAGTGTTGCATTTGACAGGGTGTTTGGTTTAGCCTACCAGCTTAAGATTATTTCTTTAACTATCGAACATACTGCCTAATTCCATTAAAATCCCTTGAAAGCCAGGAAAACAACATTTCCACATTCTAGCAGAAGAAATTAACTGCTTCGTCGCTCAGTTCTGTCTGGTTGTGTATCTTTGGGAATTGTAGGACCCCCATCATACTGACAGTCATCACAACCAATGTTCTTATAGAGACTGACGTCTCTGGGTGATCAGTTTATAGAAAGACAGCCTTCAAAATTTCTGCAAAATCTTGCAGCTATCTTAGATTTGAGTAGAGCCGGTGATGCAGTGATGGCTGTCAGGTAAGGCTATAATCTTTGGTTTTTTAATTGAACCTGGCCCTACTTTTGCAGCACTATCAGCATTACTGTACATGCAGAGGTGCTGGTAAATACTTGTTATTGTGATAACTCCTTTATCTTTGCGAGGGGCCGGAACTATTGTGCTGATGATGCATTAATCTCTTTCTCAGACTGCTCTTCCTGGATTCTGTTTCTTGGGCGTTTTTTCTTTTCTTTTTTTTTCTTTTTTTGGTGTTTTCAGACTGCATTCTAACTGATATCAGACATCATTCTTTTTATACCGTCAGTGTCTTAGCCTCTTGCCTACATTAGTTAGAAGCTTTGCACCAATTTAACAAAAACTGAAGGAGGTCAGAAGAATGAACTTAAAATGACTGGATCAGGTAGCCTGCAAACATCAATCATAATAGCCCACTGAGAGACACCCACCGCTTTAGCTCAGCAGAGGCTCCTCTTAACCTCACTGAATTAGACCATTGTGCTAACTTGACCTTGCAGCTTTTTACTTTGGTAATGACACCCCATCATTTGGCTGTGGGGCAGCCTAAAGGTGAGCTTAGCCAAAATAATACTTATGAGACTGCAGTTAGGAGAGACACTTTTCACGATGGAATTTCATTCCAAAGAGAGAGTGGAGCAGAGGTGGAGGTCAGCAGGTCAGAGCATTCGGCAAGCTGCTATAGACCCGGCAATGAAGATGAAAGTTAGCTCAAATAATCCTGTAAAGTGTTCAGACGAGGCAGAAATTCCCCCGAGGCCGGTTTCCCGTCTGACCTAAACCCCTCTACCCTCTTTGTCCCTCCCAACCCAGATAGCTACAAACACTTGAGTTCACATACATTAGGCAAATTAGTAATTAGAAGAGTACTGAATGTAACCAGTCAATGTTTGTAGAGATTGGAGCTGATGAGTGGTATGGAGGGGTATGTGTCACAGCCAGAAGGCATACTTTGACATTTTAAGGCTGGATGGCCTGTCACTGATGAGAGTGCTGAGTGACTAGTTTTGGCATGTGATGTTTCATACGCCCCCTCTATCTTCCCTTCCCACCATCCTCTTCTACATAGTTAGATAAACATTCACAGACATATAAAGGGGCAACTTAAGAGACTAATGGCGCTAAAAGCCCCAGTGAAAAGGAACACCGAGCTAATAAATGTCATGTTTTAACGAGTTGAACAAACAAAGACCCAAGGGCAGTTTGGTTGTGTTTACTCACTAGTACTTAAAGGACATGAGGATCCATGGCGCAACATGAAGTCCCTTAAGAAACTCCTCATAAAATTTCATCAAAGGTTCAGTCTGAGGATAAGTGTGTGTTTTTTCTCCAGTGTTAGTTTTCCCAAGTCATTAACATGAGTGTTGTTTACCTGATTGAACCCTACAACTTCCCATACATACATCACTGTTTTCTTGAGACTTTTGCATGACTCATCATTTCAGATTTTTAGTGTTATACTGTTGGCTACAAAGGTCAAATAAAACCCAGCGGTGTTCCATCGGGACAAGCAAGGCAAGCAGTGCTTGCCTGGTCTAATTTAAAAACAGAAATAAATAAAAACATATCAAAGTAAAGCGATCTGTCGCCATTCTTATTAGGAAGCGTTCTCATAAAGCTCCTCCTCTGTTTGCATCAATCTATTACATTACTCCCATCTTGTGGCCATATTCAGCTATTGTTGCTGAAAACTCCACTTGTTACACATTCACAGGAAACTGTAGCTGTTCCCATTTTAAAGGTCTGTCCATTTCCCATTAACAATGACTTGAGTTGGGTTCTAAACCACTTTGTCCAACATGTGAGATGTGGGGAAGATGGGGTGTGAAAAAGTTCTTAATCACTCCTTTGGTACGTTAGTAAGGAAATAACTGACTATGATGGAGAGAAGATGGAAGCTCTGACCATGTCTGGTCTAAGAAATCATGTCAGGTGTGGGCTCAGAAGCAGATTAGCATCTCTGAGAAATCATTTGGTTGTAAGGCATTAACCAACTGTTTTGCCAACACCCCACATTCATTTTTAATTTTATTTTTTAGTATTAACTATAAATATCATAGATATTGACAGCTAACCATGTCACATACTGCTCAAGGCTTATAATTCAGATGACTTTTTTGTTATCGCTATATTTTAATATCTGTTTTCTTTTCAAGATGTAGACATGTGTTTTTGAACTCAAGAACAACTTATTTGATTCAGAGATGTGGTCCTCTTAGGACAGCCACTACAAACATAATAAACATAACAAATTCATGAAATATGATACTGAACATTAAACAAAATATAAAGAATTTAACATGAGCTCAACCTTATAAAGCTGTTGCAATAATATTAATCAATTTAATGTTGATAGGGAACATTTTTCTGGAGAAAAATTATTTTTGTCTTTGATACTTCAAGTATAATTTTCTAATAAAACAGTTTTGTGTGTACTGAGGCATTTTCATTGTCTTTTATTGCTTCTTTTCTGAAAGGATTGGTTTGAAACATTCCTCCACTACCTGCATCGTCAGCTTATAGTAAATATTTTTTGGTGATACAGTAGATATTTATTTAACTGTACAAGTAAAAAAAATTTACAATTCTTTAGCCAAGTAGGAGTGCAGAAAGATGAAGTCCATGTAGAGGGACTTCACATGTCCTCCATAATATTTTCTTCATCCTGAACAGAGCTTGTGCCATGTTGATCTGGGGCAAATGTCTTCCCCAAAAGGAGGTTCAAACCTATATCACCTTTGACCCCAGCAGCACGTCTGTAGCCCAAACAACTCGCCTCTGTTGCACCTTTTCTGGTTTTAATTACAGGCTGAGAAAAGTTCATGTTTGATGTGGATGGGTGGTTAAGAAGTACAGAAGAAGAGAAGGAGGCAGGGGAAGGAAGGGCTTGCTGTCGGAACTGGGTGACCAGTCTATTTGATGTCTACCAGACATTCAGGCTCTGTCACTCAGGCCAATTCAGGCTCCTTTCAGAGGCAGTCAACTTCAAAGAGGGGAACCAGTCTGTCTCTTGCAGTGGTCTTGTCCAAGCTCAGACCACCAGGTAGAAAATGCAGAGTGAGGAAAGAAGAAAAGATGGGGTCCCAGATTGGATGGCATGAAACAAGGATAGCACTATACTTACCATGCCATGAATAGAAACTATAACTCAGAGGACCACTTGAAGCAGGGATGGTGTTGGGATCGTGAAACCTTGCAAGTCAAAACCTTAATAAGATCACATGTAGCAAAGTTAGACCCTGACGGGACCTGATCCATCCTCTTGTGGACCATAATACTACATGCAGTGTTTCCTATATTAAGAATCAGTGTGTTCACACACTGTAAATATTATACCAGAACCTTAGTGGCTATATAAAATTGACTTTCCATTTTGAATCTCTGACGTACGCTGACATGGACGCTCTCAGTATTCCAGTCTCCTGCGCTTCCTTCCCTTTTACACTGAAGACAGACTTTGTGTGTCCTGCTGAAGAGGCTTTTTCAGAGGCAAACAGAAAGAGGGAAAAATAAAAGTACATCCTGTAAGAGTTCACCCCAGTGTGTAAAACTGTTCTAATTTAGTTTTTTTTTATCTTAGAATTGTTTCAAGAAAGTTAAAGTGTTGCATTGACTTGGTAAATAATTGGTCAGATGTCCAACTTTTGAGTTTGCATTATTTTAAATAGTGGTCACTACATTCCATTCAAGCCTTCTGAGCTCTGAGATGGGTGTCTACACTGAGGTGAAAGGAAAGGATTTACAGTGGTTTGAAAAAGCAGTTGCCACCTTGCTTATTTGTTAATGTGCATCCACTTAACGTCTTCCAGTGGCTTTCTAGTATAATAATGTGTCATGTCCCAATGCAATTTGTTCGGCAGATTTTATTCCCTCCCCAAACACGAGGTCCAAATCCAGAACTCCTCTGAGCTGTTGTACATGAGAGATCAGCAACATGATTTCAAACTGACGACATGATGAGCGGAATCCTGTCAAAACGGAGCAGAATCTCAAATTCATGCTCCTAAAATCCATCACTTCAAGATTCAAAGATTCAAAGTGTTTATTGTCATGTATCACAAGAGAAAAGGCATTTCTTTGTGCAATGAAATTCTTTCTTTGCTCTCCACCCACAGATGCCGATTATTATATACAATAGAAATAGAACATATAAATACAAATAGTACAAAATAAATAGCTGAAGACAGAAAAGGAGACAAAATATGGAGATTTCAAACAGATGTTTGCAAAAGAGCTATAGTTTAATATGCTGGCTTAATATGTAAGATGATCAGACATGCAAAAAAAATTATTATTACTGTTCAAAATGGGTCAGCTGTTGAAGAGTCTGATGGCAGTGGGGAAGAAGGAGTTAGTGAGTCTGGATGTTCTGGATTTCACACTTCTAAACCTTCGTCTCGAGGGCAGACGTGTGAACAGTCCGTGTTGGGGGTGTGTGGGGTCTTTGAGGATGGAGGCAGCTCTCCTCTGGACTCTGCGATGGTAGATGCTCTGCAGAGAGGGCAGCGGAGTTCTGATGATCTTCTCCGCGGTTGTTATCACTTTCTGCAGGCGTTTGCGGTCCATACAAGTAGTGCTGCTGTACCATGCAGTGATGCAGCTGGTCAGGGTGCTCTCCACAATGCAGCTGCAGAACCTGCTGAGGATCTTGGCCGACATACCAAATTTCCTCAGCCTCCTCAGGAAATACAGCAGCTGCTGAGCCTTCTTGACCAGCTGTGTGGTGTTCAGTGTCCAGGTGAGGTCCTCAGAGATGTAGACGCCCAGGTACCTAAAGCTGCTCACCCTCTCCACTTCAAGGTGCCGGATAGACAGCGGTGGGTGAGGCCTCCTCTTCTTTCTTGTGTCCACTATCATCTCCTTTGTCTTCTCAGTGTTGAGGGTGAGGTTGTTGTGCTCACTCCATGACACCAGACCGGTCACCTCTCTCCTATAAGCTGCTCCAGTGATGCGACTGATTGCTGCAGTGTCGTCCGCGAACTTCAAAATGATGTTGTCTTTGTTGGAGGCGACACAGTGGTGGGTGTACAAGGTGTAGAGGATGGGGCTGAGGACGCAACCTTGTGGGACGCCACTGTTTGTAATAATGCTGGCTGAAGTCCTGTTGCCGATCCTGACAGACTGGGGCCATGAACCAAGAGAAAGGAAAGGAGGCTAAAACTGTGTTATCATGTCATAGTGTAGTATAATGCTGTTGCCATCTCTCTGTTACACAAATGGTTTGCCTTGGTGTCTGTGCCCTGACACACCAGCTGCAGCATTATTGGCTGCCTAAAGCCAACGAACCTGTTTCAGAGAGCTTCAGAGCCTGCATCAGGAGGCTGGAGTGGGTGAAGATGACAGCAAAGAGAATGTGGTTTACAACATTTTAGTTTGCTTTTCTTTTTTTTCTTATTTGTTCCTATTTTTACTTCCTGGTTTAGACATCAAAAGCTATTTTGCTAGGTTCAGGAAAATATGATGGTTTGTGTTCAAATACAGACGTTTTTAACTGTCGCGGTGCATGTCGACAAATGAGGAGTTGGGAGTGACAGACTCGTCTCACAAATGTCACAACCTGGCGCATCACACTCTGTTGCCGAAGGACAATTTGTGCGTCAGTAAGCCCTTCCAGCAGCTCTCACAAGACGATGTTGACGCCTCAGGAGAAAGAACACACAGGCTGTACAGGAACAGGTATGTACCTGGAATTAAAGTATGGAAACAATCTTTTTGCTTATTAAAAAAAACAAAACACCAACAATCTCTCTGCTTCACTCTAATTTTCTCAGAGATAACCAACAGGGCGTCCTTTGAGCACTGAACCAAAGCGTCTGAAATCACAACAAGATAGCGATGTCTTCTCTTCCGAGACGGAAACTCAGCACCCGCCAACCGGGCACAGCTACACCCCTGTTTTTTAGAACAAACTACCTACACAATGGGAACCTTCTTTGGATGAAAGGACAGGCGGGGTTGGGAGGGGAAGGGTGTGTTTAAGGATTGGGGGTGAAGGCAGGACAAGGGGATGACAGTGCTGCACCGAGTGTGTGTCAGTTTTGGGAGTTAAGCAGAATTCGGAGGCAAGTTGGAGTGATGGGAGGGGTTGACGGGGAGGTACCGCTGGGAGACAGAGCAGAGGCCTGTGCGTCCGACACTTTGAATGCAGATTATGTTACACTGTACACGGCTCCCCCGGAGTTCAGAGGGAGCGGGTCATTTATTTTGTGGATATTATGAATGTCGGGTTTGTGTTTGAGTCAAACCGAACGAGGAAGTTTTCGCTTGTTTCTCCACACAGGGGCTGAGGGGTGGGCTTTTATTTTTCTCATATGGAAACCATAGGATTAATCACTCTGTAATGTAAAGCCTCCTGCAGTAGAAGTGTTTACACTAGCAGAGAGCGTTTAAAGCAAAGTTTCGGTGTGAAAAACACTAATGATAGGAACTTAAAAGCAGGATAAAGTGCTACATGTGCACAGTTACAGTGCAATGTACACAATCTGGGAATTACAGAGGGGTTAAAAGCTTTTTCTCAGCTGACCTGTTGATCACAGGTCAGCAATAATAACCCAAGGCAGACTTTGCTTGATGAGGGAGGAAGATAAAGCCTCACATGGCAAAAGTAAGGCCTGGGCCAACACAACACTAACATTATTGGCCCTTTTCTTCCTCTCTCCCTTTCCTTTGGCTAAACAATGTCTGCATTCATTTTTCCTTCTTTTCTTTTTAAGCAATAACGATATGAGCGAGCGCTGAGACACATTCCAAGCAGAGACGGCATTTTTCCACTAGAAGCATCGCCGAAAGAAAATCAAAAGCTTGGATTTATCGGGGGAGATACGGTCACATTCCACGACGTCTGTGTGTGTTGTTTTAACGCGCAGGCAGTGGAGGAGACCGAGAGAGACTGCTTGTTGGTTTTGCATCGATGGTGCATATTAAATATTTTCAGAGCGACTACTTAGATTTAGAGGTCGAACGAAGGGGTTTGATCACTTTTAGTGGAGTGGCTATTTTAATAAACTGAGCAAACAGGAGTTGGACAAACCGGCCTTTGTGTGGAAACGGCGCGGTTGTGAAAAATGTTCAATAATAACTCCTGCGACAGGCTGAGCACAGAAATGTGTGAGAGCATTTTGGGTGTGTGTGCATACTTGTGTGGGAAAGTTATGTCCCCAAAACGCTCACTCTGTTTTGTTTTTGCTTTTGTTTTTTTGCTCTAATCCTTAACTTTTCCTACACTGCGAAGATTTTTTGCCCTCTTTAGTATTATAATCCTATTTTCCACCTCAGTGTGATTTCCTCCCGCAACAGTATTCTTAATTAAACTGGCTCTGAGTCGGGGGGGGATTAGCACATATCACTTTTAATGCCAGCAAAAGAAATGACTGCCATTAACGACATCACAGCACCATCTCAGCAAGTCCCATCATGCTTCAAATGTACACTCAGTGGTTCTCCTATTCTTTTTCCAGCTTCTCGGACCTGGAAGACTCTTTTTGCTATTTAATCACAGGCAGGTATTTGCAAGGGTCACTGCTCGCCATATATGATGGATCTCTTGCTACTAATAACACAGTGCCCATTCAACAACCCCTGGTGGGTTTAGGCCTGAGGGAATGGTGTGCGTGTGTGTAAAGATGGACAGCAAAGCTTTAATATAAAATACTTTTAGTCTGCTTCTATTAAACATTAAAAATTGTAGGAAGATTTCACATCCAAATGTTCAGGCATTTTCTTTTGTTTGTCACCCTGACCTCACGTTAGGGGGCCCTCTCCCATTTCATTTTGACACCTTTGACAGCTCGAGAAAAGTCTTATTAAAAGACTGGGAAGGGCAGGGAGAGAGCTGGGGGGAGACCCCCTGCTTGTTAGCCTGGGAAGGTACTTTTTCCCCTATGAAACAACCCCAGCTGACTCTGTCACTCAGGAGCAAGCGTTTCACAGGGAGGTGTATGTGTGAGATAAGTGGATAAAGAGGGAGATGGAGTGTCAGCTGTACGAGCCCATATTGAAAGTGGGAACTCCCTATGGAGGGACTGCACAGACACGCTCAGCAGGATGATCACTGACGCCCAAAGTCTCAAAGCAGACTGAAGGTGGTGGAGCTGGGGAGGCAGTGGAGGGACAAGTACGTGGGTCAAAGGTCATCAGGACCTCTGAGTTTAAGGGGAACAGAGGGGCCCTGTAAAATATCTCTGCACACTGGGGGTCGACAGACTTTTAAAGAAGTCTTTAAACAATATAATAATATTTATGCTAATAAAAACATTTACATGTTTTAATAGATTAATTACATTTTAATGAGCCTGTTTTTTCTGTTACATTGTCCTACTAAATGTTTCTTAGAAAGAAATACAAAATGTAATTACATCTGCAACAAGAGCAAAAATCGAAACAAAGAAAAATAAAACATTAATTAAAAATGACCAAAACAACCTATTTGCTCACTTTCTCTTGTTTTGTTTTTTCACAGTGGCAGTTATCAGCAGAAATCTTCAGTACAGAACAAAAATAAGAACCCTTTTCTCAACGTATCCAAGGATCTTGAAAATAACGTAACTAATTAAAAATGTTTAAATGTTTAGCACATATATTCATAAGACTGTTGAACTACTTTCCAGACAATTTGATTAATGCTTTATTTTGTCTCTATATAATGTAATGTTTTACAATGAATTTCAACAAATTTATGCTGATTCATTAAAATCACATCTTTTCAGTAGGGATGGACAGATCACATCACTGTTAACTGATAAATCACAAAAACAGAAGGTGGTCAGTGGCCAATAGTTTTGTCACATCAACTTACTAAATATTCACAAAACATATCATGAGTCATAAGAAACTGCTAAATTTTTGTTCTCTCACATATCTGAACACAACAGCCACCATTTTTCCCCATATAAGCCAAAAAGGAAGTCATTGTTTTGTGATTAATGCCTCAGTTCCTGTTTTTTGCTGATAAATTGGCAAAAAAAAACTCTCTGTATGCTGACTTAAAAGAGCTCAATTTCCCCCTCCTCTGGCACTCGAGAAAAATCTTCTCTAAAGACTCATTTGTAATGTTGAGCCAAACACGCTCTCTGGACCTTCTAAATATAGCATCCCCTTTGGTTCCTTACTGAATGTCTAACTCTAAACTTACAGTGCTGTGTAATACAACTCCACTCTTTTCAGTTGACATTGTCAGATGAGCTCGACATTATCTGCACAGTGTGGAGCGGCTGAGAGCCGAGGGTGGATCAGCACGCAGTCACGCATGTGTTACCAGTTTTAAACACTGTCAGACACAGACACATATGCTGCACTTCTCACCCAAAACCAAACGGCACTCTTGGTGTTTCATCCCGTGTAAATCGTTTCAACTGTTTTATGTGCAAACAGGTCGACCAATTATGAAAGCATGAATCTATCAGCTGTCAGTGCACAGCAACTGAAGGGAATTATCGCTATGCTTTATCTGTCGTCAAGAGACAAACAGGCCCAAGAGTCGAGGAGCTGGGGATCCAATGTTCTCACAAACTAGCCCTTTATTGTTTTTAAAACCTTCTTAAACATCACATTAGCTGCTGACTCCAGTTATGGCCTCAAATATTGAACTATGGCTGGAAAAAATAACTCTGTAACTTCTGTCGGTGCTGTGCTTTTGGAAACCGAATTTCCCAGAGGAACCCACCCGAGGGATTAATAAAGTTTTATCTTATCCTATCTTATCTTATCTTATCTTATCTTATCTTATCTTATCTTAAATCACCAGTAATACTCTTTAATGACCTGTGGACGGTGGTGCGCCACGAAATCTGGATGCCCATTATTTTTTATTCAGTTTTATTTATATAGTACCAAATCACAACAACAGTTCCTCAATTTGCTTTCGTGCATATTAACAAATGCATTAATAATTGATGCATTACAGCCCTCTACTTTTGTGCTTTGGTTTACTTTTTTAATTTAAGAAATAGATTTTCCTGTATTTTTAATTCAATTTCATACCCATGTTAGTTTGTCAGTTTGTCACAGTGAAAGAGACAACGTTCCTCCAAGATCATGGTGCTACATATAACAGACAATCAGCACAGGACTACATGAAGTGCAATGTGCAAACATTGCAACAAAAACAAAACAAAGAGACACGAGACAGTGCAGACACAACAGTGCAATAGAAATGTGCAAAAGATTCTGCATTGTGCAAAAAGCAACTTGGTGTTTAATGGTGTGCATAGGATTCACTTCTGTGGATGGATGCAACATGAGAGGAGGAGCTGGTATGGAGGTGGAGGGTTTTCAAAACAGCTTGCAATAACTGGCAGACTAAAGCAGTTTGAATAGTGTGCCCTGTATTAGATAGCTAATAATAGTAGTAGTAGTGTATCAGTTGAGCCATCGGGCAACGTCGGCTGGCATTGAGATCAGCTGATCTGCTAAGGCGTGGAAGGAAAATCGGTGAGATTTTAGGTCCACAGTGTGAGCCCTGTTGCACGCATACAGCAAAGCAGAAAAGTTTAACAAAATAAAATGACAAAGTGAAAAAAGGTTTGCTTGAAATCCATGCAAATGAACTAAAAATAAAAAACAAAAAATATAACAAGTACTCAAGTATTCACAATCTTTGCATGACACTCAAAAATGGGCTCAGGTGGATCCTGTTTCTACTGATCATCTGTCAGATGAGTCCACCTGTGGGGAAGTCAGCTGATTTGGACATAATTTGGAAAGGCACACACCTGTCTACATAAGATCCCGCAGTTGTCAGTGCATGACAGAGCACAGACCAAGAAGTCCAAGGAATTGTCTGTAAACTTCCGAGGCAAGATTGATTGATCTGTGGAAGGGTACAGAAACATTTCTACAACATTGAAAGTCCCTGTGAACACAGTGGCCTCTATCACCTGTAAATGGAAGAACCACCAGGACACTTTCTATAGCTGTCAGACCAGAGAGGGTCTGTGACCATGAAAAAATGCTCTGGTCTGTTGAAACAAAGATAGAAGGCTTTGGCCTGAAGGCCGAGCATCGTTCATGGAGGAAACTAAAGTAGCCAAAATCATCCTAACAGTGAAACAAACAGTAGGGATGTTTTTAGCAGCAGGAACTGTGAGACTAGTCCAAGCTGAAGAAAAGATGAATGCAGCAATGCACAGAGACATCTTTGATGATAAACAGTTCCAGAGCGCTCAAAGCCAAGATAACACAGGAGTGGCTTGGACTTGAACCTGATTGAACATCTCTAGAGAGATCTGTAAATGGCTCTGCACCAACACTCTCCACCCAATTTAATGGAGCTTGAAGGGTTCTAAGAAAAGTGGGAGAATCTGCCCTAAAATAGTTGTGCCAACCTCGTAGCATCATACTCAAAAAGACTTGAGGCTGTAATTTCTGCCAAAGGTGTTTCCAGAAGGTATTGAGTGAAGGGTCTGAATAGTCATGTATGTGCATATAGACACACCTCCCATGGCTTTTACTGTAATAGCAGTAGACCTTCTATGTCTCTTGACGTTATAAAATGCTTACGTGGGTGCATGCGTGTGTGTTTTACAGTAACAAGCCCACCACCATGCTAACTGACTTGACCTGTAGTTCCACACTATACTTATCCAAACCGTTGTGGGGTCAGTTCTTGTGCAACAGCCTAACCTCAAAGCTTTAAATAACCTTGCCTTCACCTTGCTGAATCAGCAGCATCTGTGATGTCTCACAAACAAAGAGGCTTTATCTCCAAATAGCAACCCACTCTTTGGGTTTTAGACATGTTTCCCAAAAGTCCTGACTCGTTTCCTCCTCCGTGTTAATAAAGTCCATTACCGGGCCAAACGTCCTCCTCAAATCGCAGACACACGCCCAAATCGCACACAGTCTTGAGCTTTTAGTGCCCCTTTGGTTGAAAGAAAACAGGAAGCATGGAGACTCTGGGATGGGAAGGGATGGCTCCCCTGTCTCTGGATGTTTTAGTTGGATTCCTGTTTGGCCCTAAAATAAGCTTCACTCACTTTTCTCAAGACCTGATTTCATATTTTCATCAGATTTTAGAAATCCAAAAATACAACACAATGGTTCAGGCTTTGGGATATGAGAGAGGCAGTTGAGTTCGTTCCTGCCATGTTTTTAGTATCCCTCCATCCCCTCCTTCCTCCCCCCTCAAGGGGTACCTTGACTTGTTGCTGTGTATTCCCAAGAATCTGCCTCATGAATCCTCATGGCTTTTTTTTTGTCCCCTGCCATTCTTGCTACTTCCTCTGTGAGTTGTATAAGCTGGCCTCTATGAACAAAACCTCCGCTGTGCTTTTTTAATTCACAGCAGTTGAATTATGCTACGGTTTCCACCTGTAGCCATGTTTTCCTCTCGTTCCCAGCTGATTTTTATCATCACAATGAGGACCACTGTGTCTGTCTCTGATCGGAACTCCACTCCTAGGCCAGCTGTCAACATTGTATATGTAAAGTGTAGTGAATACTGTGTTGACTCTATTGCCCAGGATGTGTTTAACAGGCACACCAATGACAAAAACAAACCCCCTGAGAGAGTTTGAATTGGACAGAGTTGCACGTGCCAGCTACGTTCAGATCACGGAAAGTACAACAGAATGTAAAAAATGTATTGGCAACATTTAATACATTCAGTCAGAAATATGTTTTTAATGTGAAACCACTGGCCCTTTGGCATTTTTTCTCACTTAGGCTTTAAGCATGTACTGACAAGTGGGATTTACATCAAAATCTGAAAAGTAAAAATCAGATGGGGTGTCACGGTATGGCATGGCACACCGTGGAAGGAGTGGGGAAGGAGGACCCAGGCGCGGTGCTCTATGTATAGGCAGTGTTTATTTACAAAGTGAAAAACAACGTAGCAATAAATCCCCGTGTTCTCCCAGACTCCCGTGTCGTGTCTCCCCGTGAATAGTCCGTGTTTCTGTGCTCTCCGCTCCCGTGTCAGCACCCCCCGGTGCTCGCTGCTCCCGTGTCTTCCACGCTCCTCCTGCGGGAAACAAAAGACGCAGCCGTCAGGACACATACAACTTGCGGGCATACACACACTAACTCGGTAACAGGACGACTAACGTGGGGTCTCATGCAATGATCCTGCGTCAGTGGGAGCTCCAAGACTCTCTTAAGTAGCTCCCCCGACGAGGCCTGATCAGCAGCAGGTGTGTGGCTTCGGGTGTGGCCAGTCCCTTTGCAGGACCACACCCTCCAGGCCTGACGCCGCCTATAAACAGGTGCTCAGCCACACACACACACATATACACAAGCACAGAGAAGGGAAGCAACACCAAAATACAAATAATAATAATAACAATATAATTCATAACTGCTCAGGGATCCTGGGTCGCTCAGACCCAGGATCCCTGACATGGGGCAAGGATAACTAAGGGAAAATAGAATTCAGCTCAGATGAATGAATATGATTTTTTATTTTAGTGAAAATAAATATGAGTCTTCTAACGTTATTGTGAAAATGTTTTGTTTTTGTTTTTTTTTACTAAAATTCAGTCTATTTTTTCATGTTAATGATAAAATTAAAAACATAAATTGCCGTCTGTAGCTTTTTTTTAGCTGCATTTTCCAGATAATGTTTGATAACCACTAACTAAAAGACAGCCTGATTTGAGAACTTGCACAACAAGCAGCAAGTTTATCTACAATCAGTGATATCAAAATAAAACATAACACAGGCTAAAATATCGTGTAACACCAGCTCTTGTATAATGAACATCATTTGGATCACTGCTCCCGTCAAAACTGAAAGCCCAACCACCCCATCCAGTGCTCACCCTGCTTTTGGATGAATGTAGCTTCATATTTGCACAAATTCTTCTTCTTTCAAAATATAATTTTGCTTTAAACAAGCCTGGTAGGTTTTAAAACAAATCACCACCACTGATGGTGAGCACAGCTGACGTAATTCGCCAAACACATTCATGTTCTCCTCAATATGACTTGGGCTTTGTGATAACTTTTAAGTTTCAGCACCAGTTTTTAATACTTTGGGTTATGACAAAATATTTGCTAAGCTAATGAGCCCCAGCTTACTTTTTCTTTTTTGCTAATTAGCATTGATGTGCTAGCATCTGAAATTACAAATCCATCCATCCGTTCACCCTGGATAGATTCCCAGTTCATCACAGGCCAAACAGTACAAATTAACCACGCTAAAGATTGCATCTGCAAGTATTCAAATTTAATTTGTGAAGTCCTCAAAAAACAAAAATAAAGAGCTGAGAAGTACACTAAATTAATTATGCTGAAATATTTTTGGATCTGGTGGACAGAGTGAATGACGTTTCTGGTTTTTCTTGGGAAAGAAGACAGTATAAATCCATCTCACTGAGACACGAGGGGGACGAACAGCCTCGCACAGACTCCAGTTGTTTGCGTGTATAAACGAGACAAACAGGCCTGTGTTTTTTTTAATTGTACATCTCCAAAGAGCATGAATGGAAGACAGCCTCCTCTGTTAGCGTGGCGTGACCCTCCTCACGCCTTAAGAAAAGGCAGAGCATTCTTAATAGAGGTTATGACCCCAGCATAGAAAAGACACAGTGGTGAATGTGCCACACTGTTAGCTAAAGCCCAGCTAAGAGTGAGCAAAGGAGGAGGGATAGGCTAGTCAGAGGAAGAAAAAAAGAAGGGATTGAAGACCAAGGAATATCTGTGGTCTCACTGAGCTACATGCCAAACCTTACTCCGGATACCAACCAGCCCAGGATGCCATATTCCTTCACTCACTCTTACCCTTTTCCCCCGTTTTTTTAAAGGACAAACAGACCTATGGAAAAAAGGAATGTGTTAATTAAAAGTGTCCAGATGCAGGTGTGTGAGAGGTCAGCCAGGATACCTCCACTTTGGATTTGAGGCCAGCATGCTAATGAACTTGGGCCTTCATGTTGTGTGGTTAGGGCTACACTCACTGAGAAAAAACACAGGATGGAAATACCCCATGTTAAAAACATGGGGAAGAAGCCGAGAGAAAATTTAGAACAATAATGATATCTCCCATAACTCTCACTGAGCCAAGCTTAGAGCGTTTTATTTCTGATACTTGCCTGGCCCCAAATTGAAAATGACAGCATTGATCCGCAGTCATAAACTTGAAAGCAAGGATTCAGATTTGAGTTGAATTTCTTATATAGTGTAATTGCTTCATGTGTTTATCATTTCCTCTTGGAAAATTATTATTCAGCGGGACTAAAAGAGCCTGGGAAAATAGCCCCCCGCCCCCCATAGTTATTGTCATTGCTGTTGAAGCAGAGTAGGAAGTGCATGAAGCCATTTTCTGTTATGATTGTCGAAAAGCTTCAGCAGCCTCAGCGCTGCGCAGCTCTTCTGTGACTGAGGCTCAGACATGTAATTAGGAAAGATCTGAGGAGTTGTGGTTTGGCCTGGCTTTAGCCACAGGACAGGGATGGCACTGAAAGAGATGAGAGGGTGTGTAGACAGAGACAAATGGAAAACTAGCAAATTTTAGTTAGGAGGTTTTGATTGTATCCTGCTGAGTTGCCAGCTTTTTCTAGCATATCTTCACAAGCTAGAAAAATCTTTATAACCAATATGCCTCCATCCGGCACGGAGCATTTAAATATTAGTTTAGTTTCGAAGGGGAGTCACTCATAGTCTCTGTATAATATACAGATGATATAATACCATGAGCATCACCCCAACCGGTCGCAGCAGATGGCCCCGCCCCTCCCTGAACCTGCTTCTGCAGGAGGTTTCTTCCTGTTAAAAGGGAGTTTTTCCTTCCCACTGTCGCCAAAGTGCTTCCTCATAGGGGGTCATATGATTGTTGGGTTTTTCTCTGTATCTATTATTGTACGATCTACTGTACAATATAAAGCGCCTTGAGGTGACTGCTGTTGTGACTTGGCGCTATATAAATAAAATTGAATTGAATTGAACTGGTTCAGCTGGTCTAAGTTTAAGATATTGGTATATTTAGAATATTTTTTGACGACAGACTGAAACATTTTCTCACTGTCTTCAACACCACCAAACTCATTTCCTAACACGAGGTTGCAGTGCATGGGAACGGCCACTCTAAGGCTGTCTCTGCTTTCCCTAGCTTTTAACCAGCCCTTAAAGGAGTGTCAATAAAAATAGCTCCATTCAATGATAATAGTTTTTCCAGAATTACCCGACGTTATCAACATTATGTGAGTGAGCACATATGATCCTATTTATACTGCAAGAATGTTTAGTAAGTCAGTACAGGAGGAAGAAGAAATGAAGATGGAGAGAGGGTGGTGGAAAGCACTGCTTCATTCTTGTGAATTGGAGAATGAGTAAAGATTACAGTGACACTTGGCACAAACAAGACAAGTGCACAGGTGTGGCTAGCTTGCTCTTTGTATCTGTGTGAACACAGAAAGTGAAAGTGACCGCAGGGTGTTTATCTCCAACTTCTAGCATGAGGAGAAAGATCCCACCAGAACTTGGTAGAGAGCCAGAGGCCAGTCAAACAGTTATCTGCATTCCCTGGGAGCAATGGATGGCAGAGAGAAGGATTATCCACATGCAACCTATGCAGACATACTTGTGTGCAGTTCTTTAAAGAGCCCACACTACGTAGCCAGATGGGGACGATGCTGTGTGTACGTTAAATGCTGACTGGTTGAAAAGTGGGCCTGAACAGCAAAGTTCACAAAGAATTGGTAGATGCCTAAAGAAATATTTTAGATCAATAAAACCACATGAAAAGCACAGACAGTGGCTGAGGTGCACATTTTTTATAGTTTTATCACTTCTCTGTTTCACTTCAGCTCTTTGCATGCTGTAACCATAGACAGTGTAAAAAACTGAGATAGCTACCATGATGTCATCCATTGATTTCTCAGGGCCTGTCTTGAAGCCTTGAGATCAGCGTCTTCACTGTTGCTTGGTTTCAAAAAACTAAACATGATGAGGAGAAGTGGGTCTGACTGTCAGAACAAGTCATCATCCAATGAGAATGACATAGATAATCGTCTTTTTTGAAACACAATATGACCAAGATTTGCACAGAAGACTGGCATTTTTCTTCAGTGTGATGAAAAATAGGGATACGCTCCAGCCCCCGAGACCCTGAACTGGATAAGTGGAAGAAAATGGATGGATGACAGAAAATGAGTAAGCCCAGAAACTCATCATGTGTACAGAGTTCAAGAGAGAAAGCCATATTCCCACAGACTAATTATGTTTAATTAGAATATGCTAGAGACCTGTATGCTGTTATTATATTTAAGGTTTTCTATCAAATACCATCTGCTGAGTTAAAAAAAAATGAAATATGCAAATGTTTTATAGCTATATAATCTTCTTTATATCATGTTAGCTATACATAGAGTTTTGTGTGAACTTGTATATTTCTATTGTAGCTGATCAGGTATAATGCAAAGTTTTCCTGTTATTGAATTCTTTGAGCAACTTGTCTTTCATATTGCACCACCCAGTGGCAGCAGGGCTCTCTTGACTCAGGTACACTTGTTAATAGGGTGTTGAGTTCTGTTAAGTGCAAAGAAAGTGGATGAAGCCAAAGCCAGCTCGGTTAGCACCATGGTTCAGAGCTCACCGTGCCGTTCATTCCACCTCTTTGGGAAAGAATTAGGACATTTTTTTCCGCACGTTGTTCAGTAAATCACACATTTTTGGTGTACTTAAAGTAAGCCCCCCGGCCCCAGCAAGCAGTATTAATTTATAACAGCAGGGTGGTGGAAAAGCGTTAGCCGTGTTTATACATTTCAGCTAAAGGAATAACATAAATCCTTAAGTAAACCTAATCTGTCTGTGATTGTAAACAGTCTGTCGCAGTAATGGCCCCAGGAACAAATGAGGACCTCATGGCGGGGCCTCAAGTAAAAGCCCTCCACATACCAAACCCGTTATCCATCCCTCCCTCCCTGTCTTGCATTTTACCACTTTCCATTTAAAACGTGCATCATACTCAGCATATATGTCTATTTTAAGAGGGAGGAGATGTTAGAAACTTCCTGCCGCTGCTTTAAACTCTTGGGGCACTGATTATGAAAATGGCAGGGCAATGCAGGGCCAACCCCTACTCTGTCTATCTCCATGGGAGGCTGGGGGGGGGCCTCCTCTGACACCAAAGCAGGCCAAGCCAGGATCTGTGCACGAGATAAGACAGGCAACAGGAAGGAGACAACCCAGAACCCCGTGCTCCCTGACGTGACAGAGCCACTATTCATTTTTCAGGAAGAAAGAAAGAAAAACAACATCAACAATATCAGATGCAGCATAGAAGAGGAGAAGGGGGATAAAACGAGGAGAAGCAGGCATCTAATGGGCAACTTAGGAAAAAAAAAACATGTCTCTGTTTGTGTTGGCTTGCTAGAAATCGTTATTAACAAATAATTTAAAAATCACCATTTTTTTTTCCAAGTCAGCGAATAATCACACAATATGTCTCCACAAATTAAAGTTGCTGTGGCGTTAATGGCTCCGGGCTTCAGCCAGTTCCACAGGATAAAGAAATGCACTGGCGCCACAGCAGTCCAAACACTTGTTGTTGTCACTACACACATAAATCACTTCTTTCTCTTCATCGCTTCACAGGAGCTGTGAACAATAGCAGGTAAACAGAGATGACGTTGGAAGAAGAGCCTGTTAGCTCAGTGCTGTCCTCTCCCACACACATTCCTAACAGCCTATGTGTGGAGTAAAGGTGCAGATTAACAGCCACGGTGCCCTATGTCAGCAAAGCAAACATGCCAGGCAGAACAGGGGAGACAATTAGGATCACACACACACACACACACACACACACACATGCAAATGAAAGAAACTGCTACACTTGTGTGTCAGAGAGCAAGCAGAAAGCCCAAAGCAAGAAAAGACCCATGAATGTCATATACAGTGGCTTGCAAAAGTATTCGGCCCCCTTGAACTTTCCCACATTGTGTCACATTACAGCCACAAACATGAATCAATTTTATTGGAATTTCACGTGACAAACCAAAACAAAGTGGTGCACACGTGAGAAGTGGAACGAAAATCATACATGAGTCCAAACATAAACTGCTGTTCACAAATGCTGTCCATCTAATCTGACTGAGCTGGAGCTGTTTTGCAAAGAAGAATGGGCAAAGATTTTAGTCTCTAGATGTGCAAAGCTGGTAGAGACAGACCCTAAAAGACTGGCAGCTGTAATTGCAGCAAAAGGTGGTTCTACAAAGTATTGACTCAGGGGGCTGAATAATTATGCACACCCCACTTTGCAGTTATTTATTTGTAAAAAAATGTTTGGAATCATGTATGATTTTCGTTCCACTTCTCACGTGTACACCACTTTGTTTTGGTCTTTCACGCAGAATTCCAATAAAATTGATTCATGTTTGTGGCTGTAACGTGACAAAATGTGGAAAAGTTCAAGGGTGCCGAATACTTTTGCAAGCCGCTGTAGCTGACTCACTGCTGGGTTGTGGAGATTTTAATGAAATGTTCATTCAACCATGTTTGCACACAAATGAGTTCACTTCAGCGATTTTGGTAAACGACACTGTGCAGACTGCATTATGTCATAGGTGACAACTTAAATCAGGGCTGTCGAACTCATTTGACATGCGGTGCCACAAACAGACTGCTTTGATCTTACGTTGGCCAGTCCAGTGAAAGTACATAATAAATGTGTAAAATTACAGAAAATGTTTCTGTTGGTTCATTGTCGGAATGATAAAATATGTTTTCATTAATTCAAAGAAAATGTTTGTGTATCAAGTGTAAATTTATAAAGCAGATTTTGAATAAACAGGAACTTTCTGTCATTTAATTGTTCATCTATTACTTGATTGCGTTGGTGCAGTATGAATGGCAAATTATCAATACAGCTGTAAAACCTATCCTAACCTAATCCGTACACTCCTGCACATTTTCTAGAGCTGTCCAGTGGGCCAGATTGGAGTCTTTGTCTGGCCGATTCTGGTCCATGGGCCTTCTGTTTGACACCCCTGACCTAAATAAATACTGTTGCACCGTTCACTCCTTTGAGCTCAGCTAACAGAGCGTCACTGCTGCTAAATTGCTTTGATGTGAGTTTCTAATTTTGCAGCTTCACATATTTAAGTCATCAACAAGCTTTTATTATGCAGCAGAAGAAATGAGGTCTACATTCCATCACATTGCAAAACCTCTTAACTTAGAATTAAATATTTTAAGATTTTTATTTCCAGAAAGAACAGACTTTAGTTGTCCCAAAACACACCAAAAAGAATGACCCACAAGCAGTGAGCCTTGAAGTCATGCTTTGCTTGTATGTGCTGTCAGGCTGGTGGTCTCTGGAGTGGAGGATCAGCTCCTTGTCCTGCCTTCACAGTGGGAAGACAGAATGGCAACAGTGTGGACAGAGACATGTGGATTGAGGAGCGGGAAGAGGAGGAGGACCAAGCTGGACTGGACTGGCAGCAGCAGCAGTTTGCCTAGGGAACAATTTGGACCGCATAAGTGTTTGGTTCACTGTTTCACTTTAAAGATGAAAAAAGAAAGAAAGAAAAAAGAAACACTTGGTGTCTGATCGAATGAAAAGGCCCCATCTTGCTGTGAGGTTAAGGGTTGTTGTGGGTCTGAGTGCACGTTTATCTCAGACGGGGACATCGTAGAGGCAACTGCTTGTGGTGAAGTACTGATACATGTCAGTGATACATCATTTGGCTCACGGGCGCGTCACTGCAACTCCCCCTGGTTTCTGCTCCGCTGCTGCTGAGTGAGCCCTCATCTGGGACTCTCCTCAGCTCTTTCTGGGACAGTGGCGCGGCTGCCCCTCTGTTGGTCTTCCTTGGTCTCTTGTGTTCTGGGGGCCTCTGGATGTCTGGAGTTTTGATCTCCTCCATACCTGCTTCATGCCCTGGAGGACGGGGCTGTGGCCCCCCCACACCCTCTAGCAGATCATTACATGAAGGAACCTTTTAAAAAACAAAAAACAAGCGCGTCCATGCTCACAGGTGTACACACGGGTGATCACACCCACAAACTACACCCTTTTTGGCTCCTACCTCAAAGCACACTGTGTTCTGTTGATCTTATGTGCTGCACAATAATGTTTAATATTTAGTATTTACTGTCATATTCCCATATATCATTGTGATGTTGTTTATTCTATTACTCTTGTTCTCTTCTGCTTGTTTTCTTTTTTCTTTCTCAGCAGGTGACCCAGGTGATTGATATATGCTTTTTTTTTCTTTTTTTCTTCTTTTTTTTCTTTTTCTGCTCATTCTGTTGGTTTTTGGTTTTTGCCCCTCTCCCCCATCCCTCTTCTCAGCTGTTTCTCTTTCCCTCTTTCTTTCTCCCCTTCTTTCCCCCAGTCAAGTCTGTCCCGTATTCAGCAAGTGAAAATAAAATAAACAATAAAAGGTGAATCAAATGGACCATTATGGCAAGGCTGGGATGGTCAATTTGGTAAAGTAAATCCGTTGGGCATCTTTCTTTGCCTTTAGACAACAATTCTGATGGCAAAAGAGCCAAACGGGACAGGCAAAAAAAAAAAAGATACATCATTTGGCCATATTCACTTTATCAGAGATGTACCTTATACAAAAATAGCACAACGTACAACAAATACAATTTTAAAAGCCTAATATATGCTTTATTTACATTGAAACATGCTTTTAAATAAAACTTACTAAAAACTAAGAAAACCAATTATTTTATAGCCAATAAAAAATTTATAACATGCTAAAAATACAGGAGTTACCTATCTGTTACGGTTACATGTTTGAGTTTTTTTATCCAATAAAACATACTGCTCTTCTGCTGGCCAGCTAATCCTAGACATATCTATATCTATTATTAATGATTTTTAAGAGAGCTTTTTGAATCTGCTTCCACACTCTTGCACATCCACAGATACTTTTTGAGGGGCTCGTTAGATATTAGCCTGATGACATACACTTCAATAGCAAAAACACCAGATACTGTCGCTCCGTAGGGACGTTCAAACTCTTGGCATTGAATTTTCCAGTAACATACGAGTCTACTTTTATGGCTATGACGGTGTGATAAAAGTCGCACTCGCGTTTTTTCACAAGACCAATCTGTTTTTTTAAAAACATTATTAAACAGTGAAAATATGTACAATGGTAGTGTGACGATGCTGAAGAATATCTCTCTCATTCTTTCTGTTTCACTCTCTTGATTTTCGGCAGATGGCCCCGCCCCTCCCTGAGCCTGGTTCTGCTGGGGTTTCATCCTGTTAAAAGGGAGTTTTTCCTTCCCACTGTCGCCAAAGTGCTTGCTCATAGGGGGTCATATGATTGTTGGGTATTTCTCTGTATGTATTATTGTAGGGTGTACCTTACAATATAAAGCACCTTGAGGCGACTGTTATTGTGATTTGACGCTGTATAAATAAAAGTGAATTGAATTGATTTATTGTTTACAGTTCTGAGGACGGTGGAAAGTGAATTGGACTCTCTCATTTGGCTTTAATGTAAATGTCATTGTTGTGTTTAAAGACTGTTTAAAGACTCCAGAATTAACTAATGCTGTCAACTGAATGAGTAGAAATAACTGCTACGTCCAAAATATCTATGCCGTTGAAGCGATATTAACTGATTTTAAACAAGTGCTGCGCTTTACTTTTATGTAATACAAATTTATACCACAAGATGGCGCAGTTAGTGAGCAGAACCTATATTTGATTAGAATAGTGGCCTGACAAAAGGATAGGTCTAATGGTTAAATGTGTGTAGAGCTAAAAAGAAATCAAAGGTTAAAGAGCAATGCTCATTAGCCATCTTAAAGCACTGCACCCGTGGTGACATTTTTAGTCAATTTCTACAGAGAATAAATATAAAAAGTACCTTTAACAATCCAACTCTGTTTTGTACATTTTTTCTTACCTATTTTATAGAAATAATAATAAAAAAAAATGTTAATTACATGAAAATTCAAACTACAACATGTAAATTTCATGCACTTTATTAGACTCTATTGCTTGCTTTTAGGTACGGTTTCAAGAAGGATTAAATGTTTGCTGTTTCATTTTCACTGAAATATACTGATTCAAAATGTGGATATTTGTTTCCCAAATATAAACACATCACTTAATCCAGTTGCAGTGTCAACGTGTGTTCCTGCCATATTTCTGGGGCATCCATTTCCAGTCCTGTTGGGAAGAACTAAGGGGATTTTGTGTAAGTTTTGAAGGCACAATCAGAGATTACTCAGAGGCAACATATATGTACTGCAAACTTAAACTGGGATTTTTTCCCTTCTTTTCTTAGCATTAGGGGCCGCAGTGAGCACTGATATTACATGTTTTAAAAATGCCCCAGGCGCTATGTGTAATGATCTGTAATGTATACTGTGTGTTTAGACTCCATCTTCATGTTTCTCTGATCCCCAGCCTGCGTTTTACAGATGATAAATCTCTCCACAAGGAACAGAATAAACATTCTTATTGTTAATTCAGATTTAGTGCTTATATTTACATTTGTTGGATGGTGTTTGAAAGCAGATGTGTGGAAAGTCTTATGCAATAAAGATTAACGTTAAATTGATACTAAAATAACTACTGCACGACCTGTTAAATCCAACCTATATTCCCCATTCCTTCAAGCAGATCCTTCTTTTCACTTGTATTTACACAGACATGAATTGCACTCCAGTTTATATAGTGAGGAACAGATAATGAGTTGGCTTGTTTGCTCTGTAACGACAGAAAACTACGAGGGAGTCAGAGAATTGTGAGGTTTGAATTTCAGAGAGGGACCCAAAGGAAGTCATAAAGTTAATTCTCTAAGACAAGACAGTGGATGATTAAAGCTAAACAAACAATATTGTTCAGTGCAGGGAAGTTTGACAGGATGTTTGGCCAAGTAACAGCACAGAATCACGTCCGCTGGAAGGCATGGTGAAGTTTCTGCTCGCATTACTGCCATGAGGTTGCATTCAGGAATTAATGGTTTTCAAAGTCATTATGGAAAACTTAGCAAACAGAAGCTTGTTTAGACGTGCATTACTATCACTGGCATTCACTTGGAGCCTAGGAGCCGATGTAAGTCATTTATCTTATGACTTACATAAGATAAATGACTTACATGACTTACCTCTTTATTTATATATAAATAGAACAATGCATAATTTTAGATTACTTTTAGTTATTCGTCTATCTATTTTATACAGCTCATCCAAGCCTCTTCTCATCTGCCTGTAGTAGGTTATGACTCTTTAAAATGGGTACAGATTTGTTTAAATTCAGATCTATACTCTATGGACCAAACTGATATTAGCCATGTAAGCTCCGTCAATAAAACGTCCTTTTTTTCCCACCCTCCAAGTCACTAGTGTTAAACTTTTTTAAGGGGCCAAGACATTAAATGATCCTCTAAACACCTGCGATAAGCACTAATGTCAGGCTTTAAGTCTCTGGGCTTCTACAGTAGCATTATGTTAGAGTGTCCATTGTTAGTCACGGGTAGCTTACTGGCTTGTGCAGTATTAAACAACACAAACACAGAACAGGAACACCTTAATCACAGAGCAGCTAGGGCCAGTAATGTGATACAGAGGGATCCAAACTAGTGACCTAATGAGAGACATCTGTGATTTCTCTACTGTAGTCTAGCTGAAAATGTCACTCTCAGATTGGTTCTTTATAGTGAATGGAGGAAAATATATCTGACAATTGAACTCTAGGCTAAATGTACCCAACATGGACTTTCTGAAAAGGTGTCTAGGTAAGGCTTGATAAAATATCATGAACAACTGGGAGTGATTTCTTTGAAGAGTCTTTGGTACAAAATCAAAATTGAGAAAGAACATGTATTGAGGACCACCTGGCTTAACTGCGACGCATTCTGTGCTAGTTTCTGTGTAATCGGGCCAACTAACATGTGTGAGGTCTGAGATGCACAAAGGATTCATTTTTCTAATGAGTGCTGACATTAAACTAATGTAAACTACTGGCTTGCCAATGTGACAATCACACCGGTGTCACCAGATGGGCTCTGTGAGAAAATACTGTACTTGAGATAGTACCAGTACAATTTTCCACATGGTGGCATGCAGAGTGGAAAGTCACCTAAAATCACAAAAGAAGGCTTTAAAGAGCTTTTGTGTTTTTGCTTTATTTGTGTCTGTGAATCTCACCCAGAGAAATACTCTGGAAACAGAGTTTGTTTTCCTGTATCTGAATGTTTTGGCTGTTTTTTCCTGCATTTCTCAAAGTGAAAGGGCATTGGAGTTCTGTTTGTAGGGTTGCTGTTCCCCCGGGTGTAAAGCCGTAGAGGCCATACCAGGATTGCTTCATCTGAAAACAAGCAGCCGTTCTTTGGTAAGCCCATGAAATCTAGGTTGTTTTGGTTCACTGTGTCTGTTTGCCTTCTCTTAGTCCTAATATTCCAACTCATCACACAGAGAGGGAACCTGGCATGTGTATTCTCTTGGGCTATAAGACTATTCTGGAATTTGATTTCATTTTCATGAAATGCAGATGTATAACTCACTTTGTAAATCTTTCTGAGTGTGCGATGAAAGCAGGTACGTGTGCACATTTTTAGCATGTTCAAGTGATATTTACAAGTTAATCAAACAGTCTTCAAGAAATGGCACAGGCGTTGATACCTGCCTACAGCCTCATGAATCATACAGCCTGTGTTTGGGTTTCTGTTAGGACAGTGTACGGAGAGGTTTTCACCCACTGCAAACATGGTCCCATGTGCATCACTGAACATGGATGACAAATGCAATCGTGGAATACTAGTTGGTTGATAAGTCTACTGGAATAAGGATTGGAGTGACAGTAGAGTTCACGAGGAATGGGATAAGTGTGAAAACAATCAAAGATAAAAAATACAGCATGAAAAGTACAGACAGTGGACCTTTTCCATTGTTTTTAACACTCAGTTTCACTTCAGCTCATTCTATGTTATGACTTCACACTTCTGACGGACCAACAACAGCATCAACAAGAGTAGTCCACAGACCGGTTGTAGCACATGTTTTTGATACTACCCCCATCTGGCAACAAACACTCTCTGCAGGTAGGCAATTATCAATCAGAGTTATTATAGTCAGAGTCAAAAGAGCAAACCAATTCATGCGAAAGCAAATAAAGTCAGAGAGGTTTGCTGTCCTCTGAAGGACACAACAACATGCAAAATTTGTTGCCAGTGTAAGTTCAAGTGATCATTTCAGTGAAGTAAAAGTCTCTTTGTGGAAAAACATCACATAAGCAGCTGCGGAAATTTCAGTTGCTCTAAATGATGCCGTTCCATCAGGGCCATGCAGTAAATGTGCCCGCTGGCTTGTTCGTGGTAGCACAGACAGAGCTTTGTCGGCTTGACAGAGGAGCCCTGGCTCTGCTAAGAGTCCATATTTGTATGTGATGATGGAGCAACACAGACTTGAAAGAATAAAAACTGCTTCTTTTGTTATTTGATTTCCATCAGATGCTTGAATAATTCAGTTTTGGAAGGATTTGTTTGCTGTGACTGTTCGCATGAAAGAAGAAGAAAATATCATTTCTGAATTATTGTCCTAAATAACTTGTGCAAGTTCAGGTTGGTGGCACATCCACACACAGCAGCTCTAGACTCTAAAGATCGATGCTTTGTTTGCACCCAAAGTTCGGTTGGCTGCACGCACCAGTGCTGACAAGCTTAGTTGACCCTAACACAGTCACTCAAATATGTGTGCTGCAGGTTATCCACACTGTGCAGAGACATAAATGTGTACAGTTAAGACTGGGTTTGCACACTGTACTGCCTTTCCATCACATGAGTTTTCACTTGCTGCTTCTGCACTCGACACAAAGACCTCATTGTGACCAGCGGCATTCCACTGCTATAGTCCTAGGTGAGATTATACAAACACACTTATATGTGTGCTCTACATCAGCTCTAAAACGATCTTACACCAACATATAAATACTTGCATTATAGATTTTTGTAATGTCTAAATGCACAGAGCCACACAAAGAGGGTGCATGCTGTTCATTAGAAATACTGCAGGTTGGATTCACATTGCCTCTGCAAGAATCAAAGCCAATATTGCCATCTTGTGGAGAAAGCCCCATACAACACATTAAAATAGTTTAGAGATACCAAGTACATATGCTGTCATTTTTAAATAATAAATGTTTAAAATCTAGTTTGGCTTTACAGTTGAAAATAAAGTAATTTAGATTGTTCTTCTAAAAAAAGAGTTTAATTTCATACCCACAGTTGGTTCATCAAAACATTTCGCGGTAGCCTGTGTTAAATAAAAACACTGCCACATGTTTTATCTGGTCATTGTGCTTATTAGAAACTGTATATATTGAAAGCTGGCTTTTAAACAAGCATGAAATGATTACATAACAAAAAAACATATCTTTAGTCCCAAACTGAAGGCGACAATCCGACACATTCAGACGTAGTAGTAGATGGAATTATTGAAATTATTATTTTATTGATAAGTACTCTATGTCTAATTTGGTTGTATTACAACTTTCTATGTTATATTGGTTGCGCAGCCGTTAAGTATCAAATCTGTACCAACACTCTCCACATTATATCAAACAGTTGCATGTTTAGAAATGGAGTTGTTAGACAGAAAAACATCTACTGGTTTTCCAATATATTAGTAATTGTCTTTAATCATACTTTAGACCAACCTGTTTTACTTCTCCTTTCATTTGTGCTTTGGCTTGGGGAAATTGTTTCTTGATAAATTATAAATTCACTTTCACAATATTGTGAATTATAGCATCATCTTCTGTACAGTAAGTTCAGATTGTTATGATGATGATACCCAGCTCTACCTGTCTACCAAACTTACAACCATTAGTAAGGAAATTACAGTAAATCAATTTTCAATTGTCGCGCAATCTTCTCAAATTACACTGTCTGAGCCGAGTTGCCGAAAGCGGCAGGTCGAGGGGATGTAGCTCAGTGGTAGAGCGCATGCTTTGCATGTATGAGGCCCCGGGTTCAATCCCCGGCATCTCCATTTTCTTTGCCTGCAGTCCAGCGCACTGCTGCTCGAACTCCGAGCTTTCCTAAATGACACAAAAGATGGGTAGGGGAGAATATACGTCATGACACTAATCCCCTTAACAGCGTGACGCTGGTTGTCCTCCGTGTTGAAAGAGCAATGTCTCATTGGAGAAACCAAACAGCCACTTCATAAACGCAAGGCAGGACATAGAAGAGCCACCTCAACAGGACAAGACTCAGCTGTACATCTGTATCTGAAGACCAAAGGTCGCTCTTTTGTGAATGCCAGTGTCTACGATTTGGACAGAGAAGACAGATGGTTTGAAAAAGGAGGGAAAGAAGCCACCTATGTCCACTGTGAACGACCATCTTTGAACAGAGGCGGTGGCTTTCCACACCAAGTGTCTGCCACCAATAATCCAGTTTTGAGATCCCTTCCCAGGCGCCTGAACGCCCATTCAAATCTTTGGTCATTTGACCTCAGTCATATGACAGAGCTAGGCAAGGTCTTCACCCGAAACCACTGTTGATAATGACCCACACCCGTCCACGGTTTCTCGGATGAGTGTTGAAACGTCTTCAAGAAACTTAAAGATGTCCCGACGCTTTTGTTTCCAGGCTCATTAAACAATGTGCTTAAGTCGGACTACAAAATGCGCATCTTAAACTCACCACTATGTGTTCTAACCCTGTTGAAACCCTGTTTTATGAAGGCAATTTAAACGAGAACAGCATGTGAAAAATACCATTTCATTACAAAGGTTTGAATTCTTAAGCAAAAGGAACATTTAGCGCCACATTTATGATCAGATTCATTTCTGCAGCATCGCAAAGACTTCTTTTGACGTTAAAAAGCTGCTAGACTTCCTGAAAAGACTCAGAGTAAGTTCTGTGTCTGAAAGGCGTGGGGTGTTTAGGATTGTTGTAATTGCAATAAATAAATTCATTACTTGTTCCAGCATGTTACCTCCCTAAATCAACTGAACTATAGAGAACGGTAAACACACTTTGATCAGTTAATATAGATCATCAACTTTAAATCTATGTTCTTCATACAACAGCGATTCACTTCGGAGCTCAGAGGTGTTTCGGTCAGTTAGTGTTTGATTTTCAGGACATTCTGTGCGATGGTGGTATAGTGGTTAGCATAGCTGCCTTCCAAGCAGTTGACCCGGGTTCGATTCCCGGCCATCGCAGCGCTGGATCTTTTGTGTCTATCCTTGGCGCAATGTGTTTTGTTTTGTTTTGTTTTGTTTTGTTTTGTTTTGTTTTGTTTTGTTTTGTTTTGTTTTGTTTTGTTTTGTTTTGTTTTGTTTCGTGGGGGTGCCTTACTCTAATCTCATCACTGAATCAGTGTTACTGCAGTTAACTAAAACCAAAGTGATAACTAAAAGTAAATGTGAAAAACCGTTACCGTTTTTGAATGTTTTTATGCAGACTTTGAACGTCTACAAGCCTGTGAGTCTGTGTCTTGCCTCTGACATTATGCCCTCCATTCAAGAATAATTAATAAAGACAAAAATTGAAACTAAACTAAAACTAAACATCTACAAAAAATAGAAATTTTAGAAAATAGAAAACAGACTAAAAACTAAACTGAATTCAAATCAAAAAGTTAAAAGGAAATAAATATAAAAGCTAAGAAGAAAATACAAAACACCCTCTGAATTGTTTTGAAACAATTTAGCTGCTGTCTGTGTTAATCTGTTGGAAAATGTGTGGTTAACCTTCAGTATGAAAATGTATTTATTGATAAATGTCCTGACTTCCAAATAGAGTGAAAGTAGGAGCAAAAATTTTAATGCCAAAAAGTATGCATGATATGATGAGCATCAAGGTGAGGACATCCTGAGCACACTTAACCTCGTATTCCTGACAGCATAGTGCAGTCATAAAACCATGTGTCCAGCAGATGGTCCTCTTACTCTGTTCTGTCTCTGTCTGACTGTCTCGGGTTGCATAGGAAATTTTGTACATATCAATCACTTTGGTTTCAGATTGCCTAATATTTAGTAAGAACATCAGTTTGACAAAATCAAAGAGGATGCTGAACATAAAACCCTGCTAACCCTGCATGCAGTTAAAAAACAAACCGTATTGCAGTAAATAACACACAAGTACCATCTATTTTTCTTTTAATATAGCCATGCTTTCATATTGTTTATACCAAATTCTGCAATTCTCCAATCGTGTGTTGTGCAAATTTGGTGAAGCCCGTGTGAAATGTAGCTACAGTTTCGCGTTCTTAGGTAACAGGCGTGACATCCAGTGGAGTCTTCTTCTGTCGACATTGTTTGAGGTTCTCAGAGATGCTCTTCTACGCTAACTGTACGGGCAGATCATTTGCATTTCTGTTGCCTTTCACTCAAAGCAGTCTGGCTGTTTGCCTGTGACCTCTGTCATTAACAAGGCAATGCTACATTCAAAGCCACTTAAATCGCCTTTACTGCTGCCATCTGATTAGCTGACTAGATATTTGCATTTAAGCAGCTGAACAGGTTAATATATATTTGAGGTTTTTCTTTAAATAAAAAAATATAATCATCCACTAAAAGCTTTTTGTGTTGACTGTCACATGTATCTATCCATCCATTCGCTTCCGCTTATCCTTTCCAGGGTCGCTGGAGCCTATCCCAGCTGTCATAGGGCGAGAGGCGGGGTACACCCTGGATAGGTCGCCAGTCACACACAAAGACACAGACAACCATTCGTACTCACATTCACTCACAGATTCACACCTATGGGAAATTTAGATTAATCAATTAACCCATCCCCACTAACTGCATGTCTTTGGACTGTGGGAGGAAGCCAGAGTACCCGGGGAGAACATGCAAACTCCACACAGAAAGACCCCGGCCTGATGGTGGAATAGAATTCAGGACCTTCTTGCGGTGCGGCAACAGTGCTAACCACCGTGCCACCGTATTTATTTTAACCGTATATATTTTAGTTATAAAAGCCTAAAGCACATTTAAACAGCAGAATTTGAGCGCTTTAGAGTGCTTTAGAGACAGGCACATTTACATACCAGGTCTCCAAAGATTTCATTTTTAAATCCATAAAAAGCTGAAAGCTGTGTTTTGTGTTGAACTAATAATTATGGAAAGTAAAAGTCACAGTGATTTAAAACATGTTCAGAATTAGCAAATTGATGATGATTCATCTCATAAGTCCTGACACACTGCTCTCCCTTACATAAGCTGCCTTTTATAGGTTAAAGGTGTTGGTATCACTAGCCCCGTATTTACTTGGTATCACATTGAAATTAGCAGTATGGCACAGCACCACTGGCTTGCTTCTTGACGGATATTTCATTACATTAACACAATGCAAACAACCAGAAGCAAAATGTTTCATGCAAAGACTTTTATTTATGAACAGTCTGCAGTACTGTACAACAGCACAAACTTGTCTGTATTTCTGATCATTCTTAATGATCATAGCAAATATAGACAAATACTGTGCCTTCAAAAACAGTTCCCTTTTCACAATAATCTAAAAATACCTTGTTCTTTTTAAATATGTAGCTTAACTTTTGAAAATAAAATATACATTATATGAAATATAACAGTTGTTTATTGGATAGACTATATTGTACCAAATGCAATTATATGCAAATACACTTTCTCTCTGTGACTTCTTACGCATTACATGCACAAAAAAAGAGGAGGGGAAAAAAAGATGCAGCGCATACAAAAGAAGCTGTACATACCTCTGTATGAAAATAGAAAATATCAAAGCAAGATGTGCACCAATAGTCTAGATTATGTTACAAAGAACTCGCCGTACAAAAAGACCTACAGGAATGACCAGATAACACATTACCTGGAACACAGAGGTACGGGTACTGGGTTGTTTTAACAGAACAAAGACAAAACCTTGTTTTTAATGCCCTGCCGATGAATTCAGGGTCAGAGCCACATCCGAGAAAGTCTAAAACCAGATCCCAAATACAACTGGATCAAAGAGTGACAGGGTCATACAAGCAAACCAGGAGTTACAGTTTTAGCTTGGAATTTTGCCATTAAACCCAGTGAGTGTTGATGTCCAATGCATAGCACAAAGTTTGGTTTGGTTTGTGTTTAAATTTCTTGTATTGCTACCCCATAAGTGACGTGAGTCTGAACCAAATTGCCAGTTATGCCCACAACTTACAAAGCATTGATATGTCAGTGTTAAATTATTGAACATGTACAGATACTGTGATTAGTATTCCAACATCAATGTTCTGTACAGCATCGATATTAAGCGTTTCTGGCTTAAAATCATTATTATTGCCAAAACACCTTCATACGTCTCCAATCTCATTTAAAATAAAATGGATTTGCTCATGTCCAGTTTAAATAAGCACACAGAAAAAGTTCTCCACAAAGACAGCGTGTACCAGGCACACTGCTACATAGCTACATCTATCATTTCCTGCAAAAAAAAGCACTTCTGAAGTCACACATAAGGTAGGGTGTGAGCAAAAACAGCAAAGACTCCACAAATTCCAGGAAAAAATATATGTGTTGAGATTTCTTTAGGAACAACATGAGGATTAACGAAAGACAGTCCCGGTACATGTCTCGACTGCTGATGCTGAGACTCGAGCGGGGAGGGTGTGAAAAGCGAATCCCTCCCAGTATAATCTCTGAGCATTTGCAGAGATTATCAGGTGCTCATAGGTAACATAAAGCCAATAATCTCAGCTGTGCAAATCTAACGCTTGTACCAAAAGGTAGAGCCTTTAAAGCAAATGAGATCAGTGCCTTGAAATAGAGACTTGCTTCTGAAATCATTTCACAAACACCCCAGCGTGTGACAACTGTATTGCTCTGAGTGAAGCTATTCAAGGACCACAGTGTTTCTCTATGCAATCCTCTCTCGGTACATTCTCTATCACACAAATATAAGAATAAAGAGCAAGGGCTTTCCTTACTGGTAATACACCCAAACACTACAATCCCCCCAAAAATCTACTCTTTCATAACATACATAAGAAAATATACATTTCTTCAGCAATTAAATGTCTTAAATTGTTGTTATTTTTTTTAATATTCTTAATAAAATCTTATAACTCTTTCTTATTTACATTTGGTTAGGTTAATACTGATTGTAATGCAATACTGTCGCCTTCACGTGTGTCTGTATGTTTTTTTCTGTTACATTTCTTTTGTTTGTTTGTTGAGCAGAAGCACTTTTACATTCATATTTCAACACCAGAGCTTGCTGAGAAAGCCCCGAGTGCAGACGGGAATAATGACATGCATTCCTCCAAAAGCAAAATAAGACAACTTCAAAAGGAGGAAGTCCTCTTGCTCGAGCAAATAAACTAGCTGAGAGGTGGAGAGAGTGGAAGGATGACAATGACGAGACTGAAAAAGGCCTGGAGAGTTGGCACCCAGCAGTGCCTTTATTTGGCTGTAAAAAAAAAAGAAAGAAAGAAAGAAACTCTTGCAGCACCGGGACAGTCAGTTCTGTGAGAAGTCATGTGTGACATTACTGGAGGGGTCACAGCTGACTGAGCCAAGAGGTGAGATGAAAGCCTTTGTTGCTGGAAAAAGCTGTTAACTTGACAAAGACTGATTTCCACAGTGGTGAAGGCAGTGGTCAGAGGTTACACCCTCTCCACTTGACTGGGGTCGTAAGAGTCTGATGAGAAAAGAGAAGGAAGAAAAGATGAGACAACGCCACCGAAAACAAGACATATCGGTATTATTTGCTCTCACCTCAGTGGACCTTAAAGGAATAGTTTGACATTTTGGGACTGTTATAGTGCGACTGTAACAAACACATTTATTCACGATTTCCTAAAGAGGAGTACGGTAATTGGAACTAAGCAAGACACTTGTGAAATTTTGTAGGTGTCACTGACAAAATAATAACAGCCATGCTTGATGATTGTTGTGGGCCAAGAACTTGCTGCAGATTTATGCTTCAGGAGGAAATCTACGCCGTGACTTACGGCGTAACCGATCTCTGTAGAAACGTAACTGCGTGTTGGGTCGATGCATCCTGCAACTACTGTAATTGGCCTGTTCATTGATTCCTCCTGTTTATTTCTGTCTACTTTTTAAATGTATGGGCCAGAGACCAACAACAATTACATCGTCTCAATATGAGGAAGAATAATCATAGCATCAATATAAGAACTTGTAATGTTAGGAAATTCTTGAGGGGAGATTTGTTTGCAATGAAAAAACAAAACACTGACCACAACAAAGAGCGGGACCCACGGGAGGAAAATGACCTAGCATTTTATTTGTTTCTACAGGCTGGCACTGCATATAAAACACTGGGACACGAACACATGACAATTAACACATATTAAACCCAAACAAGCATAGATGACAGCAACAATGTCATTTATGGCTATGTCAGGCTACATCGCAGGGTCTACAAAGCCTCCCCTAATGACTTATGTTAGTAGGCTAGTTCTTTCCAAGGCAGGTTAGCTATAGCAAAGCTCGATGTTTCTATGTATGTAAAACATGCTGTAAGCGTTATAGTGAGATATGAGATACACAAAGTATAAAGCTATAGCTATAAAACATCTTACAGGAAACAACTAGCCTGGCTTTGTTCAAATATAAAAAACAGTCTTAACATAACGGTGCAAACTTATGTCTTTCTGTGAACTCACATGCACTCCTGGCTACACTCTCGATGTGCTTAACTGCATCTTAACAGATATTTAATGGTTATAAAGCTTCTCTTCTAAATCTTTCCCCCAGCCATTAACAGTAACATAATCAGCAGTGTATGTACTTGTAAATGGTTAATAATCACATGTGTATAGTACACTGAGGGTGCTTTATTCAGGAGGGAAAATAGGCATAGGAAAAGGTTGAATCTAGCCACTGACTTGAACCCACCTGAAATGGAGAGCATTTCCTCATCCTCCATATCTGAGGGGCCACAGGTCCCAACGCTGTAGTTAAGTGGCAGCGTTATTTCTCTCTTGGGAACACTGCGAGGTTTAGGAAGCAGAGGAGGCTTCTGGAGCCTAGTGCGCTGCTTTGGTTTGGGTAACTTTCGCCTGCCGGTATCTTGAGTTGTCTCCGCTCTGCTGACCCCTGCTGCATTCAGTTCGTCTTCCACCTTATCTTTAGAGTTTTCATTGTCTTCCTCCACAATTTTCAAAACCACTTCTTCTTCTGGCTCTTCCTTTTTAACATCAGTTTCTACTTCTTTACTTCCTTCATGGTCTGCTGTTACCACAGTCTCAACATTAATCCCTTCAACCTCGTCTTCCTGTCTCGGCTCTTCCTTACACACCCCTTCATTCACTTCATTTGATCTGCAGTCTTCTTCAGAAACTTCCAACTTATCATGCTCACTTGGGTTTTTCTCCTCTTTTCCTTCTCTTGCCATTTCGTTCTCCTCCTTTTCTAATTGTTGCTCGACTACGTCTTCTTTTGTCTTCTCCTGAACTTCACATTCCTCTCTGTCTTCATTTATCTCTTGCGAGTACTCTTCTTCACCAGACCTGATGTCTTTGAGACTAAGGCGTCTTATTCGAGACACAGAGTCCAGTTCTTTCAGACGGGCCATTCTGTCTGCTGTTGACCTGTCCATACAAGTAGCAGATGAAACCGCGGTAGAGTTCAGCTTATCTTGCAGGGATTCGATTAGTTTGCATGCTCCACCTCGCCCCTTTTTCTCCCAACTGCAAATGCTCAAGGACAGCTTCTCATCGGGGCTGATGGGCAGAGACAGGGGAAGCTTACTTGGTGGGAATTCGGGCAGGTCTAATACTAACTGAGTCTCTGTATCGTCATTGTCTCTGCCATCACTGTGATCATTGCTGTGCTGTTGCCTGTTATCTTCTTCTTGTACTTGTTTATCCATACCTGATGGTGTCTCTTTGAACTCTTCTTGATCTGTACCTCGGACAACCAAGGACTCCTCTTTCACTTGCTCACACTCTCGTTTCACTTGCTGTGTGTCATCAGTTGGGCTTTGTCGTTCCTCAGCTGCAGTAGCTTCTGCATCATCCTGGCTGTCATCAGACTGCCTGTCAGCCACGCCTAAAGCTTCCACTGGAACGGCTATACCCAGGATCCGCGCCGCCCTCTGTTCGATGGACTCATTTTCCGGGATTCCTTTTGCGCATTTGACCTCGTACAGGTTGCTGAGATCCTCTGCACGTAAAGCATTGGCTTTCTCTTGAATCAATAAGTTCTCTAGGTGCTTATCTGCTATTGTTGACTCATTCTTGTAGGTCAGTGGCTCCGACATGGCATATCTCACATCGCCATCATCATCCTCAAACACAAAAGAAACCTCCCTGGTCAACCTTGTGATATGTGGTGAACTGTCTTTCTGGGGTGATTTGCTGCTTTCACTCCTGGTCCTGCAGATGGTTAAATTCACGCCTCCCCTTAATGGTGGAACATTGTTTGATTCAGCCTTTCTTTTTGCATTCCCCTCGGTTTCAAGTTCATTATTTGAGTTGTGCTCAGGGCTACACCTATATTTAAGAATTGCTGTCCTCGTGTCCCAGGAGGGCTCCATCGACTGAGTAAAATCTTTCTGATCCAGCGGTGAGGGGACTGAGAGTGAGCGCTGCACTGGCTCCCCGGGACCACCGGGAGTTTCAGTGTACACAGTTAACCCCACATCTTTCAATAAAGACTCTTGAGGGACTGGGATATCCTGTCTATAGTGGCGGTTAGACTCATTGTGAGGGGGTAGCGAGGACAAGTTGTCTCTGCAGTTTGAGTTTGTGTGAACTGAATGATCATTAGTAGCTGGTATGTTGTTGGCCTGTGATCTGGAAAAAAACCTCCTCATACTCATGGACTCTAGGTCAGCAGTAGATGCCAATGACTTTGATCTGACTTTTGTACTGTTGGGCTTTATATTGTGCAATGGTGGAAGACTGATTGCTTCCCTGCCTGGTTCTGGACCAGCAATAAAGTGTGCTCCTGCATTAAACCGAGCTAAACTCTTATTCATCCCATCAAGATCATCAATGCACTGAGCCACAATGGGCCTCTTGCTGATTGTGTCTTCCATTTCCTTATTGATGCTCTCCAGTTCACCAATAACATCACAGGGTCGTCGGTTCACTGGCTTTAGGAGAAACTGACCAAAGACGACTTGCTCTGCAGTCTCTGGGGTGCTGTTTTTTCTCGGAGATGATGGCTGCTCGTCTCCCTGATTTTGAACCTTGGGTGGAGAGGACAGGTCTTGCTGCACGGGCTGAAGGGATAGCGGTTCTGTTGGGCTCAGGCTGAGGCGGGAAAAAGCGCTGTTGCTGGAGAGATGAAGGTTCTTCTGGCCTGCCATCGGATAGCCATAAGAGGAGCTGTTGTCTGTCACCACGCCAATATCCGTGGTTGTATTTGAGGCAGACTGAACAGGTCCCTGCCCACCCGGAGGGCTCTGGGGTTCTGGACTTTTTACCACTGTCAAAGGTGAGCCGGTCTGAGTTTCCTGATTACGGTACTGGTTTCCAGGCCAAGACCCAGCATAGCACAACTCTTTATCTTCATTGGCTTGAAGTGTCCAGGCATCTATTATCTCCTTCCTTAAAGGAGCTCTCTTGTAATTCCTCATTGAGGATGTGCTGCTGGTGTGAAAGCGAGAATAATGGGATTTAATAGGCATCTCGTTCACAGACTTGCTCCTAATATTGGGGCTCTCTTTGAGGCCTACAGCGAATGTCTCAGTGTTGGTGACGGTCAAGCTCGGTATTGTCTCATTGTTGTTCTGATCAGCTCCAAAGTCTTTGTTAATGTTAGTCGGTGTATGAACAGGGACAGACACAAGGCAGAAGATGGTCTCACTCACTCTTCTCTTGGTATTCCTATTGTTTTCTGGCCCTGAATCTGGGGCAATTTTCTTCACTTGGGTGATGGTTTCAGCAAAGACCTGGTCTGAGCTGGAGCCCTGACGAGAAGAAGATCTTGTTAACGGGGTTTGGAAGGCTGAAGAGGGCGAAGGAGGAGGGCGATGGTTTTTAGGATATCTGTTGTTGCAGTTTTGGTCAGGTGCTGGGAAGTTATCGACGGTCTGTTTGTGCAAATTGCTGTGCCACCTCTTATTGTCATTGTCAAAGTCGCTAGAAGATGTCTGGTTACCGTCATTGGCCAATTTGGCAGCGATGAAAGGCCCCAATGGCGGGGGCAAAAAGGCACTGTCGTCGGGTGCAGGTTCCGACACGGTGACGCTGGGAAGCTCGTTACGAATGTGGCGAATCTTATCAGCATCCGTCAAGGAGTTGCCACCCAGGGCTGAGGAAATATGGCGGATACGGGGATCATCAAAGGGGATATACTGGACCCCTCCACCAGGGTGCTCTTGGGTAGTATACACAGGGTAAAGTTGCTTCTGGCTCCTCTCTCTCTGGGGATCAGCCCACGGACCTACTGGATGTCTGGTGAACCAGTGAGACCCATCTGGAGCAACTTGAATGTGCTGGTACATCTCTCCTCTGTACCTACGAGTTAAAACAACAAAGTTAACCAATACGGAGATGAACATAAAAAAAAACAACCTACTGGCTTCAATATTAATTTGTGAATAATTACTAAACTATTACTACATAGCTTTGCTCCAGCTTTTGTATAGCAGGTCAGAATTATGCATCACAAGGTAAATTTATTTAATATTTACCAAGTACCACCAAAAGGACAGAAATTGAGCCTTTTGACAGAAATAAAAAAGATGGAATTATCTTCTGGGTGTGAAAAGTGATACAAGTGTATGAAACAGAAACAACCCTTAGCGCCCTTGATTTATGACCTCAGTAAAGACTTAATGAGTTTTTGGTTGCTTGTTTCAAGTCTTATTAAACATATTATAACACTCATTTTGTAAATTATGGTCCCCATTGGAGTCACAGACAAGTTTAAATTGGAATATGCTCATTGGCTAACGACTTGTAATTGACAAGTTGTTAGCTAATGATTGCTCAGTTTCTCAGTAAGATACAACTCTCATGTGACAAGTCTAATTTTATGACCCCAAGTTTGTGACAGTAAAAATTATCAGTTGAAGGCTTCATATTTGGGCTTCCCTAACCAACAAATGACGTTAGAGTGGCTACCTGCTTTTAGTCTATGCATAAAATGCATGTCCTACTTAAGAAAAATATGTATAGGAAGTGGTATCAGATATTTCCTTCTGACATTTTTTTTCTTACAAAAATTATCGACACATTTCATCATGCTTGTCTTCTGCTGTAGGGTACTTTACAGCGGGGAACATTACAGTAGGGAAAATTAAAGCTTCTTATCATGTCCATACCTGTAGTCAACAGCAATTTCACCATATCCCCGCCGCCCTCCTCCCATTATAGGAGCTCTTTTATATGATGGGGGAGGGATGTATCCTGGAGGTCCAGAGTCCTGTGCAAAATAGTCCAGTTGGAGGTCACCTGGTCTTGATATGGGAATTGGCGTTCTGTCCCTGGACTGGGGAATGGTTGAGTCTCTGCCAGACAACACCTCACAGCTTCCCCTGATCTGCTGGTGCATCTCATAAGAGGGAGGTCTGGGGGGTCGGGTGAAGCGGGGCTTTGGTGTCATTGAGAGCTGGTTAGCGCTAGCTGGCCTGCCATTCTCTGGCCAGCGCGGTGCTCTGTAAAGATCATGGTGTAAGAATGGGTGGCCATTGACCCGTCTGTACAGTTCCTGACCAGATGAAGGTATTTCCACAAACTGCAGACTTTCAGGCTGTAGCATCCTGGGCAGGGACTGGGATTTGGCTTTGGTCCTCGGGTGGACTACCATCCCCTCTGGTGTCCTGGCATGGAGCCGTTGTTGCTCCTGTGTCCAGCGCTCGCCCTCACTTTGTGACAGCTGGCTGCCAAAGTTCACAGCTGGACGCCACTCATCTGTCCCCAGGCTCTGGCATTTCCTCTCAGTCGCCATCCTCCACTGATGGAGAGCAGCCTCCCTGTCTCTGGATCGGGCCTGAGCCTGGGCTTGGGCCTGGACTTGGGCCTGAGCGTGGGCCTGAGCTTGGGCTTGGGCCGCCCATCGCTGCCTCTCCTGAGCTGCCCTCTGACGCTCCTCGGCAGAGAGCTCTTGGCCTCTTGCTTGTTGAGGCCTGTCTGGTCTGCTGTAGCTCCCTGGTCCCCCTCCATGGGGATCTCGGAAGTCAGCATAATCCAGCAGCACAGTGAAGTCCTGGCCTCTCCTCCGCCAGTAGGACACATCTTTGGACTGAGACTGAGGACCTCTGGTGCTATCACAAAACCTGTGACGAAACACACAAAGGCATCCATATGCTTCAAGTGAAATGCTTGTCGAAGAAGAAACAACCCATAGCACAATAAAGATGAAACTGGATGAAGAACTGGGACAGAAATAACAGATGAAGAATAGAAATAGAAGTTCTATGAAATTCATAAAATTCCCTTATCTGTCAGTGAAATTGTTTAGATAAGAAAACAGGAGATACTTCTGAACACCAGAGACTACTTCCTGTTTAAACTGCCAACGCTGGAGAACCTGCAGTGAAGCCAAAGCTAATGATGTTAAAACTTTTTTATTCATTAAAAATATTTAAAATGCTATAGTTAGTAGTCTTAATGAGAGGTGTTTTAAAGGTAGAGGGTGTTATGTAGGGAAAAACCTCACACTGGCTTTAGCTAAGATCATATATATTATTTATAGAAAAACTAGTCCAATATTTAGGTACTAGGTAACCAAGATTTTAACTCTTTTTCTTCCCTCCTTTAAAGAAAGTGTCTCCCCAATATCTGGCTGTAGATGAAGTAGTTTAGTTATAGGGTAAGGCTCTCTTCATGATCCTTATCGTTATAGTTGATTTAGAGGTAGGCCAATGCAATACTGCATGACATACGCACTGAATAAATCTCAGTAAAGCTGGGCACTAAAAAGTAAAATATAAGTGATATAAGTAGCAAATTTTTATTCACAATTTGAAGAGATTCAATTTAAAAAAAAGGAGCACATTTCCCACTAGATGGAGACAAATGACTATGAGTAATAATGGAGTGTTTGGTAATTGTGATTTTCTATGGGGCATAATGAAGATGTTACACAATGACAAGCTGTGGCTGTTAGTCCCGGACGTCCTCCGAAGCAGATCAAAATGTCGAGGATGTTTCACTGACAGTCTTTCTACAGCACTGCTCATTAGTCCTTAATCTAAGACAATGGGCACGGTCTAAATGCAACGACGGCTTCTGCTGTATCTCTGTGAAGATGTTTGATGACAGACCCAACAGACAACAAGCCGCATTTGGTCCCTACATGCAGCGGGATTGTTTCAGCCTATTTGTGGAGTGACAGACTGACTGACAATGTAAACAAGACGCAAGCGCATGTGTAGTCCCCCTCGAGGCCGAGGCCGCCGAGCGTCCTTGACATTTCCATCCGTGATCATCACTGGTCACAGACGTTGGCTTGAAAGAGAAGGAGGGGAGGGGAGACTAGCCGTGGCAGTCTGCTAAATTTGAGGGCATCTTGTGTAAGATGAGTTAACATCATTAGGCTAATTTGGTCTAAGTAGCACTGCTGAGTGGAAGTGCCAATAAAGGCCCGTTCCTTATCTAAACCAAAGCTGCCAGGCAAAACAGATTTGCATGAGGAGGAAGAAAAGAGGGATGAGCAAACAACGGACTGAAATCGCAGAACATATGTCTTTGCGATTCCCTCATTCCCAGCAGAATGCTCTGATAGCACTGGCAGAGCAGCGACATGAAAATGCGGATTACTCATCTCAAAGAATAACACCAAAAATGAAAAACAAAGAAAAATGCCACAAACACAACTGCTGACATTATTCAAGGTCATTTGACTATTTCGAGATGCTCCGTCACTGACTGCTGGCTAAAAAGGATTATGGGGAATCATCCAAGCAAAATGTAAGGAAAAGGGGGGTTGGGGAAGAGATCTGACAAGCCTGTCTAATTGTGTGGACAAGGGAACAGCTGTATTGACTTTGTCTCAGTTACAGCACACTAACCCCCAGAACTGGTGTAAATAGGCAAACTAAACAATCCTGTTTTCAGGGGAAAAAACGGGCTGGCTGCAGCCTGGCGATATCTCCGGAAATATCATAGGTTTAACAGACCTTACCCGAGAGGGTTTCACTTGCATAACTACTCCAGACTAAGCTAAATATAGCCTATGATCCATATACATATTAAAAAAAACTATATGAATACTTTATAATTGATGAGATATGCATTATGTAAGCAGGTTTAATGCCTTTAAAACAAGAGGAAGCCAGTAAAGTATACTTGATATGTACAACCTGGCATACAGAAGGGGGTATTCTGACAAGCCTGGCAACCTAAGTGTGTGCGTAAGACTGGGCATGCTCAAATGGGGCACATAGGTTTGGCCAAAAGCTGTTTTGATTACAACTCCAAGGCCCCATGTGGCAGATTAGACTCCAGCACACATTATCCCTCCTCCCCTCACCCAAGACTTGATTGGAAAGAGGAGGCAAGAGGGAAATAGAGATGAAATGAGATGAAGTTACACACAGGGGAAAAACCGGCAGCGGTGTTAGTTCCATTGAATATGTACTGCAAAATCCCTGTGCAAAACTCTTTGATGACTTACGTCATTTTAGAAATCTCATCCAAGGAAACCACAACATCAAATGATAAACAGTCAGGACAAAAAGAATCAGTTCAGGGCATGCAGAAAGACATCTAGACAGCAGCACATCACGGGTCTGTAGCTTACCCACTGTCTGAGGTCAGCGACTCTCCCAAGGAGTGAGTGTCAGTTTGGCACCGGTTCTCGCCATCCCGTCTCGGCAGGCTCCTATCCCTGGACTCGTTGTTGTTGGGACAGCCCCCAGCATCGTATGGTTGGGGCTGCCTGGTTCCGCCACCATTCCCATAGGCCACTACGGGCCCTCTTTCATAGCCATTTACTGTCCTGGGGCCAGACCTGTTCTCTAGTATTTCATGGTGCTTGCTGTAGGATGGTGGTGAGGTTGAACGGGGTTGGTGGGATGAGGGAGCAGGGGCTGGGGTAGGGGTAGGGGTGGAGGACGTGGCATGCTTGGGCAGCTTATATCCATGAGAGATGAGGAGGTCCTCCACGCTGTACATGGTCGCATTTGTTAATGCTGGTGTGGTTTCGTTTTTCCTCTCTCTGCTTTTTTTTCTGAGAGAGAGGAAGGTAGGTCGGTTGTCAAGGCGTTTCTGCTTCTTCCCTACGTGCAGCGGCGGGATCACCGGCACAGCTGCGCAGCTGAGGCCATCACTGGGAAAAAAGAGAGAAAGAGGGGGACGGCATGAAGACACCAGAAGGAAGACAGAAAAAAAGAAGGTGACGATAAAACCATTATCCCCGCCACCCGTGTCCAGTTTTTGTTAGGGTTCCCGAGCTTTGTGAACATTTGAAGGCACAAAATGAAGAAAAAGAAAATGACCCCAAATTCTGAGTCGCTACGACGAAACCCAGCCCAGCCGCCTTCCCAACAGCCATTCCCTCCCACCTATCTTCTCCGGTCCCTCCTAGCAACAACCCTCTTTTCATTTCACTCAGACATCATCAGCACCGAACCGTCAATGCTCCAGAACTGATGGTGAACCGGGGCTACACGAACACCCTTAAAAACAAGCCGCAGTCGCATGTTCCTCAGCGGGAAGAGGAGTTTCAGGGGGCTGCTGGCGCTGCAGTGAAAATGCAAAATATCACTGTTTACAGTAGGCTCCCTGCAGACTTCCATACAGTCACTGTAAGGTAGCTGTTAGCAGCCCCTTCCGCTGCTTCATGTTTTGCATCAATGAAGCAACTAGGGGATTGTATTCCTCTCTCTCTCTCTGCCCGCCTCCGCATCTTTTCTCTCCCCTGTCATCTCAAAAGTATTTTCTGGTTCTAGAAGAAGAGGACATGCTTTTAGACATGTGCCCTAAATAAATTTCCTAGTTGGGAGTAGTCGTTTGTGTACTCCTAAGCTCTGTACAAAAATCATTAGAATTTCATATGATGTCAGATTTTCAGTCTATGATTATCCTGGCAAAGGAAATTCAAATCCATCAAGCACAAAAGTGTGCTGTTTTTAGAGAAAAGCTACAACTTAATCTATCTTATTAGTTCAATTGTTATAGAAAAAAATTAAGCAGGGAAATTAAAAAAACACAGGGAATTGTTATGACATGACACCAACTTATGTGCACTACTTAATGTGACTTACTCACTGCTACATGTTCATCAAGGTTCATTGGGATTCAGTGCTCTGTTGCTGGTATATATAAATTACTTAAATTAATCTGTCTTCATGCTGTAAATGTTAAATAAACTCCAGTATATCTCTCTGTTACTGTCCTCTCTCCTACCCTGTACAGAGCTACGCACCACGCAGTAAGCCTTATAGACGGTGCAGTATGTCGATAGCCCACATTACCCCACGTTTACTCGGTATGAGCATCACAACTGTAAGGCCAAACTGAAAAACCCCTGGCTGTATGGGTAAATTACAAATGGGACAGCCTCAAAACAGTGTGTATCAAAAAGTCTAATCAATCTTCAAAGAGCTTTGAAACACGTACCATTAGAAAAAGCAGATTCGTGAGTTTCACGTGTTTGCAGGTAGGTAGCATACCAACCTGCAATGACTCCAGACATGTTTGCATGGAAAACTTTATATTCAGCTTTGTATTTTAAAATTTACCGCCAGCTTCTCTGCCGAGTGAGCGAGTGATTCTTTCTGATACACCCTGAATAAAAAGTCTCCATATACTTGTAACCGGGTAACCAGGTAATACGCAAACAGAAAAAATACTGGTATCAGCTGTAGGCCAAATTTTTATTTTAAATATCAACATCAGCCCAAAATTTCACAACAGAAGCATCCCTCCTAAGTATAACAAATAAGCAGACGCTAATGATGCACAACATTTTTGCTAAAAACCAGTAAGGAAGCAACCCAGTAAAGAACTGCAGTGCTACATCCACTTTAGGCTAGCTAGACGAGCTCCCCCATAGAAGTACCATTCTCTGCAACCTTCTAAACAGGCAGCAGTGCGGGGACCCCCAGGGGAAGGTTGGATTTAACGTTTTAAGAATTGCTTTCTGCCCAGCAATCACTGTATCAGTATGATGGGCTGATGAAGAACTGAAATGATGATACCCAGTGTGCATCTGCTCGTGATGTAATGCCCTTGATGAAGTCATGTTTGCTGCCTTGTCAACAGGACAGATGCTGCTGCGGCCCACTCATTCAATACTTTCTGCTGGAACAGACTGCCAACAACCTGGCTGTCCTTAATAAGAAATGGCATACAGGAACAGCGCCGTGTGACTCGTTGCCAGAATCAAACGCCGTTCAGACGGTTTTAAGAGCCAATCACTTTATGATTGTTAAACGGCAGAGCCAAATTGCTTGTTTTCGCTTCTGAAATAGACGGCAATGCAGCCTTGCCGAAATGTATTCAGCTGCAAACACATTAGCATTTGTTTTGCTCCATAGAATTTGTTCAGCCATGATCGTCACAAAGAGATTAAAAAAAAATCCTTCTATAAAAGGAGTCCTGACTCAGAGGACAGCGTCACCACCCCTTCTCCCTCCTTCTTGTACCTGAACTGTAGGAGAGCCTACTAGGTGATTAACAGGATCCAAGACCGTGAAATGCTGCTTTCTTTGTATGTCTGGCCCCCTAATACGATTATATTTTTCATTTAAAACCTTAAACCTGTTAGTTTTGGAGGATTGACTCTTGGCTCTTACCCAGTTATTACTTTTATTGACTTTAACTCTTTCCATTTGTGTTTTAGGGTAATCTTCTCAAGAAGGAGCTGGGTTTGGAGTTTTAGCTACTTGTGAGCAAGGTCAGTGAAAACGGGCTGGCAGTTTGCTTCATTTGCTTTCAAGCGAGCAATGTGGACCTAGAACTTTAATTCAACTTAAGCTTGGTACAGCTGTTGCAGAAAAATCGCATAAATGCCAGTAAAATGCACGCTAAGATGTTAATATTTATGACAGCTTGTCACTCATGTGATGGGCCTTTTCTTCTGTGCTTTAAATTAAGAATAACCACCATGCCTCCCCGCAGCCTTGCAAAGGCCCGTATCAGAATCCGCAATCTGATTGGTATCAGTACCCTTTCCTTCCTGCAGCTCAAGCCTATCCCTCCAACCAGGCAAAGGCTTAATTAATTAAAGCCTTAGGCCAAGGGCTAATATGATCATTCATTTTTTGCTATGATATCTGCATATCAACCAAGCTTAACTCAACATCCATATGCTCACTAATCTATCTTAATCCTCAATCTGAGGCTCTCGGTGTCAGCGCTAAATGAAGATTATCTGCATCCTCAGTAAAAGTGAGGATTTCCTACTGTAAAGTGAGCTGCATTCATTCAGTCCCTCTAACCGTCCCACCCCACCCCACCGTGTCACCAGCCCTGCTCCTTCCTTCCCTCCCATGATGGGCTCTGTTTAAATGCCACTAATTCTGTTACGCAATGGAATTACTGATTTTATGTCAAATAAAACCTTGGATTTGAGAACTGGTATGCAACAATGGGCAGCTTTCAACCCCCCAAAACACAACAACATTGTGTTTCACCACAATGCCTTCTTATGTGAAAAAGACATTGGTGTTGCAGCCTCTCGGATTTGGCAACTAGAAAAAAGGGCTGATCGGCTGTATTTTTAATGGCATGGCTCACTCACAGAGAGAAAATTAATGATATAGTTTATGGATAACATGTGCTGCTAAAGTAAGCTAAAAACAAGTGGAAACATATAGGGACTGGCATTCTCATACCACCCCTCATACTATAAACTACTACTGTAGCATCTTTTGTGAATGATAGAAGAGGTCAATTAACATACAGTTGGTGTCAGAAGTTCACATGCACTGAACATTTATTTGAAACGTTATTTTTCCAGGGTGGAATTATTGTGTAGTATACATCTTTAATGACTTTTATAAATAAGAATTGTGTGTGTGAACAAATTTGAATTTATTTTTGATTATCTCTCATTCGCAGGGTCAAAATTATAAATACAGGCTCAAACATACACAAACGCTGACTCACACAAAAAGCAGTGGTGCTGAAGGTTCTACAATGTCAAGTCCAAGGCTTGTTCACGTCTCATTGGTGATTATGATCAACTACAACTGGTAGTTTCTCTTTTTGCCAGCACTAAATGGATTGACCAGTGAGGCTGGATTGGATTGACTCAGTCAACAATGGGAAAGTCCATTGAAGGTTTGTTGGAGCCATTATTAAACAACTACTGATTCAGAGACCATCGGTTCAAACAATTGTACATAAGTACCAGTTATTTGGATGTCTCACCACTTTTCCAGGCGCTATACTGTCAACATCAGATGAGAGGAATGGTTGGGATGTTCAGAAACAATGCAGAAAAGCACTACAGCTCAAGCTTGCCTTTAAGTAGAAAACAGCAGCCACAGTAAAATAAGTTTTACATGAGAGCGTGCTGACTAAGAAAGAAACCGCTGCTCGAAAACCAAACCTTTCATGCTCAACTCAATTTTGCAGCTGCCACAAATGGTCAAGCCAAATGCCTTATAGAGAAAACTTTTATGGTCAAACGAGACGAAGATTGAGCTATTTGGCCACAAAGACGAGAGGTATGTTTGGAAGTATATCGGTGAGGCTTTCAAAAGTGAGATCAATGAACCAACTGTCAAGCTTGGTGGGGGAAGAATCATGCTCTGGGGCTGTTTTGCTGCCAGTTGTAGTGGTACATTGCACAGATTGGATGGAATAATGAAGAAAGACTAATTCCAAATACTTCACTTCAAATTAACAACTAGACAATTGAAACGTATTCACAACTAAGTCTTCCAATAAGACAATGATCCCCAAAACACACGAAAACTGGTTTTGGAAAGGATAAAGGAGGCTAACATTAAGCTTCTGGAAGAGCCTTCCCAAAGTCCGACTTCAACCTTATTAAAAATTTGTGGACTTCACTTAGGTTCATGCCAAGAAAGCAAAGTAATTTAAATGAACTATACCAATTCTGCCCAGAAAAGGGGCAAATATCCAGGCAAAATAATCCCAGAAGCATGCTGATGGTCGCCAAAAGTGCCTGGTCAAGGTGCAAATTCTAACTTGTTCATCTATTTCTTGATTTTTAAAGTCATTAAAGATGCACGATAAACAATCATTCCACCCAGTTCAAAGAAATCATTAAAAGACCAAATTATACTCATCACTGTAAAGAATTTCTATGATGAGAGGGTGTAAACTTCTGACCACAACTGTACACTGTTATTGAAAACAGGTAGGAGCATTATTCTTTTAGTTGAGTGTGTGGTGGCTACATTGGGGCGGACTGCAGGGGCATGACGGCTTGCAGGTTGACAGTTTGGTGTCAGCTCCTTATTCATGGCCTAGCTAAGATGGGGCGGGGAGGGAAGAAGAGAGGGCACACAATGCAGGACGGAGACCTAAATCAGGCCTTGAGGTGCACAGAACTGCAGCGTTAGAGGGTGTGACTAAGCACCCCGGGATGCACGGATTACAAACCTAGCACGGTAAAAATTAGCAGAATAATTCAATCTAAAAAAAATAAACTTTACAGACAGTTTGCAGTTGAAGTCTGAAGTAGAAAAACAGAAGACTTTTCACATTGTGCTCAAAACCCACTGAGTAACAGTGATTAAAGTTAACACAGATGTGTTAAAATAGCACATTCCTGTTTAAAATGAAGCACTACAGACAAAAACAAATCTGGATTTAACAGGCTCCAGCATAAAGGCACCACAACAAAAGAAATCTCAAACACCAGGGCCTGGAACCAAAAAAGACGATAAGCCCGCTTCCTAAAATATTCCACAAGAGCCGCACCTCTCCAGCACATTGTTCCCAGTCTCCTTGGAACTATAACAACTGACCCGTGTGGGTGTGTTTTTGGCAAGTGTTTGGGCTGCATCTGTTACGAGTGTGCATGCACAGGGGCTTCTCAGAGATGACGGCCGAACACATTCGGCAAACAGCAACGCCGTGCAGATTGTTTATCTATGTGACATCACCATGTCCAGCGGAGGGGCCGTCTCTCTTCCTGAGGAAGTGCGTTGAGTGTGAGTGTGTGTGTGAGGGGGGGTGGACGGACGGAGCAGAGCCAGCAGTGTCGCAAGTGTTTCCAATCAGGCGCTCGGCAGGCTCCTGTTTGTCCCAGGGAAAGAAGTTTGGAGGCGTTTTATTTTTTGGGCTGAGGCCGGAGGAATAAACAGCCCAAACGAGCCTGAGGCCATATTTTACCCACAGTGACCCGCAATGTTCCCCACATCAGGTAGGAGTGTAACTCAGCAACATGAAGTGTGGGCATATTATCCGGGGAGCTACGTGCCCTCTGGGCACTTGCTATCCTTTGGGAAAATCCCACTGGGCTCAGCAGCCACTAGAGTTTAGGGCAATTATTATCTTCTGCAAAAAAAAAAGAAAAATTACAGCTAAAAATGAACAAGTAAAGAAATGCTTGAAAGCAAGAAGATTATTACAAAACAAGAGCTCTTCACGACATTGCAACCCATGTGCTCTTTCCACAATGTACACCCTCCTAACAGGGAGGGTAGCAACAGGCTGGGTGCTAGAGGTGGGCGGAGCCATCCAATTATCGATAGTATCAATATCAGCGCTGGTATGGGTATCGGATTAACACGAGCATGATACTTTGTTTCTATTCGCTAACTTCAGTACTCGCCCACTTAAATTCTTCTAAATTAATTATTTTTATGGAAAACAAAAATAGAACTCAAACTATGAAAAATGTCTGAATCCCAGTGTGTTGTCATGTCTATTTTGTTTATAGCTTATAGCAGATTTAAAGAACAGAGGTTGGTCCAGTGTGCTTTAGAGACAGGCACATTTACATTCCGGGTCTCCAAAAGAACACTATTTCGGAAAATACATTTATTGGTCATTAAAACGTGTTTAGAATTTCCAAACTGATGATGATTCATGTCATAGGTCATGACACACTGTTCTCCCCTACTTAAGATGCCTTTAGAAGTTAAAAGTATCAGTATCGGCATCATGCAATACCGGCCCTGTATTTAGTTGGTATTGGATTGCAGTCTCGCACAGCACTACTGGGTGTGTTTACCCCAAGTCAATTATCTCACAAAGGAAAGGTTTTGCCAAAAAAAAGCACAAAAAAAACCCCCAACCACTAGCATTATTTTGTTTAGCATATCCCATGGCAACAGTTGTTTTTGCTTTTGTGAATGGCAGCTCGCAGACAATAGCATGTGGACCGCTAAGATATTCCTGCTGCATTGCCACGCTCCAAAACTTATTACAGTCAAACTCCGCTGGCAGAAAAATCAAAGGCAGGATGGGATGGAGAAGGGGAGTAGGAGGTTGGGAGAAAGGAGGGAGGACCAGGGGGAGGGTGGTGTTTTTGCTCCACCATATTCCAACGCATCGGTGGTATGGTTCTGATTCATTTCAGACGGTCAAGAAGTAGTCCAGCCAAACATTTGTTCAACCCAAAGACAACGTTCAACAACACTGGCTCAGGCACAAGAACAGCACAGCTGATGGCTCATTAATGTACGAGGCAAGTCGAAAGGCGCTGGTGATGTGACGGTTATTATGTCAGCGGACTCATTTTCCATTGTGCAGTGAGGCTTAGCGCAGTTCAGCTCAAATGCAGTGATTTGACATCACGAGATTCTCCTCGTCTGAACGCATCCAACAGTGGTATGCAAAGGGAGATCCATGCCAGAGTCAGGAAATGCTCATAATTTCATATGTGAGGAAAGAAGAGGAAAAAATAAGGATTTTATGCACGTTAATCCAGAAGGCTACACAGCAGGCTTCACCTGCACTGAGCTATTCCCAACTCATACTCATTCTAAGCCTTGCCAAACTGGCTTCATGGTAATTAGTGTCTGTCAATGTCCGGAGCTTGCTAGAGATGACAGTGGTTTGGTTTATCAGCCAGCAACACAGTGATCAAAGGGTTAGCATGCTCTGGCTTTCTGCTAATCAGATGTGGACTGTGCATGGCTCCTGCTCAGCATCACAGAGGGAGAGGTAGCGAGCAGTCCTGCATAAACAGAATCATCAGGAAAGTTTAAGCACATTGCGTGCGTGTCACATTTTAAGACAGCTGATAGAATTGTGTTGACAGGTGACTGTGATGCACATCACAGGTGGGATGAAAAAGGCTCTCCCACACAAACGGAAACAGTAGTGCTGTCACTGGTAAATGTGGAAAACTGCTATGTAAACACATGAAAATGAACAGTCAGGGTTATCTCAAGGGCTTCATTGGCATAAAACTGACACAGAGAAATCACAAAGCAGACACAATCTCAGGCCATCTGCCAAACATATGGGCATTCACCGGCTAGCAGCCAGAACTTAGCAATACTTCTCTCTCTCTCTCTCTCTCTCTATATATATATATATATATATATATATATATATATATATATATATATATATATATATATAGAGAGAGAGAGAGAGAGAGAGAGAGAGAGAGAGAGAGAGAGAGAGAGAGAGAGAGTGCGCTTTCCAGATCATTTCATGCCTCTGATTCTCGCTCTGAGAGGCGTGCTGGCAGATGTCAGTATAGCTTTCACATGTTTCATGCAGGCTTCATCCACCAGCCTCCTTCCCCTCCCGCCTGCGTCACCTCTGCTCTGACATCACATGTGACATCAGGCGAGACCTCAGAGGGGATCCCTGTAGCCGGGCAAACATTAGATGGCTTTCAAAGGCTTCAGCTGCAGCCACCCAATAGCAGAAAAAAAAAGAAACAATAATTTTCTTGGCCTATAAAAGACGCTGGAGACCGACTGAGAGAGAGAGGGCAGAACTTGCTACTGTTAACGACACCACAAACAATCACACACACACTTACAGACGCACACATACATACAGACAAGATTACTGAAAGAGAAGTTTGGATCAGTCCTGAGAGTTGAACTGCTACGACTCACTTCATAGCTGTGGAGGGCTCCTTCCAGTTTTGCTGACCAAACCTTTCCTCTCACTGCTGGAGGGAATTAATGAGCTGCTTCCCTTCTTAATGCACTCCCTATCCCCCCCCCCCACCCCTCCACTCCACACACACATACACACACCCTCCTCAGGGCATCCATAAAAGCCTCGCGTTCCCACACCATCTCAAATCTCAAGGATGTGCAAAAGACCTACCACATAACACTCATACACCCACGCACGCAGCCTTTTCTTTTTTTTTTTTGCAGTGTTTTGGCTTCTTATCTACAAATCCTGACACACTCTGAGGTCCAGGAAATGTCTTTTGCTGACATTTACTAACAGCTTTCGATGGAAACTCACTGACCTAAGAAAGACCTTGGCAAAAAAGAACAGATCACCCCTGCATAATGTTAATTAGCAGTTTGACAGCTGAAGTCAGGTCAGCTTAAATATGAGCGATCGGTGCGATAAATGCACCGTAATAACTAAACTGTAACAAAATCCTGAACTTGGACTGGTCAGGTAAAACAGTCTTGGCAATCTGGCCCCTAGAGGTCTCTAAGTGACAGGAGGAATTTATGTGAAAGCCATTCTAAAATTAAAGCGGCAGAGCCATCGCTAACACTGTGACATAATTTAAGATGTATGGTTAAGAGGCAAAACACAGGCCAGTGTTTTATACTTATCTAGCCTTGTGGGCTATTTAATGGATTTACTCAATGAAAAACATTTAAGATCAACATCAAACAGTGGACCCCAAATCGTGTTATTTCCCAGTCAAAGTGACAGCAGGGTGGCTGTTTTGACAGCGCGTTTCTGCGGAGGTTATAAGGCAGTGCGTGCAGGAAGCCTGCACGGTGGGAAGGAGAAGAGAGGTCAAGCAGCAGCGGCAGCCACCATCATGCAAACACGCTGCAGGTGTGACAAAGTGACAACAAGCAAACATCAAAGCCGCCTAAACTTGACAGACCATTTGTCAGAGGCTCATTGCGCCTGGCTTCCGTCGCAATTTGGCGCTCATCGTACGTACGACGGGCACCGAGAGCTACACGCGTTACCGGACCCGAGTGCTGTCACCGTGCTGTTCTCAGAAAATGATTGACGGGCTCGGCAGGATGCTGCTAGCCCCTCTGGTTCTGGTGCAGATTACTGTGTGCCGTAGCATTACTAGCCTAGCCCAGAAACGCGCAGTTTTACAGAGAAGAAAATTCAGCTTGTTTGGGGTTTAGTCATGTGAGCAACACACGAGTAGACGTTATAACATGACTTGAGACCTTACATGGATGAGTGGAACTCCTTGGCTGATTTCGGCGATCCACTATGCTGTCATCTTTTAATGGTAGCTCCGTTTTGTAAGTCGGGCTAATCACTAGGAAGGGGATACCAGCAGGGCGAAATTAGAGAAAAAGCAATTCTACAAGTTACAATTGCATATAAGTGACAGTTGTTTGGAGTAACGCGGGATGCCTCCCGAGCACCAGCCATGGCCTGCAGCGTTTTCGCTCAAGTCTTTAATTAGTGCTCCGGGCAATGGAAATGTCCGCGCGCGTGCTAGGACATTAAAAACTGCGTAATTTGGACGGAGTTTGGCCTCTGTTCCCCCAGCACGCGCGCAGAACGGCACATAGCGCGGCTAACGCTAGCCGGACTAGCTCCGTGAGCAGTCTTTAACCTTCAGCTGATAGGAGCGCGTCCGCAAACTGTGGCAGCCGCCACCGCAGACGCTCCAAGTTAAAAATAAATAAATAAATAAATAAGGAGCTCCATCCTCCCACTCCTTCACCTTCTAATGCCATATCCTCGAGGTGGCCCGGCCGTTTGTCCCGAACCTCCTATTCCACCAGAGGAAGCAGACAGAGCGCCGAGGCAGCTGGATCAAGTTGAGGGAGCGCTGGAAATGTTGAGGGCAGAGCAGATGCGACTCTCAGCCGCTGTCTACTGCCTCACAGCAGCAGCAGCAGCTCGCCTCCACAGCTGCCGCATGTGTTGTCAAAAAAATAGAAATCACAAAAAAATAAAAAGAAATAAAGAAAAAGCCACAACCAACAACGACCCCTGAGTCCAAAAGAATGCCTGGATGAAAGGCGCCCTGTGTCGCTCCACTTTTACCTGTGAAATGCGTCGTTGCGTTGCCGCCTAGTCCCCGGCGCTCACCCGTGCCGCTGCTCTGGAAGGACTGAGCTGGGATCTGCTGAGGGAACAGCCCCTCTTCTCCACCAGCGCCGAGGAAACATCCCTCTTCTCTAGCAGGGAGGCAGCTGGAGACTGCTGAGCAGTAAGGTCACTTCACACTTAGGGTTTCAGGAGAAAAATAAAAGTGAATTCTCTTTTAAAGCTAAACCTATCCATGCACATTAAACGTCACTGTGTCAGCCTCTGAAGGCGACTTGCAAACAGAAATATATGTGAGTTGACGAGCAACTCCATAAACTACAGGGGCGTTTCCAGGACTTATTTGATGAGGGGGAGGGGGGCATAGGGGGAACCAAGAAGAAGCGGGGAGGTTACAGGAAGCAGCTTTTATGGCATTATTTTTGTGCCACTATTCTGAGCGCACGTAAAAATAAAAATAAAATGAGCGCATGTAAAAAAAAATTGCAGGTGCAAGTGTTGCATTTTGAGGAGAAATTTATTTTGAGCGAAGAAAAGCTAAATTTGAGTGAACAAAATTCATTGCTGCCTGCAAAAAATGTATTTCAGTGTTTGCTATTATCCATACACACACACACAATAGCAGCCCCTCTCGCTCAGTTTTTGCATTTGCGCTTGCTCGCAATGTGTTGCTCACGCTCTCAACATTTCTGCCCGTGCGCTCAACTCTTTCTGTACACCGTTATATTTGTGCCACAAAATCAGCCAATCACAGACTTGGATGCAAAAAAATCGGATTGGCTGTTTTGGTCTCCAGTCAGCTCGAAATGATGAAATGCAATATCCCAGAATCCATTTTGTCCGAAACTCAAACGAGGCAGTGGCGGAGGAACACAGAGTGGCAGAGTTTGAAATATTACTCTTTCTGGGTCACAAAATAAACTTTTAAGATATTTTCATGCGAGAATGGTGCTGTGTAAACTTCTAATATCTGCTCGATTTATAAATACATCACATATTTGCATAAGTGCTCTAACGTTTTCGGAGCGCGCACGGACAGAAATGTTGAGAGCGCAAGCAACACATTGCGAGCGAGCGCAAATACAAAAACTGAGCGACAGGGGCTGCTATTGTGTGTGTGTATGGATAATAGCAAACACTGAAATGCATTTTTTGCAGGCAGCAATGAATTTTGTTCACTCAAATTTAGCTTTTCTTCGCTCAAAATAAATTTCTCCTCAAAATGCAACACTTGCACCTGCAATTTCTTTTTATGTGCGCTCAATTTTTTTTAACGTGCTCTCAGAATAGTGGCACAAAGATAGCACCATAGATTTTGATCGGAAATAAATAGTGTAGAAACTTGGCTCTCTGTTACCCTCATACAAATGGTATTACATAAAAAGCAGCTGTGCATGAAAGCCTGGCAATTAAGTACTGAATAATTAATACCATATAGTCATACTACTAATACTTTTGATTTTTTTTAAGTTTAATTCAATTTTATATAGCACCAAATGACAACAACATTCACATCAAGGCTCTTTATATTGTAAAGAGAAAACTCCAACGATGACCCCTTGTGAGTGAGCACTTGGTGACAGTGGGAAGGAAAAACTCCCTTTTAACAGGAAGAAACCTACAGCAGAACCAGGCTCAGGAAGGGGCAGCAATCATTTGGGGGCGAGGGGAGAGAGCCAGAGATTATTAATAACTAATGGTTAAACACAGAGAGTGAAAAATGGTCAGTGAAGAAAGAAATCAAATTAATAATATGCAAGTTTTAATATCAAAGTATACCTATAGTAGCAAAGGTAAATGTGTTCATAATGCATCACATACAATATAATAATATTTGGATCATAAAAATGATTAATTAATATAATCCAACATTAATACATGAAATAGTCACAGCATTTAATTTATCAATTTGTGTTACTTGACTCAAATATTTACATTTTTCTCGTTCTCAGACACAAATTTCCATCCCTTTGCCCAGAACATGATTTTTCATCACAAACATCTCACTCGTGCTTATTAAAATCAAAGTGCTATCACGGGACAGATTTTTACACTGTTATTACTGTTATTCGTTGTCATTAAAACTACTCAGGTTTATACTATAATAACTACTGGTCGATTTACTCTGTTTACTTGGTTGGTTGGATGATGCTTTCCTTCAATCAAAATATGCTTACCATTGTCAGACTTTAGCTTTAGAGTCACGCTGACAGACATGAAGAAACAAGAGCATGGATGTCCATAGACAGGAACAAATCCACTGAGTTTTGTTTTTATTTCACGTTTTGCCATAAGAGCGGGCCGATGTATTACTTTAATGTTGCAGCAAAAGATTTATTCTAATTATTTGTAATTATAATAAGACAGTATAATAGATTTCTATTTTGAATTCTGCAAAATAGTGATGCTAACAAAAGTGAAGCTTTAGAAATAAATATTGTAGTATGATGTTTGCATCCAAATATTTTGGACTACAAGGAGAAAGTAGCATAACATGAAGTACTGAAATACAGTAAAATTACACTTCATTTCAAGTACTGAGTAAATATACTGTGCAGGCAACAGATTTCAGTGGGGGACGGTCACCACTGAACAAATCACTGCTGTAGGTTCTGTAACATTTAGCATACACAGGCTAGATGCCCAAACTTGCCTTGCTTCTATTAACATATGCAGAAATGTAATAAGTTGATTAATTACTGTGAAAACAGTAAACTATTATAATAACTGATTATTGTTTATGTAATTTTCAAGCCAGAAGCCCAACAGCTCTTTGGTCCTAGGCTGCTGTTTTTGAGAAGTGGCCATTCTTTTCCATTTTTTTTAACTGTTTCAACAATGACTGAAAAATGATCATTAGCAGCAGCCCTTAGTTCTTGTGCCAAAGTAAACATATATCTACATAATTTGCTTCAGCAGGCCCATTTTCAACAAATTACTGTAGCTTACATATACCATAGTTAGTATAAAAAGTTATTTACAGCAGTTAATCAAACTTTTTTGTTCCCCCATCAAGTTTGCTAGCACCTCCTTTACACCCACCCGGCTCCAAGCCTTCAGAGCTGCAACTCCTTTTCCAGGCCTTAAAAAGAACAGAGGACCCTAAAGCCTCCATAATATTGACACAGATGTTGCGTATAACTGAATTCCCCTGAAAGTAAGGGAGGCTGGTAGACTCAGTGTCTTATCATTGACTTATTTTTAATTATTGCCTCGACTGTCCATTTACTTGATCACAGCTGTTAATATGTTCCCAACAAAAGCAGTCATGTTTACATAAAGTCAGCTTAATGTTGAATTACCTCCTTGATGATTATCTCTTCCCCTCCATTGTTCATAGTTGTTGACTCTACACGCCCTGGCTATAAGTGTATGAAGAAAAAAAACATGCCCAATTTTTTAACAGAGTCAAAAAGATCGAGATATTTAAGTTCCCTTCTGCACATTTGTTCTAGTGAATGAAGCAGTTAAGACAGCGGACATGATGACTCTGGCCTGCCTGACATGTTAAGAAAGTGAGTTGAACCTGAAAAAAACAAAAGGAACTAAATTTGTATGAGACGTTCTAGCTGCTGTTCTAGTTTGGATAAGATACAATGTTTCATTTGGCCTGTGTTGCTTTGGCATCTGCACATGCTCAGTGAAGGTCAACACCAGTGGTTCTTCCATGTGTTCAGGGAGTGCACGCCACACGTGAGCCGCACTGCACCCAACACACTGGCCTGCGTCTGTTTTCCATTGTGCTGTGCGTATGCAGCTCATATGCAGCGCACTGAAATGTGGTGCAGAGACACTGATGTCATTGCTCTGTTTGCCAGTTGTGGTTTTGAGGTTGAGCGTTTCTGAGCTCGGTGAGCAGCACTGCCCACTGTGGGCTGCTGCATTTGCCGCTCCCTGATTCCCCAGAACTCTGGTGTAACATCTTGACTCTCTAGGTGTGGGGAGGGGTTTTATATGAATACCTCCCTGTTCCTCTAATCATCCAGCAGCATCAACCAGGGAGAAAACGCTAACATGAATTCACGAATCTTAAGATTGATACTGTGTAGAGGACAATAAGCACATCTCTTACAGATTAGATTGCTTGTATCTGTGGCTGAAACATTGTGTATGACTGAAAACTAAACTCAAATATCATGGACCACTTGTTAAACTTAAAGGTCTTGAACACCCTTCTCTATCTCCTCCTCTGAGATTGTCCTTCCTGAGAAATTGCTGCAGGTTTCTTGTGTAAACTCTTATTATGAGCACTAGTTATAATTAGAAAGTTTTATGATAAGTGTGTAAAACCCGTGCTGCTGTTATCTCCTTTAGATGGGGCAGAACTTGGAATTCAGAAAACCCAGAGTTTTCTTCTTCTCAGATGGTAGAAACAGAGGAACTCTCCTTTAATTATTTTACTACTTGAAAAAAATCCTTATTCACAAGGGATCACCATACATTTGATTTGGCAGATTTTTACACCATTACACAGGATGCATTTCCCAACATGACCTATGGATCTTTTAGTTATTACAAAAATGTTTAAATGGAGCCCCTAGATTTTTCACTACATGATTATTGTAGCCAAACAAATAAATGATAATGATAAATAATAACATGATTAAAAAATGGTAAAAGCACCAAACTACAGTGGCTCAATCGGAACAAACTGTAGATACAACACCTCGGGGTCAAGACATACAGCAAAATAATGCAAGTTTAGGAAAAGTTTTGTTTATATACTTTGGTATATTAACTGATTCAGTTATTTACAGCAACAGTCACCTCAAGGCGTTTTATAATGACCCCCTATGAGCAAGCACTTAGTCATGGTGGGAAAGAAAAACTCCCTTTTAACAGGAAGAAAACTCCAGCAGACCCAGGCTCAGGGAGGGACAGCCATCAACCGTGAACAGTTAGGCGAGGAGACAGGACAAAAGACATGCTGTGGAAGAGAACAAGACATAACTGATAATTAAATGGTCATCCAAACCAGAGTGGTATATATGTCATTGCTGACAAGATTTATCACTTGCATATGTCTTCATTAAATATTGACGACATCTAATAGACCGTTAGTGTAGTTAAGCATATAGACTGGAAAAATGGGGAAAAAACAAGCCTAGCTTAGTCTACAGATCCAAAGCCAATTACTGCACTTGGCCAGGAACTAGTTTAGCACACAACTCTCCATTAAACCACAACTTTTTATTCATTTTATTGTATAAATCAAACATGTTGATAAGAAAAATTGAGATGCTCTTGTTATTCTTGGCAAGATAACAAGAGCATCCCAAAAACATCTGTGTTACCGGTATCCCTCTGCCCCCAGTGTTTGTGCTAAGCTAACCTTCTTCTGGCCTAGCTAGGACTAGGTATCGTCCTTCCCAAAATAAGACTGAGAGCTAGGCTAGCTGTTTCACCTGTTGTGATTCTTTGAACTAAATCCAAGTTTCCGGTCTGGCTTGAACTTGGTGAACTTCCTCCCATCTTCCCATAGTAACAAAGCTTGTGAGGCTCCTAGAACTTGGTTTCATTTCATCCAATCTTACCTTTTGTTCTGAATCATTTGGTCTCTGTTAAAAAGGTTCTAAAAGTTCATGCAAATATTTCAATATTCAGTAAAAGTAATATGGGAAGTTGAAAAATCTACTTCAGGTTTTGGGCCCAGAAATGAGGAATAAAATTTACAACCTGGAAATAGGCTTGAGACAGCTTTAATAAAGAATAAATAAATTCTACTATGTGAACTCTAACTTGTATTTGCTAAACTTGTCAACTTACAGGAAAAGAGAAAGAAAAATATGAGCTGGATCTAAAAAACGTCTGTGTCTTGACTTGTAAATACACCTCTGACTGATTGTCATTATGTCCAATCAGTGGGTAAAGGGTTTTGTATAGGTTACCCCCGAGGTAAAGCTCACATCAAAGGTGCCTGGGGAAAGAGGTTCGCTACAGTAGCTTTAAATAGATCAGCAGGTAATAGGCTTTGGAAGGCTGTAATTGCAGCAATCCCAATGTAGCGAGTGCAACCACCTTTTAAAGCTTGGCATGGGCCAGACAGATTACCATCAGGGGGCTGTGGTGCCACCTGGCAAACACCGCTCTCTGTGATCAGTCTAATTTATGGCCACTGGTCATGCTGAAGCTGGCTCTTAGTCTCTTGTCTCAGCATTTGTTCTGAGTTCTGACAAATAGCTGATGATGATTTAGGCTTTCCTCCTGACAACAAAAAAGAAAAGTGGGGCATGTGAAACCTCTTCCAGACAGGTTTTATTTAACATCGCCCTGATGGCTCGCTCTCAAAGAGAATGCCAAAGAATGATTTTCTGCTGCTTCGAGTCCATCTAGCTGATTTCTTTTTTCTTTTTTAAAAAGCTTGATGTATTTTTTTTTCATACACAAAGAATGTGCTAAACTTGGCTCGGCTATAATAACTGCACATTTGTGGGCCTCCTGGACCAAAATTGTCCATTTCCCATCAGAATCCATCTGCAGACCTGTAATTAGGATTATTTTAAGAACGCCAGAGTATCTAGTGGTCATTGCATCGACTGAATCTATCTGGCAGAACCACAGGAGCTGCCCTGAACCCAAACAATTGCACCACAGTGTAACATAAACACAAAACTGAGTGTGTGTTACATTCCTCTCTCCATCATCATCGCTTCCAATGAAACTGTGAATCAACAGCAGGGGAATACTTTCAACATTTGGAGTATTGTTGTGCAGTGATTATGAACATGTGTTCCATGTTTACTTCTCACTAACACTGTTGTCTTTTTGTCTGCAGCAGTATGTCTCAGAAACTCATTTAAAAACAAAACGTCTTAGTCACCCATCACATGATCAGATGTGATTACAATTTGAATAGACAGTGACAACGAGCGAGCTCGGTACATCACATCCCAGCACTGGTTATCTAATCTACTCAGTTCGTTCCTCCGGAAGGCTTTATTTTTCAAGGCCGCAAGCCCAAAGTGGGCGCTCGGCGACTAGCTGAAGTGGCAGAGAAATTTGAGAAAAAGCACCGATAATCCAAGCAAAAACAAAAACATGCACAGAATCCTCTCAAATATGATCTCAAGGCTTTTACCCGCGTAATACAGCCGTGATCAAACTGCCCCTCCACCAACAAAGTAAATCCCAAAACAGCTGGGATTTGACAGAATAAAGTGCCCTCTGTAACTAAAGACAGATGTGGAAAGGGCCTGACTGTAAGAGGTCTGAACCACCTTCGGCGGTATCACACCACCCAGAGGTTTCTGCTCAGGAGATCTGAGGAACCGGCTGGGCATTTTTTTGCGTGTTTTTGGTCCGGCTGTGGATTTTGATTATTGTTGTAAGGTAAAAGATCTGTGGGGAAGAGGGCACGCGGGCCACTCTCAACACATGAGGATCATGTAAAGCTGCCTCACCTCTGAACCAGTGGAGTGAACAGCTGCTATGTGTTGATGTAGAGATTTCCTTTGATCCACCTTGATCCGGATTCACGCAAACAGCCGTTTTTATATCATATAGGACAGTTTCTTTTGGAAAGTGCATGATGTTCAGCTACCAGGTTTTATCTACATGTGTAAATGGAGCATTCTCCCACCAGGACCACATTAACCCATAGACATGCCATGGATTCAAAAATAAGCCCTGGGCCCCTGCTTAATTTGCACAAGCTAAATGTGATATATGGACAATATTAACGCATTTGAACAAAAAAGGAGGCCTGTACAGCTGCTTCCTGCTAACACTGAAAAAAAGCAGAGCATCGCATTTTATACATATAGGAAATTACCATAGGCTGCTAAAAAAAATAATGGCAGAATCAACTGGAACAAATTGTTGTAGGGCTAATCTTTAGCATATGGCGCAATATTGAAAATAAATAAATATGACACTTCTGAAGAACCTTAAGCATACCTTTGACATTTTTATATATTTGTGTCACTTCTTAGCCAGACCGACAAAAGGTCATATCTTAGATGCAAAACGGTTCAAAGACAATCTCCGAATTCCCAACCTCATCTCACAATACTCCAAAGAGCTTTGTGCGATGCCAGGAATGGATGCATGACCTTCTTAGTCTTCTAATCATCAAATGTCCTGGCAAATGCTGAGAGGGACTGAGGTCAGGCAAAGTCCATGACAGCAATACTTAAGATGCCAGCATATCCTCTGCATTGGTCGTTTCATCACATGGTCAATTTTATTTATGCTCACCATTCAGGCACTATATTTCTGAACAATAGGCGTCACTGCTCAGACAATACTGCTACATCAGCACTGATATAGGAAGAGAAGAAGCCAAAATCAGAAGCAAATATATCACCGAGTGCTTTTCCTACACAGTCTGATGTGTTCAGACTGTTGCTTCCTCTGTATATGTTGATCTCAGCTTCCCTACTGATGTTTTGTTTAAGTGGCAATAACTGACACGATCGACCTAGTTGTGGTGGTGCCGGCACAACCTGCCAGGTTACAACAACTGAGAGGTGCACAACCAGTTGAAGCGGTACGAAATAGTAGCGCCCACCAGAGAATGTGACGTCAAATTCGTTTCCCAAGCGGTGAGCATAGAGGCACCCTTACTCCTCTTTGGTCTTCGAGTAGTTCTCTGAATGTTTGAGATGTGAAGCGCTCATTTTCCTGTACTCTAATCACAGTCTGCATCAGTGCAGTCTTTACAGTGTTTCACTGGATATTTTAGAAACGCAGCCAAGGACTGCAAAATCGTGAGCCATCTGACTGCAGACCTCCTTCAAGCCTTTCCTTTTTAATTGCTGAGATTTCATTTAATCTGGTTTAAGATACTTGTTTAACAGTGGTGGAACAGTTGTTGGGAGGTAATGAAACATCCTTTTTCAACCTGAATTCATTGGTAAATAAAACGAACCCCCTCCTCATCCAGCTGTTGCTTGTTTGAGATCTCCTTGAGGATTCTGCACAGTAACTGGATCCTACTCAGGGAAAAATTAGCAATCAAGACTTTCTGGGATACACAGTGATCAGCACTTTAGTGTCTTTCCTCCAAGGCACAACATGACTGACACATCAGATCGGAGAACCGATAAAGCACAGGCACTTGTCTGCTGATCCCTATGGCACATCTCGTTATTTAAATGCAAAAGTATGTGTATCTAAATTAGATAATATTTAGATGCTTTGTGAAGGCAGGACACGAGGTACCCATGGGCAAAATATTTGACCTCTGTCTGGTATATGAGTAATGCAGAGAAGTGCTTTCATGCAGCCATAGTGGCTAATTTGATATGTCCACACCGCGTGGGTCAGAAGTGACATTTAGTGCACTTCACAGAGACAGACTGATGCCTGCCATCTTCTGTGCCGCTACAGATGGAAAATCGGACGGGTGGTAGCGGAGTCATGGTGATCTACTTCACGTTAATTGTCTGCAGCCTGGATATGGAATCCCACTAAACAAAAACAGCCCTTAAATCATTACATTTGGTTCATTTCACAACACAGAATTTGAAGTCACATAGATCATTCTTTTGGGAAAGGCATGCCAGACTTGGTAGACAACTCAATGAATCACTCTGCATGTGTGTTTTGCCATCCCAGAGTCTTGTTTGTGCTCCTCCCTGTTCCTCCAAGTATCGCCGGGATGTTAAGTGGCAAAACACACAGTCCCAGTAACACACGCACATGGTCGGAGTAATATAGGCTGTCTCGTGGGATCTGACTGGAGTGCAGCAGACGCACAGACAGGCCCAGCCAGCCAGACATGGAAAAGTGAGAGAAGGATGATGGTGGAGCGCCAGAGGGAAAATACAGGCTTATCGTGTAGACAGCCCAGTGTTTCCAATCTGCAGGAAGTTTTATAAGTTGGCAGTAATGTGTAATTGCACCGCAGCTAGCCTAATTACGTGTCTTGACAATGCAGAGAAAGTGCATTATTTGAGGGTGAAGTGGTGGATATTAGGGAGGAGACAGGCTGAGAGGTGTACGGTTCTTAAATAGTTCCCTCACGCAAAATGTACAGTTCACTCTTGTTTTTTTTTTAGATTTTTGTAAAGGAATGATTTTTAAGAGCCGAGATAAGTTTTTTGGGGTAGAAAATGTGCGCAATAACACCTTTTCAACCGTTTCTTGTCTAATTCATATCGCAGAATTTGTTGGTAGTTTCAGTGCATTTTATTCAGCTTATTTTTCCAGCATTTTTGAACCATCATAGCTTCCCAAATAAAAGACCCACCAACAAGAAAATTTCAGGTCTGAAAAACAATTTTAACTGAACTCAGATCAGTTTTACACCCACTCCAAATGGCACAATATAAAGCCAATCTAAAATATTTTTAGATGGGGGTTTTTTCTATAACTGACATCGACAACTTGGGAAATGTCATTGTTTAGCAAAGAGCAAAACTGAAACAGTTTAATGTCTGTGACATTGAGGAACAGATACAAGCACTGCTACCCTGTATGTTTTAACTGCTTTTACTGGAGAAAACTTCAAAAAGTGCATTTTGGGTTAACTTTCAAAACAGTGATCAAAACCATTTTTAGAATATGCAAGACCTCCATGTCAACGAGCACGCTCAAGGAGGTTGTACAATGATACTTGTACAAGTCTGCAATCAAGAGACATCTTCATGAATGGAAAAAAACTGAGGGTCTGCAACATTGGTGCAAACCACTGGTTACACTCAAGGCTGTGATTAACAGCAAAGGAACTAACAGTTTCAAAGGTCTGGAACCAGGTAAGTGCCTCATCTGAATATCTGAATACCTTTGGCATATCAGAAAAGTTCACAAGTTCAAAAGCATCTTCCATGAGGTACTGAAATGTCTGTGAATTCTGTAAACATAGAGCGTGCTCGTTAGCGTCTTTCAGTAAAGCTCAGAAACAGGCTTGGGACTCCCACCGACTGAGCCACCTGACTTTCTGTTTGATGAACAGACTTGAAATTGAAAAGATATGAAATTCTTTTCAAGTGTCATGGGACTGAAGGGATCAAAGGTTTGTAACAATCAGAAAAATTAACTCTTTTATTTTATGGCAGTTTCTTTTGTAGTTAAATAAAATGGCCTGCATTTGTATAGCGCTTTTCTAGTCCATAGGACCCCAAAGCGCTTCACACTACATTCAGTCATTCACACACACATTCACACACTGGCGATAGCAAGCTACATTGTAGCCACAGCTGCCCTGGGGCGCACTGACAGAGGCGAGGCTGCCGGACACAGGCGCCACCGGGCCCTCTGACCACCACCAGTAGGCAAACATGGGGTTAGTATCTTGCCCAAGGATATTTGGCATGCAGCCAGGATGCAGCCTGGGATCGAACCACCGACCTTCTGATTAGTGGCTGACCTGCTCTGCCACCTGAGCTACAGCTCATGAGTACAATGATGAAGAAGGATTATTCATTATTAATCTCTGGCTCTCTTCCACAGCATTTCTTTGTCCTGTCTTCCTTCCCTCAAACCCAGCTAGTCGCAGCAGATGGCTGCCCCTCCCTGAGCCTGGTTCCTGTTAAAAGGAAGTTTTTCCTCCCCACTGTCGGCAAAGTGCTTGCTCATCTGATTGTTTTTCTCTGATTATTGTAGAGTCTTTACTACAACATAAAACACCTTGAGACGACTGTTGCTTCTACGAGGGGGGTTGGTGTCGTATCATGGAAATGTGGTTTGATCTTGCTGTTTTGTGGGCTTGAGGAAATAGACAGGTTAAAGACTGAACTGTGCTATATGCTGAGCAAGTATACAGATTAGTAGATGTATACATCTGCATGCTGGAAGAATGATGCATTTCCTAGCCTGGCCAGTACCAGGCACCCATTTCTACCCACCAACTTATACAGTGGGGCAAAAAAGTATTTAGTCAGCCACCGATTGTGCAAGTTCCCCCACTTAAAATGAAGACAGAGGTCAGTAATTTGCACCAGAGGTACACTTCAACTGTGAGAGACAGAATGTGAAAAAAAAATCCATGAATTCACATGGTAGGATTTGTAAAGAATTTATTCGTAAATTAGGGCGGAAAATAAGTATTTGGTCACCTCAAACATGGAAAATCTCTGGCTCTCACAGACCTGTAACGTCTTCTGTAAGAAGCTTTTCTGTCCCCCACTCGTTACCTGTATGAATGGCACCTGTTTGAACTCATCATCTGTATAAAAGACACCTGTCCACAGCCTCAAACAGTCAGACTCCAAACTCCGCCATGGCCAAGACCAAAGAGCTTTCGAAGGACACCAGGAAAAGTATTGTAGACGTGTACCAGACTGGGAAGAGTGAATCTACAATAGGCAAGCAGCTTGGTGTGAAAAAATCAACTGTGGGAGCAATCATCAGAAAATGGAAGACATACAAGACCACTGATAATCTCCCTCGATCTGGGGCTCCACGCAAGATCTCATCCCGTGGGGTCAAAATGATCATGAGAACGGTGAGCAAAGATCCCAGAACCACACGGGGGGACCTGGTGAATGACCTGCAGAGAGCTGGGACCAAAGTAACAAAGGTCACCATCAGTAACACACTACAACGGCAGGGAATCAAATCCCGCAGTGCCAGACGTGTTCCGCTGCTGAAGCCAGTGCATGTCCAGGCCCGTCTGAAGTTTGCCAGAGAGCACATGGATGATACAGCAGAGGATTGGGAGAATGTCATGTGGTCAGATGAAACCAAAGTAGAACTTTTTGGTATAAACTCAACTCGTCGTGTTTGGAGGAAGAAGAATACTGAGTTGCATCCCAAGAACACCATACCTACTGTGAAGCATGGGGGTGGAAACATCATGCTATGGGGCTGTTTTTCTGCCAAGGGGACAGGACGACTGATCCGTGTTAAGGACAGAATGAATGGGGCCATGTATCGTGAGATTTTGAGCCAAAACCTCCTTCCATCAGTGAGAACTTTGAAGATGAAACGAGGCTGGGTCTTCCAACATGACAATGATCCAAAACACACCGCCCGGGCAACAAAGGAGTGGCTCCGTAAGAAGCATTTGAAAGTCCTGGAGTGGCCTGGCCAGTCTCCAGACCTCAACCCCATAGAAAATCTGTGGCGGGAGTTGAAAGTCCGTGTTGCTCGGCGACAGCCCCAAAACATCACTGCTCTCGAGAAGATCTGCATGGAGGAATGGGCCAAAATACCAGCTGCTGTGTGTGCAAACCTGGTAAAGACCTATAGTAAACGTTTGACCTCTGTTATTGCCAACAAAGGTTATGTTACAAAGTATTGAGTTGTATTTTTGTTATTGACCAAATACTTATTTTCCACCCTGATTTACGAATAAATTCTTTACAAATCCTACCATGTGGATTCATGGATTTTTTTTTCACATTCTGTCTCTCACAGTTGAAGTGTACCTCTGGTGCAAATTACTGACCTCTGTCGTCATTTTAGGTTGGGGAACTTGCACAATCGGTGGCTGACTAAATACTTTTTTGCCCCACTGTAGTTCACCCTCCTAGCTTACTCCCCTTAGTCCCCAAACACTTATAGCATGCTGGTCCACTGAGATGGGATGAGATAACTCACATCTGGAGCCACAAGCAGTGTCTCCATTCACTTTCACCTGAGTCACCGAGCTGCCAAGAGGATAAATACCCCTTGCTTGACTCAGAAGCTGTAAAGCTAATACTACTTCACAAAGCCTGCTACACTGGGCCTCTTTCCTTATTCATTGCTCAGTAAGTGCACAGTGGCTCAGTTAACAAGATGCAGAAAGGGAACACTGAAACTGACCAAAACCACAGGATTGCAGAACGTCTGTAAAGTCTTTCCTATCAAAACTGAAATGGAATTCCAAAGTAGCTGAGGGGGATGATAACATGTTTGTTGAACCAAACTGTTTTCGTGTAGGTCGCTTTTCACAGATGGCGCATATGAAAAAAGTTGTGATTTAGGAGAAAGTTCTCCATTATAACTGACACATCCAAGCCTCCCAGAGGAGACATTAGCAGTGCGATTCGCTCTGTGGGGGCCAACAGGCGTGAGAAATGGATGAGCGACAGGGTTTGATGGAGAGTATACACACACACACACACACATAAATGCAGTACACATGGTTGAGATTCCTCAGCAGGTTCCCTCCCTCTCTTCACATGTTGCTGGGGGATAAGGAACTCTCTTCCTCCAGCCTGAGGACTTACAGCGGCCACTTTTCACAAAACTTTTCCAATGACTAATTATAGTGTCAGGCTATCTGCACCCATTCCTGCACCCTACTGTTCCAGAAAACTCCCTGTCCTTTGCCTGTAGCGAGGAAAACGTTACTCTTCCTCTATACAGGAAACAAGTCAAAGACTCACGTCTTCCGTTTTTACTTTATTTTAATGGACGCCTCTGCGGGAGTGGAGCTGGAGCCGACAGCACGAGAAGCACTTCCCATAATGTTCCACAAGGCCCATTGCACTTAAAAAAACAATTTACCTGTGTGTTCCCCTTTGAGGGGATGTTATGTGGACAATGCATTACGTCTACATTGCGGAGTAGAAATTTTAGAGAAATGGAACAGTGGACCTAAAAAAGACACATGAAGGTACAGAGCTGAAGAGGAGTGAGTGGGAGAGGTGTGTGTAATGAGTGTATCAAACCGAAACCACCCAAGCACACTTGAGTATTAAGTCAATTTGGGGTGAGGGAAATGTGACACGGTGTTATTTTTGCTGAGCTCCAATGGGAGCGCCCGAAAGAGGTAAGAGGACTGAGCGAAGAAGTTGAGCCAAGAGGACTAAAAGTGTTTGTTGTTTTTCTTCATGTAGAGCTGAGTGGAATCTAACCTCTCTGTGCTGTTGTGTTCTCCGCAATGGTGGAGGTCCGCGGCAGAAAGTCACTCAAAAACGAAGTTAAAGGTTCAATCTGCGACTCTCCGCAGCCTGTCTCTACCCCAGTATTTTGTCTCTGGCACTGCACGCTGCGGGACGAAGGGTGTCATCTGTGTCAGACTCATAATTCAATTTGTCTGGATGACTGCTTAGCTGCAGAAGTTTGAGTACGTGTAAACAGTGTGATACAGGGCAGGGGCGTTCAAATCTAGATGCTGTACTGTGGATCAAACCCCAGCCGATTAGCCCTGCTTCCAATCAGCAGCGTGCTGACCTACTGTGCTCGCAGTGCTCGACACGTTTCACCGACTTCCAGCAACTCATTTATTAACATTATCAGCAATTGCCCGGTTCAGCGCAAGTCCATCGATGCAGACTGGAGGCAGCACGCAGGGTCAAACACAGTGCAACACAGCTGAATCATTCTTCCAGAGTTTACTCCAAGCCAAAAGACTCGGGCTGCTGAATACAGATGTAGCTGTAGTAAAACTCTGCTGCTCAAACTGCTCCAATCTCGAAATGAGCTGGTCAACGACAGCTTTTCAAAGGGATCAGCAGTATAATATAGCACCGTGTAGCTACAACACCGTGGACAACATCATGTGCAAGCACTCCAGCTGCCAACCTCACTTTACCTCCTAACTTTAATCACTGTGATATATTAACCACAACCTGTCAGCACCAGAGGTCATTAAATCAGCAAATTAATGCAATAAGCAGTACATATGTCCAAGCTAACAAATGTCACATGACCAACTCTAATGTAAATGCTTTGAGGAGGTACAGTATTCTTATTAGTATGCAAATGTATGCATCTAGGTGCTTCAGTGCAAGTTTATGTGCTCCACGGGGGAACGTGGGGAGTGTTTCTCACTCTAACATGATAGAGAGAAGCATAATTACAGGTGATTTCAACCATCAGTTTTTGACTGTTTTGCCAGAAAAGAGCATATCTGAATGAGAGGGAGACACATTACTTTATCGGCAGTAGCAAGTTAGGTTAGCAAGCTCCTTCCTTTAAGACGGGTGCAATGCAGAGACACAAACATCTCCTAATTAGTGCTGTAGTGATGTACCACAGAAAAGATATATATGTTGTCAGATAAAATACCATTAAAAAAACTCCAAAAACAATCAACTCAATACTCAGTTGAGACATCTAGTTCGGTCTATTAGCAGAGTGGAGACCTAGCGGACAGCTATCAGCTACAGCCGCCCATATTAGTATGCATGTCAATCAAAAAGAAAAAAAGAAAAAAAAAACATACATAGCTCTGTGTAGTCAATATACAGGGGGAAATATACTATAAAGGCCAGAACATTTCTTTTCATCAAGCTGTAGTAATTGCTGAAGTTGGGCCATTTATCGTGGGAGTCCATGGCGATCAACTCAAGTGACCAGTCTAGGAATTGCAGTTTTTCTCATTAATTAATTAATAGATTTTCAGCCCCGTGGATTGCTGCTTGGATTACACATATCATGTGATAACCACAATACAAGAAAACTGTGAAACTTGTTTGAGGCTTGCATTTTAACACAGTACTGACCCACACATATAGTTCTTACACACACTGGACATTCTGGACATTGTTTTCACTTCATCACTTAAATCACTTTAAGCATATTTGCACTGCACAAGACATAATGTGGATTGCACAACACTGGTCACTACATTCTTCATTTCCAGTTAATACTTGTACAGCTGCTGTTATTGTGTATATATTTATTTATATTTCTTCATACATTCTTATATAGTTCTATATTGTGTATTGTGTATTTTGTTGTACAGTTATTTTATTTTCAACTTTAATTTATATATTTTATCTTATTCTTTCCCAGTTAAATTTACCCTTCATTCTAATTTGTGTTGTACAGTTATTTCATTTTTAACCTTAATTTATATTTTATTCCTTCCTAGTTAAATTTACCCTTTTTAATTTTTCATATTTATTTCCTATCTTATTCATAGCCCTTTCCTTTTTTGTTTTCTTTAGGTCACGAGCAGTTGTCCAAGCATTTCACTACATATCGTACTGTGTATGACTGTGTATGTGACAAATAAAATTTGAATTTGAATTTAAGGCAGAGACATTCAACTGGTTAAGGTTTGGCATGATGACTGATTGGACAAAGCTGGTCTTTCAGGTGGTGGTGATAGTTGGCAAATACAACCATTTGGTACAGGATATCTTAACATTCAAAAACTGAGCCTTCAGGTTTTTCTTTAATAGTTGCAGAAAATGATGTCAGAAACTCCTAGCATCACTTGTGAATCACCTGAAGAAACCGTAAATAAAAATAAATAAACCGCCTTAACGGAAGTTATATCCAGTTCCCTGTGTAAGCTCTGAAGTCACACATACTTCTTTGTCTGGGATCTCAGCCAAACTCTGTGCTGTTTTCTTCTGCTTTTGGCCTTTTCCATACAAATTTCACTGCATCTAAACATTACAAGCTGTTTCCGTCTGTGAAAGCCTACAAATCGGTTCAAGCTGGTAGAAACAGTGTTCAATTTGTCAACTTTAGATATGTTTCAGGAAGTCTTGAGCCATGTACCAAACTTTAAAAAAAAAAAAAACACAGTGAGACCTCAGAGCTCAGTCTGATTAAAATTTCACACATGAAAATCACAAAGTCACCACTGCCCACACACTTCGAGTCACAGGGTGGAAAGATCCCTCATTAAGAAAAGACAATTTTTGTAATACTTTTGCCAACAAAACTGGACAACTAAATAATTGTCACTTTTTAGGCGTAGTCTAATAAAACCTCTGAACCACAAAGCCCCCACCCTCCAGCTTCTCTTCTACTCTGCAGTTGTTAAAGGGATGTCTGGACTAGCTACAGCCTGCCCACACATGCCTGGGATGGAGGGATGCTGCAGTAAGGCCATGTGTTCAGACCGACAGTAGTGCAGGAAAATACACAGCTCATTCTTTCATTTAAATGCATAAAAGTACAAAAAGATGAAAAGAGAGAGAAATCCTTTTGCTACAATTCAATGAAGCATCAGCTAGCAGAGTTTGCAAAGTTAGCCTGATCAACACTAGACACAAGCAGCTTGTCTTGGTGCATTACTTCCTAATATGAAGTGTATTTACTAGTTCTCCTGTTTACCTCACAGGCATTTTTCTGTTAACTCTGACTTTTTACAGAGAATCAGAGGACACGCGTGTGAAGACATAGTAATGACATTGTTATGTTACCCTTTTAACTGACTGAAAAGGATAGGACAGTTTTAGATGTGTGTCGTGCTGCATGATTAGGCACCAGCTGCAGAAATATCAAGGGTAGCAGTGTTTCTTATTTGTGACAACAGACAGAGTGTAGCAGAAACCAAGTCTGGTGTTGATTTTTCAGACTAAATATATTGAATTCTGAAAAGGAAAATGATCAATGGCAAATCAAACCAAAGACACCAGAGAAGTGTGCAGAAAGTCTCAGTTCCTCTAACAGCCACTTGAAGCTGAAGAGTCAACCCTCATAGACTCCCAGGTTAAAGTGTTCAACTTTACAGCAACTAAAAAATGTTTACAGGCTAGTACAAAAATATTTATTGTCATTTCCGGACAGTTTCCCCCTTCATAACAAGTGTGTGTGGGTGAATGAATAACAAACATACCAAACATAAATTGAAGTTTTCACAGTGCAATTAAATATGAATTCTATGCAATGATGGAAAATTATGTTAATTTGTGCACAGGGCAATGTGAATGTATACAATAAAATGGTGCGCTGTCACAAAAGACCAAAAGAGGAAGATTAAAAAGAACAAATATGTATATGTTACTGTAACTTGATTCCAGCTGTTGGTATCCTGTTAACTGTTTGCAAGTTACAAAATGGTTCAAAGACACTAAATGCATTCATGTAAGTAACCTGATAAAAGCTTTGCTTTTATGGGAGTGTTATATTTTCCATTTTCCATATCTAAGACTCACTTAGATATGGTCCGAGTCATTTAAAAATGTACCATGAGAAGATGCACATGAGGCTTGGTGCAGATGTTCACATACTTTCCAGTGTTCCTGCTCACACGGACCTGCATATATACTAACTACATTACAAAGGGTCCAACTCTGTGTGCGCCCCCTGCAGCAGAATTAGAACAGAAAGGTGTTGTCTACAGCTGCTGGTAGGCATGTCTACAAAGGAGTGTAATCCCAAGCTTAAACAGCACACACCCTCAGACACGACCTGCCTGTGGAGTTTAAACACTGGCCTGTTTTCAGTCTGTGTCCCCTCTGAATGTTAGAACAGCAGTTTGGACCCATAATGATACACTGCACATTAAAAAGCAACCTAACTGCTAACAATGGTCCAGGACGCAGTGCAAACCTACTCAAAGTTTGCAGCAGTAATGCAGTACATTACTAGCTTTACTGGATAGTAAGATATGCACTACCTACCTTTGGCTCACCAGTGCAGTGAAGTGTATGCTGATTAGAGCACAAATCAAGCAGCGGCATTTAAGATTTCATGTTGCAGGGCAGATCTGGGGCTGCTTGGCAGGCTCTGTTTTTGCTCTTTGTATGTGCAAAACCTATGATCTCAAGCCAGCAAACAACTATGTAACCAGCCACTTCCACCATCTCTTCCTTGCTCTGCAAACAGCTGATTATCAGCAGATGCACCTCAGGGACAACGGTGGGATTCAGGGACACAAGGTAGCTGTGGAGGATCCAGCCAAATTGTCAATAACATATAATGTGGGTAATTAACGGTATTAGTTTCACACAAATGTAGTGGGCCCACCCAGCAGCTGGAACTGTGTGAGATGTGAGGCACAGGGCCTGCTTTAGTGCCATCAGAAGAATAATAGTGGGACATATACATCAGGGTACTTTGCCACATTCAATACGTTACAGCATTCCACTTTTACTTGCTCCTTTTGCCATCCAAGAAAACCTTTCAAACTCTGACTAGACTGCGCCATAAAATGTGAAGCGAGGAGGACCACCAACATAGTGAAACCCTTTAGAGGGCTGGGTCGCTGGTAGTTTTTTACCCCCAACCTCCCACAGTTAGTGGATATTGCAGAGTTTTACAGTCCGGCCACATTAACCTTGTTGATGTCTGGGGAAATGAGACAAAGTAAAGCACAACTATGGAAACATTGATCCCAGTGGTTTGGTGTAGAGGTCAACACTGAGGTAGATTTTGTGATACTGCTTCTTCCTGGACAGTATTGTAGCTGTTTTTTATGTCAGACACTGACACATGCTTGGATATCCGAAAAGTAATAATTAAATCAAAGAAGAAAAAAACACCACCAAAAACTTTAAGGTTCTTACAAACATCCGCTGGTGATGTGACATTCATGTTTTGTTTTTTGTCTTGCTGGCTAAAACTAAAACATTAGATAGAGACCACCATTTGACCCTGAAGCAAATGACAAGATGTCTTCTGGTGTGACTTTTCCATACTGCATGTCCTCCTTTTAGACGTGTCATTCAGGGTCATTGTCTTTGGGGACTGTGAGTGGTTTCGGCCACCAAGTCTTCAGTAGTTCTACCCATACATCGCAATTCTCACGCCTTATCTGCAACCGGTACAAGTCCCATTCATTTTCTCATCTCCATTCATGGTGCAGTCCCATAGGAGGCCTATTATCCATAGAAGCGTGCACATTTTCCACATTCAGTGGAAAGCATGTTTGTGCTTCATTCTAGCTGTCCAGGATGCCATGGAGGGCTGCTGGGAACATGATTTTCTTTCAAAGCTTCAGTTGTGGACAAACGCAGTGTGGACAAAGGATGTCCACACTGCGTTTATCCAGGTGCTTATATTGTGGATGGTGTCACCATCACTGGAAATGATGAATCCAGGATATTTGAACTCTATCACTCTGTTCTTCATGGCTTGTTTATTGGTAGTTATTGCCCCATTGACTTAAAGTGTTCACAACACTGTCTCTGAAGTTGTCAGTGACCACGACAACACCATTGTGATTTGATTGATCACCCCTGTAAAACAGCTTGAATTGGCTCGCTGACTTTCCTCACAGCAGCCTATAGTGATGAACTGTAAGTACCATCAGCTACGTAAAGAGCATTTTATGCTCTTTCAGCTCATTGTTTCACTTCTTATCTTTCTACTAACAAGCCTCTGATAAATCCACTGTACCCTCACTATGCACCACTAAGCAGCAGAGGGGCATGGCTAGTTGATCTATAGCTGGTAAACAAAGTGAAATACTGAGGTACAGTGGCGACACGAATCTGGAACTCAGTGCATATCTTGGGTGGTGAAATAACAGAACCACTACTTTTAAGTCAATATACATTTAGCCAGGACCACTCTAGTCAATTGGAGACTAATATTTCCATCTACAGTAATTGTTTTCTTTTGATAGCATGGCTCTGCTCGAGGACCTCCCTGCCCTGAAACAAGCATATATGAAAAGAATAAGGCTGTGAGAGCAACAGTAAGACCTGAATATATAACACAGTACACATCAGTAACATGAGTAATTGATTAAGTCAGATACAGAGCATTGAGTTGGGGTGAAGGTGGACTGCAAAGTGGCTTGCAGAAGCGAAGCAATTTTATAGAGGCTAAAGCAGTTGTACTAATGTTGTGTCAAAAAAGAAAAAATTCATTATTTTTCAAATTCAATAAAATTAATTTCAAGCAGTAAAAAACGTAAATTAAAACAATCGAAAAGAAATTGTTACTGATAAATCAGGAGATTGCTGCTTAGGACATCAGTGTACTCCTAGGTACTTTTTTCAGGGATCTTCCTAAACTCACACTAAAGCTGTTCCTTTCTCCCATGACTCTTCTTTCCCCTCCCCATCTTTATCTCACATCCAGATGTCAGTGTCATTTCTTGATTTCTAGGCAAACTGTGATTTCTGCTGCATCTCTGCTGCCTCTGGACAGTGTCTCTGGTGGGAGTCAAGCCCCATCCTGTCTCTGTGGGAACCCAGCAAGTGGCGATCCGCATTCCAGGAGATAACTTCATGGGAAAACCGATAGCAGGTCTTTGTGATACAACTCCAAAACAAGTCTGATAACATAGTGTAAATACGAGACTTCAAGACAGCTTGATTCCATCAACATGCAGTTTTTTTTACACTGACAGCCTCTCTGAAGAGGTACAGTAACCCAGGCATCCATCATAATTACAGCGCAAGCTTTTAAGTTTACACCCACGTGCTGATTGTTTATAGAGCAAAGGCATTCCATTTGTCATGTCGGTTTAATAGGCTAGCATGTAGGTCGGAGGAGGCAGCGTGTTGTTTTTTGGCTGATGCAGTAATCGCCTTTCTTGGAATACACTTCCAAACATTACTCATACGCAGACTGACTTCAGGAGTTCACAATAAGTGCCGAGGCCAAGTTGGCAACAATTTGGTAAGGAAAAAAAAGTATTTCCGTAAACAGCTTACCAGTCCCCAAAAAGCCAATGGGTGGGCGGGGGCTGGATCATCCGCAGCTCCACTAAATTATGAAATGAAGGGAGTTTGTTGTCCCAGAGGTGGAGAGGAAATTGCACTAATAAACTGCTCTGGGACAAACAGAGCCGAGTCATGCCTCAAATGCAGCATGCTGGAGTAAACAGTAAAGTGCATCTCAGGGTAGCAATCTGAGGTGCAGTGTTTGGTCTAGCTGTAGCGCGAGCTTGAGTGTGTGTCTGTCTAACAAGCAGTCAGGGAGTCTGTCATCTGAATGGGGCTCTGTCTCGCTTCTCTGGGGGTTGAATGAAAGTCAGATATAAGTGAAGGTAGAGGTTGGGGGTTAATCTCCTAGGGCCAGGTGGTCACTTTTACGGGTCAAGGCTCAGAGTCTCTCCAGGCCTCAGGGGTGGTGGTGGTGGTGAGGAAGGACTCAGAGGGATCAGGGTCAATGGTTTGCATGCTTGTGCAATGCTGCACTTTAATCTGGGCATTAAAAAAACAAAAACAAACAAGAGCTCAAGAGAGAAATACTTTTTCAATGCATTTTGTGCACTACAGATTTTAGGCAGAATCCTCCCCAGTGCAGATAAGAGAAAAAAGCTTAAATGGCAGCAGACTATACCTCCAAATGAAACCTGCCATCAGAGAGTTACATGTAGGAAACTAAATGCAGAGAGTGACATGGAAGGATATCATTAAGATGTGATTACACAGAGAAGGTATGGCAACCCCACACCGCCCCTGCAAACACACAGCAACCCCAGCCTCCACACACACACACACACAGCCTCCACCATTGGTCTGAATCTACACATTGCTCACACATGCTTCTGGTTCCTGGCAGCCCGCCACTCGCTTCTCTCTCTTTCCCTAGCACAGGAAGCCCAGCAGGCAGGCCAGAGGAGAAGCCTGCCGAGTGCTTGCCGAGGCAGTCAGAGAGCATGGATCAGCAGAGCCAGTCTGGACAAAACCAGGGAAGTAACCCTGGCCTCCAAAAAACAACAATGTTTCGCACTGCATCAGTCACAGAAGCTTCTGGGCCAGACTGTGAACAGTTGCCACATAACAAGATGAATTGTAGGGTCCAGTGAGGCGGAGTGCACGAAGACAAAAGTTCAGATTTGGGGAATGTTAGTTTTAGAAGTGGATGGAAATATTTGAGTGTTTAAGAGTCCCTTATTCCCCAAACCCCATGGTTCCACTAAATCCAGTTACTTCTCCTCTGTCTGCTTGACCCATGCAATCTATCAATTTGTTCATTCAGTAACATACAAATGAAGCCTTCAGTTTTAAACCTGAGCAAACTAACAATTCTTCTTTTAAGGCAGAATAGGCTTACAAGGATTTGCAATTCGGACCAAGTCAGGTTTACTTATGGTATCTGAGCATTAAACTGTTGAAGGAAAGTAAGAAAAATACAATAACAAACAAGTTGGGACACATCTTAAATATAAATAAAACAGAATGCAATGATAAAAAAAGTTCACAACAACAATTGTTTCAAGGCACTTCACGCTGTAAAGTGAGGAGTCCTAACACAGTCCGAGAACCCCTCAGATATGATCCCCTATCAATGAGCACGGCCTTTTAATGGGAAGAAACCTCTGGCAGAACCAGACTCAGGGGGTGGCGGCCATCTGCCTCAACGCATTTAGGGGTGAGAGGAAAGAGAAGCAAAAAAGGAAACCATAGGAATACAGGACAGGACACACACTGTGGGAGAGACAAGACAAAATTTAATGATGTGTGGCAGTGGTGTATAAACACATGGGGAGTGAAAAGATGTGAGTGCAGAAGAAATACTAATAGTGCATCATAGGAGGTCTGTCAGCAGGCTGAGCCTACAGCAGCAAAAGTAAGGAATGCCTCGGGGCCACCTGATTGAGCTTCAACTGAAAGCTTTATCAAAAAAAGCAAAAAGAAAAGCCCGAGCCTAATCGTCTCTCTCTGCTTTGGGGTCCTTAGGGACTAGTAAAGCGCTATATAAATACAGGCCATTTACCATTTACCATATCAGTCCCAAATCCAAACTGGGAGCTGGTTCCACAGCAGAGGCCTCTGCCTCCCATTCTACTTTTAGATAAGATAAGATAAAATAAGATAAAACTTTATTAATCCCTCGGGTGGGTTCCTCTGGGAAATTCTAAAGGAACTCTAAGGACCACAAAAAACCCACAGCCTGAAAGCAAAGTGCTCTATTAGAGTAATATGCTGCAAGATATTTAAAATACTGTATGATGAGGATGATTATTTAGGAATTTGTATGTGAGAAGAAGGATTTTAAATTTAATTCTTCATTTAAGAGGAGGCCCAATGTAAGGTAAATATGACCTTGTTTCCTAGTTCCTCTCAGTACAATTGATGGCATCAATTCAATTTCCAGCTGCAGCATGTTCTAAAAGTGTCACAACCTGCCAAAGACCAAACAATAGTAAAAAAAATTAATTAATTAAAAACTAGCACATCAACTTAGTGAAACATTCAGCATCTTAAAATCCAGATGTTTCCCTCAAGAGTTGGTCACAATCAAGACAGATTCAATAGATTATGAAAAATAAAGAATGAGCACTGAATTTATCAGAAAATATAACGCAATACTATTGCATAAGATGTGTGTGACAGAACATTAGGCATTCAGGAGTAGACACAGGGTCCTACAACTAGAATAAGATGAGGAGTGGAGGGAAGTCGAAAGTACGCACACTGCAGCCACTAAATGACAATCCTACATAACATGAATTTTTAATGCTAGGAGCAGATCACATTAAAAACTTATGCTCAAGATGAAGCTTTATAAAGTCATAAAAAATGTACGTCAGCAAGGTGCCCCACTCCGCCCCCTTCCCATCCAATAAAGCTATTTCAGTCTAAAAGTAGGCCATAATTGATATAGCTTGACTTGCTTGACTTGCTTTTAATACAGTCTTAAACTAATGTTAAACTAATCTTACACTAATGTATACCTACATAGTTTTCAGGCATCTGTATTAACTGATGGTCCCACTTTGAAACCAGCTCAACCCTGTAATCAATTGGAATTGACTCTTACAGCAGTACTGCATTTTGTATGTATGCATGTAGATGTTGAAACCAACACCACTGACATTGCATTTTATTTACTAGCAAACCCCTGCCCATAGCATGAGTGATAGGAAACACAGAAATATACTTACATATGCCATGATCATTATAGTATGTGAGTAAACTCAATTGAGTTCTCTTAAAATGTAAATTGGGCCATCCACTGCTTAAATCACTGTGGCTCTTTTGAATTATTATAATTCATTATTCCCAAGTTGTTCCAAAAGTTCCTTTAAAAGACTTCAATTAGTCCAAAATGCCACAGTGAGAGTACTGTTAGGGACTAGAATGAGAGAGCAGATTTCTCCCACATTAGCTTTGCTAGAATGGGAGACAGAACCTTCAGCTTTTAGGCCCCCTTACGTGGAACCAGCTCACACAGTTTGGTTTTGAGAGAGAAGACACAGTCTCTACTTTTAAGACTAGGTTTAAAACTTTTCTGTTTGATAAAACTTATAGTTAGAACCATCCCTTAGTTATGCTCCAATAGGCCTCCTGGGGGCTTCCAAAGGTGCAATGAGGGTTTCTTCTTTTCCACAGTGTGTCTTTTATCCTGTCTTTGTCCCTTTACCACCAACTGGTTGTGGTAAATGACTGTCCCTTCCCTGAGCCTGGTTCAATAGGAGGTTTCTTCCTGTTAAAAGGGATTTTTTTTTCCTTCCTACTGTCACCAAATGGTTGCTCCTGATTGTTGGGGGTTTTCTCTGTAATGTTGTAAGGTCTTCCAACTGCAATTTACCGTAGTTTGAAAACCCTACTATAACTGTTGCCTCAGGTGCCTTGAACTGAAAGTTGTTTCGATTTGGCACTAAATTAAACTGACTGAAACTGACAGGGATAATATACCGAACGGGTGCAGTTCAGTGCAAATGAGCTATTAGCATTGTTTGGATGTTCTTGTTCTACCTATAAAATTTAAGTACACAATTAAACTTTCTCCTCATCAAGAACAGAAAAAGAGCAGGTTTCACACCCACTACCATCACACAAACATCCCCCAGCCACTTCTCCTCCAGTGACGTCTAAAGCGGTTATTGATATTGACTGTTGAAGAGGGAGATGGCAGTGTCACCTCCATGTTTCTGAGTTCAGGGAGAGGACACAGACTCTCAATGAGCTGCTAGCTGACCCAGACAACCCGCTGTACCGCTGCTCACCTCTTCTTCCTGCAAACAGTATATCAGAAGTCTATTTCTTGACTCATCGAGTTTGTAACTATTTTCCCATTTCCCTTCCTTTCTCACTAACTCTTTCACAGTTTTTTCTTTTCTTTTTGTAGATATCCTCAATTGACAGAAAAGAGATGGCCAGTTCTTCCTCTGTTTTCCTCCTACTCCAGCGCACACCCTTTGCTTTCATTTGAAGCACAGGGTGGAGAGCAGGAGTTGGCTAGACTTTATGGGTGGGTTTCATGTAACTGAAACTGGTGCAAAGGGCTCAGAGTTGCACTCGTTTCAGTTCTGCTAATAGCTCATTGCAGCGTAGTCATGCATTTTCCCTGATACAGATGACAGAAAAATATGACTGACTTCCAAAGTTTTGCTGGACCCCGAGGATCCCATTCCTGTTTGTAATATATATATAAAAGCCAGAAAAGTGTTTTTTATAGATCTGAAATATTTTAGAGCTTTTCCAAGATTATAACCTGGACAAATGGAAACTAGACCAAGGCCTCAGCATAGCCTCTACTTCATATGATACTGATTTGCACAGAGTGAATGCTCTTTTTAGCGGTGCAGCTGGCTTTGTGCCATTAACTGAGAGAGACAAGAAGAAGAAGCTGGTCATTACATTCAATATCAATTAGTGTTTGAAAAGGAGGTTTTCAGATTTTGTGTGCGAGAGAAAAAGAAGCTCTGAAGTCACTTTGGAATAAAGCCTTTTCTGAACATCAGTGTGGTTATTATTCAGGAGAATGGGGATTTTTCTTCCTCTCCTCCCTATTGCAGCACTGAGAATAGGAGACTTGAATGTGTGCTCCCAGTTTTCAAAGTATCAAAGCGTTAGCATAATTACTATTTCAAGTAGAAGAGACCCAACTGTTTCCCCCACTCCTCTCCACAATTTCTCGTGGAAAACTTCAAAGGCCTTTCGTCAGTATTCTTTTTATAACCCAGTTTTTCCTTTGCCAGTTAGACAAAAGGAGCAGACACCAAACCGAGGATGTGAGTACAAAAACAGGCCAGGCGGTCAATTGCCGAGCCACGGATCTAACATATCTGTAAGATCCATCACACGGGCCCTGATTGGGTTACTCAGACCCCACAAATTCCCCCCGAGGAGGCCAAGTGAGACGGAAGAGGAGACGATTTAAAAATGTTGTCTTTTCCGTCTTTTATGTAACGGCGGTCACTACTCTGTCGGGGAGGGTTGGGAAGCGTATTGAAAGCCATGACTCAGTTCAGATTCAGTCCATCATGTGAAGGGTAACATTTTCTGAACGAGTGAGTTGAGAAAGTGAGATAGCGAGCTGGGGTCAACGGGGCCAAGATAAATGTTCTTCCTCCCATCTTCTCCCAATTCATTCTCAGAGCACGTGGACTTTTAGTGCCAAGGACAGCAGCGTTTATCCCCCTGTCACCTCCCACCCCCTAATCGTTATCTCTCCATCCTGCCTCTCTCGCTGGCACTGCCCGGTAAACACAGGCCCGAGCAAACAGAAGCAAGTGTTACCTTCGATTTCTCTCACGGACAGCCATCGCCCCCTTCTCCAATCCGATAATAAACCCTACTCCTCCTTTTGCTTAATTGCTTCTGGGCTCATGTCAGAGGCAAGAGTGGAAAATTCCACAGCGGTAAGATAACTTCACTCCTGAGCTGCGTCATTCCAAATTAAAGGCATGTGTGGAATTTCATGCCAGAGCCCTGGGAAAGAAGTAGATGATGGAAGCAGAGGGTGAAGATGTCACAGCGAATAAAGGAGAAGGAGTGACAAAAAGAAGCAGTTCACCGCCACTTGTCCCTGTGCTCCTGCTTTCCCTCCCTGACTCCTCTCTCACCTCGCCTTCCACCGCTTTCAATCCCCCGGTAAGTTCCTGGAGAATAAAGGCATTATAGAGTCTCAAACCCAACTGCACATGCCCCAAATGCCTATTTAATCAAAAGAAAATAAACGCGGCCAAACGCACACACTGGTGTCTGCATAAGTTAACCTGCCTCGCCGGTCGAAAAATTAAAACCTGCTGTTGGCGTGTGGAGGTTTCTGGCTCGTGTCTCTTTACCCTTACGTCTGCTACCTAAACACAGCAGAGGAAGGCACGCCCTGCTCCGACTTCAACTTTGAGAAAAATGGAACCAAAAGTAAATATCTCCCTCGAATCGAATTTTTATCATTTAAAATTTCGATTGTGTTACATAATGTTTGTTTCGCATTTATGCATTAGATATTGAAATGTGATTTTAAAAAATCATCTGTTTTGGCTGCCTAAAATATGCTAAATGTTTCTCAGCACACTTCAGCTTCCCAGCACAAACTGATTTTCCAAAGATTCCTGACTGCTACATTTGTACAAACCCTCCATCTCTGGCAACAATGACTTCTGGGGCATTCTTTGAACCACAGTGTGCCTCTTGATCCAGAGTTTTTGGGGCTAAATTTTTGTGGAGAACAGCCTCCATCGAGGAAAAAAGCATTAACATCGTGCTGCTCTCTGCCCATATGGCTTCTTCTTCTACTTTGCATTATCCCAGACAGGGCTATCATTTTACCAAATGAATCCCCTTAGAGGAAGGGTCTGTCTCTTGCGGGCCCCTAGTCAAGCTCAAGTCCCTCCTCTTACTTCTTTTCCAAGCCTGTCTCTCCTTTTTTTTTTTCCAGCCACAGTAAACTCATAATTAACCTTCTTCATACAAATGGGAAGATGTGTCTTCATTTAAAAGACTCCTGGGTCAGAAAGTATAATATTAGATATGCAAAGCGTAAACATCATTACGCTTAAGACTGAAATGACAAATTATAGGAGCTTGACCCTTTGTTGCAGCCTATTGACATTGCTATAGGGCAGGATACAAGAGCAAATCATGCATAAGCTTGATCACTGCTAATAAACCGAGACATGAAAGTATATTGACTTTATTGCAATTTTTAAGCGTTTAGAGTTATTACTCTTATTGCAATAAAGTCAATGACTATGTCGTAGTAATGAATCACTCCATGTTTTAGGTGCCTCAGTGTTATTGCACTGAGGCACCTAAAACATGGAGTGATTCATTACTACGACATAATCATTAAACAGCAATGAGCCTACGCAACACATTTTAAAACTGCTCATTATTGCGTGGCATCTTTCCCTAAAGACACTTAAAATGTTCAAAATTGTAAAAAAAAAAAAAAAAAAAAAAAAATAGAAAGAAAGAAAAGAAATGCAGTTAGGCTGCAGAGTGTTACACTGCAGGGCCGCACTGTAGGTTGTAGTTTCTCAAGGGATGCTCATCAGTATTTTGTCACAGAAAGCCAAAGACAATAATGACAAGACTGATGAAAGTTTGCGTTCACGCTTCTGCATGGGACTGTTTAAAGTGTAGCTTATAGGTAGTTTCTGATACTTAGTTCTGATTGGAATGGATATCAATAAATGTGCACAGAAATATCACCAAATCTGTGTGTTAATGTGCGCCCCTCCTCCTGCACACAAAATATCTGTAACTGAACTTTTTTTTCTATCAAATTTGACAGAATTTACTGTCATTTTTAAAAACATGAAATACCAATAAAATTAGAAAAGTAGACTGCGAATTAACATGTCAAATGTATGTCTGCATTATTGTAGGGTCTACCTTACAATATAAAGAGCCTCAAGGTGACCGTTGTTGTGATTTGGCACTGTATAAATAAAACTGAATTGAATTGAAATGTAAAATAAAACCTCAGAAAGCCAGGCCGTCATCAAACTTGGAACATTTGCAGCTGAGAATTTAGTAAAGATTTATTTACCAAATATTTGGAACCATTAGAAATGCAACAGGAATGTATAACTTAAAAAAAGAAAGATAGAATGCCAAAGGCCCATCCTGCATGAGTTAATATCATCGTTGATATATACTGTTAACTGTTCAAAATATTTTTTCTGTTATTTGTAAAGTTTTCTCTACCTCATACGTAGGCTTGTGATGGGTAGGCACTCCTAAATGTGATTTTGAGCAGTGTTCAACATTTAGCTCTGTTCTCAGTCTGTTTCCTAGAATACTTTAAGACTTTAAGAAGTTTGACCCTGTGGAAAAAAACAATATTCCATCTGCTCTGTGATATAAAGGATTTTCAGCCCATTTCTGTACTTTTGAATATATTACAAAGCAATCGATTGTAGGCGAAATTAAGCAGAACTTTAGATTAGGAACAGATACGGCTTTGAGAAATGGGTTAAAAATCCTTTTCATCACAAAGCCTGCAGACTATTTTATTATCCAGATGGCAGAGAAGGCTTGAGATATCTGGAAATAAGTGTTGACTAAGTTTTAATATGTAACATATTTCAAGAAAGACCCTGTTTAACCCTGCTATCATCAAGGCTTTTCATTCTGTCCAAAAAATAATTCAAGATACAAGTTCATAAGCTGCCTAAGGCCGACACTTTTTTCCCCTCAGAGTCTTCTTTAATTTATTTCCAACTAAGTGTGAGTTCTTATCTGGTCCTGTCCTCTGGATTCTTACTAATGTTTAAATGTTTTAATTTATTGTCTCGGATCAAAAACCTTTGATTTTCCATATCAGGCCCTTAATTTCATGTCACAGAGGAAGTTCTTAGCTACCAAAATACCGTTGATCAAATAGGATAATTCTAATCAAACATGATAGGCCGGATCATCTTATTGTACTTCTCTAAACTTGCTGAATAACAGAGAGCTTAATAACTTCACACCGTTCTGCGAAAACAAATTAGAAAAATGAGAACTGTTTGCTTTTTTTGTTTTGTTTTTAACAAAAAAAAAACAAGACTTCATCTCATCCTCAAATTCCCTCCATGTGGCGTTCTCCAGGATTCACTTCTTGGTACTATTTTATTCTTTATTCATACTCCCTGTTGGTCAGATGACCAGTGGGTAAAATACATATTTCCTCCATTTATCTGGCTTATCTTTCTCATATTAAATGCTGTGTATTGTACAGTTTTGGCTTATTGAGTCCAAATTTTAGATCTTTTTATTCAGATACCCAAACATGAGTCAACGCTTGGACAAAAGTCTTAATAACCTGTGCTACAGTGTCAGCTTTATGTTGGCATACAAATCACCAGCGTGGTACATGATGCTTTGTCCAGCTCAGGAAATCAAAAAACCTTAAAATGTGTCAAAAAATTAAAGTGTGCCTGTAAAAGGCCTCTGAAGAACTTGGCTTAGCCAAAAGGACATCTCCTTCCAGCTTGTTCAAAACTATAATACATGAGATACTTTGTGTAGGATTTGAGTCTAATTTTGCTAAATAGCAGTAGGATCAACACCTCTAGATCAGTCCACTGATCCAAACAGGGACATTAGGAAATTACATTTCTGATTATTAACTGATTATAAAGATTGTGTGGTCTGCAAAATGTTTATCGTAATGGTTCTTTAATGCATTAACATCAGCGTTATCTGGTTGTTGACCTTCTGCCTGACAAAACTATTATTAGGATCCATCCCTGGTCACAGTCCACTAAAGGAATCAAAATTAAACAAAATACGTCAAAACAAAGTGGACGGATTAAACAAAGCATAGGTCAATCATTCTGGTCAGCCAGCCAGACTATCACCCAATCAGCCAGCCAGTCTCCCATGTCAGTGGGCTGTTACAGATGCTCACTAATGAGCTGGGAGTCTGTGATCCAGTGGGCCTTACTGCATTCCACTAGCTCTAATAAGACCTCGTCCTGCTTTGAGAGCTGATAGCGGCTTTATTAACCACACCATGAACCTGCACAGGAAGCCGATGGGGGGGTTTATTTGGATTTTATTACGCAATAGGAACTAGGGCCAGTTTAATTGGAGCCAACGAGGAAAGTGGGAGGAGGGGGAGAGGAGAGGCAGCAGTCCGTGTTTCATCTCTGTCTTTTTCCGCTGTTGCTCCTGATTTTGAGGAAATCAGAGGTGGAGGCGAATGGAGAGATGAATAAAAATATGCCTCAAAAATAGGATAATACTCCCGAGGATGACTTTCTGTTTGTTCCGTTTCTCTCATTCCTGCACAGCAAACCTCAATCTTGCTGTGCCGATGGCAGACATCACGAGCTTTTTCAGGCAAAAAGACTTGATGTGTGACACAAGCAGGCTCCTGTGATACTTTTCAGATGTTTTAGGAATTTGGGTTGATTCTAAGTATGGATAGCTCCAAAGTTAGTCAGGGCCTATATTTATCCAACCTCTTGGAGTAGACTTTTCATCACCTCAGAGTGCAAGAGGTGATACAAGATCTGCAGTTCTAATTTTAGCAGCAGAGATAAATGTGAGGTGACGGCTCTGTATCCAGATGCTAGCATTGATGCTGCGATGACAAAGATACAGTATTATTGTCCTAGTTTTGTACTCTCTCAGAATAAAAGATTGATTTCTGTCTCTTGATGCACACTCAACACATCTGGATAGGTTCATGTGACACTGTGGGGGTGTGACTTAATTCTGGGTCCCATGGACAATCCATAGACACAATACTGGTCTATGTGTAGCTGCCAGCAGAGCCACTCGGAGCTAAAGCTGAAATACAAAGCTGTCTTTGTGGCTTTCGCCCTCACATATTGTCCTGAACTGAGCCCACCGAGTTAAGTGCTTGTTTCCGTCTTTTTCTCGGAGCTTCTCCACCTTCCAGGGAAAATACTCTGATTTACAAAGTCACAATGTAGCAATTAGTCAAAATGTGATTAAGAACAGAAACTGATTTGGCATGCTGTCTAAATATACAATTTCAATGAAATTACAAATCAGCAAAATACAGTGAAGCTAACGTAAGAGAGCATTTTGGATGGAATTATCTGACAAATATTAAGACTTGTTGTGTGTTCAACAAGTTTGTGCTTCAGTTTTGGTGAGTACAAATCTCTGGCTCTTCCACAGTGTGGCTTTTGTTCTGTCTCTCTCCCCTCTCCTCCCACTGGTCACGGCACATGGATGCCTCTCCCCAAAGCAAGTTCTGCCAGAGGTTTCTTCCTGTGAAAAGGGAGTTTTTCCTTCCCACTGTCACCCACTGTCACCAAAGTGCTTGCTCATAGGGGGTCGTCTGATTGTTGGGGTTTCTCTGTATTATTGTAGGGTCTTTACCTTACAATACTGACACCTTTGAGGTGACTGTTGTTGTGATTTGGCGCTATATAAATAAATAATAACTATTCATAACTACTACTGCTAGTTTGCAAAAATTAGCAGATATCTGTTTCAGTTTGTCCAACTATTGCTTCCTAGTATTAGCTGATACTCCAACTTAACATAACACTCCACCCGCTTGTCCAAATATGGTATCTTCTGCCAACATCCCAAATTGATGGCCAGAACAATAACATTGAAGCGTAAAGATTCAGAATCCAAAAAGCAAGGTGAAAGGTTAGAGTTGGAATTTTGTTTTTGCTCAGGTTTTAAGTTAAAAAACAGTGCGCTTGCTTTCCTGTTTAATCCCCTATTTTCTGTACTTGAAATCTTTAAGTGTTTTTCAAAGAGACCACAAAATCCAAATTTTTCAGTACATTTTGTAGCTTTATAAACCACAAACGGGGATTTTTCTTAGCATAAATAAAGATATGTGGCAAGTTAAATGTAAGTTTTCAAGCTTTCTGAAGATAAGATTGCATGGACCTCCAATCATGAATGGGAAAGCAACCTTAAAACGTCAAATGTAGCCTTAAATAGTCATTAGGTTCCGTGTGGCATCCGCATGGTTATCCTTCCTCTAATACCGGGGCCCTTCCCTACTCACAGCTCCTACCAGCAGCCTGATGGTGAGTTTGAACAAGCCTTTCTCTGTGGGGTGCTGGGACAAGCCTTGTTTTTAGTCTGTCTCATTTCATTTCCGTTGCTTTTTCTTAAGCACAGATCTCCAATTTGTTCTTACTGAAATACAGTGAGGCAGAAAGAAAAAAAAAAACACTCCAGTATTTCAAGAATTTACTAGCCACCTACCAGGGACATCTGAAGTTAATTGTGCATGAAGGAGTAGAATTTTAAAATGTTTTCCATAGAAGTGAGACACGCAGAAGCCTCGTGGTCTGCACTGCCAGAGTAATACCGCTTAAGGAAAACAATCTTTTTACAGTAAGAATGAATGAAATACAGAGCCTTTGATTGGAAAAACAATCGAAGAAAGAGGAGCCCCCAGTTTGAGATTATAAAAACAGAGCTGCTGAATTGTATCTTTATGATTTCCTGGAATGAATGCCATTATGTCTGAAGGTCTAGAATCCAGAAGAACCAAAAAAGGTTGAGAGTTTGACATGAAAAGCTTTTTTAAGGGTTATAATATACTGTCTATTTAGGATTGTACATACAGATTTCTTTGTGTTCAGATTATTAAATTGTACTTTTGTGAATACACCCATTTGCTTCCAGATTTTTTTCCCCTCACCTCCCTAAAAGGTAGCAGCAGCTTTGTTCCAAAGCTGAAAGGAAATATTCCAAGAACAATACTGCTGCCCGGAAGTTAAGCCCAACCAATTTGTCTCCAAATCTGTCACACAATCTGTTACTTACATCTAATGTTGCGCCAAACAGTTAGCCTCAAGTAATAAGCAGTATCAATCTTGTGCTTTTATATGATTTTGTGCAGCTCCCTTTGGAGCCACGAGTCTTTATATAACTTTGTTCACACATATGCAACAGTCCTCCCAGCACCTGTAAACAGACTTTGATGTGTAAAATACGTTGCATTCCCCTTTATTGTTGATGCTGAGCATAGCTAAGCTGCTTCCATATTTTTTAAATGCCCAAAAACAAAGCTATTAAAAAGACGTGTGATTATTAGGCTATAAAGAATCACAAGCCTTAAACTGATCATGTTTCTTGAACTGATGCTGCAAATCGTTAAAGTGAAACTGATATAGTTTTGTTCTACAGCCTCATACTCGTAAGCTTTATAGACTGCTATTTAGATACTGCTATTGCTCTCAGAGTAAACCATGAGCTTGAACTTGTGACTGTATCTGTATGGAGTGTGTATCTATTCAGCCAGGTTTGACCAGTGAAACGGAGCCAAGGCCGAAGCGAACATGCCGGCCCTCTGATAAGGCCCTCGCTGGCTGTGGTACAGACTGTAGATTAAGCTCTTATAGGAAAGGAGGAGAAATGTGGCTCATGAGGACAAAACGGGGGGGGGGGGGGGGGGCTCTGTGATCACAGCAGCGGTCCAACATTATTATCTCCACAACCCCACCACTGTACTCTCAGTCCCATCTCCACACCCACTATCTTTGGAATAGCTGTGTCTATACCCTCCTCTGGGGGCCACCCATAGCTGGCCAAACTATCTGGACAGAGTCCCAATGTTCAGTTCAGAGGAAATATCCCACACCAGGCCCTGCTGATGTGAAGATCCAGCATATTAATATATTTAAATTAAAACTGACAATTTATTTCACTTTGAATTTGTTTGTTTTTATTCAAACCACTAATAATTATTTCTTACAAGCTGTAGGCTAGTGATTGAAGAGACTTCAATATGGGTGTAAAGGATGTTAAAGCTAGACTGATGATGTTGATAATTAAGACATAATCACAAAAAAATATTTAAATTGTTAAACTAGCATTTGGAATTCCCTGTTTTCTTTATAACTACAATAATATAGGGGACAGAAACAGCTATTACACATTGTTGCCACTCTTGGTAAATCTAAGAGCTACACGCCAGAGCAACACCACCCAGGTGTTTTATTCTGTATGCAGCAGCTCAACTGAAGATGAAAAACCTAAGGAAATATGACAGCCAAGTATTCCCATCACATCCAAGTCACTGACCTCATGTGCTCGTCTACAGTTGAGGCATATCTGCAAGCCACTTTGCAACCCACCTCCATGCTTCTGAGTATAAAATACTGCAGCTCAGTATTATGAATGCTGCAGGAATAACTAAAGTATATACCTCTAAATACAATTCTGCATTTAGTAACTTCTGCTCGAGCTTTTTCCTGACACAACAGCAAACATCATGTGATAAGCTCTGGGAACTTCACTGATCACATGTATTTTATGTGGCATCTCACACGCATTCTCCAGTCATGGGGCAAAGGCACCCAGGAGAGCCTAGTGGGTTGTGTTTCCATGGATGCCCGCCTATGTCCTGTTGCCATGCGTGCATTGTGTGTTTTGTGTACCCGCGCAACAATTCATTTTTGGTCATAGCATGCAGCCACTGATCCGACCACTGCTGAATGGATGTAGCCACTCTACTGTCCAGTGAGAGAAAGAATGTGCAAACAACCACGGTCTCTGACACTCAGAGGCTTCGGCTGCCAGAAACTCTGTGCCAGGCTCCAATTAGGCAGCCCTGTGTCCTGCACTCAAACAATGGTTGTGTTGGTGGGTACAGTAAGTCCCAGCCATTCCCATACACCGTAAAGACCAAACGTACGTTACTCAGTTGGTGGCCAGTATTTTAACTCATATTATCAGTGTGGGTGATAGCTAGAGTGTACAGACAAAGTAGCAAAGTGCATTCCAGCGCTCCTTGCTCGCTCTCACCGTGTCCCATATGCAAAGCCATTCGTAGGGGTGCTGAGTGCAAAAGCTGGGAGTAAAAGGGGGCTGCTAGAACACTCGTTCCTCGAACACGGAAACGGGTGTAATGGCTTCTCACAATGTTGCAGGGACAATTCATGGAACTGCGAGGGGAAGTGGTCTGGAGAGTACTTTCTCCACGAGTCTCCAAAGGCCCTTTGTGCAGACCGTGGAGGTAAGGGGAAGGAGTGGTGCAGTGACTCTGATGGCTTGATAAAATAACTTCTGAAAGTGCTCCGAGCGATAAGACTTCCACATCAAACAGCTTGCAGTAGCACTGTGTGTTTTGGGCCTTTTCCTCTTCCAGAACTCACTGGAAGGGGCTGCTCGAGATGTTTGAGGGGTATATATTAACCCTCCTCCTCACACAAGCATGTACACAACATACTTACACTTGTATTTTTTAAACCCTCAAGACACTGTTTTACATTCTTTCAGGCCCTGAAGGTGCATTAGGAGCCAAGAAAAAGGCAGCAACATAAACCCTGGCCAGTGCCCCGAGTACCTCAGGACTTCTTGTGACGGGGCCAATCCATCTTTGATTTTTCACAAGTTATCCTATTAAAGCAAAGCCCACCATGTGCCACTTGCAAAAGCCTCAGAGGAAGGTCACTGCTGGGCAGGTTACCCAAACACAGTCTCAGTCCTTTACAAGCCAAAGCAGTCTATTACAGGGAGATGGTCACATAAAACCTGTATTTTTTTGCTGGTTGGGATGAGAAAAAAATATGATTAACCTTGACAATGGCCCGTTACAACCTTTTGGCTAGTACCCACACCTTCTATCTATCCGTGTAATTACCTCATAAAGTGTTCAATAAATGGAGGGAGTGCCATCAAAGAGAGATCTATAAATTTGAAAAAACAGTACTGTGGGTTTTATACCACCATCTGCAAATCAGAATATCCATGGCACTGACATCACACTCCTTTAAAATGAACCCCACAACACCCAGCAGTCACATTTCATCAGATTCCCCCAAGCTGTTGATTTCCCCACCCCATGCTTTTCTGACTACCACATTTCATAACCACTCTGTTGCTCCACTAGAGCACATCCATCAGTCAGAAACTCACTCATGGAAATAAACAAACTCCTCAAACCTCAAAGAACTCTGCTAGTCTGTGAGGAGAGGAAAACAGATGACCGAGATAGAGAGAGGGGGGCGTGCTGAATTTGAAAGAGGAGGCAGGGACAATGAGTGGAGTTCAAAGCAGCTTTGCTCCTTTCCTCCTGTCCATCCCGTGCCCCCCAATGGTAAAAGTGTGGACTGGTGGCAGAAGGGGAGGGGGAGGTAGTTAAAAGTCCATCCGCTCACCCCTCCGACCTCAGACGGCAATGAGCAGAAAAACAGCTGTGGGCCACTCACTCCCCACTCCTCCAACCTTGTCCCATGGGCCCGAGACACACATATACAAACACAGTCAGGCACTCTCATAGGATGTGAACCTGTAGATGCACTCCTAACACATGCACCCTACAGCGTTTTCTCTTTCCTCAAACTCACTTACACACACTCAGGTTATATAATAAGAAAGAAATATATAAATTGTGAATAACATTTACCAATTCAAGCTTAGAAAACATTTCAAGGGATGTGATTGGCAGACGTGGCACTGTAAATGGAAAACCAAAGGAAATGTTTAAGTTTTATGTCTCTTTTTGGATATTTAGTATGACAAATCAGTCAGTGGGGTTTTAATCAAGGTCAATCTATTCAGCAGACCTCACCACAGAGCTGGCTGAGTTTAGCTCCAGTAAACTGGGGAACCAAGCTGGTGGGCTGTCTTGGACATCCCACGCTAGCACCACTATGCCACCGTTTTCATCTAAAATCTTTAATTTTGACAAACGTTTTAAGAAAAATGTGGTATTCTTTGTTCAATCGCAACCATAATTTCTATCTAAATAAACAGCTATATAGAGAGAACTAAAGTGAAACTTGGAATTTTCTGCGAGTATGAAAAAAAAAATACTCCCAAATTGCCACTGGCTGTCTTAACTAAAATCAAAGCCTAAAAGTATGTATGCAATTCTTCAGCGGTATGTATTGTCTTTCAGTTTATCTTTACATTTATTTAGATTCTAAATACATTTTCCAATAGTTTTTCATTTTAGAAAATTAGTTTCTAGCATTAATTTATTACCTTTGTGCTTCCCATTAACTATGTATGAATGCTGATTCCACTGGGACCTCACTAATCATTGGGTGATGGGATTTTAGCCTAACCCCCAAGAACAAGGCTAATTTCTTCCCACACAGAAGAAGATACAGATAGAATAAAAGAAATTACTCTGACCAAATCAAGCCAGTGGTAATGACAATGGTGATTTTATTTATATAGCACACTTTGTTATATATAAACTCAATCTTCTTAACACAGATGACCAAATCATAAAAAGCTGTGTAGGTTCATTGCCTTAAGATAGCAAAATAAAAAAAATTCAACATGTGAAACACAGGAACTGAAAATTTTATTACATGTCTCTATATATTTCATCCCAAACACAAAAAAGTACAACTTGTTCAATTTAATCAGATCTCTGTGGGATAAAACGAAGTGTAAAAATAAATATATATAGCCACCTATTATCCTTCAATCTCTGTTTAGTTGGTTAAAAATATCTATTACATTAACTGCTAGCAAGATGGATAAAAAAAAAGATCAACCACTCAATGTTCTCCAAATTATTTTACTTCCCAGATGTTTTGGTTTTAGCATAACTTTAGCTTACTGCAGCTGACTAGCTTGATGCTATCAATGGCAGCCATTGATAGCATTCAAGCTAACCAGCAATAAAGGCAATCACTGTACAGTCATTGATTAAAGCCATTAAATAATGCAGGTTATTGTAATCAATACATAAACTATACTACTTAGCTTCCCTGTGTGATCTCTCACAGCAGTAGATACTATGTTTTATCCAGCTAGCTTCCACAAAACTGTAGATAGCTATTGAGAAAATGCCCAAGTCAAGAAAAAACTCAACTAAATGCACATCACTACAAAATTGCAAAGATATCATATTAGAGTTCCATCGTAGTCTGTTATACATATGGAAAATGCATCCCATTTTTGTAGTTGTTTTACAATTCAGTTTTTAGCACTTCAAATCAAGTTGTGTAAAATCAAAAAATAAGTGAAAGAAAGACATAAAAGTTTTATAGAGGATTATGTTTTTATAGGTTAAGAACTGGTTAACTTACAGCTTTCCTGAAGTGGAAGTAGATTCAGGTTCCCCAACTTTTGCTGATTATGAAATTCTCTGTATGAAAGTGAGATCAAACTGTCCCTGAACTTCTTGTATAAACCACTCCAAAAGATGAAGGGAACCGTAGATAATCACAGTATTGAACAAAGGCCAAAGTTATCTGGCGATGCTCTTCCTGTTCTTTCTCACAAAAAGCAGAAGATACTGGTTCTGCCAAGTTGACCTTGAATCCATCTTGCCTTATGCAACAGTCCATCTCTTGGTATGTTCTTCACACTCACACACTAAAATACCTGTTCCACCTGAATGGACTACAGGTATCGGGTCTTGCTAATAGAACTTCATCAATCACATGAGACAAGGACAGCTGTCATCTGTGTGTGTGGGAAGATGCCATCCGGCAAACACGGCCCTTATTACCAAACAGAAACAGAAAAATTAGTCAGGAGGGATAAGAAGACAGCAATGGTCTGTAGTCACCACTTGCAGAACCATTCCCTTTTGGGGGATTGCCTTGTTGTTGCCTCTCGAGTGCACCTGTTGTCACTTTCACTTGCACCAAAGCAGATGAAACTGATTCACAGTGGGTTATGCTTCCTAACAGAACAGATTGATATCCCTTAAGTTTAAGTGATTTTGTGTTATACTGTGATAATTAAGGGTTCCTTTATATTTAAGCTGGGTGTCTTACGACAATACTGTCCGAAAAGTTGTGCTTTATGTTGCTGTCAGAATGACATAAAGTACACTTCAGTAACAACTCAAAGTTGAAGTGTTCCAAAATTGTGTTTACTGGTTATGTAGTGTTAGAGAAAGAATAGCATGAACTTTTTTTTAGCATTACCTGCAGTTACAAAGTAAATAGGAAGAAGAGCTATTATTACTCAAGGGTTATTAGCTGTAATACAATATTTGCAGTAAAAGCACACAAAGTAGATCAAATTTTACTGTTATAAATCTGTATCAGATAAATCGGATAGTTTTTACCACTAAACCTGTAAAAATCAGATATAAAAGCTGTTTATATAAAGTTTATTCTTTCTCCAACTACCAATGGTACTACTTCTGTAACAGTTCTAACAGTCAAGTGTTTGTCCCATTTTGCTGCTTTAATTACACTTGAAATTATATATTTTCAGATAAAAACATACACACACACACACACACACACACACACACACACACAAACACACACCTCTTCTCATGTCTCAAAAAAAAAAGGAAAAAAAAGATCATACTGCCTGGAAAAACTGAAATTTTAGAATTTATTTTATCAGACAAGGATAATTTTAAAAAGTCTTTCCATGGTTATTTAGTATTTATGATTCTGATGTATTTTGCTACACTTCTGCTGCCTTTACTCGTGTTGGGGCTCCATAAGTGTAACAAGTGTATACAGTTTTCAGTAAAACCTTAACTATTCCATCCATATTGTAACTGTATGCATAATGATTTAGCCTGAAGTGTAAACAGATGGTGTCTGTGCTGATGCTGTTAACAGTGATGCACATGATAATGAATCAAATTAACCTGTTAAACACTGAGCTACGAAACGAGCACCAGGCCAGACTGAATTACACAGTATTGTCTTTAATCACAACAGAGTGGGAAAGTCTACAGCCTACATGGCCAAGACTCCCTTATTTCAGGTCCCAAAACATATGCACTTATAGGTCTCACTAACACCCTCCAGTGTCCATGTTTGGAACTACAGTCCAGTTCCTGGAGCCTCTTCTCTCACCTTCACAGTGAAGCATCACACAGCAACACTGAGGAGGTTGAAGTCCTGACAAGAGAGTGGAGACATGGAAGAGTCCTTCTAGCTCTTCTTTAGTTGATTTTTATTTTTTAATGATTCTAGCAAGCCCTTGATCCTTTCACTGGCCGGCTCCCTCCTCCTTTTCTTGCGACTTTTGATCCCTGCGACCTGCGAAGGCAGAAGGAGGGTAGCGAGTCCCCAAGGTGTGGGTGCACCTTCGCCTCCCGCACCACCACCTCTTGGTGTGCTGGTTTCACTCTGCTGGAGCAGCCAGGCGCTCTCCTGACACAAAGCCACGAATCGGTCGAGTTGGCTGGCGTTGACGTTCTTGCTGACGTTTAAAGAGGTTTCAAACGGGTTCTGGATGTGCAGCGGGGCCACCTCTGGTTTGTTCTGCTCCTTGCCCTGGAGGGAGAGGGAAGGGGACAAGGCAGGTTGAAAACACATTCGTGAGCAGCAGCAGCTGTAAGTGTAGACCTTCGTGTCCTGTGCGTCATGGTCCATCAATTTCGTTGGTCATGGACTCAGCCTTTTGCTGCTTTATCTGGGGCACACATAGCTGAGTAGAACACCTCTCTGCAGGGTAGCAGATGAAGAAGGGAAATGGACATGTCTTTTTTGACTTGGGGAAATGAGCAGAGTTTTTTGAATTTACCCAAAAAAAGAAGGAAAAAAATTAGCTTAGCCTGAAATAAAAAAAAACATACATGGTCTGTATCTGTCCAAATGCCGTGGCCATCAAATAAAGTATCAAAATGTGGGTCAGAGGGAAGTCAAGAAGCTTCCGTGGTACTTTGCATGCTGTATCCTGCATAATGCCTGACAGTAAAGGCACAGGGGGATAAAGGATGGGCAGGAAGGATTAAAGATGGCAACATAAAGCCATCAGTCAGAAAAGGGGAGTGAAGCGGTGAATTGTAGCACAGTAAAGCAGATTTATGGTGGTTGCTCCACTGTTGAAAGCCGATAGGCAAGGGTCACAACCACAGTCTACCTGAAAGCTTCCTGTGCTGTAGGGAGGCTATGTCAAACTTCACATTAGTCTCATTTATTAAGCTGGGGTCTCTCTTTCCCACGGGTATCGATTCATTAAACTCTAAGCTCTAGCAAAATCCCTGCATCTCATATACTGTGCCATCAAAGAATGAAGAGCTACTTTATCAACAAAATTTCTACTGGGAAGAGTAATAGGGAGTAAGAGGCATATTATTCAGCACTGAACATTTTAAGCAGTAGGTTAATTAACTATCGCGTATAGACAGAGAGGAAAAATTAGCCCCAAAAACTCCCAACGATGAAACACTGTGACTTCCATCGAGGATGTTCCCTGGTTGCCAGTAGAAAGTATTACGCAGGCATAAACAGCCACATCAGGATAAATGTGGGTATAAAAAGAACAAATATGCATTTGTTTGCAGTTAATGTGACAGACCTCCTAATTGGGATCTAAAGCTCAAGGGCGCCAGGCTCCTGTGGGGCCGGCATCAATCACATGAGACGAGGACAGCTGTCATCTGTGTGTGTGGGAAGACGCCATCCAGCAAACACGGTCTTTATTACCAACAGATTTCCCTGCCGGAGCTCAGCTGGGTGCAAGAGTTGAAAGAAGACTGAACTTCTCTCTGTGTGCGTTTTAAGTTTTATTCCAGTTCCTTAGGTGTGAGGATTTGGACTAACACAGACACTGGACTGACTTTAAAACCATATTAATTTTTTGTCACATTAGCATGTAGATGTGGGAATCCCCCGACATCATATGATATGATATTGTCAAAATACTTCACACACACAATACAATATTATTGTATTGCAATAACTACAAATGATGCCCTTAGGGTGTTCTGATATCGTCATGTTGGTGTTGTTCCCAGATATCATGAAAATGTTGTTCCAGGTTCAACATTGCAAGTGACCAATCACATTGTTCTGACGTCAGTCTTTTGCGCGCCAAGCCATTCGTCCATTTATGAAATTCCAATATTGCAAGGACAATATCAATTCTGCTTACCGTTTATCAAAGGGTTAGGGTCAGGGTCCGCTGATCGGCGGACAGAGTCGGTTTCTCGCAGCTAAAGTACAGTTTTTTGTTTCTCCCGAAGTCGCAAAAGTATGACGTCACAACATTCTGATTGGTCACTTGCAATGTTGATCCTGGAACAACATTTAGTATGATGATCTGGGAACAACACCAACAAGACGATATCAGATTGTGCAATGCCCTTAAAGCTAAACTTTGTCACTATCTATTTTATCCACTAAGATACTCTACTTGGAGAATGCACTCCTACTGTGGTAATAACTACCTACTGACATGGTTTTTATGCTTTTGTGTTGAGAAAGAAGATAAAGAAGGACTCTGTAGCATAGTAGTAGAGATGAGGACTGCTGAAGAAGCATAGCCGTCTGTCTGATGGATGCATGCGTAGTGCATCAGTTGCTAAAACAAAACAAAAAAAAACAAAAAACGGCAGATGCTACAGAATTTACATCACAATCAGAAACTGAGATAATCACGGAAACTGTAACACTGGAATAAATGACTGCGAGGATGCACAGCTCAATTAAACGATGTTAAAACTACCTGCATACAGTTATGCCAAATGTGTATGTATGTGTGTGCCCCACCATAACTCTGCAACGACTGTGCAGTACTGCAGAGGTCAGATCCACTAATAAATCCAAGCCCACACTGAAGGACCCCAGTTGAGCCTTTTTACGACATATGCAGCAATGCTGACAGTATATCAGAACACTCGGAGCCATCGCGGCTGTTTTTCAGCTTAACAGTCCAGCTCCGTTCAAACGTTCCTTTAGACAGGAGCCTCAGTGTGTTTAGAAAACTTGATTTGAAGTCTAAATGGCAGCTTTGAAGTAGAGGGCTATTTGCCTTGTCCGAAATGTTTTACAAGCATTTGTCAGTCTAAAAGTTTTGCTGTAGCTTTGACCGCTCTTTGCCGATTTTAGATTTTAAACTGGAGCTCCCACTTAATTCACATTTGCTCCCTTTTGAATGTGAGGAATTTTTGGGATATCTATTTATTTATTCATGCAGTTGGCATGGAGAGAAAAAAAAGCACAGGAAGCGATTGTTGGTCTCATTATTATTTCATTAGCAGAGGGAGAAATCCTTTGTACTGACTGATACAACATGAGTAGAACTTCCTAAGCAACTCAAAAATCAGCTTGTTTGCAGCATTTCCAAAATGATGCTTATGATACTTTTCTCTTTGTAGAATATGGGTTTTTTTTTCCAGCTCTCAGAAGTGGACATATACATGGATCTGTTATGCCTGCTAATCACTGGCCATTGGGGCAGACAAAGATCCATCTTTGTCTGCCCCTCCCAGACAAGAGGTTTAAACATCAGGAGGCGGGGCTTGTTCTCCCAGATGACCATGTCATATCCACTCTCTATAAGACCACACAGATCACACAGCAGAAAATCTGTGGTGCCAGTTGAATCTCCCTTCAACTGGCACCAAACTATGACCTGAGGCAGTTCTGGATAATCATGCTCACCTTTCTGATATTTATGGACATCCGGCTGAATGGGAAGGTGGCGTAGAACTCGAAGAACTCACCCAGCAGTTGCTCTAAACCAAAGATAGAAAACTGGAATTAGCATAAAAGCCCGCTAACACAAATGTCACCGACATATCAAACTGTGGGGGGGCGGTCTCTTGTGCTCACCTAGCGTCTCTGTGTTGCTCTGAAGCTGGATCTTGTTGAAGTCGCTGACAAATGTGCAGTCGTTCCCCTCGATCACGGTCTTGTCCCCGGGGCCTTGTGGAGACGAGAGCAGGGATACAAGGTAAAACATCTGCCTTTACACGCCTGCGACGGCCATAAACAACACACAGATGGATGGAGTCACGCGCTCGTGGCCAGAAAACAAGAAAGCAAGGGGAGAGCAGGCGCACGTGATAAACAAAAAAAGAACAAAGACAGCATGTATCATGTCCTTCCTTGGCTGGTTTACATCTTTAACCGTGCCCTTGTCGAGTCTCCTTCACCACCATGAGGCTGGTGTGTGTGTGTGTGTGTGTGTGTGTGTGTGTGTTATACTGCTGTTTAAATAACTGTGTGTGTCTAGAGGAGGTGGGTCATTGACCTTCCCAGAGTGATGGGCCTTTTATTGTCCTGTAAGCACTCTGTGTGATAGAGTCTGCGCTAAATGGTGTGCCGAGGAGGAAGAGGAAGGAGAGGAGGGGAGGAGGTGAGGTTAGATTGCTTTTGGAAGGCAATTATCAGGCAGCCAAGGTGACAGAAAGAGGGGCAGAGGGAGGCGAGTGGACTTGCGGGCAGATTGGTGTGACGGCAGTTCTATTAGAAAAGGACACTGGGTTAAACATTCCTAACACATATATACATGGTAATAAGATGGATGGCTGGAAGGCTTTCCCAGGATGCTGAGTATTAAATAAAACAAGTGAACAGTCTCCAGGGCTGTAGATGAAGGATGTGTGTTGTACTCAGTGTTGCAGGGTCACACCTGACATTGAAATGCTGCTCTTGGCTACAGTTAAATTTGAAAGTCATGGACACAGCAAAGGTGCATTGAACACAATTATGCTGCATGGCAATGGCACCTATGCTCAGGCTGAGGACCCCACAAGGACAACGCCTCTCTTTATCTGAAGTGGGCACAGCAGGTGGACCAACACTTAACAAGTCATCAAGCTTGGTTTACCAGATCAACTTGATTGTGATATGGTTGTGCCCTGTCTGCTAAAGAATACATACATTAGCAGATAACTGGGCTTTGTCTATGACCTGGAAAACGCAAGTGTTTTAGCACGTCTTGCAAAGGCAGCTGCTGGTCCCTGCCAGGCCGAGGGGGCCTCTGCCATGGGAGAAGAGGCCCGGAAAGCAATGGGTCTGCATGCTGCAGAATCCAACACACACCTCAGTCACTGAAAGCAGCAGTAACAGGACACCATTAATTATCCCTCCACAAGTTCAAAAGGTCCAATCTAGACCACCGGGTGGCTTCACGAGTGTGAAAGCTGCAATAAAGATATTAGGACCCTCAGTGGTGAGTGGATGCCCGGATTACTACAAAGGCATAAAAACGTGTGGAAAGAAAAAATCGTTTGAATTGTTTGATGTCATTTAAAAGACACTGTTTAAACTGCAGTTGTTTCAACAACATCTCGTGTTGTTCATCACTTCTTTTGTAAATAGATGGTTCATTAGAGGTGAACAAATAGTCACTGGAGATGTTATGAGAGAAGGATCCGGAATTCCATGACAGCAAAAATGGTGCTAGAAGTGCAACGTCCGTGAATGAAGTCAGTGAATTTTTCAAGCTGTTTTAATCCAATTTAACTGGAGATTCCATGTATGTATTTCTATAAACAAATAAAGCTCAAAGTGTCCAGAGGTGCTTAAACATGGTTACAGACAGAAAAGACTTTCCCCTTGCTTTCCCAGAGAAAATCACCCCAACCAGCTGTAAATGAGAATTCTTGTTACTTCCAAAATGTGTTATTTGCTTCCTGAATTCAGCAAAATTTTACAATTTGGTGCTTTTCTTGCCTTTATTTGCCAGGAAACACAATATTCATGGAGTGGGGACTGCTGCTCTTACTTTGTTCACCTCCTCCCTGCTGCGTGAATTTTACTCTGACTCAGTTAATTGGAACCTTTTCACACGTGCACTGGGACTGTCCTCAAAGCAGGTATCTTACACTGAAAATCTAACTTCCTTAACACCAAAAGTTTTTGTTGAATCATTTATGACATTTTTCATTTCTAAGTAACTAATTGACCAAGGTATATTTGTGAGTGTGACTACAGCTGTACAGAGAAAACCCCCACCCCACACTGCCGCTAGTGTACTCGGTGGTTGCATTTATATTTTAGGGAACAGTTAGTAAGCAACGTGTGAAGAAAAAAAAAGGCATTATTAATTTATGAACTTCTTGTTTTTTGCCTGACACTTAAATAAGAAAGATGTTTTCTAGTGAACGCGTGTTTGCTTAAGATTGGAAAGTACACTGTTTTTGAAGCATGAAGAACGAGACTGTTGTGTTGGGCTGTGAAATGCTACGCTTAGAGTGATTGTTAAGAATAGAAAAAAGCAAAACTCTTAATGTTATTAACTAAAACACTACTGAAACTTTGAACCTTATTAACAAATTCTCAGAGGTCCGCTGTGTGAGTGCTGGATGGTACCTGCAAGGTCCCGCAGGTGGTCCAGTGTGGGGATGATGGGAGGAGTCCTCTTCTGCAGGAAGAACAGCACCATGACAGTGAGGGAGAAGTTGGTGATCCAGGCCCCGGGGATGCTACTGGTGACTCCGTGAGCTCGGGCCCAGCAGCGTACAGTGAACACCAGGCTGCGCACCCGAGGGTCCAGCTCTCCATACAGGTAGAGCAACTCTGTGCTCTTCATCGCCACCCTGTGGAGAACACAAAGAGTGACATCTGAGCATACGGTGCATCCAGATAGATGCAGTTTTCACAATCTGAGGTTCGGAGCGCTAGAGTAGGTTATCATCAAGGATGTGTCTGTGTATTGCTGCATTCATCCCTCCTTTGACCCAGATGAGTATCCCAGTTCCTGATGCTGGGAAACATCCCCACAATGATGCAGCCACCATCGTGCTTCACTGTAGGGGTGATTTTGACTACTTTTGTTTACTCCAGACATGACGCTCGGTATTCAGGCCAGAGAGTCAGAGATCTGAGAGTCCTTTAGCTGATTTCTGGCAAACTCCAGGCGGGCTGTTATGTACTTCTCACTGTCTGATTTTAGAGATTTCAAATGGAAATTTAGTAATATGGAATGGCTTTTGAAAATAAATGACACTATGTTCAATTATAAAATGCCTGCATTTTGCCTTAAATATAGAACTTGGAGATGTGTTAACAGCATTAACAGTTCAGAGAAATGGTGCAAGGGCCGACCATTACAGGTCAGAGAAACTAAATGTACCGCTGGAGAGCAGCATTCAGCTGACTCGGCTGCTGTTCGTCTGTTTTTCTTGAATGCACACATTCACACCTCAGGCAGGAAGGTGCTATGCTTCAATGATGTGTGAGCACGATTTAAGAAAAGTCCCCCCTCTCACAGCCACCCACAGATGCTGGTTCAACTCCATTTCCTTAGAAACTGCAGAGTGGTTTTCTGTACGTTAGCAGGTGTGTGTGTGTGTGTGTGTGTGTGTGTGTGTGTGTGTGTGTGTGTGCGCGCGCGTACTTGTGTCACACACCAGCAGAGACCACAAGTCAATAACGTTGGAAGGAAAAGAAGTGAAACACAAACAAGCCCACACTTCGTGTTCAGTTTCACAGCGGAAAAATGCAAGACTGACCCATCGTAGCACTTCCTGCCAGAGTCTGGTTTCTGTCTGGGAGCTTTTATAACGCAAGCGTGGTCAAAAATGGTATTATGGGTAACGTAAAAAGAGCATTTACTGTGAAGCAAGAGAACTGTGACCAAGTCAAATCTGACATTTTACTCATTCCACTGACGTCAGAACATCTGCGCTGACTGAGTACCTGTTGTTGGCTGTGAGGTCACACTGAAAGCCAGACGGCTGGTGGGCGAAACGGACCAGAGGGCACCGTGCGTTGAGAATTTTCTGTACCCCCACGCAGCCGGGCCCAAACTGGTCGACGCACTCCCCGATCACAGACAGGATGCTCTGAGTAACGGCTCGCTCTGAATTGGCCCGCTTCATCTGGTACTCCAGGGAGAGGCCTGACTTAGGCTGCACACACAGGGAGGAATATACAGAATAACAGACATGTTTACACTTTAATTTTTCAATTGTTTTGTCCTAAGAAACCATGAGGCATACAGTGGTTATTTTCATTTGATCCTATAGTATCTCCACACCTTTCTGTCTTATGACATGTAAATAAAGTATTCACCTAATACATGTTTCAGGGTGACTCTCTTCTATGTCAAGTTGATGTCTGTGGTCATTCTAGTTGAGCTGCCAGTTAACCGTTACATTACTGCAAGTGCATTCATAGCTTTCAAACAAACTAAAGACAGACACATGCACATCAGCTGTCTGAAAGTCAGACCAACACATCAGCATTTTTAGTTTGGCAATAGTGGGGATCTAGCAGGTGGCAAAAAGAAAGAAGCAACCACTTTTGCACCACTTTGTTTGGTTTTATGCAAAGGATTTCTGGGTAGTGCGTCGCTGTGGGGTGATATCAGGAGATAAATCAATATGTGAGGGCAATTTTTATATACATGTATAGGTGTTTTCAAACATATGTGCCATGAGCCAAACATACCCTGCAAAAGGGTTCAATGCAGGCCACTGGATGCATTTTTAAGTAAGACCTACACAACAAGAACCCCTGCTGCACAGAAGCATTCTTTTGGAATAAAAACAACCAGAAACAACCTGCGGCATATTTTTCAAATTCCTCCTACTTTTTATGAGCCATCTGTGATGTTTCATTATATGAATATACTTCAAAAAGTGCTTCATGGGAATTTTTTTATATGCCGCTATTTAATGGGTTTACTGATCTAGCTCATTTGAGATCAACTTGGACAGCATGTTGCCCATTAACTTAAATAAGTTTGATAACTCTGTCACATGTTTTATTGCTCCCTCAGTGCCACTGGATAATAAAATGAAATTGGTTCATGTGTGATTGTGGTGGCAAATCCGCAATTGCTGGCAGAGGTACTTAAAAAAAGTCTAAAAATACTAACCTAATTTCCTATAACGGTGAAGGTAGACAAGTGCAAATGCCTGCAGCCAAGCATTCAAAGCAATGGAAAGTGAACAAGAGAGGTGAAGAGCAGAGTACAGGCAGGGTGAGTGGGTGGAAATGAGTGTCAGGGGCGACTTATGACAGTAAGAAAGCAAGACTGAAAGGGAAGGTTTATGAGCGGGTCGTGAAACCATCTATGATGTGTGGCTTGAAGACAGTAGCACTGACAATAAACACAGAAGGCAGAGCTTACAGGTGGTGGAGATGGTGATGCTAAGATTTTCAATATATTAGAAATGAGTACATCAGAGAGACAGCTATGATTAAGCATTTTAGAGACAAAGTCAACAGAAAAAGAGAAAGACCACAGACAGGATTCATGGATGACAGAGGAGGACGTTAAGGTCACATAGAAGCGGATGATCTGCTGTGTCGACCCCCAAAGGGAGCCGAAAGAAGCAAAAGAAGAACGTGGTTCTTTCATATGCCTTTTTTTGGTGTCAGAGACAACAAAACAAACCAAAGGAGTAGTTAGTTTAGATGCAGATAAAATGCTTAAAAGGAAAGCTACCTCACAACTCACAAGGAAATCACTGCAAACTGTTTGCCAATAAATCTAATATTTTCTAAAGAAACCTAGAAAGCCTCATTACCAGTTTCACATTGCGTCCAGTGATGCTGTCCAGATCCAGCAACATATCCAGGTCACAGCCAAGCTTTCCAAAGCCATTCACTGATGAGCCAAAGGGTTTGATGGTGCATTCTGGAAAATAAGCGGTAGCAATATCCTTGAGTAGGGAACAGACGAGGAAACGCAGCCTGCTGTTCTCCTCTGTGAGTTGATAGGCTTCAGTCAAGGAGCTTATCTGCTTGTCTATCTGAGGGAAACCAGGAAATGGGAAACATCCAAATCAATCAACTTCAAACAAGACTTAAAATGTAAGTATAACTTTTGATGTGATAAGTCAACATACACTCTCTTCTCTGGAAAGTCTCTTTATTAGCTCATTGATGGGAATAGTGGTCTGAGGTTGGCACTGCCGGCCTGACAGTTGGTTTGATGAGTCCACTGAGCCGAGGTTTCTGAGTGACAACAGTCTGGATTTGAAAGGCACTGCGGATTCGTGGCTGCCACCAGGAATTGCCACCCCTTCAAGTAAAGACGTAACACTTTCCTGGTTGGCAAACTCCACTACAGCATACACTCCCTGGAGAATTACACAATATCATAATTGTAACATAATTCCAACAGGGTGGTGAGGTAGCAGTACTTGCTTATCAGAAGAGGTTGGTCTTTTACTCACATAGCTTTCATAAAAGAAGTATTTATTGATTTCTCCATGTTTTGATAAATACTTGAGGAACTTTTTCTCATTGGTACTGGACTGACAGCTGATGAGAACGGACCTCTCTGCTTGTTCTTGTCTCTCCATGTGGAGAGTGTGCAGAGACTTCCTTCCATTCTTTTCATCTGACAACAGAGAAGAAGCCATCCAACAAGTCAAGTTTTTTTCTCTGAGAGTAAGACATTTAAAACTGTGTAATAAGCACACCGTTGTTAACAGACAGACAGGCCTAACATTAGTTTCAACTTGGGTGACTGATATCAGCTTACTGGGAAATAATATGACATTTACCGGTGACAGCAGGCAATAATTCTGTGGTGTGTCACGTCAGTTTTGCACTGATAAACGTTCAAAGACTGGGATGCACCAAATTGATAATAAAATGCAAAAAGTGTGATGTATCGTCGGTTAAGTTCTAGTTTTCATTGTGCAATTGTCCCAGAACATGTCAACAAACCTCATTTAAAAAACTGTCAGTTTTACAGTGGGGCTTTCTATGTAAATATACACGTCCCGCAAATGACAGGTACAAGCTCAAAACGTTCTATATAATAACATTTTAGCCCAAAAAGAGTTATCGCGTTGTTATCGTTAACAGTCACACTGCCGAATTTTACGTATGACCCAGTGATTTCTTACAGGTCACACATTGTGTAAAACGCACAACGCACTCAGAGTTACGGCCTTCACCAACAAAAATATAACGTTTCTCAGGGGAGTTTGGAATGGTGCTCACTCGACATCACACGGCGGTGTATTGGGGCTAGCCTAAAGGCCAGCTTCTCTTCTAGGCTTAATTACTAACCACTTTCGTCACTTCGAGTGGCCTCAGCTCGGGCAATAACGACGTCTGTTCCTATACTTCTGTGAAGAAACGCGTCGGTTTTCTGTAGGCACTTCGCGAGGCTGGCCCTTCCTCTCATATGTAACCTGCACACAGCAAAGGAGGACGCCATTGTTTTTCGGAATGAAGCGTAAATGCGCATGCGGCTGGTCCTGTCTACGGCAACCTAGAGATACCAGAAAAGACACTTTCTAGTGTTTAAAAAACTATCATCCGATTTCTTTGGGCTGACTCTGTAACGTCTTTTAAAGGTATCAAATTTGAAATTGAATTGAAATTTGTTTTTATTTTATTTACTACGAATGAGCTTCAGTGTTGGTGATATATTATGCATCCTACATTAAACGAGACACGTCTCCCGATAGGAAAGCACCCAACAGTCCTGAAAGCTTTTCGGTTTTTTTTATTTTTTATTTTTTTGTTGTGTTTTTTCATTTGAGGAAACAAGAAAAGGGAAAACGAAACCTACAAAGACAGCGAGAGAGAGCTGATGGCAGCTGACACTAAAGAGATACTCCACCTCCACAGACACGCCACACTTCCTGTGTTTACTTCGTTCTAAACACAATCCACGAAGCTTCATACATCAGACAGTCTGCGGGGCGCCACAATGAAGACACGACGGTGCGCTTAAGCTTCCGACTCAATTTCATAAGGCAGGTAACGCGTGGTTTCTGTCACTCAAAGAAGTAACTCCTGTTATTCAGCGAAACTCTATTTTTCTTTTCTTTAGCAGCTGAATATTTGGCAGATAGCTAGTTATAGCTCTACAGCTACTGTTTTTTGTTTGTTTGTTTGTTTGTTTGTTTTATTTTTCTAGGCACCTATTCTAAATTTGCATGTTTGGATCGTAATACGGTTTATTTTTTATGTATTTATTTCAAATGTTGCATGGGGTTTGCATTAATGCACATGTGTATGATTTTCATCGAATAATGTGAGCTGAACTCTTTATCGCAGCATCATAATGCTAATAATAGTTATAATAATGGGCAGTTGTTGTTTTATAAATGTATAATAAGGTTCAAGCTTTCCTGGGGGGGCTTCCCAGCTTTACTGCGAAACTCCCTTCTTTTGCTTGGAAAACAGCCCTGTGAAGCCCCTCCCAGTTGTGTGTTCAGCCAGCTGTATCAAAGCTTCACTTCTTAAGTGTAGTTTCACTGCACGTCCTGCTCCCCACGTGAACCTTCCCTGTCATGAACGATCCGCTTGCTTATACAATTCAAGTCAGCACGGAAACAGTCCCCACACTGACCTCCTGATGTTTGATTTTAGATGGAGCTGGACAAACGGAGCATTAACATGGATTACAAATATGATTCGGGAATAGAACTGCTCTTGACTCACATGAATTTAGAGGACATTATTAACGCTGCAGAGACTCTATATCGGCTCGAGGAAGAGGAGGAAGACGAAATCTTGTCGTTAGAAGACGAAGAAGGACTTTCCCAGGAGGAGATGGATGAGAATGAGGAGGCAGGGGAGGTGGTGGTTTTGGGGAGTGAGCAGAAGGACTACGCTAATGGAGTTCGATATGGGACTGTGACAGAGGTCCTGTCCTTTGTCAACCTCCTGTCCAGCATGCAGACGGCAGCCTTGCCAAACCTGCCAGAGGAAATGGGAGTCCTCCTAAATAAGGTGAGAATCTTGTTGTTTTTTCTTTTTTTAATCTTCAACATAACCTGAATGTTTAGTTGATGTGGTCAGCCTAGAAAAACTTGCATAATTTTCTTTTTTTTTCCTTCCTAAAAACAAATAGAAGGACATGGCTGTGAAAAAAGGCCGCTACCAGATTAACATGGACGTTCTCCTGTTTCCATGGAAATTGACCTACAAGAATCATGGGTCTGGCCTCGTGCCTAAGGGCTCATTTGGGAAAGTCCACTTGGCTCAGGACACCACCACCAGGAAGAGAATGGCCTGCAAACTGGTGAGTCTTCCTGATCGGTGACTAGAAATCCCGCCTGTGCTTGACTTCTCGACAGCTCTTGACCTGCGTGCCAAATATTTAACCTGCCAAATACTGCTTGTTCACAGTCCAATTACTCCTCTGTTTGTACAAAGATTGTTGGTGCCAGCGTGACATTTGCTATGTTTACTGGGTGAAAGAGGAACAGGGTTGCTGAATGAAGAACTATTTGTTCTTGTAACAAACTTACAACATGGGCTGGGATTAATGTAAGACTGGAATTTCAACAATAACTTCCCACAGCTCCTCTGGATGTTTGTGACAGGGTCAGATTCATTAAAGACACATGTAAAAACCACACATGCTGCTTCTATCTGGGCAGACCTATGCTTGAGAAAGAGGAGGGAGGGAGGCAGCGTGCTTACGCTGTTGTATGGAAAATATTGACAAATGAGGAAGGAGTACTTTCCTCTCTAGTCAGGTGTCATCGTCAGAATACTATGTTGACACAGTGTTGTTTTTTTCACGCTGCTGTGAAGGATTTACTGGAAATAGTTTGCAATAAGGGCTTGGAGTTAGGATGTCCTTATCTGCTTAAAACAATGCCATCATCAGATAATAATTACTGAGAAATTATTCCTTTAAAGAAACAACTTTAAAATTATCACTGACAAACTAATAACAATAGATTTCTTAAAGCACAAAAAACAGGATAACAGTATGTTACTATGTCAGCTAATCTGTTAAATACAGAAAGAGTCAGTGTCCTTGTGAAGTATGTATTAAATGTATATTTTATTTGCAGAACTAACTGAGCTGAACTACCCGATTAGGCTGTCAGGGTAAAAAAACAATAATTATAATAAAAATGAACCATTAATTGTAGTTCCTTAAATCGCCACTTGAGGCAGGGTCCAAAACTTCAGCATTTTATATGTATGTAGCACATTTTGCTCTCACACTGTGTGGTGGTTAGCACTGTGGATTCCTGGGTTCAAATCCACCGGCCGGCTGGGGCCTTTCTGTGTGGAGTTGGGATGGGCTCCAGATAAACCACAATACAGAAGTGGAAGAAAATATATGGACAGATCTAAGTATGCATTTTACCGAGCTAGCTAGCTCTACCAATAACTGATAAATCCTCTGTGCACTGTCAAATAAAGCCACCCTTGCCAATAAAAATGCAAAATGTGAAAAGTCAGTTTGTTGTCACTGTAAGCAAACACGGATCCATTTGGCCAGCAGTCCCCAGGATGTCTCATTTAGCTCATTGGCTTCATATTTAACAGTCAAATGCAATGGTGTCACCGAGCCTTTTAACTCACTCCAAGAAATAAGATGAACATGTTTCCCAAAACGGTGGGCTATTTGTGATCATGTGTCTTATCTCCCTCGCTAGATCCCCATGGAGAACTTCAAAGCCGCTGATGTAGAGTTTCAGGCCCGCTTTCACCATGAGAACATCGCCGAGCTGTACGGCGTTCTGCTCTGGAACCAGAGCATCCACCTGTTCATGGAGGCCGGCGAAGGCGGCTCTGTGCTGGAGAAACTGGACAGCTGCGGACCGATGAGAGAGTTCGAAATCATCTGGGTGACCAAGCAAGTCCTGCGGGGCTTGGAGTACCTGCACTCACACAACGTCATTCACCATGACATCAAACGTAAGCATAAAAGATGTGTGTCACTTACTCTTGATGGATGTGCTCCATGGTATTGAACAAGTACATAGGTTACAGGAAATTATGCAATTACAGTTTGTATCTTCTATGCGTCAAATTCAAGCCACAGACGGATATTGCTCTTGTAAATAACTCAATTCGCTGAAAAGAATGAATCAGTGAACAGCCACAAACCAAGCAGATCATAGGAATCTGATAGATTGACTAATGCTTTTTCAGTAATTCTTCAAAGGTAGCCTGGTCACAGTGACTGGTAGCTATCATGACAGATCACACAAATACGCCCTAGTTACTGCAGGTGGAGCTCAGCTGAGGAACCACAGCAGTGCTGCTGGGATCAAAGCATTCTGCAGAGCTGTCTGTCAGCCTCACTGCTTAAAGGCTCGCTGGCTGTCTGGAAATTCCAGCCTGCTTCTCATGCTCAGTCAGGGTTACAATTATGGTCCAGAGAGGCAAGTGACTTATTAAAATGACCATTCTGGCCCTCTGACAAGCTGCGGTTCTTAGCATTTCCTGCCTGCAGTCAAAATATGTAATTAAACCTTGGTGACATTTTAGGGACAAGGATGAGTCTCTTCGTGGCAATTTCCTTCGTCAAAGCCTGTGACCTACTTATCGTTTTCATGCTTAAGATCAATACAGACTCAGTGGACCTGAAACTGAAATCTTATCAGTTCAAGCACCAACTTGAATCACACCTCCTTCCTTTTCATCTCTCCACAGCCAGCAACATTGTCCTGATGTCAGACAAAGCAGTCCTAGTGGACTTTGGGCTGACAGTGCAGATGACAGATGATGTATACATTCCCAGAGATCTGAGAGGAACAGAGGTAAGGAAATAAGCCGCTCCTCCTTAAAAGATGTAAGTGTAGCCCTGTAATGAATGCGGGCCTTCTGTTTTGAGTAATTGCTCTCCGATCAATGCTTGCTTTTCTTTTGCTGATCTGGAGCGTGTGTTGACACGTGACTCACACTAGACTTCCCTAGGGATTTTAGCAAATTAGTCCCACGACTTGTCAGCACTTGTGTGCTTTTCCAAAATGATTACAGAGTCAGTGACTGGCAAGCATTAATTTAGAGCAGTCAGTGCACTCATTGGCCTCACAGCCACTATTAATAGCTTGCTGATGCTCAGGGCTTTCAGCTCTTTAAGTTGTTTTTTTTTTTAGGATGAAGATTTTGCACACACCTTCTCACCCACTGGTCCTTGCTTTCCCATGCTTGTGTGACAGTCTATATAGTTCTGTGTACATGCACCCCCGGGCCTCTCAAGTGCTTGTGGAAAGTCCCAGAGCAGACACCCAGGAGTAATAATAAGAGAGGCACAGCCTGTGCGTATTTACAGGCACAGCCTGTAAATATGCTGGGCTGCTCAGGGTTACATGAACATGGGAGTGCAAGCTGGAATTTCCAGCAGAAAGACACAAAGAGATGAACTCTGGTGTGTTTACCTTTCACCCTCCAAAGGCCAACACACTTCTGCACTTCCCTTACCTTTTTTCATGCGCAGCGTGGGTCTGCAGGTTGCTTGTTTGGTTGCAGGCAGAAAACCCCTTTTACACTAACAACAGGTCACTTCCTGTTTGTTGTGTCTCGCTGACACGGAGAATTTGACTGTCGCACTGAATAAAAAGGGAACTTGTTTCTCTCTCTCTCTCTCTGCCATTCTGATCTGCAGCCATGTTAAAAGTCACCCACTAAACATCCCCTGTCTTTCTTTCAGATGTATATGAGTCCAGAGTTGGTTCTGTGTCGAGGACACAGCACCAAGACAGACATCTACAGCCTGGGCACCACCATCATTCACATGCAGACCGGTAGTCCTCCCTGGGTCAGGAGATACCCACGCACTGCATATCCATCCTACCTGTACATTGTAAGTACTGCACATGAAAATCACATCATAGGGAAATGAACGCAACCAGAATGGTTGGTGCAGATATTTGTGGTCCTCACAGGATGAATTTGTGATATTGGGAGGAAAAGGGCATGTTTGAATTTGCGCACCAGAGACGTCTGATGACCCTAAAGTTGGATGCTGATGTTTGCCTTATTTGGAAACGTCGGTATCTCTTAAGTTTCAGTGCTCTGATTTATGACCAAGTACTTTCCCATCAGCATGAGCTGACCTTTATGCTTAATGCTAGATTGCATGATAGTAAATCATTTTGTAGATAAACTGTGAAAGGTTTCCCATGAAATAGTTATTACACAGCAAATTAGTACATCACTTAATTTTGTTTTTGTTTGTTTTCATTTCTTGATTTTTCTTTTTTCCTAAAATTGCTCTTAAAAAAACAACAACAACCCCACTGTATGCTACCTGCACCTCAGTGGCTGGTGCACACTGAATAGCACTGAGTATGTTGGGCCAACACAGACCTAAAAGGAAAGAGACAATTAGGAAAAACAAGTCCTTTAGTGTTAATGTTGCTCTTTCCTAGCTGCAGGTATAAATCCTCCTTGGTTACCAATTACCATTGGAGACATATGCCTCTGTTACATGCCTCAGCAGAGACAGTCCTGTGTTGTTAGTATCCTGCGAGTCAAATAGTGACACACTTACCGCACACAACATGCTCACGCCCTTCGCAGTCAAGATTGCCAGGCGATAAAGAGGATGTTTGCAGTGGGTGACCTGTGGCTTATTTAGTCATTCACCACTCTAAAAGCGTTCCATTACATGGGCTCTTTCCATTTTAGCTAGTCCCATTTCTGTTTTTAAAATGATTATCAGCTTCTTTGCTCTGGCCGTTTACTCACTTCCACTTGAAACTGCCGTCATGGAGAAGTAGCATTACAGGGCCAAGTCACTTGTACGGGCTGAGCTTTGCAGCTGCTCCTTGTTCCTGTTTATTGTAACCATACTGCTTTTACAAACCACTGCTCACATGGCCACTGAAAAAAAAGGGCAGCTTCGGTTCTGCATAGCTGTTTTTTTCTTGAGTTATTTGGAAGTGCTAGCTTTGTTTTTCTCTTCTTTAATGACAGTCTATCTGTCTCCAAACAGATCCACAAGCAGGCCCCTCCTTTGGAGGACATTGCGGAGGACTGCAGCCCAGTTATGCGGTCCTTCCTGGAACGAGCCCTAGAGAGGAACCCTGCGCTGCGGAGCTCGGCATCTGAGCTACTAAAGGATGACGCCATCAACCCTCCTAGAGAGGATCAGCCGCGTTGCTGGAGTCTTGACTCGGCCCTGGAAGAGGCCACCCACACCTTGCTACGGCAGCAGAGTCAGCACCACGACACCACGCAGGGTAAAGCCTTTAGTGCCGAGCTCAGTTTGTTCTCTGTTATTAATAATAAGCTGGCTACTTAACGTTAACATTTACCTCGTCTTCTCTGCAGAATCCTCTCTGTACTCTGAAGGTTCTGGACACATCAGGAGGAAGGGCTCGCTGTACATTGACCTAGGGGCCTTGTCGGGTTACTCTAAACTGGTGACGGGACCGCCTTCCTCAGAGTATGGCTAACAAATGACCAGACAACACCATTTATAAGACTGAACTGTTCTTAAAGCCACATAAATGGCTGAGACTCGTGGACAGCTATAGCCAACATGACTCGTAATGATGTAAAACAGCAAGTGTGACTTGGAATGAATGGGTCCAGTTCGGCCTGAAATAGAAAACGCTGCAGGACAGTGTTTGGATGCATTGTGAATAAATAAGCATTATACTCTACATATAATTTCCCACACTTCTTTTGTGGGATGTTTGTACTTTATTTCAGTTTGGGTTCATGGTGATAAATGCACGCTGTTTTCTTTTCTCCTAAAACCTTCTGAAAAAAGTTATTGTATCATTTGAGTTACTTAAAGTGTAAGCTGTGTCTTAAAGTATGTGTGTAAACATGTATGATGTGTAGTTCTTTTCGAACGTCCTCCTGTTAATTCCCGTGGAATATTCTTGGCAACACTGTGCTTTGCAAAATGAAGCTTCTGTGGAATGAATGCGATGAGTGATTTTGTTTTATGTTCTGTACATCCACTGAGATGAAGCATGCGCTGCTTTATACTGAAAGGGAAAAAAAGCAAGTGATTTATTTCTGTTTTCTTTTGTAATAAGTGTAAAAGTTACCCAGAGTTTTTAAAGTGTCATTCTGCAATAAATGCAATAAACTCAAAAATCCTATGGTCTGTGTGTATGTCACTGCAGCCTTGGCTTTAGCAGCTATTCGTTTTTGAAATTGCTTGGGGAGATTCCTGGAAAGGAAACTGAAAACTTGAGTATATCACTATGTTTCAAAAACATGCAATAAATTATACAGTTAAACATTCAACAATATGTGCAATACTAGTCCAGCCTTTTCAGTCTGGACCAAAATTGAGGTCAGGACTCTGTGCAGGCCAGCCAAGTTCTTCCACACCAACCCTTCTCATACATGTCTTTATGGAGCATGTTGGAACAGGAAGCAGCCATCCCCAAACTGTTCCCACAAAGTTGGGAAATTCTCCAAAATGTCTCAGTATGCTGAAGGGACTGAGCCCAACTCCTTAAAAACAACCCAACACCATTATTCCCCTCCACCAAACTCTACACTTGGTGTTCTCCTGGCAATTGCCAAATCCAGGCCAAACCCAGGTTGGATTGCCAGATGAAGAAGTACGATGAAGTATGAAGAAGTACGATTCATCACTCCAGAGAACACATCTCCGCTGTTCGAGTGGCAGCGTGCTTTACACCAATGTATTGCTTTGCATTGCTTGGTGATATAAGGCTTGGATGCAGCTTCACTTCTCTTTTGAGTTCCCAACTCTCAGAGAAAGCCCATATTTCATGCCTCGCTAAAACAAAAACATTATGCACCGTCAATGAACATGAAGCAGCAACTGAAATTTGTCAAATCAAAGATTTATTTAATTTAATAATTCATCATAAAGGAAAATGTGATCAGTACAAATCAAATTTATATCAAGTAAACCAGACCAGATTCCACTGAATTTAATATTTTACATTGTAATTATGAAACAAAATTTACATGTAATTAAATAAGATAAACTCAGCATTTTGGGCACTTTGCGAGTGTGTGTTTCTGCTGAAAGCAACAATAATTTACTTCTGTTTTCTTTAGTATTAAGTGTAGAAATTACCAAGAGTTTTCAAAATGTCATTCTGCAATAAATGCAATGAACTCAAAAATCCCAAATTGTCTGTGTATATGTCACTGCAGCCATAACTCGTTAGCTGCTATTCATTTTTGAACTCACTAAGGGAGATTCCTGGAAAGGTGAATGAAATTCAAAACTTGAGTATGTCAGTATGTTTCACATTCAGTCAGCTGACTGCCTCTACTTTCTTTTTCTTACAACCGTTAACCGTCACCACTCCCACGTCTGCAGGAGCTCCTGGTGCTGGGCTGACAGTTTTTTTTAGAATGAGCAACAGACGGGAGGCATTACTGAGAATCGGTTTATTAAAATCATGACTGTTAGCGCTAACATTTGATACCTGAATGTTACCTGTATGTTACATCTGTACTAATGGAAAAATGCAAATAATGTGCAGAAAAAACACAAGCATTCCATCAGAGATGAAACATTTAACACCCAATGACATATAGCCTTAGATCACTGTAATTAGTTCAGATATCAAGGTGGTCTACTGAAATCATGAATGTAATTCTGTTGCAACTTTTCTATTTGGCTTTTTGGGGTAAGACAACCCATTTACCAGTGAAACCTAGATTCTGATTATACAACAGAGTATAAATGGGCTCTAACAAACACTTCCCTCTTTTCTGCCATAGATTCTTCATGACGTTAGCAAAGTTTGGAATAATGACATCAGCATAAGAACACATAACCCACGTGCAGAGAAGGGTAGTAACTGATTACATTTACGTAGCTACATTTACTTGTAACGTTTTAGAAAAAAATAACTTTTAGGAGTAATTTTACTACACTGTGCTTTTAACTGTTACTTGAGTAATATTCTTACTTGAGAAAAAATTCTGACGACTCTACTCAGTGTGAGTAACTCCAGGGAATGAATGATAAACACGTTTTAACCAAAAATGCATGAGACACAGACACAAACCTACAATCGTACATAAGGTTTGTTGTTTTTATGTTATTCTATCTGCTGAGCCTATTGTGCCATTTGGAGAAGTAAAGTAGCACCATAGGTAATACCTACTCTAAATATTAGTTTAATAAGGATTTGGAAAAGTGTTTCCTCTGCTTAGATTTATTATTTTGTAATCATGTTATTTATAGTATTTAATAGTATTTTTTTTTTTTGCTTTTAAAATACCCAAACTTGCACAAAACTACATTTTTGTCTGTCTGATTATCTCATTTTTAAACATTAAATCAGATGCTATGATCAGTTACTCAAGTAGCCTTTTTTACAAAAAACGTTTTTACTCTTACTTAAGTAATTTCTTGGATGGCTGCTTTTTACTTTTACCTGAGTAAAACTACCATGAAGTAGTGCCAATATTACTTGATTACAATTTTGGCTACTCTACCCCCCTCTGCTCACGTGAGATGAAAGGTCAGAGTTCATACTGCTCTTGTTGAGGTTCCTGTTTATTATCCTTAGCTTTTGCTTTTTCTGTGCCTCTTATTGGTAATCATACATTTTTCTTGTAAATCCTCAGTTCTTGTTTTTCTGAGTGTTAGTCTTTATTCATGTGCCTCCTTTGTTCCCCGCTATCTGCTTCTTTCATTTTGAGTTTGCTCTTGGTCCCCCTTTAGGTTTACTTCCTGTTTTATTTTGAAGGTTATGTGGAGATATTACTACCTTTTCACCTGCCTTAGCAGAACGGCATTGAAAGACTGCCGACTCTACAGAACTCCCCGACCAGGCCTTTAACTAGAACAATTCCTGTTTCAGCATTTTGTACCAACTTCCAGCAAGTTTTAGACCAGATTTTAAGATCTTTTAAAATTACTTTGATGGTCCTTAATCACCTTGTTTCTAACTACAACTCTGCACTATCATTATCATTATTATGGCTTTTACACATTAGAAGGGTAGTGATTGATGGGGACTGCAAACCAGGAAGAGAGAGAAAATCCACCTGCAATTACAGACATGAGTGCAAATATGAACTTGCTGGACTTTATGAATGTCCAAATGCACAACAATCCATGCAATAGAGGTGGCTGGATCAATCCAAATATCAACACTTCTAACGTTTCTGTACTCTAAGTTCAGTATGTAGCCCTCTGAAGTGTGTTCACTAAATTATCCTTTTATAAAAAGAAAAAACGAAATATTTAATACGCAATATGAAAAATGTCTGAACCTTTTTTGGTTGACTGTCATATCTATTTTATTTATCCCTCATGACTCATTTAAACAACAGAAGTGAAGCCGAAGGTCTTTATGAAGTCCCATGTTTGAAATACATGAACAACAAAACTCAGCTGGAAGGTGTGTTTTGTTCTATTACCTTATTATTGTGGAAAATAAAAACCAAAGTGATTTAGTGCTCTTTAAAATGTGTTCAGAATTAGCAAATTGGTGATCCCATAAATCATGACACAACGCTCTCCCTTATAAACACTACCTCTGTAGATCATCAGTATGGGTATCAGTGTTGGTATCAGCAATACTGACCTAGTATTTACTGGTTATCGGCTTGATACCAACATTTGCACTATCCCACAGCACTAACATGCAAAACTTGTCGAAACCTTTCAGTCTGGACCAAAATTAAAAGGTGATTACAGAGTATGAAACATCAGCTTTCTCTCACTGAAACAACTCTTTTGAATTCCCAGTTGACTTTCTAACTCTCAGTTTTCCCACATTTCAGCAAATCTGATCAGATTTACCCAGCACTAATCACTCTACATGAATCACAACTGCATGACTAGAAATGCTCATGCCGCATTTTCTACAATATTTCAGCAGTAAACAGCGATAAAAAAAAGTTTTAAAAAAACCCAAACTAGCTTTTTCATTGGAAGCCTCTTCATGTGGGTTTTCCTGAATTCCCCAATCTAGCAGCTAGATCACAGAGATCAAACGTGAATCAAGCTGTAGCAAAGTTCGCCACTAGACAACTTTTATTTGTTCATATTTAGTCATGGGCAGTATCTGCTACTGAATTTGCATCAGGGAAACCCGTGTGGTGTGAAGTGTTGTGTCCTATCTGCAGCCCGGGCCCACTCTTCCTCTTTCTATAAGCGTCACATGTGAGTGGGCGGTGAACTCAGCCCAGAGACGTGCCTGTCAAGCCGAAATGAAAGTTGCAGTATTTACTGTCACGGTCACGGTTTCCACTGAGCGTTGCAGACAGATACTGCCACCTGCCGGCAGCCTTCATAAGTACTAGAACGAGATCTCGACATGTGCTGCTGTAGGCTCACTGAACACTTAAAAAACTGAGGATTTCTTTCTCTCTGGTGCCCTCGTGTGCCTCCTGGTCTCGAGAACGTGTAATGCTGCAAGAAAGAAGAATAGACTTGATTTGCTGCCCTCTCCACGTCTGTTCCTCATATACACTGCAAAGCTTGCAGACTTATTAGAGTTCAGCGAGGGAGGAAAACTAGTCAGGACATGAAGTGGCAAAAAATATTATTGATCTGCACATAAGCATGGAAGCTTTTATGGTTTCTTCAAAGTTTTTAGAGAAAATGAAAACAAAAATACTTTAAAAAGTAGTTAAGACTGTGATTAGATCTAATGTTTGTCTTCAAATATTTTACCTACCAGCGTACAAAGACGGCAGCACGACTGACTGTGGATACGTTGTTTTTACCTCCACACACCACACGTTTCACGTCTACGTGTACTACCTTACTGAGAATCCGACATGCTGCAAAGCGGCACCAGGCTGATTCAGCACTTCAAAAGTCTGGAGATGCCGGGGATTGAACCCGGGGCCTCATACATGCAAAGCATGCGCTCTACCACTGAGCTACATCCCCTATTGCAAAATGACCGTGAGGCCAGCTGTTGAACGCATCCTGTGTATTAAAGAAATAATCATTAAAGTATACTTAAAGTGTGTTTTACACCAGCAGATATTTAACTTCATGTAATATGCTGTAACCGACTGTAATCTGCCACAGCGCTCTTCTTTTCAACGTCCTGTTTTGTGCCTTGCTCTTTTGAATAGTAACATAAACATATTTTACATATTTTAGTCACAGAACGTGAATCACTCTCAATCAGTGGCTGCTGCCTTGTCAGTTTTACCAGTGACAACGAGGGGTCGTAATAATATAAGCACAGTAACGGGCACTTAAATATGAAAATATATTTATAAAGAAAAAATAGTTTTAAGAATAAATTATCGAATAACTGCTTGAAATGACTCGACGGTGACATCTGTTAGTAAGATGAGGCAGTGCAACGAGTGTGAGTGTTACGGGGCTCCACGGCAGTCAGAACACTTTAGGTTTGTCATGCTCTACCGTAATTGGCTAAGACATTTAAACGATTTAAAAAGCAGTACGGCCTCCATTCCCAATCAAAGTATATATATCATTTAAAATGACATTTCATTTTTTTGTATTTGTCAAAAGTGTCCACATATATTTTTGATAACATGTCCATGTTTTGTTTGTTTTGTTTTTAACTTAAGCAGTAATGTTACTTGTTTCAGTTAATGCTGACAACATTTAGCCTCTAGTGGCTCTAAATGGCTTTTATGATGCGTTCCTGAATAAGTCAGGAGTTCCCAGTCAGAATTTGATTCTGGAATGTCCCTTCAACTCAGATTTCCCACTCAGAAAGCTGTCAGCAACCCCCAGCAATAGTAAACAACAATAAAACTGTAAAATTTTAACCTATACTGCCACTGTTGTGTATTTGGGAGTCACTAAACAAGCCGTACACAGAGGACTGACCAGGCTCTGTCCATGAATGTGCTGCATGGAGAAAGATAAGAAAGACAGGAGAGGAAGAAGAGAGGTTAGATTTAAGGTAAGGATGTTCAGTGGGATTTGATCAAAGGAAAGTGGGGTATGCTTTGTTGTTGAAATGTTGCCTGAAGATCCTCTGAGGGTTAGTGCAGGATAAACAGGTTAGCTTACTGTACTGTGATGGATTTAAAGTAAAGCACTGTGTTGAACTGGTGCACAGCAGCTGTGGTGTTCATGGTCATGGATCATGTGATTCCAGATGTGCATCAAGCGATGGTGGTATAGTGGTAAGCATAGCTGCCTTCCAAGCAGTTGACCCGGGTTCGATTCCCGGCCATCGCAGTTTCCTTTTTCCAAAGAACAATAATGGAGGAAAGGCAATTTATATCAGAGATAAGACAATATATAGTGTGGAGTAAGTGGCTGTTACTTAGATCTCTTACTAAAGTTCTCATGTTATGTTTCTTTTGCTTACATGTGCACTCAAAGTTACCCTTTACAAACAACTCCCTTTCTGTAGGCAAAACTAAACACGCTGCAAATTGACTGTTGAAAGAGTGGACTACAGCTTTGGAAGCAGGTATTTTCAGATTATAATAATATTAATAGTGGATTAAATGTTTGGAAAAGGGGGCTCAGTTGTCATCACAACGGAGAGAAAGAAACACGTATTAACTGATGCACTCTTCTCCTTCTCCTACCTTCTTTTAAACTCTCCTCTCTGCCCAGATGTAGTCACACGTGGAGGCCACACTGCTGAGTCAGCAGGCAAGTTTTAGATGTATTCAAAGCGGTGCCTTTATAGTGGCGAGCATAGCTGCCTTCCCAGTGTGTGATGTGGGTTTGTTTCCCAGCCAAGGAGAGAGCTTTGGAGAGAGCACACCAAAATCATTAAGGGGGTGTGTGGTAAGATGCACAATCTAGTGGATTTTAATACAACTAGTTTTCATCTTTTCTTTTCCATGATGTAAACATCACTCAACACTTCTCTTCTCTTGCCTCGTTGGCTACTTTGCTCCTCCTATTTTCCAGTCTCCTCCTGTCTCAGCTGTTTAAAGACCTGGCTGAAACGCTGGCTGAAGAGAAGCCTGATTCCAGATGCGCATCAGGTGGTATAGTGGTAAGCATAGCTTCCTTCCAAGCAGTTGACCGGGGTTCGATTCCTGGCCATCGCAGCTCTCTTTTTCACACCTTGGCTCATGTAACAACTCAAGACCATCTCCAAAGGGCAAAGCGCCCCACTAGGAATTAAATATCTGGAACGTCCACAGACATCACAAGCAAAGTATAAAGACAGCATAATCAGTGTACTGTCAGTGTGGAGAACAGAAATCAGTCAAGACATATTTTTACTTTTTACTTTGAGTACATTTCAGAGGTGGTACATTTTCACTTTTACTTGAGTAAAGAAGTTCAATAGATACTTCAACTTTTAGCAGAGTGTTTTAATACAGGTTACTTTACTTCTCCTAAGTAAAGAAAGACTACTTTTTCCACCTAGGCAGCTACTTTGGTGAGTGAGCACTTCAGGATTAGTAGGATGTGAGAGAAGATTTTGGTTTCTAACTGAAGCAAGCATCACTCAACACTTCACTTCTCTTTTCTTGCTTTGTTCCTCCTTGTTTCCACTCCCCTCCTCTCTCAGCCGTGTAAAGCCCCGGCTGAAATGCTGCCTGAACAGAAGCCTGATTCCAGATGTGTATCAGGCGATGGTGGTATAGTGGTAAGCATAGCTGCCTTCCAAGCAGTTGACCCGGGTTCGATTCCCGGCCATCGCAGCTCTCTTTTTGTCACAGAACAATAATGGAAGAAAGTCATTTTATATCAAAGATAAGACAATATGTGTAATAAGGGGATATTCCTTAGATCTAATTTCATAATCTTCTCCCATCATTACTACAGTGCGTCATTACAGACCTTTATTACTTCAGAAATGCTTTTATTCTGATCACTCAAGCATGCTTATATGTCCCAGCCCCTCAAACAAGTTAAAGCTATGGCAGTCTGAATGTAACTCACCTGTATGAAGCTTTAGAGCTGCATATATATAATGCCAGAGAGAGCAGAACAGTTACTCTTATGCAAAACATTAAGTCACATGTCAGTCTGCAGTGGTCACAATCTACGAAAAGTGGTCCAAGGAAGAAACAGTGGTGAACCAGCAACAGGGTCATGGGTGGACAAAGCTTACTGATGCTCATGGGGACCCAAGGCTGGCCTCTGTGCTGTGATCCAACAAACAAGCTGCTAAAGGTCAAATTGCAGAAAAGTGTCATGGTAATTCTGATAGAAAAGAGTCAGAATACACAGTGCATCACAGTTTGTTAGTATGGGGCTGCATAGCTGCACAGCAGTCAGGGTTCCCATGGTGACTCATGTCCACCAACAGTAGCGCCAAAAATGGGCACGTGAATATGAGAACTGGACCACAGAGAAATGATGGACCAGGTGGCCTGGTCTAAAGAATCACTTTCTTTTTTACATCAACCTGGATGGTTGCATTGCTTACCTGGGGAACCCCTGGCACCAAGATGCACTAAAGGAGGCCAGCCATCAGGAGGCCAGCCTTGGGTCCTGTCAACCATATGGATTTTACTTTGACACCTACCAAACCATTGTTGCAGAGCACCTTGCCATGGACACAGTATTCCCTGATGGCTGTGGTTTGAGGAGCACCACAATGAGTTTGAGGTGTTGACTTAGCCTCCAAATTCTCCACAGTTGAAATCCAATTGAGCATCTGTGGGATGTGCTGGACAAACAAGTCGGATCCACATAGGTCAGTGATCCCATCTCTCTTATTTGTTGTGCATGTTAAACTGCAGAAATGATGTGGCAGCTTATATGTTGGGTTCCTTTGACCCATGAACATAAGGAGAGTATCTAGTGCAATACAATAAAAGATGAGAGGAAAACAGCAAGTGACATGATTACATTTCTCATTTGAGGCATAAGAAATGCATTGTGTTAGCTCTCATAACAGGAAGAAACTCTGAATCCAGCACACTGCTGTCATGAGAAAACTTGAGCACTTTATCAGCAGATCCCTCTGAGAAAGGATAGCCTCGACTGTATTCAGCAGATCTCAGGGACACATGGATGACCCATGTGTCCCTGAGATCTGCTAAATAATTTAACATTTCAGAATTCTGCTCCTTTGTAAATAGGAATTTTAGTGTCATGATTTCAAATAGTAAATAAATACTTTACACCTACTATGTACTGACACAACAACCTGAAATATGATTTAAAGAACAGGGTGTGCCATTAAGAAGAAAGCTAGCCTAGACCTTCTAAACAGATGACACATGCCACCATGTAGCCCAAATTTACGAATGAGTGTTCATTTAATGTTTCAGCAGTGCTGCCCTAATGCCCTTGCTGTTTTCTAATGTTCTCCTTCAAAGAAAAATAATTTCACTAAAAGACTCCTTCTCCTCAGGGCTGTGGACAATAAATGTTTTTAGATATGTGGGAATCTACACAAAATGAATCCAGCTGGAATGATTTGCAGCTCTACCTAATCTTGTGGCTGCCATTCAGGAACATACCTGATGTAAGCATAATACTGTGCAGCAACATTCAAGATATTTAGCACAGTAGCACAGGGAAAGTTCTGAATGTAGCTTTTTGCAACAGACATGGCCGCCACCATAACGTAGTTTATGTAGATTCAGTCTCGATAAAGATCGGACAAAAACAGAGTCACGTTGTCGGCAGGATTCGAACCTGCGCGGGGAGACCCCAATGGATTTCTAGTCCATCGCCTTAACCACTCGGCCACGACAACTTATACTACGTCACCGTCGTGCATCGCTTCTTCGCTCAGCCGAGCATTAGTGGCTAAGCATCCGTATATCCTCTGTATATTTATTGAACGTCTAATACTTTTTTAGATGAACATCATAAACAAACATATAATGAAATGATAATGGAAGATTAACTCCAGAGTTACTAACAAAAGTCTATATTTGTTTTCTTTTTGCTCCAAAGGTAAAACCTGATGGATGCGGGGTTTTAACATTTTGTTAAAAGTATTTTTAATGCCGATATTTCGATTTATTTGACAACATTGTCGACTATGTATGTAGATAAATACGAAATAAAGAAAGCGCAGATTCCTTTGACTTCCAATACCACAAGATGGCAGTAATTCACATTTCTTAAAAGGTTCCTTTGAAGTACACACAGAACGTCAGATCAAGTATTTACAAGTCTTCCAGAAATGTAAACCGGAGAGCTTTACAGTGTGAACATCTCTCTCATAAATACTACACATCAAGTCTACAGTCACTGTCCAAAAGTGTGTCAGTTAACTCTGAGATCACTTACCTGTTAGTTCTTTAAACGGATGTTTCAAGTTCTCCAGGAAGAACTTGCAGAATTTGTATAGTCCAGTGTCACATATAGAAGTTCAAAGGCTTCACAACCTTGATTTTGGTATCTAAACCGTCATTATATAATGCTGATTATTTTACACAAGTTGCGCTTCTTCTTACGTGTTGCTTTTGTCTATGTTGCCTGTTTTAATAAGTACACTGAGAACAATCCCAGTTCCTTGCATGTGTACACAGACAGGATTCTGGTTTTCATTCGGTTCTTATGTGTTTATACAACACTCTGCATTTAATCATTACTTTTTATTCATTTCTGGCTGTCTTCCACAGGGTGTCGTTTGTTCTGTCCTCGTGCCCTCACTCGCAACTGAATTCCACATTAGATAAGAGTAAGACCTTGAGATATGTAGAGTAGATGGTAAAGTGATTAATAATAATGCTGGCTGGCTGCTCAGAGCTGAGATTGGCAGTGTCAGATTTGAGTCCTAGTCCTGGATATCGGTGTTGAGTAAATGTCATAGGATTACGAGATGAGAGGGCATATGTGGGCTGTTTCAGTTGGGGATAGATTGCAAAAATGTATCCCCAACTTAAACCTCAGTAAAAGGTTTCAGAACAGAGATGTGTGAGCCTGCAGGTAAAGCTGAGCTTGGATTGCTGTTTCACATGGTTCAGTAATTACCACAATTTAGCAAGAATTCTTCCCAATAATTTTAATTTATGATCCACTTTTAAGAACTCGAAACACTGAGGTGGAAATGATCTTACCCTCTAATAGTGCAATCAAGCTTCATTCAGTCTCCAATAGGTGTAGAATGATAGCCTCCACCCTTCTAACTACACTGACATTTGTGGGGATGTTATTCCAGATGTAAATACAGCGCCTGGGAGGGTTGTGAAAATTAGCCATGGCGAGATGTGAGGATACACCATTTTCCTCCAAACCACGTGGACAGCAAACAGCTGGCTGCAAGCTCTGTTTTTACCGGGGGGAGCGGTGATGTGGAGGCTACCAAAGGAAATCTGTATTCCTGTTGACAAAAGGATGATAGTTTTTATCCAGCTTTAATGAGCTAAGTGTCTCTTTGGTTTTTACACAATATGTGTCTGTCTGCACAGCGTTTCAGCTCCAGTGTGCGTCACTTGACCAAAAAGATCCAGCTGTTGTTAAACCGCTGCGGTCTATCCACAGAGGAATTTTACTGAATGTTTCCAGCGTCTCAGTAAGAAAGCTCAAAGATCCACTGCTCTAACTAACATCCTCCTCCTCCTCTACACCCTCTGTCTCTCCATTGTGACCAAAAATCAGAGAAAAAAAGTAAGCATTGCAACACTAAGACTGTCGCTGTGGCAAGCAGTATTTTTTTATTTGCCGGACTGAAAGAGTAGAAAATCAAGAGTGAGAGGAACATCTGGCACAGATCAAGCGAAGAAACTGAAGAAAGGCTCTGTGTGGATTTTCTGGAATGAAAATTTCCAGAACAGCCTCACTTGAAATGACATTGCAAAATTATTTGAGAGTTTTGGGAGCACACAGTGAAAAACATGACTTCACTTTGGGGAAGGTACGCCCAGATGAGCATCATGAATGCTTGGCCAGCTGAGAGACTTTGTGCTTTGTACCATCACCAGCTGCTGCATTCATAAGTCCTGCATAACAGGCCATTATTTAGTAGGAAGCCTCCTTTTGCATCTGACCAATTATGTAAATTACCAAAGTATATACTGTATGGCAGTGGAAAGGAAAACTGCTTTTAATTATTCAGCCTGGATAACAGTTGGCCATAAACATTACAAGGCCTAACCATCAATTATGGATGAAGGTTAGAGACCTGAGTGGCACCAGAGCTGCTTTGAGGAGACGGAGTGCTGAAGGTTTATCCTGTCAAAACAACAGATAAACCTGTTATATATATATACATGTAAAGGCCCATGTATTATGTTGAAAAGATATCAGCCTAAGTTTAACTGGGCTGAGTTTTACTTTTGTCGTTATACAGATATATACCATGATGGTGCAGCGACTCAGTGTAACCTTTGAAGTGAGGAAGATTTGTCTATTCCTGTGACAGAGGTGACAAAAAGGACCCAAACACAGGACTCACAGACAAAAACAAAGTAAATGAAAACTAACATGTAATTAGGGTTGAAAATGAATGAATAAAAGTTGCAAAATCCACATTGGCACATACAATATATTGCCAAAAGTATTGACTCATCCATCCGAATCTTTGAATTCAGGTGTTCCAGTCACTTCTGTGGCCACAGGTGTATAAAGCAAACAAGTCCAGACAAAGCTGATGAGTGTTCAGTGAGTCGATCTGGTCATGGGGCAATGCACAGGAGCATTTCTGTGGGCCAGCCTGAGCCAGGGAGCACTGAAGACCAGTTCAGAAGTTTGACCCAGAGGATGAGCTAGGTTGAAAAACCCTTCAGGCAGCAACCCACAGGCTGAGCATAGCAAACAGACCTCTCTGGAGGGCAAAGACCTCTGGGGCTGGCCCTGTTTCCAGGCAGCATCATTTCTGTCAGGCCAGGCAGCTGCAAGGTTTGGTACTGAGTTACTGCTGCTCAGACGAGGCTTCGGTGCTGGACTGCCACAGCGACAAAGAGGAAAGTGGAATTTGCACAAAAAATAATAGAGAAGGGATGTAAAACTAATTTTACATCGTGGGCCACATGTGGGGCAGACTCCAATTTCTGTCAGGGTAAAGTTTAAATACACATTTAATCTCTGCAAAATTTTAATATAAGACAAAGAATTGCAACATCAATAGTATGTCTCAGTTTTTCTGCATGATAAAGAAATGGTAGTGTAGTAAATGAAAGAAAGCTGTCAGCACAGCTGACTGGGCTTAACTTGTATGTAAATGTGCAAAATGACAGAAATCTATCATTAGATTACTTTTTGATTGTTGTGGATGACCACAGGGGAGCGCTGTATCTATAGGAAAAGCTGGAAAACGTGAAAATACAGCTAAAAGTCCACAATTTATGTCTCCCTTACATTTTCCAAAGCCATCCAGTGGGCTGGACTGGAGTCTTTGCAGGGCTGATTATGGCTCCAGGCCTTTTGTTGCTACCAGAATATAAAAATAAATAGGAAGCAACAAACAGGATGCAAATACTAGAGACCACTGGGGAAGAGAAATAAATACAAACCAGTACTCCAAATGTGAACAGAACCAAGAGAAGAAAAGGATCCAAAGCTAAAGGCTAAAAATCCAAACAACTAAACTGAGAATACAAAACTCAAAACCCTGAGTCCAAGACACAGGACCATGACAATTCCTCAGTTATTGTTAATGAATAAGCTTTGAGGTAAAAGGTTAAAGAATTCATCCAGGCCTGCTGCGCGGCTACTGAATTCATTCAAATGAATTCATCTTGACAGTGTCCACATTTTTGCACGTACAGTATGTCCAGTGTGCACAGTAAGCTACTGTTGATGTGTATCATGTGTTCGTGTGGGCTGAACGCACTGGAAACTGAGCTCGACTGACCACAAGCAAATCCTTCAAGTTGTTGCCATGTGGTGATTAAACCTGGTCTTCTTTTCCACATAACTGGCCGATTACAGTCATCAGCAGGTTCATCGCATGTCCTGAGTCTGCCTGCTGCACTCCAGAAGTCCTGTTCCTCTGAATCTACGAGGGTCGTGCGTATGAAACTGAAAATGCTGACTTTAGAAAAGAACTTTTATGGGGACATGAAGATCAGAGCAGGCAAAGAATTTATCTGAAAGCTTTCTAGCCGGCCTGCAGAGGACTGAAATGTTGTCTGTGCTGACCACAAAGTTAGTTTAATTAAGTTGCCATGACAACTGCGACCTCCCCCAGTATCCTCTTTGCCTAGGGAACAGAGAAACCACAAGTTTGTAATCTTTCCCCCAAAGCCAAACCTTTCATTTACTTAAAATAATTTGTGTTCCCATTCCAGCCAGCTCACATTCCCAGGGTGTCAAATACTGCTGTTCTGGCTGTATCTCTGCTGTTTCTGAGGCATGTATTTGTATCTACATGTATCTGTTTTGACATCTGTGCCATAACTCACCAGATTATCGCACTCCAATCTAATGACTTGGCTTCTCGTGTAAACGCGCTGGGTAGCTTTACGCATCATTTTTTCACATCAGGGAAAATTTTTCCATTTGTTGAACAAGGACAACTGTGACACACGACAGCACGTCGGCATTAGAAATTCCAATTGTACAGAAGATAAACGATAAACTTCTTGAAAACCAAATGCCAAGCAAAGCCTGCCTTGTGTTACAGTTGATGGAGATAAATATTCAGTCCAGCAACAACAGGCGTCTGCATCCTTCAACATCAAAAGAGCCACTTTAGTTCCTCCTACCAAACAACGGGAGAAAAAGAGCAGCACACGCAGGTGACAGGGGACATATAGTATGTATTACCCTAGTTCTAACCCATGGCAGGTTGCTGACCACTGAACTAGGACAATGCGTAAAAGCAATACCTGGAATCAAGTTACAATAAGATTTTCAGAGTTCGAGAGTGGCTGTAGCTCAGAAGGTAGAGCATGTTGTCTGCTAATCAGAAGCATGCATCCACCTGTGTGTAAATGTTAGATAGAAACCACTAAGGCATTGCAAAATGAGGTAAGCTAAGTAAAAGAACACATAAAGCTACCAACAACTCAACAATCTGGTCTCCTTTCAAAAAAAATTGGAGACAATAACTCTATGAATTATGGCTTCAGCAGCTTCCAGCATCAGGCAGATTTTACACTTAAGTTAAAAACCTTTCCACTTGTGCAGACGTTTATTTGCCTCTTTTTACATGTCCCAGTGTGCATCAATTCATGATTCACATTTGGTTTGAAAAAAAAAAACACTTCCAAAGAACACTTGGCTGTCTGATAGCTGTGATACACATGCAAAATAAGTACTCTGGTATATTTACATTGACTATAAATAGGTTGTGATCAGTTGCACCACTCAAAGTCTACTACAAGTCTATGAAAATGTTTCTAAAGACTTATTATTCTTACAGTGTGGACACTGCTGTGTGTCATGACCAGAGAAGCTTTGTTATAAATGTATGGCAGCAGTGGGGTTGAGAAGAGGAGAGGATGGATGTACTGAGAGGTGGGAAGGAGTGAGGTAGTACTAGTAAATCAACATAATCACGCTGACAACAGGGGCGGATGAGTTGGATGACTGCGGTTGTAGAGACCACCCTGGATCTGGCAACCCAACAGACAGAGTCAGTGACCGAGAGGCCGGGCTACTGCTGTGTCGCTGACAGAATCTGACAGTGACCGAGCAGCTGTGGTGCCACAGAGGTTGGGTTTCTGTTGAGACAAACACTCACGCGCATAGAAGCCGGGGAGACATAAACTAGGTCACACAAACAGGCAAAATAAGACACAAACAAAGGCACAAAATAGCTCCAGGCAAATAGATTAGTGCAACTATACACTATGTCTATGACTCTTTCATTTATACGAAAAAACACAAGAGCCAATCGGGGCTTGGGAAGCAGCAGATGATATTTCACTGTAAGGAGGTAACTGAGATTTATGTTTCTCCACAAGGTGTCACAAGTACAGACATGGTACTTCTTAATTCTCAGTTAGATACAGGCTAAACAGTCTACATACCTTCCACCTTTAGTAGCATGTTCCCAAACATTTGGTCTGTTAGTTTGTCTCATTCAGGAATAATGCAGCACTTGTACAGTTTAATCAGTTATGCCAGATTTGTAACTGTTTATTTTGGGTACAATCCTTTACACTTGTGCCATATTTGACTATTTCAGACATCACAAGCTCTAAAAAGTATTTTATAAATACATTACGAACTCAGGATTTTTCATAATTATTTTAACTTGAGGAGAGGTGTAGATTGAAGTGATGATATGTTGCCTGGGGTTTAAAATTACACAGAAACATTTAAAGCATTTTGGAATTTTCAGTGAAGTAATCATGAAGAAGGAAATCAGTCATGAAACCAAAAGCATTTTTGTGCCAGGCTGCTGACATGTCTATTACCTCCGCCAAGGAGGTTGTGTTTTTGCTAGCATTTGTGTGCAGGCGTGTTATTCTTTCTGTCTGTAAACACAATAAAGTTATGAATAAATTCTGATAAAATTTTGTGGGGGTGTAGAGTCGGGGTCACATTAACAATTTTGCCTTATATACACCAAGGTCCTCAAAAACTGAAAAGAAAAGCGTGATAACTTGGGAACTCTGAAACTCTAAAAGTGTTGGTGTGTATTGTCAACATATTTAAAATACTATAAGTATTTAAATATCATGTCACACTTGACCTCTGACCTTTCCTTCAGGGTCTAGATTGGAGGTCAAAGTACTAATAATGCTAGAAAGAGCTATTTAAAAATCTATTTCAATTCAATTTTATTTATATAGCGCCAAATCACAACAACAGTCGCCTCAAAGCGCTTTATGACAATAATAAAATGACAATAAGTTTTCACACTGACAAGAACATGCTGGCCTTGGATACTTTTCTCATTTGTATGAGTTTATGTGCGTTACAGTGATACTTCAAAACCATACAGTAAAATGTGTTTCTGAATATTTATTTATGAAAAAAAACAAACTTGTGATCAAAAACCTTTTTCATTTATTATTTATTACTAAACATTTAAATGAATTATGCTAAACAATGAAATGAATGCTAAACATGTACAGTATCCACATGAATGAAAAAATGAAGTATAATAAAATGGGTTTCAACAAAGCAAACAAAAAAGCCTGCCTCAAGTGGTCATTTGAGGAACTGCACTCATGTTATTAGCTCCATGTTGCGATACTGTATGTTATCTTGTCTTGGAGTTTGCTGCGAATTCTGCAAGACTGATGTTACAGTTTATTTACTAGGAACATTTGATGTTTCTTCTTAATTTCTGGTCATTTTCTGACTTAACACCTGCCTTACCTTTAGGCCCGCAAAAGAGAAAACAAAGCCTCTCATTTCACAGGCTTGGTCTTCACAACCATAGAAATACTGGATTACACACATGCAAACACGTTGTTTTGATAATCAGCTCATGCAGCTGTCTTTCACTTGTGTTTCCTCCCCGTTTTCCTGTTCTCATCTTGTTATCCTCTCCATTCCGTCATGTTTTCTGTTGTCCTCTGTCTCTTGCGTGCAAAGATTTGCATCAACACAAGTCTCACTTGTAAGCAACAGGAAAATTGTTTTCTGTTCCCTCTTTAATCTGCACAGCCCGCTGAGCTGTTGCATTATTTATATGTTTGTCATTATTCTCCCTTTGAGCCCCAGAGGCACACGCTTTTCTCAAATATTGTTCATTTTTCCATGTGACTCTGGCAAGAGAAGAATACCAGGCGTGGTTACACAGATACTGATTGACTGTGGCATGGAGAGTTACAAAGGCTGAAAAGGTTGTGTACAATGTAGCAACGGGACAGCTAATTAATGCCATCCACCCATTTGCATAGATCAGGCTGAGAGTGTATCCAGCTGCTACTCGTTAGTCTCCAAAAATTTACTTTAAAGGTAAAAACAAACACACTTTCTCATAACTTCTGTGCTTATGAAATCGATTGTGCTCTATTTGAGAATAGGCCTAATATAGTAGTTTTAACCGTGTATTGGTTAAACAAGGTCTTCTGCCGCAATCACCTCTCAAAAGTCTGTGATTATCCGTGAACCACGACCTTACTTAAAGTGACTGCACATTATATCATCCGCTCCTTCCAGCCCACATCCCAGCCATCTCACATAGTTTGTTGTTACTTCACAATAATCAGCTGCAGATGTGAAATTCTCATGGCCTGGCCTCATCGCAGGGTTGTAATCTTAGAAAAACACAACCTTAAGAAAAGCCCTATGACATACAGTTTCCTTAATTCGCTAGCACGTAGGACTCACAGTTTTTACACCTGTTTTTAATTTCTACCCACACTAAAGGATGACATATGCACTATGATTCGTCATGCTAACTCTGACGCAATACATCAAAGGGCTAACAATCATGTTTAACATAGTACAGGGTCTGTTATTAGCCAACTAAATAATTGTGAAAATCACAGTACTAGAGCAGCATTCAAAGCTGAATCAGTTTATTATTAATGCACACATGAAAAAACACAGTTATGTATCCGTTCTGTTTAAGTCTTGGTCTTCACGTAATGCGTACAAAATGTAATCCAACAAATGCTATCGTATCAAATTCTTTCCTGTTTGAGTCAAATATTCCACACACAATTAGTTCAAATAGGACTATTTTAATGCCACTCAAACTTTTGATCTCACAGATTAACGTGAAATGACCGCAACCTCTTTCAAACGCGTTATGTGCTGGTGGCATGTATTGTTTTACAATTATGTTGGTACACCACAGAATAAAAGGCAGTCAGTTCACAGCATTGTTGTGGTGGATGCATGAATTCCCTGGTGGTGATGCAACATAATAAAAAACAGTTGTCAGTAAGAGGTGCAGCATGCAAATGCACGACTCACACCTTGGAGAACTGGGTCAAAATCCCTTCTGGGGACGTAATAATTAGGTGGAAGCAGTTTTTACTGTTGGGTTTGTAGAGGTTTGGGAAACAGAACCATTAAAGTGTGGTCATGTGAGTGAACTGATTTCCACAGCGCAGGCATGGAAGTGTGGTCTTTTCATGTATTTCTGAGAAAACAAAACATTTTTAGCAGATACTGCACATACTTATGCAGCTAGCAGCTAGTTAGCCTATAGTACTTTATCCTCTTGGCTGACTGGCCTCTTGATTGCGTCACATGCTTTCATAATTTCTGAGCCTAATTTAATAAGGAGAAATGTGCTACAGGAATAGCTAACAAGGATTGATACATTATTTTTTCACCATCAGCCTGTAACAGTGACAAACTGATTGATTAAAGACTAGGCTACCTAGCCTAAAGATCAAGCAGGTTTAGCTATCCAACAACTTTTTCTGCATATCGAGTCAGAGTCATGTATGGTCTGGAGCCTACCCAGTATATCATAGGCTGAGATGAAGGGCACAGCCTGGACACTGCATCTTTACCAGTCAATCACAGGACTAATTGAGAAAAAGAAAAGTTTTCATGCATAGATTTAGAGTTAGACAGATTTAGGCCTTGAGAGAGCCTTCACAGGCACAGGAAGAAGAACATCACACAGAAACACCACAGCCACCTGGATTCAAACCCAAGACCTTGATATGAGGCATTAGTGCTAACCACCACTCTGCCATGCTGCCCAAAGTTAAACACTTTGCCTTAATCTGTCAAAGACGCATGACTCTTTCTTCAGCCGGCTGGTTGCTATCTCCTTTTTCCCCAAGGCTATGCTAATATAGCCCTGTGATATCTCCAGCTTCACATTAAAAGCACAGATACTATATAAGAAAGTTTGTGAGCTCCTATTAAAATTCTCTACAGGAAAGTCATTTAAAGACTAAAAGTTAAAGGCCCAGAAAATCAAAATGATAGATGTTAAAAATATTTAGTAAAAGTTACTTTGGTGTAAGGGCCTCCTGCTTACACCAAAGTAACGAATGCTCTCTCAGTCAGATTAATACCCGATCAACTGAACCATCTCTTTCAATATATATGTTAAACAGTTATGAAAACATGTTGGGAAATAAAGCATTTATGTTATAGTATTGGGTCAGTTTGATGCACTTTTATGTTTCAGTACCACATTATTTACCTAATTTTCCATTAAAACAATTCTGAAAGTGACAAGTTGAATTGGATTTTTTTTTCCTGCACCATCACCTCGAACCAGTACTGTTACCAAAGGCCATTGAAAGCATGCAGATGTAATTTGTAGGGCTTAATAAGTGGAACAAATTTATGGGGTCAGTCTGGAATTAAATCCTAACAGCCAGTGACTTACAATAGGTCACTTCCACCCCCTGCCTTTATCCTCCAGTCAGTGATATAAAGTGGGTACATTCAGAACCTTCATGGAGACAGTTAAGGAATCTAACAACATCCGCATGTATTCCAAAACTGTAAGTATTTTCAGGCTTAAATAATGTCAGATATGCAGGTTATTGGCTTTGATTTGATTAATGAGATTAGATTAGAGCTTTATGTTAAACTCTCTTTCTGTCCCAATTATTCTGCATAGTTCAGAGAACATAGTGAGTTCTCTAATCACTATAATCACTGTTTACAAGATCTGGGTCAACATCATGATAGGGTCATGACATTGTAAGGTCATAGTTTTAAAGCAAGTTCTCATGGAATTGCTAAACACATAAAGTATCTTTATGAATAAATTATAAATTCACACAAATTTAAACATTATGCCATACACAACTTTACACTGCTGACCAAAATATTAATATTAATAATAATAATAATAATAATAATCTCTCTTCATCACAGGGCCAGAGATTGTTAGTTTTGTTGCTGTTGTACATTTGAAGGTCTAAACTCCAAAAATGGAAATGGTTTGCTGACAGCATTTTGGCTGGAGTCCATTTAACAAGCGCATCATTTATGTGAGAACTTATCGTCATATTAGCAACCAAGCTATCAAGCTAGCTGCAACCTAGATGGCCGTGTGTTAGCTTATCTGTATGTTATAAATATATAAATAAGTACATCACTTGAATAAATTGTGTGAACCAGTTAGAATGTAAACTTGCTATAATGTTAGAGCCAGGTTACTTGCTAGTGGGTTAGCCATTGGGAGCTAAAAGTCCATCCATTAAAAAAAAGACTTCCATTTTCACCATAGGAATTTCATATATAGGAAGATTTATAGTACTGCTAAAGTCTTAAGGCACATAGATGTAATGATTTTTTGGTATATGAACCAAATAAGCTCAATAAGAACTTTTGCCACTGATTTTGTGACTTGCAGAGATTCCAAAGCAATGTGGTGCCTTTTGCAAGCTCAGGGCAAACAAGTTACATACAAAACCTTTTGCTTATTTTTATGTTTTAAAACACAATAAACATCTTAACTGTGGCAGATTCAAACCTTTTGATGATTTTTTAGGCACGTATCAAAGTTAGGCTAAGTTCAGCTTGCTCAGTGTGTTTGTTCAGAGTTACACTATACTGCATACAGGCTGTGGCTGAGAGCTTGATATATTATTGCTGCGCAAAACTAAACTGTGAAAATGTGTTGTTCTTCTTCTAAAACATAAAGAAGGTCAACTGGAAGACAAAGTTCTGAGCTACACAATGTGGTGTGCAAACAAAGCTCCACTAAAGTCCAAGATGACACTCATTAGAGTACATCATCGGCCTTGAATAACATCTCATTCAGGCCAACTTAGGCATCCACTATAATTTAAATGCAGAATATAGATTGCACTGGGTGAATTTGTTTAGCTTGAAAAAGGCAAAATGTTGTACCTAATGGTGGGGTTTTTTCTCTCGTTAGGCCATTGCCTGCTCTCATGCCGATGGAGGTCCATCATCAGGCATACTGATGATGAAGAAAGTTTTCTTGAAATCTATTCCTTATATAATTTCTTTGTGATAACCATTATGAGTCCTAAATGCTGCATTTTTCTCCACAATAGGCACAAAAGCTTCTGCTCTCAATCGATATTTTCGGTGGAAATTAAAAGCAATAAAGGGTAAAGGCCTTTGAAAAAACATGGCTATAAGGTAAACAACACTGAGTCTAGTCCATCCAAAGATACAACAAAAGGGAATAAAAGAGGTCTTGTTAGTGTTTCTGAAGCTGCCAGAGTACATTGCTACTTTGACCTCATTACTGGGGGCTTACTAGTCACGGGGTTGATGAGGGGCAGAGCGGCACAGTTAAATGCCCAAGAATGCATACTCATTTACAATGCAGCAATGAGACAGACCCACGCAAACCCAGCTCGACCATTGCTCTGAAACCTCCCAAACATGACTATATACAGCAAGGGCCTGAAACATTACTGAATAACATGCAAGGCTATGAACATAAGAGCAAATACAGTCTTTGTATTTCAGGTGACTTGTTCAGATAAACTTTCAAACTATAAAGTGGCTGTTTAACTCATCACAGAGTTTTTACTGGTGGAAAAATGCACAGTGTTGGTGCATTAAGTCTGTAACCACATGTTATCATCAACATGATGGGAAAGAGATCTCCTAACTGTGTCTCTGGAGTCACATTTGAAAACCTCGCATTACTCTACTCTTTGAAGCCTTCCCAGTTTGGTTGGATGTCCTGACATACATTCCAAGAGCCCAGGCTTATCATTTTTTCCATCGTATCCCATGGTGGGCCTTTTTGAATTGGACTTATCCTTTCTGGTATTACATTAGGTGCAAAACTGTTTTTGTGTTTTTGCTTTTTTCACTTCTTTGAACCAATGGTCTGGAGGGCTTCAACCATGCACCCAAGCCTGCTTTGAACTATGAAGATGCAGAAGCCTGCTAGTGGAACCCTGCCTCTGCCCAAAAAGCAAGAAAATACCCTGTTGTTCAAAAAAATCTATTTTTTCCTTAAATCCAAAAATAAAAGTGTTGCATCTCGTTCAGTGGTGCTTGTGTTTCAGCCTTCCTTACTTCGGCCATGTCCCTGGGTACTGAGCATCTTTGCTTCTGGAAGCTATTAGCTACTTCAAAAGACTGTTACAATTTTTGAGCTATCTGTGTCCATTATGTCCCCTTTTTGACCCATTTTGCCTGAAGTAAAGAAGCTGCCTAATAACAGTGCACACTTTGATATAAGATGTTCAGCATTCTGGGCCACATTACACAAATAAATATCACCGGAGAATGTTTAAATCCAACAAGTATTGCGGTTTATGTAGCTTGGAGTGAAAAAATATGCATAGAAATAAAGACGAGGTCAAATACTCACTTAATAATTTTGCACAAAGTGTATATGCCATAAAAGCATTATGGCCCTGCCTTGCCTACTGTAATAACACAGAAATAGGTTATAGCCTCCATTAGCAACTTGGAGTTAGCGAGAATAGCCTTGAGGTACCTGCAGCATCTGAGACAGTGTAAGCCACCTGCAACAGATCAGATGTTTCTGTACAAGTGCAGTTATACAGCGTTTTTTTAAGATATTGCATCTAAGCAAATTTTTGTACCATTTCCTGACATTGCATTTCCCGGGAAATGGTCACAGTTGTATTTTCAGAGGATTACATTTTCCAGGATTAATCCATATTGTGTCCAACTTGAAAAGCTCTGAAAGTTTCCTGTGAATTTGTGAACTTCTTAAGCATATCAATCTTTTCGACTGAAGGTATTTCCTTCAGTGACACTCTCAGGAAAGACGTATTTTTAACTCCGTTGCTTGTAACACTCTAAGAATGGACAGAAATAGATCATTGTTCTCTGCATCCGTTCATCCAACGCATGACAAATTTCAGGATGTAAAGAAATGACAGCCTGCAGGGACCACTAGAGGTGCTTTTGACTTTTAATTTTACTTAAGTTTACTTAACTAACATCATGTCCGTTTGGTTTGTCTGATCTTTATAAAATCATAGAAAACTTCTTTGGAGGTAATTTTTTTTAAATCATAAATTGTTTCTTAATTCTTTTGCTTTGACAAGATTTTGACAAGATGTACAAGATGATGATGTTTTTCAGATGGCTTCTACTCAGCATGTCTCTGTTTTATGTAAAGGCTGAGAACATCGAGGTTACTCAGGCTGTTCAACAGATGTCAGAATCATGTGTGCAACATGACAGCCTCAAAGGTCAGCTGGAGCCACATGTGGATCTTGTGGAGTGAGTGCCAAATGGAATTGCCATCAAACCAGTCCTGAAGTGCTGGAGAACCTGGTTTTGCTTATAGACCATAACACTCTGTATTTCTGTCAGACTAAAGGGTTACAGTTAGAACAACAATATGGATCTCGTGATATGCTTTCCCACCATTAAAAAAGGTAAAATTAGTATTACTGGCCTTCATCTTTTTCCAAGAAACAGTGCTGGTAGAGTGCACACACATGCACACAAAGGTGCTCGCTTGAAATGCAATATGGCAAAAGGGAAAAAGGGGGGAAGCATTACTGTAACCTAGATGTACTGTGATAATGTTTTGTGAAAACAGCTTCAACCCTGGTGTAAACCTGGGGAGCTGGGGAAGGGGGAGAAAGAATTCCCGTGATGGTTGGTGGTCCTCTTACAGACAAAAATGGACCCGGTGGGTTGTTTTTCCCCTGAAGCTCTACTGACAGAAGGTAGGATTCTCATATTTGAACGACTTTGGTTTGTTAAAATTAAAAGTAAATACATTATTTTAAAAAGCAGAAGTTTACACTGAATATTTCACTGAGAATATTTCACTTAATTTGCTGTGGCTAATTATTTCCCCACCCTCAGAAGTAGTAACACAAGCTTCTAACTTAAACTTTCTTACTTTCTTACATTTTTTAAGGATTTTTTCAACAAGTGGAACCGATAAAGTACATAAATCATCTTCAGATTGTTTGATTTGATTTTAATCCAAGTTTATAATTAATGTTAGTTTAGAATTTTGATTGCTGCACCATTTATACCAATTTGGTATGTTTCTAAAGTCCCATCTAGTCTGAGATCAGGCTTAAGTATTGCTATAACTACCAGCTGGACTGACATAAAATATCCACCAATAAATGCTTTGCTGCTTTTAAAATGTTTGAACTAATGTTTTTTTAGAGACCTCAGAGAATAAAATCCCAGGCCCTTCATTTAGCAGCATTGTTTGGTCTAAATTTTAACCCTTTTGCCATCCAAATACCTGTTTTCCATTAAGTTATTGCTAATTAGCATGTTAGTATAGCGCACATAACATGATATTTACATGTTATCATTGTTCTAAGCTTGTTAGCATTTAGCTAATAGCTGTGCGTACGAGTGAAAGCTGTTTGCTGGTCTAAAGTCTTGTGTCTTCTGTACCTTTTTAGGCCATTTTGAATACAAGACAGTAGTTCTTCTACAGTGTTGGGTCCCTGGCACCCCCTTCAGGATAATATCACACTGTTTATGAAAGATGGTAAGGTACTGGGTATAAATACTCGGTCTTTGCCGAGTCTTGCAAAGAATTTAAATTTATTACTAACCTAATCTGACACAGGAGCCATCTAACCAGACAAAATATATTATATCTTCTGAACAATATATTAGAAATAAGGCATAGTCAGCATGAAGCATGTCCAGCTTATTAAGTAACCATTTGCACAACTGCTTGATGGACCCTAGTCAACCTGTTTTGATTATCAGGTAAATGGTAAGTATTTGTATAGCGCTTTTACTAGTCCCCCCCTAGGGACCCCAAAGCGCTTTACACACCCAGTCATCCACCCATTCACACACTGGTGGAGGCAGCTACAGTTGTAGCCACAGCTGCCCTGGGGCAGACTGACAGAAGCGAGGCTGCCATATCGCACCATCGGCCCTTCTGGCCAACACCAGTAAGCGGTAGGTGAAGTGTCTTGCCCAAGGACACAGCGACCGAGACAGACCAAGCCGGGGCTCGAACCGGCAACCTTCCGATTACAAGGCGAATTCCCAACTCTTGAGCCACTCATTCTTTCATCAATAATTAGAGAAATCATATAGGAACAGGTGCATGTACACAGACTTGCCTTACTGAATAAATAAATATCACAGCTTCACTAAAAGCTTAAAATTATATAATATTAATAAACTGTTTCCTAATAGTTTTTATATGGATGATACTGTAATATTAATATGTTTAATGTGTCCTTTCGCTCTTTCTTTCTCTCTCACACACACACACAGTTGTTGTTGTCCTCCTTTCCTTTTTTCCTTTTTTAAGCACCTCTTGTACCGTTTCTCTCTCGCTGTCTGTTACTCATATGTAACTCACGCTCATGATAAAAATGACTCTTTTGTTATCTTTCCACTTCAAAAAGGAATGAACACTTTTATGTTTGTATTTTTGTCAGGAAAATGAAAAAATTAATAATAATAATAATAATAAAGGCAAATAAACTTCCTCTACACTTGTTTTTCTTTTTTTTTTTGCGAGGGGCAGCACTGATGACTGTCTTCATTTCGGTCCGGCCAGAGTTTGGGCTGATTGTGAGCTGTTGTTACAGCTGACCTCTGGATTAGCTCACATGTTGTCTTGTCTCAGCAAGTTTAACGTTAACTGCTTCATGTCTATCTGAATTGAATGGATTTTAAAAAGTCAATTTTCAAAAAGGTTTCGCATTCGTCCTTGGCTAACCTCATTTCTACCTGGTTCATTCTTTTTGGAAGTAGTCAATCAGCGATAGCTAGATGAGATTGGGAAAAACTACTAACCTCAGCATTGCAGGGCAGGAAGGGGCAGGTGAAATATGTGAAATAACAAACATACCCAAGATTTTCTTTGCTTCTTTTCCCCTTTTGCCTCTTGGATGAGTCCCAGACTATGCGTGAGCCCCTGAGCATGTTTCTTGAATGTCCATTACATAATCTGGCCAATGCAGAAAGTCACCCTTCAAACTGAACAGTAAACTCTTTAACTGTCTTTTAGTACAACTGAACTCCAGGGAAGACAAAACTGGATCCACTTGGACTCTCACTAAGAATGACATTTCTCCTCATACATGAAAGCCGTTAATGTAAAAATTCACACAAGCTGATGTCTTTCGTGAACTGAAGAATGAGCCAGAGACCAAAACGGTTTTAAAAATGTCCACGTTTGCCCTCACACTGGATGCTTTAAGAGCTGCAGGTCCTGGCACTTTGAGCAACGTGCCATGGGAGCACATCATGGCATTCATCTTGATTCACCACCTGCTGGGACCCACTGGAACAGATTTCAACATAAGAAGCCTTTTGAAAAAACCAAAACACAAAAAGGCTATATCAGATGCCTTGCGTTCAGATCCATCCAGTGTTTACTGAAAGCAACCTGTTTCTAATCAGAGAGAACTAATAAATCATCTGATATCAGCAGTGACAGCAGAAGGTCACTTGGCAGCCTTTGCTCTGTCTGTCTTCTGTGTGTCTGATTTACAGCTTTTATATAGCTGGTGGCATTTATGGAATGCTCCATTGAACATCATAACTGTAGTCCTTTTCAGCAGCGTGAAACATCTTTGGTAGCGTTTCAGCATCAACAGAAGCTTTATGTATGAGTCCTCCTTTGTAAACAAAGAATTTTTTCTCTTTCATGGTTAGCACATAACTGCAACAATAAGACAGAGAACTGCAACCACAATTCTGCATAACTGGGAATATTATCCTACACTGCAACCAGCAGCTCAGTGTTTTCCATATGGCTGCTGGAGAGTTTCATGTTTACTACAGGCTCATCAGCAATTCTGACTGCGGTTGGGGATCATTTGTTTGCCATTGGCCTGTTTCCCGTAGCAACGTGCCTCAAAACCTGCTGCTGCGCAGACCATTCAAAGGAGGCAACACGAACAAAGAGCAGAGGTGACAAGTCAGTCAAACAAAGTCACATGGTTATCTTTCCACCTCAGCAACTCACATCTGATGGAACACTTTAAACCTCCAAATAATGTATCCTCTCTTTCAGTGACAGCAAGTAAAAAAAAACCACACAGACCTATTCACCTTCAGCACTTTGCATTTTACAAGGCTGTTAAAGGATGGAGTCACAGAGATAGCAGCGGCTCAAACTGTGGTCACGCTGAATGTTGATCTGGCCTTGTTTTTAATGGAGGGGACATGTGGACAGTTAACTCTGCCATTAGAGCAGAATGGTAATTGATTGTCCTTTGATCTCTTAAGTGCTTTGCTTTGTGTTTCGTGCATGTGTGTGTATTAGAGAGATTGCTGGCATACAGGCCAAGCAATGCTTCATGGAGAATGAGGAGGAAGTAGCGGCTTCACTTTTAAACACAGGCGCACCAGCGACAGATGGCATGCACTTTCACATTGATTCTGAAGAGAAAAGTAAATGTGCTGTTTGAAAAAGAACATTCAGAGTCAAGTCATACTGTAGAGCTTAACCAAGATACTGAGTTCAGCGCTAATGGGATGTTGCCTTCAGAATAAAGTCCAAAATGCATTGTTTATACTGTTGTGCTAAGAGTGACAATAAGGGACAGTATAACAGTGAAAACAAATAACAAAAGAAAATAGAAGTCAAGAAATAAATATATTTTGTTTGTTGCTTATTTATTTCATGTACAAAATACATTTACTACACAAGGGAAAATATGCTTTGTACCAGATTTAGCTAGAAGCTAAATTCCACCTGTAGTCTCTGGATATGACCCCCCTGTGAGATACGGTTTAAATCTATTAACAGAGACACACGTGCACACAAGTACACAGACACAACTAATTGAAAAAATACAAATATGAAAATTTGTATCTTATATATAGAAAATTATATTCAAATTCAGCTTATTGCATAGCAGAAAGCACTTATCAGAATTAAATGAATGCCAACAAAACTACTAAACCACTAAAACCCCTTTTTTTTTCACATTCCGAGGCGTTTTCAAATTACTTGAAAACATATTTCAGGCAATAATTGCTTTAATTGCTGCGTAAAAGCGGTGCTACAGTCTGCCTTTTATGGTTCCTATCAACAAAATATTTGAGTACAATACCCAAACGCTCATCAAATCGCGATAATGTTCAGAAGAAGAACTGTTTTAGAAGAACTGAAATATGAAAGCAAACAGACGCTTTGTTATAAGTGTATGTTTGGTTGGCCAGTGTTGGCTTTTCCTAGTTCCAACTATTTCAATTAAGCTTTTATTTTGAAAATCTCCTGCCGGCAGCTCTCCTTGTAGATGCAGTGGGCTTGAAGTGAAGGCGTTTACAGAGGGCGGCGGATTTATGCGTGTGAGTGACAGTCTGTGCGCGTGCGTGTCTCCGGGATATTAACAGAGTTTGCGTTTGGTGGTGCTCTCACAGCCCTTTAGAAACAAGCTCTTTCACCCGGGACAGCGTCGGTAAGTGAATGCGACTGAGTGTTTGTGCGTGTAAACTGAGCTCGTGCGGCTTTCTAGCTCGACAAAGAACTTAAAACATCGTTTGAACTTGGCCGTTTTTTCTCAGAGCTGCAGAATAAGTGGAGTTTAAGAAGTTTGAAGGCTGTCAGCGCGATAACTTGTATCAAGACGCGATTGGAGCTAACGTTTGATATCAGTTCTTGAGCGTCGGTGCTTTAGTTATTATTGTGGCTCTTTATATAATGTATTTAAATGTGGGTGTATTTTAAACATAAAGCGGTGTGGCATTTATCACGTGAGCCTTGAAACACTGGGTCGCGCGCGGTACGTACATCCAGGTGAGCCCATCCTCTCTACAGGTGGAGGAGGCTGCTTACATTAGGCGTCACCATCCACACATCATTACAGGACGGCAATGAGGCTTGGTTTAGACAGCTAGTGAAACTAAAGACCCGAAGCTTATGTCACGGTAGACATTTTTCTTTTATGTTGCCATGTACTATGACACCTAAGATCGCTGCAGGGAGGCCGACACTTCTGTATGGAAGGACAGCAAAGCCAAGCTGCGCTGAAAACTCGTATATTTCTGTGTTGGTAACTTGTACATAGCCTGCTGGATGGACCTTTAGGTTTTGCACCAACCAGTACACCCCTGACTTTCATGCAGCATGTATGTGCTTACATTTAGAGAAATGGAAAAAGAAACATTTTCTCTTCTAAACAGTGTCATCCATCATTGGACTGCAGGGTAGTAACAAATGTGCTTACACACTTGGATAAATGCACATTTAGTCAAATTATATTACACACTTTAGACAAACCCACACCCACATGCATACACAGAGTAGCATCCAAGTGTATTTTATCCTTTCCTCCTTCTTTGGCCCATAGTCTGCTGCTAGGAGTCTGCCAAAATAGATAACCTGCAGGTAATTAGGAAGGCTACTTCTGTGTTCTGTTTTCACTGTTGGAAATGGAAGTTAATCAGCAGCAATTCCACTTCACCAAACTGATGTGAGATCAGCAAACGCAGAGGGATCGTGACAACCCTGTGCTTACTCTAATAGCCACAGAGTGGACTGACTGTAGACTGAGGTGTGAATTTTGAGCTTTCCCTGTGCCAAATTTTGGTGCTTCCCTCCCTCTGTGGATCACATTTAACGTGACCTTTTGTTGATCCTTTTAAACAACAAAAGAGTTTGTCATGGCCCTGAACAGGAAGCTTTTCCCTTTGTTCATGTTGCCCTGTCTACAAATTGATGTGTAGCTTGAAGAAGGTAAGATCCATCTCAGTTTTGTTGCTGTTTTTTGGGACACTGGCTTCATAATATTTATGAGTTATGAGTTTCACAAGCCTGATCTAATGTTTGTTTTGTTTTTTTTACCCATCCTCTAAGATTTCACGCAACTGTATTACACCAGTTGTTCTAAATCCATGATCCATTTGTTTTAGCTAGTGAAGTCTGTGGTGTTGTGTGTATGGGATAGTCTGAAAACCTTAAACAATGTAAACATCATCTGTTGGAAAGGTCACAATGTTTTAACTTTTTTATTGGTAATCCTAATTTCTTAAAAAAAAAGTTTGTGTGATATTTATGACTAATATTAAAAAAGAGAGAAACAGAATGCATGTTTGAACAGCTTTATGATGACCTATAATTATGTTTGGTTGTCACTTCACCCTCTAGTGGCCTTAGTTATGTCGGAAACGAAGGAGGAAGTAAAAGCCGTGGAATTGAGTATATGTGTGGGGAAAAGTTTGGGTTGGATGGACTGATGATGATGGTCCTTTCAAGCTTTGACTCGTGACTTGTGGTCAGTCTCTGGCATAAACAGTGTTTTTATGTTCACAACCATGCCTTTCCTACTGACTTTCCAAGTTTGTGCTAATTGCAGCCTTGACTACGTTTCTGTTATTGTTATCTTGATCGTGAAATTCCTTCTTTTTCTTTTCTTTTTTTTTTTTTAAATCCCAAACCCATTCCCCTCCCATCAGACTTGCAGATGTTTGGGAGTGGTTATTGCAGCCTAGCGAGTTATCAGCTCAAGTTACGCCATCTTCTCTTCTCCAATGTGGTTTACTTGTGGAACAGCTATGTTTGACTCTTGATGCTGATCAGGAGGATGGTGTGGTTTTTCTCCTCACAGCTCAGTTGGGTCATGTAGGCATTTTGGAAGGGCAGTGTACCTTGCTTTGCTAATTTTTCCTTCTCATAATAACTGAGCTCTAGCATGAGAACTAGTTTTTGAAGTGCAGCTTTATTTATTTACACAGTTAAGTGCAAATGATGACCTATGTGAACTTGCTTTTAGGCTAAGTTTTAATTTCCAAATAGCTGGTATGACTGGGCTCCAAAGGAGATGTGGTTGAGAAGAACGCTCCTCTGGGTCATTGTATGCAAGCACAAGCGCATGTGTGCTCTCAATTACAGTGTAGTGTTCCCAGGGTCTCCACCTTCTGTGTTTCAGAGTGAGAAGCTGCTAGAGGAGGTTAGTTACATAAGCCTGTTGGGTGTTGCGTCATTGTTTTGGGGGCCCCAGTTCAGAGAGCTGGGGCTGAGACTTCAGTTGGGTCTGATGGACCACTGCCTCCCACAAATCCAACCACCCCCCTCCATTGAAAGCAGATGCTCAATGACTCTCCTGCTGGGAGACATGGCTCAGTATTGGCAATGAAATGAGGCTCCACCTGTAGCATGGATGGACCTTATGCATTTGTCTATCAGTGTCTGTTGATTAGCTGATGTGGAAATCTGTTTCGGGTGGGCTCGGTTGCCATGACATCAAAGAGGAAAACATGCAAAACAGCAATGATTTATAGATCTACAATCCTCAAAACATCCCCACCTCTTTAGCCTCGGTACAAATAAATCAACCTCCCAAACTCTCATAATTATTCATAAAAACGTTGTGGGTCTGAGTTGGTTTCTAGTTAAATACAGTGGTGTTTGAAAAACAAAACCGAAAGCAATACCCTCTGATTGCCCTCATCAAACGATCGGGAGTGGACGTTTTTGCCTTTTTAGTGTTTCTGTGAACTGGATCTTGGGAACAAACTGCACAGAAAACCCAAAAAGAAAAAGTCTGGAATTGTGTGTTTTTAAGTGGCTGAGTGACCTTTTGGGTCTGCACGCATATTATGTTCCATATCAGTGCTCTTTGAAAACAAGCTTGTAAGTAACCCAGAGTTTCCCTCTGCGTGCTAGAAATTCCCCAGACCTGCAAATGTAAGAGCCTCAGGTGTGTCCCAAGTAAGTGAACTGTACTGCAGAGTCTTTGGTGTCCCTCTCCTGCTTTATCTTGTAGTCTGGTTAATTTCTCTCGTCATAAAAATCAGTTCTAAAAGCTGGCTCTCATTACAGTACCCACACCCTGTCTGCCGCCAAGTAACAAATGTAGAGCGTTGAGCAAGAAAAAATGAGCATGGCCGCCTTTATTGGGTGGAAATGTAAATGGTTTGGGAGGATAACGTGTTAGTTGAGTCAGTTTTTAGCAAATTCATGCAAAACACAAATTAACCAAAGTGCTGCAAATGTTTGATTAAAGGCATCATTTAAACCATTCTAAGAAGTTACATTGAATAACGGAGAGGGGTGGATGACCTGATCTGGAGGGCGAGGATGGTCCAGAGTTCCAGAACTGAGAATCCCAGCAGGCTGTAAGAGCCAGTCTGAAAGCTTGCAACTATTAAAAACTGCTGGACAGCAAAGCTAAGCCGAAAGTGTGGCTGATTTAAAAATGGATGGATAACCTGAGGAAAGCTCCTGCAAGTGAGCATTTTTATTTTAAACATAATCATACACTTCCCAGGAAGGTAAGGAACAATGCAGAGAGAGATAAAATGTGTCAGTGTTTGCAGTTTAATAGTCCAAAAATGATGCAGCGTGCACTCACATTAGACTGCTTTACAGTGTAATGGCAGATAGTGATGTTGTATATCTGCCCTGTTGAAACTACAGTGTCCTAAAGATCAACTACAAAAAGTGCCTCTTAGACACTTATCGTTTGTTTGTGGGAATAAAACGTTGTTAACTTGATAATATGCAGATATATTTTATCAGATAAGATGGGAAGTGCAGCAGAAAATAACCTGGTGATCTGTGTCCCTCCTCACTTCTGTTGACTGTTTACTTAAGGGGGGTAATAATAAAGGAACTACTGAAGCACCTTTCCTTAATATTTAGCTTTCATTTTTGCTGCCACTCAACCGTGCCGCATCACTCAATTAGGAACTTTCTAAAGTAAAACTGACTGCAACCTGCGTTCATGTCTACTAATCAGAAGTCCAGCTGTGGCAGTTTGATCTGAATGCAATGCTGAAAGGTGCTTCATTGAATCAAGCATTTAAAATAAAAAACAACAACAACAAAACTGCAGGAATCTTGTCTTGATACGATGAAAGCATAAATGGCCTTCTCAAGACCATTAAAAGGAAGAATGTATTGGGCTGTTCAGGCTGGACGGTGTCTGCTTTGATCCTGACAAATCTTGAAACAACATAAATTTCATGGCATTACCCATTGTGTACTGGAAACTGCTGAGATGCTGTCATTAAGTGCTGTCAGGCACCGAAGCCTGTTCCTCCATATTGGCTGATGTAGGTCATGGAGACAGTGTTGCACAGGCATGTCAGTAGCTTTTGTAATAGTTCATCAGTTCATCTCTTTAAATTCATACTTTTTCTTTTGTCCACAGCATTATGACCTGTTATGTTGTGGAGAATAACCAGATATTTTCACACTTTGTTATAAATATGAAGCTATACTACTTGTTTTCATTTATGTCCGTGCAGTCACAAGAACAGAACACAATGTTAATTTGTATTTGTTCTCTGTACTTGCTCTGATATAAAGTTGAAATTTCCAGCATGCCTAGTGACTGAGTTAATGATTTGTTGTTTCAGGATCAAGTGGCATTGAGAGGTGTGGACGATAGAGGAAGGAAATTGAACTCTTAAGTATTCATCCTGTAAGTATTTAAGTTGGGTCCATTTGCACTTCTTGTAAAAAGCGACTCCTCTCTGAAACTTTGAATGTTTTGTACGATAGAAAGAAATAAGAGGACAATCATGTCCTATATTTCCTGCGATCACCCATGCATGAACCTCTGTGTGTTTGGCTGACCAGTTATTGGTAACCATTTGTCAGGGACATAATAATGTGCAGCGATAATGAGGCGAATGAACGTTGGGCCCTGGCTGTGCATACAATAGACAACTTCTCACTGGTGGCTGCTGTTATGTTATGTTTCCAATTTTCCATCAGTTGATATTTTCCTCTCAAACTCTCTTCCTTTTAATGAGCTTCCAGTTTTTGATGTAGCCTGCAACCATGTACTTTATATTAAGTAATGTTTAATCAGCACAATGTTTGTGATATAATGGGGAAAAAAAGCTGAGATTGATAAAGTCCTTTGAAATATTTGTATTCACATTAATTATGCTGTGTTTTTAAAGTTGCCAGAACTTTTGTTTTTACATAATTTATCTATGCAAAAATAATTCATTAAGGGTTATTTTGTGGCAATATTATATTGTGTATTCAGATTTAAAAAACAAAAACAAATTAAAATGCCCTGGAAATGCAAATAATTGCTGTTTAATTTATAAATGCAGACAGTTTGCCGTCAGTCTGAATGTGTCTTTGTTAACGAGCACAGCTCAACTGGCTGCCAGCTCATTATATTCTGGTTATATTCCTATAGTGCAGAGACTAAGACCAAATGTAATGGTTAAATATGAATTTCTGTCTATGTAGACAACTGCAGATGTTTGATTTTATTTTTTATTTTTATTGTTTTTCATAAGTAATTGCTGTCCTGTTACAAACGGATTGCATGTAATTGCCAGCCTGATGCCATTTAATAGCTGGCAGTCTGTCTTACTGCAGGTTTTAGTGGCAGTATTGGTGTGTTTGACAGCCTCCTTTGCAGCTAGAAAATTAAAAAAGTGATCTCACTGGATAAAATTGATATTTGTAGATGCAAAAGGTGAAAAATTGCAGTATATATTATTAAAATACTCAACCACAGTACCGCAACATGTTAAAAGTCACAATAATGTATCGTCAGTGAAGTATTGTTATAATACTGTGTCGTATTCCTGGCTCTAATTTATTGTAAAAGACAAAATATTTTATGTTTTTTAAATATCAAAATAAAAACCAGCTCAGTTTGTTTCCCTAACATCCCTCTTCCTCGCTGCTTTAGTTTACTGTTGCCACCTTGATGCTTTTGTCACTGGATAGATCCTCTTTATACCCATAAAGAAGGGTTTTCCAATGTTGCTTTACAATGACATCTTGCTCTTCTTGCACAGGAGCCGTCTTTGCCTCTCTCTGCTGTTTCTCTGCTGTTTTAATTGGATGAATGAGCAGTGAGGCAGAGCAGCATGTGATCAGTGCACATTGTGGTGGTGTGGGGAGGATGAGAACCCTTGTGCTGCGTCTAACTTTTTCTCTCAGCCATCATTTTGCATGTAAAAACAGCTGAAATCCCACCATAGCCTTTCTTCATGGTTTTGTTCATATTTGCTGCATTTAGAAAATCTGACCTGATTTGTTCTCTTGCTGGCACTTGCCGGCTTTATTTGCCATTGATTACCACTTAAGCTCTAAAGCTCCGAGAATGGTATTTGGGTCGGCCCTTTTGTTTATAGAAGTTTCTAGAAACTGACCAGATTTATTTACACCTTGGACTACTTCAGATTTCTCTGAAATGAATAATAATAATAATAATAAACTTTATTTATAAAGCACATTAAAAAAAAACCAAGGTGCTTGACAAAAAAATAAAATAAAATAGGAAAAAGGAGATGGGAGGGAAAAGAGAAAGGACCTGGCACGTATCAATTATAAAACCATGACAATTATAATACATAAAAGTAGTTAACAAAGCATAACGGATAAAAATGTATCAACGCACACCAAATATTAACTAGGTGGAAAAGCAAGATTAAATTAATAAGTCTTCAGCCGTGATTTAAGCAGTGGCATAGAGTCAGACGCCCGGATAGCAACAGGAAGATTGTTCCATAAGACTGGGGCAGCTACAGCAAACGCACGGTTGCCCCGAGACTTCAGCCAAGAACGAGGTTGCTCCAGAAGAAGTTGGGTAGCAGATCTAAGTGCTCTGACAGGAGTGTGTAACCTACGAGGAGGACAGGCCAATGTAAAGAGAGTTGCAATAGTCCAACCTGGAAGTCACGAATGCGTGAATAAGTTTTCCAGGTCATTATGCGGAATATAGCGCTTAGCCTTAGAAATGAGGCGCAGCTGATTAAAACTAGACCTCACTACGGCAGACGCTTGCCAAATTTAAACGAGCTATCCAGTAATATGCCCAAATTACTTCCATAATCAGAAGGGGAGCTAGCAAAAGGCATCAGAGCAGCACACAATTGGTCGCGGGGGATTTTACTATCGAACACCACGATCTCAGTTTTCTTTTCGTTCAGGACAAGAGTATTACTCTTGAACCAATCTTTAACCTCGCATGCATTCACAAAAATAGTGAAAAGACATAGCAAGATCGTCAGTAATGTTTAAATAAATCTGTATATCATCAGCATAGCAATGAAGAAATGAAGCAAGCTCATTTAATGGCCCCAATGGCACAACCTACTCAAAGACTTGTAGCACTGAGGCTCTTTTCTCATTGTTGCCTGTTTTCTCATTGCTCATTTTACTGAAGCTGAGTTAAAGGTGAAGAAGACGAATGGGTTACTGAAAAGCTTCATATTTCTCTGCTAGTCTTTAACAACCTGGAGGAACTGGCCCTGGCAGCCTGTTCGGTTTTTATTGTTGGCTTCCGGCTGGCCTCGTGTCTGTTTCTCCCCATTGCTTTGTACCTCTGAGGGGAGCCTGGCACATACAAACAGTTCCTCCTCTGGGCAGCTGGCGTTCTCTCCTGTCCACATGGATACCTGTAGGATTTAAATCGCATCAACCAGTTCGGATTTATAGTGTCTCATCCTGCTGTTGTAGCAATCATGGTTGTGAGGGTAGGCAGAGCTTATAGTTTCTTATTGGTTCTTCCAAAGCAGTTATCTAGGTAGTTTATGTTGATAATTCAATATTTTATTATTAATTAGCTAGCATCGTCTCTGCCATTGATGGCCAAACTTTCTGCTGTTTATGTTGTGCGTCTTTGTAGATGTTACAAAGATTGAACCTCAGTAGCTGTTGTGTTGCCATAATAGGGTAGTATGTTGCCAAATACACACACACGGGCTTAAGTGGCCTAAATGTGACACTGAGTGCTTATATAGAGACCCTCATTGAGTCACACCAATGTTTTATTTTTATTTTTGTTGTTACAAATAATCAAATATATTACAGTTCTTTTTTTTCTTAAGCGTGATCAGTGGTCCTGTAATCTAGTGTAGTTGGAGAAAAGGTCAAAGTTATTAATTGTACAATATTTTATTATGAATATCAATTTGAAAATCATTTAAAGAGAACTTTTAAAAAGTTTACAGTGTATGCTGCCAGAGGTCTTAGAAAATAAATTGCGTCAGAGTAAATGGGTAATTTTTAAATCACACACGGCAGTAAAGCGGCACTAAAGGTTAGTGTTCCATTTTGATCACTTGTGTAGTTTTATTTGGTTAATGTTTATATATTCAGACAGCTGGAATTTGAATGCTGGCAAGTTTTAAAGGTGGGAATCTTCAGATTACAACCTTCCTTCCCACAGAAAGTGAACCTGGCTTTAACCTGAGATCTGCAGTAACAATCCAGAGTTTTTCAGAGGCTAAGAAAACACGTGTAACCCTTTAAAACCCTGTGTTTATTATCCAACCAGTCACTCATTCATTTTCTCCCACTCATCCAGTTCAAGGTTGTGGAGGGATTAGAGCCTACCTCCTTTATTGTAGGCCAAGAGATGGGCCAGACTATTGCACAGCTAAAACAGATAAACCACGCGCGCTTCTATTCACTCCTACGGCCAATTTAGAATTAACAATTAACTTAACGTGTGCATGCCTTTAGTCTGTGGGAGGAAGTCGGAGTACATGGATACAAGCAGGGAGGACTTGCAGACTTCACACAGTCTCTAGTCGACCAGTGGGTTTGAATCCAGAACCTTCTTGTTGCAATCTTTTGTACCACTTGGAGGCTAATTGTGGTGAATTTTCCCACACGTCTAATGAAGGGTGTCATTTTTATTATCAATCTTGACTATATACAGTATAAAATATGGGTCCTATCTAGTAAGTCATACTTGTTCCTGGGGAGCAACTCCCAGGCTGCCCTTTGTCACCCATAATTTTTATGGACAGAATTTCCTGGCATAGTCAAGTGGCATAACTCTTGTTCACGAGTGAGGTGAAAAGGGAGCGGGAGATCGACAGATGGATTGGTGCTGCAGCTGCAGTGATGTGAACATTTTACCAGTCTGTTGTGGTGAAGAGAAAGCTGAGTGAATAAGTGAAGCTCTCGATTTACCTGATGAGCTGAAGGAGGTGGCCTGAGGGAGAGGGTCTGGGCTTCTTTGATTAGACTGCTGCCCCCGTGACCTGGCCCTGGATAAGTGGAAGAGGGTGGATGGATTCCTTCCTTCCTATCTTTTTATATTGCCTGCTGGCATGTTGTTGATATTACATTCTCATCCATATAAGGTAAAGTGCTAACGTATCAGCTAACAATAGCTAGCTTGGTTAGTAAGTCTTATTCATAAAGTGTAAAGGAAGAATACACAGAGACACGTGGAATTCTTAGTGCTAACTAACACATTAATAAAACACTGGACTTCAGTCAACAGAACTGAAGTTTCTGGAGCTTTCCATACGACACAGTCAGAATAATCAACTGAGAAAAGGCTTTAACAGTGTTTGTGCCCATACAGTTTAATCGTGGATGTGGCCTTTTCAGAGACTGGGTGTCTGGCTCCAGTACACCTGTGGCTATGATGATGCCTTACAGCTGGACGTTTGGAAGCTCATGGGTAATGACTCAGATTTTGAGTACCTACTGGATTCACTTCATGTTTCAGCTCTGGAGGTTGTCCACTGGTCTTGACATTCACTGTGTTTTGCAGCTTGCCTGGTTTGGTGGAGGTATACATTATTTTTCCCCTCTCTTTCTGAAACAAAACCTTTCGGTTTAAGCCTTTGGATGAAGTTGTTCTTTGAACTGGAAGAAACATTGTGGAGTTGGCCTTGTGAACCTGAATCTGTGCATATTTGAGTAGCAGAGGAGTCTTTGCTGACAGGTTTGTTACAGCTTCCTGCTGTTTGCTTAAACCATAATTTAGTCCTCATTTTCCTGAGTTCCTTCAGTGTCCATACTTACACGGACCCACCTCCAGTACAAATAAACACTCTCTCCAAATCCACCCACACGGTTCTCTCCATAAATTAGGAGTATGTGTATGTTATGTGTCTACTGTACATTCTTATTACGAAACCTTTTTTTTGACATTCACCCATCAATTTAACTTCTCTCTTTCTCACTTATATAAAATCTGTGTGTATGTGTGTGTGAAACTTGTAGCTCGCAGTGCTGTGTGAGATAAATATGACTCATGCTGAAACAGGACACTCTCTATGACAGCAGGCCTGAAACAAGAAAGAGGTTGCAGTTAGGTCATGTCAGTTGTGTCAGTTCAAATATTTGAAATTAGTTATACTTAGTCAGAAACGAGAGACCAGACGCAGCTGAGTGAGGTCATGATGTGTGATGTTACCAGGTGCTTCCAGGTGCTCCCATCATCACCCCTCCTCCTGTCACGTCTAGGCAGTTAGGGCTGATCAGAAGTAGGTGATGACTTAAAGACGGAGTCATCACTAAGTGCCACAGGCTGACAGACAATATAATCATATGGCACATTGACGTCTGGGGAAATTTTAGATGGCACTCGTCATCAGAAAGGTTGCCTACCCCTGTTTTATAGGAAAGCATTTGTGCAGAATGCCTGAGATGGCACGGCCACGTGGCTGTATGTGTAACCTTGATGCACAATTGCAGAGCTGCTGAAGACTTCTGAACACACCAGTGATACTTGTTTATCCATATTAATCTGATGATGCATTTCCTGCTGGTTATGTTGAAAACCAGTTAGGTTACCAAGCGCTATAAGAATCAGCAGCTGTAGTAGATTTTAAAAATTACAGTTTTATTTGTTTTCCTTTCCACATCTACACACTCTCTTGTTGTTTGATTGCCCTAAACCAGTCTTTACTTGGGCTGTTTGTCAGCTTAGTCTGAGATGGTTACAGCACTTTTTCACAATATTCATTCTCCCTTAATGCTCTTAAGTCAGATTTATTTGGGTGTGCTGCTCTTGTTGCTCGCTGTTTGGCTCACTTTCTGTTCCAAGCAGCAGGCAGCTGCTAAACCCTCTGTTCTCCGCCCAGCGAAAGTGGAGCATTCAACCTTAACATAGACAGATGACACTGCATTGAAGACCAAACCGAAGGTCCAAATAAAAAATGTTCGTTTATGCCTGCTGATTGCTAACTTTTTAAGACTTTGATGATTACTAACACCATGCTCTTTAAACTGACAGCTACACTTATAGAAGAAGCGATATTTTGTTTTTATTTTTCACTTCTACAGATTTTATTTTATTTTTTAAAGTTCAGGATAATGTAAAAGATGCTTGTAATCATATTTAAAATTCAGTACTCTGAGGCTCTCTGGTTATTACTTTTTTCACAGCAGATCTTTTGAGTCCTTGCATCATAAGGTGGTTTGGTGGCATCCAGAGGACCAACAACACAGGGTTTTCACTCATCCTAAGATGACATGGGTTTAGGTTATTCTGCTGATTTTCCAAGTAGGCAACAGCTTATAAAAGTCTTCATAAAAAGTATTTGGGAATCTAAGGAAAAGCTGAAGCTTCCATAACCTTTGCTTCCATAATTGCTTTTCATAATCTGTAAAATGGTAGAAAATCTCAAAACTTCAGAAACTTCTTTGAAAGCAGGTCTCACTTATTGGCTTTATGTGGTTAGCTTAGTTAGTAACTGAAGATTATTAAGATTCATATTTTTCATATTTTTAGACCTGCTAAACACTGCCACAACATGTAACGTAGAACCTGAATCCTGCTTGTGCCTGCGTTTGTTGCTTATGGCTGTTGGGCTGCGGCCATATGGGAAAGTAGCGGCCTCTGAGCTGTTGCTTTTTCTGGTTTATTGTTCCCCTGTTTGAGTCATCAGGGCCGCTGGAAGGAATGGAAAGGGATTCCTCCCCTTCCTATCTTTGCCGGGTGACTTGGTCCCCCCCCCCCCCCTTTAATTCTCGTTCTTTGTTGGAGCTGATTAGGACAGATTCCCATTTCTGTTTATCACCAGCATGATGTCAGGCACACACTCCTGGTTGTACTTCCCCTGACTGGTTTCATAGTGATCCCTTCCCAGAAGTCTCACTTATTTGCTAACTGTTGCTGCCTAAGCAGGTCAGCACTCGTCACCGCCAAAAACCCACCCTGTTTTGATTTGTAAGCTGTGGTTACTGGTGAGCCACCATTTGATTCCACACTAGTCTGTCCAGTCCTAACCTTCTGACAGTCTGACACTGTCCTGCTTCTTTTGTTTTCTTCTGACTGGATATTTTTCCTGGAGACAATCTGTTCATAAAGAAAAACTGGAAGCAGGGGAGCTATGAAAGGTACAGCCCACTCATCATGCTCTGGCCAATCATTTACTTGTTATAGCTGCTCTCTCTTTTTTTTTTTTTTTTTTTTTTTTCTTTTTTTTTTCTTTTTTCCATTTTTGTCCCATTTGAGCTGTATGATTGCTCTTGTGTTGGACATATCCGCCCATTAATGTCCTTTGAAAGCCCGTTAGTCTAACTGGGGGCCCAAGTGGCAGGCTTTGGTGAAAGAGGGGTCTGGTTAGTGTAATGTCATTTCTGCTGCTGCCAAGTAGACATGTAGGTCAGTGGCAGTGTAGGATGATGAAGGCGAGAGAGAAGACTGGAGTACAGCTGATAGACACAGAGGGAGCAGAGGGCCTGGAACTGTCATCGACGGTGCTGTCAAGATAAGATGTCTGCCGTGTAAATACAGCTTCGGGGGAAAAATGCATCTTTTTATGGTCATCTCTTTGCTTTTCTTTGCAATTTTAACTTTTAATCAGACACATCTTTTTTTTTACCCCCAATTTTTTCCTTTTTGTTTGACCCTCTAACTCCTTTATCTGCCCTCTTTGAAGCTCTTATCAGCTCTTTGACTGTCTATTTATGGCCACTTAGTGACACCTTGAAATCTTGTGCTGCAGTATAAGGTGCTCATGGAAGGTCTGGACCTAATGCACATTGCACTAGAAGCTGAAAGTAGAGACTGTGAACTGTTTAACAAGAGAAAGAAACTTTGAGTGTGCCGACTGATCTGGATGCTTACTGTGTAGTTTGAGAGAACAGAGCTGTGTTGAATGAAGGTTCAAGCTGGGCTCTGATGGGCATAAACAAGCAGCAAACTCGAGGTGAGGTTTGAAGTTTTGCCGTGTTACTGAACATGTGAATAGTACATGTCCACCCACTTAATTTTTGTAGACGGAGCATTTGGTTGCAAAATATTTGGTGTACTTTTTATTCAGTTAATGTTTTAGATGAATTCACTGGATATTATGTATTTAAAAGCTAGACGTCTAGGTTAAAATAGATTTTGAAACTTGTCACTTTTCTGGAAAATTAGCAAACATTTGGGAGATCCAGCTTTTGCTGGTTGTTCTCATTTTATTGACTTGTTATATTTGCTCATTACAAAAGTGAGACAGTGACTTTTCTTTCCTTAAAGTCTGAATGATATTCAGTCATGGAAAACAGTTGATTCTTTAGTTACTTTATTTATTTGCAGTTTATTTCTTGTGACTGTTTACATGTTATCTCCATGCAACTCTTCTCCTAAAGATTTAAACGATCATCCAGGTTTATTTAAACACATATTTTTGCATAATGCTTTGGTTTTGTGCATAAAACCTGGTACAGGGATTCTGCAAAATGATCTATGACAAGAAGAAATGCCCTTCATCAATGTTATATAGAAGTAATGAATGCATTAGAGAATTTGTTTTTCAGCATCACATTGAGACAGGATATTTCTTGAGCTTGGCATGGGTCAGAGCTTTGCTCTTAACAACAAAGGTAACAGGAGCAACTGAGAAATTCAACTGGCAACAACACGAAACATCTTATTTCTACAGTTGTAACATGGTAGGACATGCCCACAATACCTCACCTAAAAGGCGTCCAGAAGGCTTGATGCCCAAACCACTTCAACTGGCTCCTTTCGATGTGGAGGAGCTACTGTGCTTAAAGTCCCCCTTGAATGACTGAGCTTCTATCTGTAAGGCAGAGCCCAGCCACTCTTGGAAGGAGACTCCTTTCCGCTGCTTGTGTCCGCAACCTCATTCTTTTGGTCACTATCCATAGCTCGGGACCATAGGTGAGAGTAGGAATGTTAATTTCTCTTATACTCGGCTCTTTTCACCACAACAGATCTGTTCTGCTGCCCCCATCTGTCAGTCTTGCGGACTTGTGGACAAGACCCCAAGACACCTAAAGTCCCTCATGTAGGACAGTAACTTGTCTTTGACCCAGAGTAGACACTCTACCCTCTTCCAGCTGAGAATCATGGTCTTGGATTTGATTGTGCTGATTCCAGAATCTTCCTTTAAAACAGGAGCTGCTGAGTATGCTCAGACTGCCTGCATGGCTGATCCCCATCAAAGGACATCAGCCAATGAAGGGAGCAGGTTTAATAGTACTCATAGTTCCAGTTTTTCTGCATCCTGGGGCATTGTTGTGGTCTGTTTGCAACTGTTTATGGAAAAACAGGAGTGGAGTGCTTTTTGCCCTGATTTTTCTGTTTTGCTGACAGTTCAGTGTGGTCGGGGCATGTTTGCAATCAGCATTCAGTTCTGACTTAACAAGGGGCTAAATTGAAATCACATTTGCTCCCACAGTTCTCTGCTGGCTTTGGAAGAGCTAATGTTTCTCCAACTGCTTTGCTCTGCTAATTAGCTCTGGAGCAGCTGAACCCCATCGCTCTCAAAGCTCAGAGCACAATACTACAGAAGCTCAAAGCTTGGCCCTGTGCCTGCAGCTGCTTTTTATACCAGCTGAAAAAACTTTGAATTACTTTTACGGTTTACCTTTTCACACAGCCATAAACAAGCTAGAAATTCTGGAGAATGAGGTGATGTCAGGAATTAGAAAGCTACTGAGGCCTGTATTTATACTGTGGTTATGCTGCATGACCAGCACTAGATGGTGCTGTTTGCTGTAAAGCTTCAAGCCACAGTGGAAGTATTTGTCTCTGATTCTGTACTCCAAAATTATTTGTTGTTGTTGTTGGTGGTGGTGGTGGTGGTGGTGCCCCCACCACCACCCAAAAGACATGTAACGTTTTCTCTGCCTACCTACTACATGAGGCTGCCTGTCACGTTGTGCGTTGCAGAGCCCCCACCCTTATCTTTGAGTTCCTTCCTTCCTGTCCAAAGAGTGGACAGACTGAAAGGAAGGTGTAATAGAAAGATGAAGCTTTCTCTGCTTCTTGAACAGACTGTTTACAGACCTAAGCTCATTACTAAGTCCATAGTTTGTGTTTGGAGACCAGTAAGATGACCTGAGCTTTTTGTGCGAGACAGACAAAATGCAAATGCATTTGTCTGTTTAGTTTGTGTACACTGGAAGGATTACTGGCCTGACAGCTGAAATTGATCCAAGAGACCAGCAGAGGTCTATTTTAGGGAGATTGAGTGCTGTCAGAACCTCAATGTCAAAGTTCTTAAACCAGTTTTGCCAATGAGTTTATTTTTAGACACTTTCCATTAAAAGCAAGTTAATTTTATGTCCAAGGCGCAAGCAAGGAAGAACAACTCACAACTATTCCATACAGTTTTCTTGACCTCTGCAGCACTATACTGTCTGTAAGAGGAGTGGTACTATTAACTATTATTAATAGTACTATTAAGTGGGAATGTTTTGGAATCAGCAAATTCCTGCATAGATAACTGATGTTTATCAAAGTCACAAACTAATTTGGCTAATAACTCCAGATTTTCTGTCAGGTTTTTATTTATTTTTTAAAACAGGTCTTATCTTAGTTACCATAACAAAATATAGTGTGTGTGTGAGCACTTACTGCATTAATCTTTTTTTTTTTTTTTTCTCTTTACGCTCAAAAGAATACGCGCTTGCAATTTCTCCAAGAACTACTTGGATTTTGATGTTCCAGTTAAAGTGATGAGGGTTGTAAAGATGCCCTTTCTCATAAAGACTCTAAATCTGTTCTTCTGAAGACAGACTGGTTGTTGTGAACCACATTATTCAAAGGGAACAGATTGAATTCAGTTCCTGCAAAGATTGCATCTGACCTTAAAGAAGTTTAATAGAAGCAAAGAAACTGCAAAGCACACTCAGTAACTCTAAAATGGTAAATGGTTTTTTATTTATAAAGTTTATAAAGCAGCTGCTTTGTTTTCACAGTGAGCAATGAATTCAAAATTTTATCAATAAATTTTAGAGGAGTGTCATGACAGCACTCCATAACCTTTTTGCTTAGGTTTTTTTTAAAAAGAAGGGAATTCAGGTTTGGGATGGTCAAATCAGGCCTTACTACAACTATGAGCTTTTTTAAGTTCCTAAATTCATCCCAAGTTTATAAATGCAAATTTCGATTACAGTTTTTGAGTGCAGCGTTTTCCTTTGATTTGACTTCTCACTGTCCTCGGTTTAATTGGCCTCATGACTAGTACTTGTGATTTTCATCATTTGATTGATCTGGCCTGCCGCTGTTGGACTGGGAAAGCACCGTTCTAAATTTGTCACCCACCTACCCACCTCTCGAGTTCACGCCTGCTGTAGATCTGGCCACCGCACATGCGTCCCTAAAGGAGGCTTGTAGATAGGTGGGTGGGGGGTATCTGGGCCTGTCAGTCTATCTTTATGCCCCAGTAGTCCTATCCCACAAGCCTCCAGAGCGCTGACCTTCCACAAGGCTTAGAACTGTTAGACCCCAATATCCTGGAAAGACTTCTGTATCCACCAGAAACACTTACTAAGGATCATTGGCTCTTTGATTACCTACATTATCAAGGTATGTTCTCTACGGCTAGTGAAATAATGTGCTTAAGTTACTTTTTTTTTTTTTTTTTTTAAAAGATTTTAATAATGCAGCCAAATATTAGATGATTTTGAGATTGTTTCCTATCAACACCATATTTTTTCAGACTTGCTGTTCTAAAATGTCGTTTTTAAGTGGTGTCGTTGAAATACAGTTTAGATTATAATACAGAGGCTTTAATAATAAGCCGGTGTATTTGAGTTTTTATGTGTATTTGAACTTTAACAGCTTTAAATTGCACCAGTCTATACATGCCTTCTTTTAACAGCGACTTGTTGCATATCTTATCTATGATTTTTGTAGAAAATATGTCGGGTGGGAGTTATTCAGTGATTTGTTTTATCTGTGTACGTTTCAAGCAAACTAATGGCCTGAGTGAGATTTTGAATCTGGGGGGCTGGTGAGCTCCTCCATGTGTGATTCATTCAGTGGTGAGTGACTGGTTGGGGAGACTACAGTTGCTCATTGTGCTGCACCTGCTCTCGCTCCGTCAGGACACACAGACAGAAATAGAGCCCTGCCTAACAGGGCAACACACACAAAACATTTTACACAAGCTTTTCCGTTTATACAAACCCCATCTTTAATTATTACTCATGACGAGCTTTAGCAGTGTTCTTGAGCCAGCTACAGTCAAACTGCCTGCAGGTGGTGTGTGAGGAAGTCTTTCTTAAAAATAATTTTCATGGAGGAAAAAAAACAAAATAAAGAAAACACCCAAACTATTTGGAATGAAATATTCAGGCTTCATATACAAACACTCCTGTATACATCATTTAGTCAGAAAACCCAGAGCAAAGGGAGTTATTTTTACCTCTGCTCCAAAAATACACGAGCCCTGGTTCAGTCACTTAATTGGCTGAGGTCTGATCTGGTTTCCGACTTTGAGGAAGAAGGGAAAGCAGAGCGGTGACGTTGTGACCGTCTTTGGTTACACATTGTCAGTGGTTGACTGTCATTTACTTTTCTCAGCTGTTTGTCGTGATGTCAGACTTTCTATGATTTCACTGGCTGAGATCCAAAGCACCTAATCCAGGAAGTGTGTGTGTGTGTGTGTGTGTGTGTGTGTGTGTGTGTGTGTGTGTGTGTGTGTGTGTGTGTGTGTGTGTGTGTGTGTGTGTGTGTGTGTGTGTGTGTGTGTGTGTGTGTGTGTGTGTGTGTGTGTGTGTGTGTGTGTGTGAGTGAGAGTATTAATGTATGTGTTCTCTCATCTGGAGAACTTGAGGCAGTGTGATTGTCTATCATTTCCTTCCAGCGACTTGAGTTCAGGATCTGATGGCTGGTTTATCTGTCAGGATGGATAGTGTGGTCCTGTGCTGTTCTATCAGAGGACATAATAAATTTGACTTGGACCTTTATTTAAGGAACAGGACGAGCCTTTATGAAGGGTTAGTGTTGTCCACAGCTTTATTTTAGCCTGGACATCCTCTTGTCATTAGCCGGGGTTCACTAAACCACAGGACTGATGTATTAAATAGTACTTAGAATAGCTTAAGCTTTGTTTTGTTTACTGTTCTGTCATTACAGATCAGCCTTTAACCTTGTAAGGTTCCTTCGTTTGACATACTTTGCCTTTGTCAAATCACTGGATCAGCATGACACTTGGCTTCACAGGTCATAGCTTTACCTTTCCATTGTCTGGTTAGCCATTGAATATTTTTAAGGAAAGTGATGATAAAATTGTGTAAAATGCCACTAGGAGTACACTGGCTTCCTGTGGTTTGTTTATAGCTCCTTCTGATCTTTCTGTGACTTTAAAACTTTTTAAACACTGAATTAGCACTGTGCTAATGTGTCCATGTAGCAAAGCTGTGTTGGCAAAGCACGAAAAGTATCTCTACCTTTTTAATGTTTTAGTCAAACACTGGATCATCAAAATGCATAGATTGCATCTAAAGGATGGGCTTAGCACCAGTTGGTTAGTGAAGACTTACCAGGCGTTAATCCTCCTGACCAAAATTTACTAACTGACCTTCCTTCAGTATGATTGAGCCCATAAAATCATCAGGGAAGTGTTTGCTGAGCTCACAGAGTGAGGGATCCACAGACTGTACAATTCTTTTTGTAACCAAAGCAGTCGCCCCCTACTGGTCTTTATAAGAATGCTTATTGAAGGCACTTCGGCACTGGCTTCACTTTATGGAACCACGAGCTTAGTCCATGTTTGTATATTGTCTATGGTACAAAGGATTGAAATTTGGTACGGTCATTTGGAGAAAGTCCTCTGGATTTGTGTTTATGCTTGCATTTTTTTTTAACCATGTCTCTGTAACATCTCACAAGGTTCTGGAATCCTGGACTTTTTGTAAGGAAGTACATAGAAAATTCAACGAGCCACAGATACTTCAGAAAGAGAAAACTTAAAAAAATATATACTAAGGACAATATGCATAATTTGGAGAGATTAGAAAGTTTTGTGGTGCTGAAAGCTTGTTGGTTTTTTTTGCCCTGAAGCCACTTAGATGCATATACACCATTCTTTACGTAGCAGCCAGAGTCTTGCAGGACGCTTATTAGTCTTTGTGATCCCTTGTGGTGACTCTTGTTCATTTTTACTCCTACATGACAGCTTTTCTTTTATTTTAAAATCACAAGCTCTGGGTCTGATATCTTATGAATGGTGATTTATGGAGCGCAAGTAATAGCATGTAGGAGGTAAAGTATTTGTCCTTGGCACTGACCTCAAATTTTGGTTTTGGATTTGTTCTCCAGCTGAAAGCATAGTCATTTGTGATTTTTGTTACAGTCGTGTGTGGTTCAAATGTTCAAATCAGATTGTGTCATTGAATCCATGTCCCATTATGGCATGAAGTCTGCCTGGATTATCTTGAAACATTAAGTGTTAGCTGCAGCATTGAGCTGTGGTGTTGGATTTAGTAGATGAGATGTAGCTGATGTAAAGTGAGGGTGAACTAACTCTATGAGAATGTACTGCCAGCACTGTATTGACAGTCTATCCACAAGTCTATATGTTAATGAAGCTCAAGAACTCCTCTTAAACTGATGTGAATGTTGAAAAACTGGAATCATCAGGTTTGACACTAAGAGAAGACATAATTCCCTATGTTCTGTAAACTAGGGACGGATTGATCCGATATCTTTGCGATCCTGGATTGGATCAGTGAGCCCACTGATTGAGCCAGTCAGTGGGGCTTGGACTCTGTTAATTATATTTTCTGTTTACTCCAAAAGTGTGCAGGTTGCTAGCAGGGAAGCTAACACATAATGGAGGAATGCAGGAAGTTTGTAGCAAAGGGCCAGCGGAAATATTTGACATGTGCAATAACTTTTCTTTGAATGTTTGCAATCGTTTTTAACTGGACTGCAAACTGTTGTCAAGCAAGTTGATGAAAACCTTGGACACGTGTTGTTTTTTTTTTGTTTTTTTTTTTTAAAACGTCTTCATTTAACTTTAACTTAACCCTGTTACTCTCCAACATTTTCTAATAAATTCCAGTAATGGTATATATTTTTTCGATGTATTTATTTTTTACATTCTGTTATAAAAAGTTAGATCAATTCTCTTCCTCAGAGATATAAAAATGAATGTAACCCTACTAATGGATCTGCACTTGGTATTGGCAGATACCTTTATGTTTCATGTATCTGCCAATCTTAATGAATCTGGAAAAAGTTGGGACTTTGCATCCGTGCTTGAAATGCTTTCAAGGTAAAGCGTTGTTCTTTTTTTTAAATCACCATGTAGAAGTCAAACACGGGGGCTGACTTGCCACGTCTGCTTTTGCTGGCCAAGACATGACGATCACTGCTAGGAGAGACTATTTAGCAAAATAGTTGAGTTTATTTAGGTATTTCATTGCTCTTAGCTGAGTACCTGTGCCATTGATAATGTTTATTCGGACATAGCAGAGCTGGACTACCAAGCCCATAGTTCACTGAGTTCCCAGCTCTTAACTCTGGAAATAATTACATCTTGCCAGGCACTGATCATTGTAGCTACATTTGGTTCCCTTTACCAGTGGCAGCCTCCACTCTGCTGGCTCGCCTCACTCTGGGTCGAGACATGAGCTTTCCTCCAGTATCTCTATCCATACCCTTAAGCATTCCCATCCTCCAGGATGACAGTTCCTGGGAAGGTGTCCGTGGCGCTTGAGGGTGGAAACAAATTCTCTGGCAAGCAGAGTTGATAAAGAATCTTGGTTCTGTAGCGCTCTCTCCTCTCACCAGATGTGCAGTGTTTATCACTCTAAAGCACACACGTGTTTATTTAAGCGCTCAAAGCTGTGTGTGCGGACGCGTGTATGTGTGTACGCACGCTGACTTGGGTATAGATGTTTCCCCAGGGCTCAGTTGGAATCGGGTAGTTTAGACTTGTTTCAGCTTTGCAGGTGCATCACATGCCTCGTGGGTCACATAATCATTGAGGAGCAGATGGCTTATATAATTACATATTAATCCTAATTGCAGTTACAGGTATGGAAAGCGTGTTGTCCACTGACTGTTAATATTTTAGGTACTTAATCACGGGAGGAAATAATTCATCAAAATTTGTTGAGGTTCTTTTTTTGAGTTATGTTATTTTCTGGATAATTTATTCAAAGTAGACTTCAGATAAGCTCACATTTATTTGCAGGTATTGGATCTGCGTTTGGTATCGGCAGAAAGAGAGAGCATATTTTCATATTTCTATACTGGCTCCTCTACAGTGGCTCCTTGTTAAAAATCAGAATTAAATCTAAAATCCTTCCCCTCGCATATAAGGTCTTAAATAATCAGGCGTTATCTTATCTTACTGTATCACCCCAGTAGAGCACTTTGCTCTCAGACTGCTGCCGTACATGTAATTCCTATGGCATGGAAAAGTACAATGGGAGGCAGAGCCTTCAGCTTTCAGGCCCCCTTTGATAAAGCTTATAGTTAGGGCTGGTTCAGGTGACCCCAAAACCTCCCTGAGTTACACTGCAATGGATCAAGGCTCCTGGGGGCTACCCATGATGCACTGAGTATTTCTTTTTCACTCACCTTTTTATTTATTTATTTGTTTGTTTGTTTAAACAAAGATAATTAAAAACCAAAATGCAGAGGAAAAAACAAACAAGATTAACAAAAATAAGGGATGACATTTTTCTAATGGCTTTATGGGAAATTAAGGTAATTAAATTATTTTCCACCTCCGTCCCTCTTAAAAAGTAATACAATATTAGAACATTAGTTAGCTCATGTTTTAACTCTGTGTTGGGCCTAGAGTTGAGTTGCTGGAGCACTTCAGAGACAATGAAGTCTGCTTAAGACCTCTTATCTGTGTTATTCTGGGAAAGCTATGCTGAGGTGTTTGGGGGGGGTTTTCTGGGGGTTAATAGAGCACTATTGCCAGAGAAGGTCAGCGTTGCAGGATCTATTTTCAGTATAACTGTAAAGTTTCAAAGTCCGTTCAGAAAGCAAGTTGATAACGAAGTTTTAAGATCTTGTCCAGGAACGTCTTTTGAAGTTTGAGGTCTGATATATCTGACCTGAACGGCTTTTCAGAGCTCAGGTATCCCATAAAGTTTCATATTTGAGTCAGCTAGCCAACTTATGTTAACACTAGCCCTTTTAATAGGAATACATATGTTGGGCTTTTTTATTGGGTGAAAAATGTTTAGAAACGGTTCTTCAGTTCAGTCCTTTTATTTCACACAACCCACCCACCTTTAGGGAGCAGTTGTCACTTCTATACAATTTATGAATGTAACTTGCTAATAAGCGTGCTAGCATTGGATGATAAATTGGTACACCACCATCTGGTCTAACTATTTTCACTTCTGGATGGGGTAGACAGCCTAGCTTCAAAGTTGCATCACAATTATTATTTTTTTTAAATATCTGCATATGTTGAAAATACTATACCTTGTTGAAGGTTGTTCAAGTACCTCCCTTTTTAGGAAGTAAATCATAAACGGAGGGGGCATGGAGCTCTCACACTCATTGCTCATACTATGGAACTTGGATGCAAGACATTGCAATGACCTAACAATGTGACATTTTCATATTGCATAGAAATGTGTGCAGATGCTATGAAATGGCACAGCCCTACTTCTCCATAAAACTGACGTGAGGCTAATGTTAATGATGCAAAATGAGTCCAGAAACCATGATGGGACAGCAGCTGTGTCTTTCATATATATTATAAAATATAACATTTCTAGGCACTCCTGTGTTTTAGTTGAAGAGAAGACTTTAAACCTTGTTTTATCATATTTGGGTGGTTTTGGCATTTTATTTTAGATACAGAGCTGTTCTAAGAAGGGTCAGCAGACCCAGAATCACTGTGGGGTTACATTTATAAGAACAAAAAATTAGTGATCATGGAGATGGGGATATTGGCATCAGTTCATGAGTGTGAAGTTCGTCTGATGATTTAAAATGGTCCAAATTAAAGTAGTCATAAGTTCAAAAACCTCCAATAAATTCAGCATCCAGACTGGGAGAGGAACCAAACTTCTTTTAAAGTAATCGCTCTATATTGAGATCAAGTTGTCAGTGACATGTTGCAAAAACCTTCTGTCTTAACACACTATTTGAAGGTCAAAGGGCACCTAGAAGAATCTGTTTGCATCATACTGAAAACCCATCATGCCCAGTAAAAGACATTTAACAACATGGCAAATGGAGTTTTATCCTCAGCCTCCCCTCCTCTAACTCCCTTCACGTGTGCATATGAATATCTTTACCTTTCATTCGGCAGCCCCCCTATATGGAATTTATGACTGTGATGCCGGGGTTTGAGCTCTGTTATGTATCTGCAGAGACAGCATGGCCACATGCACTGGAACCGTGCACTGCTCTCTGGCCAGACAAAACGGATATCTTTCCTCGGGGATGCTATAAATCTGGACTTTATTTCTAGGAGCACTGCAAAAGAGCCCAGAGAAAGAGAGTACCTTGGAAAAGCTCGCTCTTTTCCCTCTTTCTCCACATTCTCTGTCTTTAGAGAGGTTTTCCAACCGGGAATGTGATGCAGCCATTAGGCACTTCTCTCCTCGCAGACACGTTGTGATGCCTCTCCACACAGGGGGTCATTCTAAGTGCAAACATGTCCTATCTGGAAGTGTTTATCTAATAATGACCCCATGACTGGCTGCACATGTGAGCTTGTCCAGACTGAAACAACGTCCACCTTGAATGTGAACATCTGGGGAATGATGAGTGGTGAGGTGTGTCTCTGCTATTATGATATTAAGCACAAACTTCTTCACTCTCAATCATGCTAAACTTCAAAAACGTAAAGTGTCTTTCTCACAGTGTTTAACGCCTTAACCTACCCATACCTCCTCGCATTTTAACAACCGACTGCTTACGTACCAAATGACACTGTTTGTAGTACATATTTAAAGTATCTTGGGTAACGCAGCTTCATCTGAAATATTACTTTCATAACTTTAACAGTTAAGCTACTTTTCTTTTCATGCTAGTTACATTTCATTTGTTTTCATGGCTTAAGCTATGAATTGATTAGCTGACAATTTAGTTGTTTTCAGTTTTTATTGCTTAGGCTTTGCTTAGGCAAACTAGCAGAATGACTGCATGTGACAATTCAACTTATTTTAATACTTGCCCTTAAAGAAAAAAATACTGTGAATTATTTACTATCATTCCAAGCGTCAGTATTGAGCTGTCACAATCTCTGACCATACCAAAAGCTTTGCACTCACACTGAATGCATGCTTATTTTGGCATAAACCCATCATCCCTAAGCTTTGACCATCAGAACAAATTCTCACTTCTCATATAATAGATGAGTTTTGATACTTTAGTGGTTTCCTCAAAAAGCTCTCGTTCAATAGAAACACAGTTGTAGTCAGACATTTACATACCCTCATCATGGGCGTCAGTGTTTTTCTGTGTTACAGCAAAGATGTCTTAAATTTCTATGTTCGCTGCCATTTGTTCCAGTTTATGGTCTCCATTCAACCATTCGTTTACGTGTTGTAGGCTGGTTTATAGTCTGCATGTGAGCATTTACAGGAGCAAACGCAAGCTCCCACAGAGTTTCTAAGGAGAGTAAATGGGAATTGTTTTCTGTGTTTCATTATAACATGGATTTAAAAAGAGTTTAAAAGAAGTAAACACAGTGAAATTAAGCTTAAACACTGATTTTTAAATTAGGTAATCAGTAGCAGGCTTAGGTCATCTGATTTGTTTGAAGTATTAAACAATACTCTGTTCACATTCCCCATATTTGATGAAACAGCTTTTAAAAATCTTTTTCTTTTAAAATTATTTTGTGTGCGCTTGTTTATACAGTACTGCGTCATCCTGTAATCCTGCCAAGTAAAATCTGATTATCCACCACAAAGACGAAGAAAACAAGAACAGTGCATCATTGCAGCAACCTGTAAAGTCTTGCCCACCCTTGGCACTGAAGACTCATGATTGATAATAACAGGGCAGAAGCAGTCTAGTGGTTTTGTTGAACTGATGTCATCCCTAAAGCCGATGAGTCAAAATCAAACATTACATACAAGGCAGACATCCAGATGGGAGGTAAAAGTTTTTCTTCGTCATTAGTACAGTTGCCACACACATTTAGAAATATGTGTGGGTGGTGTGTATGTGGTTTTGTTTTTTTTTTCTTTTTTGGGGGGTGGGGTGGGGGGGGGGGGTTAATATGTTGGCATTAACGGCAAGACAAATGGCTAAATGCACATAATTAAAGTGGCTGGTTGACTTAAATTAAAAGTGCAAATTAAATAAATTTCTGCATGTTTTCAACAATTTATTGAGAAGTTGCTTAAAGAGGATTTTGGTTAATTATTCAAACCCTCTGACCTTAACTTCTGTAAACAGGTATGAACATACAGAGACTGTAGGCAAGGACAATATTGAGTGATATTGGTGATTATTCAGATTTAAGCAGGCTTTGGTTGCACGCATTTGTAAACGCTGAATGGTGGATGGAAACGGATAACTGCCTGATGCTGTAAGCGGACCCACGGTGAGTGGATGAGACTAAAAGACGATGCTTCTGTTAACATATTCTTCTGATAACCTTTTCAAAAGGGGAAAAAAAACATCCTCAGACCATTGATGGTTAAATAATTTGTTTTTCAGCACGAATCATTGCATAGTTTATCTAAAGTATATCTCCAGCCTTCATACCCTGTTACTGAAAGTACTGTAGGTATTTTTGGTCATGCCATGTCGAAGCTTTGAGAGTGCATGAAAGGCCCACTGATATGTAAAAGGCAGAAAGCTGAGGGTTAATTAAAACTTAGGACCTGAAATCTCACTTGAACAGGGAAGTTGCAGAGTGGCCTCTAGTTAAACAGCAACACTCATAATATTGTCAATGGGTGTTTCTTGCGTTTTGAAATCCCCATTTATCAGCAGTTGTGATTATCAGTAGCTAAAGGTCGGCTAACGGCCAGCTTTGGCTGATAGTATCGGTGTCCTCTAGCTCCTTTATCTCCTTAGGTAAAATTCACTTGTATGCAAACTCATTCATTTTATGAATACACTGCATCAGTTGTCAGGTGTCTGTCAGTCTGCGAAACTACTGACATTGAAAGTAACACTTTGAGCGTTGCGTGCAGGTAGCGCTTTCTCCACCCACTCAGCCACGGTGTGAACTGGCAGCTCTGTGATGGATGTGTGCATGTGCGCCACTCACACGCTGAGCCAGATGAGCTCATCCTGGAGAGGGATCCAGACATGCCACCTCTACAGTTTACACACCATCGTCAGACAGTCCTGTTACATCTTAGCACACCTTTATAGTCCAAGGTGGTGGGAAAAGGCTGATTTATGTTCTTCGTCAAATGTTATGATGGATGCATGTTTGTGCTTTCGGTACAGTCCAATAACCTAGTTTAGATTTGCAGGAAGTTTTAAAAGAGCTCCATTGAGATGAATATATTTTAAAGAAGGTGGTTTTTATTCCCCCTCCCTTGACACCTTTCAGCCACTGAATTGAGAAACTGACATTTGTGGCTGGTTCCATCCAAAAGATCTGCTTTATGTTGACTGCTGTGTGTTTGGCGCTGACAGCTTTCTCTCTGTGTGCTGCAGAAAGATAAGATTCATCACTCCCCCCCCCCCCCCCCCCCCCACAGTATCTTGTTAAAGGCACCATCAGGCACTGTGCCAGCCTCCCTGTAGTGCCCTCTCACTACAGTGATAAGCATGTCGTTGTCACATTGACGTATAGGTGAGGTGTGTGAGTGCAAGCACATTTGTCTTGTTCTTGGCAATCACGTAAAGCATATTCATACAATAGAATAGAATGGGTTTCTACATGCCATGACTCACTGTGTAACATTGGTGTATGTGGGCTTGAATCACACAAACACGTTTGATTAGTGTGTTAAAAGGAGAATTGTGGGGATATCAATAAATCAACCTAGTTCTCTTCCCTTTGCACCTCTTATTAGTTGTTCTAGGAAGAAGCAAACTGTTGGTGTAATGGTAACATTAGTCACGAGCAGACACATTTCTGTTTCCCCCATTACAGCTCGCACGCTCCTTCGTTCTTTTCCTGACTTTGTTTCGCTCTTTCTTTCGTACCTTCTCTTTGCCCTTCCCAGCTTTTTTTTTTTCTGCCTAGCTCCATGCTGTTCCTTTTATTTTGTCCCTGCTGAGAGATGACTGGAATTTCTCATCAGACTGAGAGGGTCATTTGAACTTTCTCGTCTTCTCTTCCTGCCCTCATTATTTCCACTCTCGTTCTCCAGACTCCGCACTATTTCTCTTCCCTCCCTTTTCTGACGCTCTGCACCGGTTTCTTTGGCATCCCACTCGAGTGTGTGAGCCAAGGGAAGGCAGTGCTCTCGTGGGACTCGCATAACTATCTCTCTCTCTCATGCATGCACAGTTTTGTTTTGTTTTTTTCTCTCTCTCTCTCTTTCTCTTCTCTGAGGCTCACTCTGAAGCATGCAGGACACTTTGCTCCAGTCTGCAGTAGAGAAGGGGCCTAATTTTGCTCCCTTGGCTAATGAGCTTAGCCCATGCTGAGCAGCTTTTAGACCTGCAGGTTGTTGTTATTGCGGGCACCGGTTAGTCCACATTGGTTGGTGAGAGGAGCCAGAGCAGAGGAGTGAATCTGAGAAGAGGTGTAGTGCAGCAAAAGCTTGAGCACTCCTCTGTTTGCCTGTCAGGACCACCACTGCTTATGCTGGTACTGCGGCTGGGACATCTTTCTCTCTCCCCCTCCCTCCCTCTATCCTGCTTCTCTCTAATACTACCTGACTCGCCTCTCCCTCCCTCTCTGCCTGTCCCGGAGCACTGACGGAGTACTTTTGTAGTTGCATCACTTCTCGGTCAGCTGTTCTGTCTTCCCGTGTCTTTCACTTCTTTTCTGTCTTAAACTCTCACCTGACTCTGTTGCCAAAATGTACCGGAATCCATGGATCTCGAATTACCTGAGTCACGTCAAGTTCTGCAGCCAAGGTAAGTGCAGTGACTTAGGGCTCTGCAGCTCAGATTTTGTAGCTCAGGCAGTGAGCTTGGGGACAGGTTACTCTGGTTTGGGCTGTTGGGACTCTAAGCTCGTAGAAGTTGGCAGGCAACAAACCGCAGACTCCCTTCCTCTCTGCTCACTGTCCTGCTTTCCAGCCAGCTGTCCTTGCACTGCAGCTGTAGCCTCCAAGGACACTATGTAAAGATGAGGGATTCTTAATACTGCAGGGGGCTGTTTTATGTAGGAAGCTATTTCAAGGCTCCATACCTACTTGGACGTTTGAAAAAGTAGTTTTATGGATGTGTTGTGAAGGCGTATATGGTTTTGCACTGAATTAAACAAAATTTACTGACTTTGGATTTGGGTCATTAGGTGTATTCAGTAGGTTTTTTTTTTTTTTCTTCTTTTCAGTCTAGATACAGAGATAGATATGGAGAGATAGAGATGGATATAGAGAGATGGACACAGAGATGCTGTATGGATATGATCTGTTGCATAGCACTTAAGCACTGTGTCATAAGAGAGCAGTGAATAGCTGAGCTCAGTAAGCTGTTAAAGACGGTCTCCATGTGCAGGGAAAAGGAGAACCTGGTAATCAGGACAAAGTAACTATTTTTAAGCAAGACATGGGGTGTTGCAGAAATATCTACTTTCAACATATTTTTGTACTTGACACAATTTATTTGACTAAATGTTTTCACTACACATGTCCTTCATTTATAACAGCGAATTGTCAGAGAAGCTAGTAGTGTCTGATCTGTCAGTATTGTCATTTATAAAAGTTGAAAAATGAAAGGGTCATTGCATAGGTTGACCAACAGAGGGCACACTGCAACTTCACTGCTGGCAAAAACTTTGTTAAAATTTTTGCTTCAGAACTTGAGTTTCTTGTTTAAGGTCAGCTCTTTCAGACAAAATTTGTGAACGGGACAAGAACAGCATTCAGTGAAAAGCCAGCAAATACATCGCAAAACGCCATTTCAAAACGACAACCTCCTTAAAACAGGACCTTCTTGCTGTGCGGCAACAGTGCTAACCACCGTGCTGTCAATCATTAATCAACAATTTTGAATTCGAAAGGTTTGAATAGAACGCAAAGCTTGGTCTAGTGCTCTAAATGACCCAATTATTCATGGCTTTGTAATATATAAATGTCATATTGTGTATATCAGAAGCACTGGCTGACGTCCTGACAGGTACAAACATGTGAGAAGTACTGACATGTTTGTACCTGTCAGTACTCGGCATTAGAGACAATGTGGCATCACAGATTAATATTATCAGTGTTGAGGTCTACGTTACAGTTTTTGCATTATTTCCTTCACCCCTGTTTATACACCCACTAGTTGATACCTGTGTTTGTCTGAATGCATCTCATTATATTTTCTAACTGACACCTGAGTGTTTAGATCTGCTTGTCTGTGTTAAGATGGATGTGAATCTGCAGCAGGTGGCCCTCAGTGTCAGGCTTTTATGTGAGCATACAGAATAGTCTTGTGTTGTTCGGAGGAGGATGTGCTTTGAAGCTTGTTTGAGGAGTTTAGGTTGTAGAAGTACGCTTTCATTCAGACTTTGCAGCTGAACTGCTTTTATAACCATTAATACTAGTGTTTAAGACCTAATTGGCTTATTGTGGCATCCCTGTGCTTAGAACACTGTTTGGTAGCAGTGGCCTCACCTAATTTCTGTCTCTCCATCTGTTTTTTTTCCCCCCCCCCCCCCCCCCCCCCCCCCCCCTCAATGCCTTAATTCTTAAGCTCCTGTTAGTGTGGAGGCTTTAGTTGCAGCTTGAGCCTCCCAGCACACAGAATCGGTGGGCAACTGGAAAATTGGTGGGGGGTGCTGAGACTTAAATGTCAGGCACTTCAGGTGTGATGTAATTCATACAGATAAAGGGTGGTTACTTTTGGGCCTGCTGTAATCCCAGGAATCAAAGTTAATCCTGGATCGTAAATTAGACATATGGTCAGCCACTGATGCCTCTTTGGCTGCCACACTGGGTGTATTGTGGGTTAAGACATGGAGCTTTAGCCTCATGTTACTGTCAAGTTTATCAGAGCCTTTCCAAAGTTAACTTAGCTTCTTTGTTAACAGACAGTGTTATACAACAACCTTTGATACCATCACATAAAAGGCTTGTACACTTCAGAACCTCAATGACACTCCACTGAATCGTGAAATGATTTTATCCTCATGTTTTATCTGCATCAAGCTGCCTTTACAGCGTCGTCGACACACACGGGGCACAGTGCTGAGGAATTCCTGGCGTATTCCCTTGCGGCTATAGCAGCCATAGTGTTTCTGTAGATTACAGCCAGCATCAAAGGCTGTGGGACATCTGTGATCTTTGTGGAGGTTTTTATGCCTGTGTCTGGAATGACGAATGAATTGAGGCCCTTTCTGGGAACCGTGGGGATGGTGGTGGAGGGTGGTGTCACTCCTGATGGACCACATGCCACAGCATATAGAGTATATGAGGTGTAAAAGGAGTACAGGTCTGGTTTGTGAAGAATTAAGTCTGAGACTTCACAATAGCATAAGACGGCTGCCCCCAAGGGTAAGAAGGCGTGGGTTATTTTTTGCAAAAGCAGCTAGTTAAACTTTACATCTGGTTTTGTTTCACACTATAATTTAAATGGAAATTAAGATATTTTTCAGTTTTGTTATTCCTAAACATTTAAATCCACTGACCACTTACATTATAGACATCTGAAAAGCATGAATGATGCCAAGAACAATTGGGGTAAGGTGGACGAGTACTGAAACCGGTGTGCTTCATAACACGCGCACGCACACACTTTCATATCTTAGTGAGGACATCTAATTGGCAATGCTTACTCTAGCCATGAAAAATTAATGTCTAACCCTTACCTTATACCTAACCATAACCCAACTGTAGCCCTGGCACTAAAACCACATTTTGAGCCTCAAAAATGCCTTCGAACAAGCCTGATTATTATTATTTTTTTATTATTATTTCTTATCCAAATGTTAGTAAATTAACTCCTTTATTCTCATGTATTTCCAGTTTACTCATTAAATTAACAGCATTAGACATCTTTAGATTTCATCAGACTTCACCTCCTTTAACCTGGCATTCATGGCTCCATGTGGGTATCACAGTACAGAAAGATGAAATGGCGATGCAATATTGTGGATGTTTTTAAAGTAATCTTGTGGTTGCTGTGGCCGTGGTAGTCTGTATTAAAACACCCAACAATTTGTATCAATTTAGTATGGTTATGTAAAAGATAGCATTAGTTGTGGAGAAAGGGTAAATGATCACTTTCTTTCTTTCTTTATGCTTCTTGAACAAGCAGTGGGATATAAGACACACGTTGGCTTTTTACCAGTAACAAAGGTTTCGATTTCACTTAAATTACGAGGAGTTGTAATTGTTAGCTCTGGATAAATGTTGTCTTTCACTTCACCTCAATTGTCTCCAACATGGCTATTAGCTGTGGTCTGTGGAGCTCAACAAAGCCTTCACTTATTGAAGAGTTTTGGAACCTAACTGTGACAGTTGAGCCCAACACAGTCACATGTTTAGTTTGGCATCTGGACCAGAGCTGGAAGGCTGCCCTCCAGTACAGCAGTCTAATATTCAACACTACTTGTTTAAAGAAGGCTACATTTGTAAAGTCATCCACATGTTAAATGATACTGCTTCGTGTATCATCAATATCGCGTATTGCTTTGTAGCTGACGTTTGGTCAATAGTGGTCATTCCATTGTGTAGAAAACTCTCTATTGCATTTATTTATAGCTTTAACTCAAAGTTGTGAGAAGCTTAATTCAGGACTGTCTCATTTTCTATTGCTAATGGAAATCTCAACAACTGTAATTTAAAAAATACTAGGTGCAAACCAAATAAACATATACAAGATGAATTAGACATATAGCTAAGCTTTAAAAAAAAAAATACTGTTTGAAAGGAGAAAACCACCGAACACGAATGCCTTACCGTTTCAAGTGTGAAGCACGGTGGAGGGAGCATCGTAGTCACGAGGGAGCAATGGATTCAGCTTTTTATAGGAGAAAACCAGGATATCAGTTCTAGATCTGAATCTCGGGGAAAAAATGGAATGATGAAAACACTTTGACCCAAAGAGCACAACTAAATTAAGAAAAAAAATGGCCTAGTCCTGACCTTAATCTGTCTGAGATGATATCACAGAAATATCAAGAAATAATAGCTTCCTCAACCTTTTGCTGGTCTCAAAAATTAGATGTTCAAAAGTCTGTTACTGCCAAAGATTAAGTTGCAATTAAGCTTGTATAAAATCTAAACTTCATCTATGTGTGATCAGTAAAGAGACTTTATACCTGCTTGAATGATGTTGACTTAATCTTTTTGACTCTGGTCAAAAGAAAACGCAGTCAACTCTGAATAAGATTATCATTCAAGGCTCACTGTGTTTCAGCAGCCCTATTCCATCCAGCTGAAACAATACTCAACTACCCCTAAACCCATACCCGCACACCACCTTCTCCAAATAGGCCTCCTTTCTTCTCAAATGTCTCAGATGATGTTTTGCTTAAGTAGGAGGGATTGAAAGCATCAACCCAAACATCTTTAACAGGGACTAACAGATCTGGAATGGGGAAGGGAGGGGCGGGGGTTAGTTTGGGGTGGGTAGCCACTGGGGAGATGTTAGGAGTTTGGGTGGAGCAGTGGGCAAGTTTAATGGGGTGGGGGGATTTGACCTTGAGGTGATCTCGGAGGGGATGGAAGTAGGACCACATGTTTCTCCCAAAATTGCACAGCTCTGGCTACTCAGAGGTCCAAGTGCAGCCAGAACCGCACGTTTGAGGTTTAGAGCAAATAGCAAGCATAGATGTTCCCTACAGGGATGTGTTGCACAACTTGGGTTTCTCATGAGACTGTTGTGATGTTTAATACCCACTAATGCCCCATTTTGGTGGGATGGGGGGGTACTGAGGCTGTATGTCTCTGTAGGCAGGTGTTTATACCACATTGTTCCCGTGTTTACCGACTTGATTTTTCTTCCTAATACACACCAGACTGTAGAAAGTTGGATTGTGTATGTAATTAGGTTTTATCATACATTATGCTTCTGATGGCTGAGGAAACTATCTGTGCTCTCTGTATTCCTGGAGGGTGCAGTGTAGAAATGCTACCCAGTGACAATGATCCCATCTGCACTGCAACTTTGATGTGTGGTGAAACTGCACTGTACACAGGCCGTCAAACGCTCTGATGTATGATCTCATGCACAACACATAGACTGATGCTTAAGAAGGAGACGGTGTGTCTGAATATAAATGCAACAATGGTGTGTGTGTGTGTGTGTGTGTGTGTGTGTGTGTGTGTGTGTGTGAACTAACATAGACTACTTATTGTGCGATATGATTCAGTGGGACAGGTAGATTGTTTTCCACATTGTTCGTTTTCTCTGTGGAAGGCCTCTTAATTAATGTGGTCCTGTGCCAAGGAGCTGCAGAGAGAGCTGCTTCACGTTAACATGCCTATGCTGCTCTGATCATCTGTTCATCTGAAGACACAACCCCGGGTTCAAAGTGAAATTAATGGACCGTGGAACATGAATAAATGTTACTCTTTTCTTCTGTCCACAGGAATTGGGAGTGAGAACCCCATTAAACTAAGCAATCCCAGATTGCTACAGAAGAGAGCATTGAGGTAAGATGTGCAAAAAGACCTTTAAAAAGTAAAGGTGCTACTTAGAAATGTAGCAAACAGGCATCATGCTCCTGCAGGGGAGCTCAAATCCATGACTGATAGTGTTTCCTTGTGTTTGTGTCAGGTATGTCATGTGTTTCGGATCATTGTAATGCTGAACACTGAAGCCATTTCTAATCAAACACCTAGTACTTCATGGTGGATGAAATTCCTTTGTCCAACAAGCACTGGTTGAAATCCAGCCGCAAACCATGACAGACTCTGAGTTTTATAGGTAGCTGTATCGATACTGTTGTACTTCTTCCATACTGACAAAGATTTTGACCTAAAATTTCAAATTTGTATTCATCAGTTGGCACAGGTTTTCAATCCAGTCCTTGTATAGTTTGGCATACCTCAGCCTTTCCTTCCTGTTTCCCTTCCTTAAGAGCGTTTTTTTGACAGCCATGCCTGAGGTTTCACTGAACAGTGAAGTGGATCAACCAAAGGGCCAGATGCATCGCTCAGGTCCTGTTTTAGGTCTTTGCTGAATTTATTTTCTTTTTTCTTGTTTTTAAAGGGCATACCAACGCCATGCTAGGATATGTCACGTGTTCAGCTAATAGCTCTCACCTTGTTCCTGCAAAAATGCTATTTTATCCTTGTGCTATCTTGAACATTTTCATAGATTCAGGTCACGAAATTAAAAAGAATGATGTGTTTTTGCCACAGGCTAATGGTAACAAATTGTCTAAATAAATAATTAAAGCTCGTTCTTTAAGTTGTCTGTTATCTAGACCCAACACTGGTTATCCCTTAAGTTGGGTCCCATTTTATGCTCTAATGATTCTTAGGTCAGTGTTAAATGGCTCAAACAAGCGTTCCTTTGCGATGGTCGTGTAGAAGGACTGGGCTGAAAATGAGTGAAAAAGCAAACCAAAGTGCAAAGAAACACTTTAAAAGCCTCGAGAAAGAGTGAAGAATTTAGCTGAAGGCACAGTGCTGTATGCAGAGTAGTTACTTTGAATACTACAGAATTGCTGATGGTAATGCACAGTGAACTGTAAGAGTTGCACCTTGTCCGTTATCAGAGGTTCCTCTCATTACAAATCCAGCACCGTAAGTCAACCTCACGACCAGGATAATCTTTTTCCTTTTTCCATGTTTTGTTTGCTTACTCTTCCCATGCTATACAATAAAGAATAGGAACAATGACATTGCACAACACTGCTTTACTTGTTCATCAATACACGCACTTGCTGATACAGACTGCTGCACATAAACAAAGTGGCTCTGGCTCTCTTGGAGACGTTATTTTCTTTTCATTCTAGAACTAAGAAGCAACCTTCGCAGTGGTCTCTCCCGTGTCCCTCTCCTCTCTTTTCTCTCTCTTTCTATGATCAGAGCTCCACATATAAACACCTGTGTTCTCTTCCTCATACATGAATCACATTAAAAAATATTCTCTTTAATGTAAATTTCTTTATTAAGACAGTACTTCAGATGGGTGAGGAACTAACTTGTGCTCAATAATGTTGTTGGCTGTTTGTCAAATACACCATCAGGCCTCCTTATTAACACTCTAATCTGTGAAGTTTCCTTCACTACACTTATAAGACTGTTGGGCACATCGATGCCCAAAATCTGGGTGTTGTTTTGTTTTGAAAGCACTTTGCATGCATGGTGAACATATCTAAAGATGAAGAAGTAGTGATGAAAAGAGATGTTCCTGTGTTGTGATGAGAAAGGATCCACCATGCACGCGTGTATCAGGGTGTTCACAACTCCGTGGTTTCTGTCCCTTACAGCAGCCACAGAGTTCAAGCGAGTTGGGTTTTCCCAGTTCTTGACTGTTTCCTCACAGCAGTAATCTGCTGCCAGCTCTTTTATAGCTATATTGCAAATTTGTGGTTTTGAATCAAATCCATAAATGACTTCAATATGTTGTTTTGGGGGTGGTTTTTTTGTTTTTTTTGAGAGACAGAGAAATTTGCTGCATATCTGCGAGGCTCGGGGTGTTAACGGGTCAGAAATGTCTAATATCTAGATGAATATTTGGAGATGGAGAAGTTGATGAAATTTACAGTCTCACTTCCAAATGCACAGTTCGGATGATTAATTGCATACTTTTGTAGCTTCATCCGCAATCCACTGACTGATTAGATTCTTGACCACCTCTCAAACCGACCACGCTTCTAGCAAATAGTTCAGTGATTTGTTTGATCAAATTCAGATTGATTCAGTGAGCCCCTCACAACTGCTTACAATGTAAACAAATCCAGTTTCCCACAGCTCAGCCCTGTTTCAATAAGAGTTGGTATTTTTTCTGCACCCCTCAGCTTCCAGAAAGAATTCTCCTGTGACGAAAAGGACGACCCAGCCAAAAGCGCCAAGGATATAGATGTTAGTCTCTTGGCCAATCTCCCCAAAGGTGAGTGAAGTGATTTTTATTTATTTATTTATTTATTTTTTACTTTTTTTTTTATTATTTCTTGCTGAAAATGACTCTGACGTTGTCAACGTTCCCACAGTTTTTCAGAGTTGCTGTTGTGTAACAGCAGCTTGTTTGCCAGGTTGGAATTAAGTCAACATTTGTGTAAAACCAGTTTTTCTACAAGGCCCAGCTTTGCAAAATGTTATGTATGAACTGCTGTTATTATGCTGCACTTGTTTTCTTGACAGGGTTTATTTAATGTAAGTTCCAATAAAGATCCTGTAGTGGTTCACACTGGAATGTACACATAAGTTTGAAGACGCTTTTGATTAGCTGTTTATAAACTGACTCATGTATAAACTCTGTGGACTTTTGTAACATAGTAAGTAATCAAATCAAAAGTAAACATTTTGAATATGATTTTTGATTTTTCTTCATTCACTAGAGAATACGTGTTGAATATTTGAAATATACCTTTTCATAAAAATAAAGTACAGAGAAACGGCAGTGATCCTGGATTAGAGGAGCAGAAGTGGGTGGATGGATCCATCTTTTTATGTTGTGACAAATAATTACAATAATTACAATCAGCTGTTTCTTTGGTGAACCCATCACTCCACAGATCAGCTTCATCCTACTCTGCAGTTCTTACAATACAATGCTCTGCATTGACAAAGTCAAAACTATGTTTTTTCTTTTTTTTATGTAAATAAATGAAAGGCAGACGTTTTTGCCTTGGCTGAAGTATCTCTGAAGTGAAATGGTGAAATGTCAGAAGCTTTCCTGAGAACAATCCTTGAAACTTGGCAAACCTTTGTTTTGGAGGTTTCTGCCATTCTGCTCCATTAGATGGGGATCATTGGTGTTTGGTAATTGTTGTTGCTATAGATTCTGGTAAGATTTTAAATAACCAAAGTCTGGGCAGCCAGATTTAGGTGCTTCCCAGCTTTTATCGTTGATGGGTTGAGAATTTTTTCCCCCCCCCTTTAGAAATTTTCCTGTTTTTGTGCCTTGTTGCAATCCTGTCTTATAAGATGCAGACGATCCTGTTGGTTTTTATGCTGACATTGACTTGTGTAGTCTATATATAGACGGGTGGGTGTGCTTTTGTAATTTCATTGATTCATGGGTGGACTCAAACCAGCTTGGACCACTGATAGAAGTAAGACGCATCCGAGTTCATAAGGGCTTTTAAACCAGTGGTCTCAGGAGGGTTTATTCATGGGGTTTTTTTTCTGGGTTTTTTTGTTTTGTTTTGTTTTTTTAAATAACATAAATTGTAAGTTGGTTTTGTGAGATTTTGTGTCGATTAGTGGAAAATAGTATTTTGGAAATGATTCAGAAACATTAAACATATAACATCAATGATTTAATCAAACTAACATTTTATGATAATATGTATATGTGAGCTCAGTGGTATGTGTTCATATTACAGATTACCAAAGCATGTCTACAAATATTTCCTGTGAGCCAAAATCTATCCAAAATTTGTCATCTTAGACCAATTAAACATTTAATTAGATCTGCTTATTCTGTACTGATTTTATTGCTTATTTATTTATTTTTGTTAAGTCTCTGAATTGAGGAAACTATTTGAGGGCATTACCACAAGCACAAGTGACTTGGAAATGAACAGGTGAGATAATGATGCATCTATAAATATGCTACAGTAATAAAGATAATACTACATAGGATAATAATGTGTAAAGATGACTCTTCCCTTTCTTTCTGTGCTTAGAAAGGAGCGCATTGCTCGGCGCTTGGAGGGTATAGAGGGTGAAGTACATCCGTCTCTGCTGCCTACCTTGGTGGCCAACCGGCTTCTGGAGGAGGACACTCCACGATACACTAGGGCCTCTGACCCCTGTGCTGGTGAGACAAGAACAGTACTACAGACTATCGTGTCTCTTTCTACACAACAAAGACATGACTTGTTTATTCTTGCACCAGTTACCGTTCAGCGTTATGGCATGGAGGGATTTGAAAGCCCAGAAATGCAGTTGATGGCTCCAGAGCGCCAGTCCAGAGCTCGATGCAGGCCTGAGCCTCAGTCCTTCATCCACACTGAGCCAGTTCACATTTCGGGTCCGACCAAAGGTGTTCCTGAGTTGGAGTCCAAGGCTGAACGCATCGCCCGCTACAAGGCAGAGCGGCGCCGGCAGCTGGCCGAACGCTACGGCATCTCTTTGGATCAGGAACCCGACTTGGACCATCACTCCCGCTACCCCCGCTCTCACAAAGAGTCGGACTGCTCAGAGAGACGTAATAGAGGGGAGCTGGTGGGAGAGGAAGGCAGAGATATCACCCTAAGTGCTTACACCAGTACCTTAGCTACTAGCCCAAGGGCAGGCCGTTCAGCTCCGCCACACGGCTACCCGGACCCAGGCTGTGATATTGGTCACACCAGGGTGGAGTTGTTCTCAGAGAGGGAGAGGCTGATGAACCTGGAGAATCAGCGCAGGGCCGCTCCGCCTGAGCCTCCATCCTCCTCTTCATACATGGATGTGACATCATCGTCCTCCTCTGCTAAGGTGCCTGCAAAAGACTACACAGTGACTGGCATACCACCCAGTTCACCCAAGCAAGGCAGGCACCCCTCCCTCTCCTCGCCTAAACATGGTGCGTCTCCTGGTGACCTATTCATTGAGCAGCAGGCCCAGAACGTCCTCAGCAGACAGGGGTGAGTGTTTTGATCTCATCTTTGTTTTTGTTGGGGGTAGATCTTTTTTTATTTTAATAAATCCATTTATACATAACAATGGTAAAATACACTTTTGCTAAAGTTTTTGGGGTACTTTAACTGTTTTTGTTTTTGAAAAAAGCAAAGATCAAATTTTATACCAAAGTGTGCAGTACTCCCTCTAACACAGCAACACTCTCAACACAACATGGAATAAAAAAGGTCAGACGTCACTGCATTTGCAGAAACATAGATGTATCCATGTTTTTCTGCTGGTAACTGAGACACCATTGTTAAATTGTAACAATGGTGTCACAACAAGATTAGCTTGTTGTGACTTGTGGAGGGAGGAAGACACATTGTTGTAGCAAACCGTTTTCTTTTTTTTAAGTTTGATTTGGTTGAAAATGGACAACCCTGAGTTTTCTACGTGACTCCAGATTTTTGAGGGGTTTCATATTTTACTTTATACATAAATTGTCCCTTGTTTCGGGAGGCTTTTTCTGCATTAAGCTCCCAAGATCCCCTTCACATACAAACATGGGGTTTGAACCAGAACCAGAACTTTAACAGCTGTTCACACTGCATTGTGTTTAAAGGATGGATCCATCTCTCCATCTATTTCTGTCACTGTTGCTCTGTTCGTTCCACATGTCCAAGGTCGTTCTCTTAGCAGGACTCTTGTTTGATACAAGGTCATGCAATCCGAGCTCATTCTGGAACAGACCAGCTCCCATAGTCACCTACAACTGGGCAGATTAGTCTGCCTGTGCTGTTCTGTGCTGTATGTTTATTCTAGAGATTTCAGGTGGATGTCTTGAAGAACAAATTGGGGTGTTTTTCAGATTCACAGAGGATCTCTTACTAAGTTGTAGATAGTACTTTAGCATGTGCACCAAAATGATACACTGCATTTGCCTAAGGGGAGGAATGGATAACACTGTCGTTGTGAGTCCATCCTTTAATTGTATGTTTAAATGGTGGCTAAAAGGACAAAAATGACACCCGAATATTAAAACACCTGAGCTAGCAGCTCTTTAGAGGGGACGTGCTAAGAGTTGTTTCAGCTCCACAACTGTTGGAAAAGAGAGAATCCGTGTATGCACCCCTGTTTCTTGCCCAACCCAGATCATGACCAGGCTCCAGCCCTGCACTGTTCCACTGCAAACAAACATATGAAGGTGCATTCCTTGCTTCTACATCCGTCCGGGACATTATTCCCAATCCATCTGTGTTCCCCTCTGCATCGCCCCCTCTTTCTTTTCCTCAGTTTCCCTCTCAGGTTTCAAAACTTGGCCAGGTTGTATGTGTGTCCATGGTGCAGGGAGGGTGTTGTGTTACTGGGCAGCTCAGTGTGACTCCACAGCTACATCTCTGACCCACAGCTGGGTCTGATCAAGACCAGTGAACCCTGAGGAGAAACAAGCAAATAGGAGTGTCTCCGCTCTCCTTTTTCATTGGATGTGTGGGAGACTAACATGAAATGCTACGTTTTAGCTCTTGTAGAAATGTTCAGAGCAACCCAAATGTCATCATTAGCAAAAGCTTGATGCACTTTTATTCCAGCACGATCATTTTCATCTCCTTTATCAGCATTGAAACTTTCTGGAACTGGTGACAGAAAATAATCAAAACAACAATTAACTGTAACCGTACTTATATAGTGCCTTTCCACAAAGTTGAGCACTCAAGCTCAACAAATGAGTTTCTACTGCAAGTCTCATGCATTCTGGACTTGGAAGAGCGTGGGATCAAGTGACCCTTCAGTTTGTAGACCCACTCTACCACCCAAGCCACAGCTCTGCAAACTAAGTGCAGAGCTGCACTGATTATGCACTAACAGTTTAGTTTGTTATTTTTGTAGTAGTATCAAGTTGTAGTGTTTTCCTAAGTGCTGTACAATAAAGTGGATATCTTAAGGATTTTAACATCTTTGCTTCACAAATGGCGCTCGCTGCAGCAGTCCAACAGAATAGCCTCATCAAAGGTGTATAATCTACAATAAATCACAATACGTTTATACGCAGATGATAACTTATTATTCTTACAGAACCACAAGTGTCAGTACTGGAAGCTAGCAGTTTATTCAGTAGACTGTCTAAGGTTTCTAAATATTCAGTCAGCTGGTCAAAATTAATTCTGTTGCAACTATCGATTTGCTTAGGAGTTGAAATGTTTCCACACAGAGACATGAGGCTTGCTATAGTTGAGGAAGAGCCAAACTGATTGGTCCAGTCAGAAGACTATCTGTAATTTGTAATCTCCAGTTACTCAAGTAAAACATTTCTACCTCATGACCTGCGTCAGGTCTGTTTCCCCACTTGAATCCAAGGCTAACAGATATGACTTTGTGTTGTGTAGTGAGCTGTTAAATTCAGGTTCTTGTATCCCTAAAAAAGAGATTTGCTTCACAAACTGATTTTTGTTTCCTCCCTTCATTCTTCAGTTGATCTCTTAATGTATTTATAACTGATCAACATTTTTTCCAGTTCTGCTGAACTCTGATCTGTGCTTAGTGAAAAATTCACACTGTTTGCCTTTACTCAGCATCAGAGGGCCAGCATGACTCATCTGGCTCTGGTGGAGTGAGATGGCATTTCCCTTGAATATCTGCTTCTGCAGATAAAACCTCAGCTACAGAGGCGTACATTTAAAGAGCCCTCTCTCCAGATAGCATCAGTGTTATCAACAAATGAGTGTATCTATAGATAGCATCTATGTAATAAGATCTGATGTAATATAACTGCACTATCTGACCATTGGTCATAATTCAACAAGCCTTAAATATGAGACTTATTATTCATATTTTTACTGTGGCAATTAAATGTATCGTGTGGGAGTTAAACTTGTGTTCTTGGGATTGTGCTGATTGCTAAACTCAGTGTCTCTTCAGTCAGTCTTAATGTGAAGTCAGTGGAGTGTGTAATATAGTTTTGTCTCGGCTTATATGCTTCAAGAAAAAGACCTCAACACTGAATTCAGACCCAACTGCCCAGTCAATCACGTTTCCCATTGGGTTTCTCTTGGTGCAGTGCAAAGACGAAACTTAGTACTGATTGGTTCCTCCAGACTGATGCTGAAGGCGACACCCACTCCCTCATCAACTGGCCTTCAAGGTAGACAAAGGCTGGTTGTTTCTCACCCCCAGTTATCATCTACCATGTTCCCATTCATCTGGACCAACCCTTGTGAGCTGTGCTTTTTAAACAGCAGCTCATTACAGGGCTCCAGTTTTTTAAATATTATTATTATTATAAATTTCTGTGATGATGCTGCATTTACTCACTTAGGGTCCTGAGTTGACCGGCAGGCGACTGTTTAATAATCTCTGCTTTTGAGCTCTGGACGTCTGCTGAACAGTCATCCTCATCCTCATTGTCACCAGCTCCAGTCCCCTTGGCTTCCAACCATAACTTCATTTCTCACTCACCTTTTGCTGTGTTTAGCTTAAACCCCATTTGGTAACAGCTGTGTGATGGATCATATTATATCAACAATGACAAATGCTCGTACAGTATTGCCTTTTTAACAATTATGCTGTCGGTGACTGGATTTGTGAGTTGTGGGTGTTTTGTTTTGTTTTTGAATACTTTCTTCAAGAATCAGATCTTAGTAAGAATTTAACCATTATTGCCAGTGTGAGAGAGAGCCTGGAAATAATTCTAAACCAGTTCATATCAGGCAAAGATGTATGTTGGTTTTAATCTGGCTTGTATGGTATGTTTATGGTTTTATGAAATATTTGAGTCAGGAAGACTAAACATCTGAGCCAGTATTTATACTGGTCTTACATCCAAATATAAAATCTGCATGCTTTGTCAGTGTCCAGCCCTAATGTCAAACAAGAGGCTGAGCTCCTCCTTTAGTGCTCAAAGGCTGACACACAAAGGATCACAATCAAAGTCATCTTTCTGAGCTTCTATGAGAGCTATGCTTTGCCTATTGATGTTTTCCAAATGTTAACCAGTCCTTTGTCTCCCTGAAGAATCAGAGTTAGGGAGAGGCTTGTCAGGGAGGAGGGCCGCCAGAAGAGCCCAGAGTTCGGAAATGTTACAGAAGGCCTAGTGTACCGCAGACAATTTCAGCACCAGCTCCAGGCTTCTACACGCTACCACGCAGACCCACTAGGCCCACAGCAGGCCTACTCCCACCATCATCCACAAGTTCAGCACAGCCAGTCTGGTCCACAGGGAGGGCAAGAAGTTGGCAATTACCCCAGTTATTTGTCCATGACCTCTGGTTCTACATCCAGAACTGGGCAGCAGCAACAGCAGGTGGAAGAGGAACAAGCTGGTGAGGCTGAGGCGGTCAAGACAGAGGGCCTTCTGAGGCGCAGAAAAGCAGTCTTGCCTTCACAGATCCGGCGCAGAGAGAGGAGCACTGAAGACCCATGGAGAGGGCGAGGTGAGGAGGAGCTGGTCGTGTACAGGATGCAAAGAGAGGCTGAAGCAGAGGAACCTGTTAGAGGGGGACTTGGAGGCAGACCAAGACGGGAGGAAGCAGAGTATACCTCCTGTCTGCAGGCGGCGGAGCGCCGACCCAGAGAGCGGGAAAACGCTGATCGTGCCCACAAAAGACCGGCTGCGACCCACATTGAGCCCAGAACATCTCACACAGGGCCAGGAAGTTCCAGCTCCACCACAGCTCTGAGCCGATCCGTGTCTGATGTTGGAAATCAACAAGGACCCAATCAGAGGACCTTGCAACACCAAACCAAGGAACCCCAGGAGGTCAGAGAAGGAGAAAGTTTGAGTAATGGAGAGAGTCACCAGGACACCAGGGTGTCTGTTGCACAGCTCAGACATTCCTACATGGAGAGCACCACCACTCCTCCAACCAGCCGCAGGAATGAACTGTAGGTGGTAAAATGCTGCATGGCCTGTACTCGCTGACGCTTATTACCTAACATCATCTGGCTACTCAACGACTAACAAGCAGCTACGTCTGGTGTGATGCTAACATCCCAAGCACAGTGGTTCATTTAATCTGTAGACATGGCATACATGCATTAATTTGCTAACACTAATCGTCCTGCAGTACGGTGTTTGTCTCTGCTTTAATGGCACTGTGAGTTGTTTGGATACTGCCTGGAGCTCGTGTGTGTGTGTGTGTTTAAACTGTTAAAAAATCTGCATGGGCTTGCTCATAGGCTCGATTTTAAAAACCAGAGGTGTGGTTGAATGTTCAACACCTCTGCTTTTAAACAGTTTTATTTTGCACCATGTCCCTCTCTATTTCTCCCTGACAACTCTGTATTCTCTCTTTCCTTTGGGTTTTCTGTCTGTTGATCCCTCTCCCTGAATGGCCCCTCCAGTGAAATGGAGGAGTGCAGGGCACTGACGGGCTACGAGGCCCCATGGAGAGGGGAAAGGGACAGGGGGCGCAGGCCCCGGCAGTATATCTATCCTGGGGAGAGTAGAAAGACCTCTGAGAGGTTTAGGACACAGCCCATCACTTCTGCTGAGCGCCATGAAACTGATAGGTACTGCTCTGGATTCAAGAATGCACAGCTGAGTGTGAAACGCATGCATGTTAAAAGAAATCTTTGTTTAATTTGGAATGCAACGAAATGTTGATTTTAGTCATGTTCGGGTGACCTGTAATCAAATATATATATTAGTCTCTACCAAGGTACCATAGTCTTATCAATATCATCACAGTGAAACAGGCCAGTGAGAATAATGCTCACATATACAGACCTAAACACCCTCCCTCTCCTTGATTTTCATTCTAACGACATTAGCAAACAAGGAAGCTTAAAGGCCAAAGGTCCCTCTGATTGGGCCTTGGCAGTGGTCATCACACGTGACCACAGTGAGGACGCATGAATTGGCCTTTGTCAGTAATCAAGTCCCGAGACCATGGATCAGAGCAGACTAATGTAATGCTGTCTAATTCTCTAGCTTGGTCTGCTTTCTCTCCATTTTTCAATTCTAACGCGAGCTGTCACATTTCCAGCATACCACAAACTACTGCTTTTCTCAGCACGCCGCTAGCCTTCTAACCACTCGCCACTGATTTACTCACCTTTTTTATTGTTATACATAAGCTTCGAACTGATCACCTTTTTCTTTTTGTGCTTTTGAAGGTCTTGTGTGAGTTCAGACTTTGCTTCTACTGAAGGTAAGTAGTTTTTCTCACTAACCTCAGATTTAGATTTTCAGAATACAGTAACAGTAAGTAGGTATAATAATAAGTAGATATAATGCTAGGCTCATTGCATCTTATTTTCTACTCCGGTATAGATATCATACAACAAAAGTAAAGCTCATGAATTAAAGTGACCACATCTAATATTTCTGTAGACATCCATGTGGAAATGCTGAATCACATGGACATTGTTTCAGTTTCAGGGTTTTCTTGGTTAATTTTACATGAGAGCCAACTTAAACGCTACACATTGTCATGCCACAGACTGATACAGCACAGTTTCTTTTATAATTCTTTGGATGGCTGCTGAGATCACGAGGATGGAAAAAGAATGCAGTTACATTCATGCTTTAGTTCAACTGTCTTTCCATTTATATCTGCTCTGTATCATAACTGCATAGGTTCATGTAGTAGTATCTGCAGTTCAGTGGTCAGTGACTAACTATGAAAACAGCATTACTGATTATTTACAGCTGCACTCATCTATAAGTGAACAGAATGAGTTTTCAGTGGCTTCAGTAATAAACACATGGATGGAGGCCTGGTGACTTAAATCTGTTTTTTTTAGGTCGTCTTTATTTTATATGAAAGCGTGATATTTTGAAGTGGAGTTTACAGAGTCATTAATGGTGCTCACAGTAGCATAACATCACTGTGGCCCCGCTTAGGGCAGAGCCAGCTCATCTGCTTCTTATAAACATGACTTGGTCGGGATGCTTTGGCGAGTATTATGTAGGCCAGAGCTCAGCACTGCAGTGTCAAAGGGATAGCTGTTTGATGATGTCATGGCATGTGTCTTGCAGAGAATAAAGCGTGTATATTCCTCACACCTGTCCATCTTTTTATAGTCTCCTGAGTGACTCCAGTGACGGGTTTAGTGGTTTGTTTGTTTTTTCCCTGCCATTAAGCCAGACGGTGTTAATAACGATTGATAGGTATCACACAATAGTTGTCATACTTCTGTGTGTTAAATAATTAGATTATTGGGAAAGGTTTATCGAGCATAAATGTACCTATCATCTTAAGATGCTCTTCTGTTACCATTTTTATCCAAAGCTAGCTAGTGCTAAAGTGTTCAGTTTCTTTTAAAGTGACTTCAGTTTTTTGCATATTATAATAATGTCAGTGTTACTGCATAACATTCTTTTTTTATTGACCTATAATTTAGTAAATATGTAGACTAAAGCAGGATCTTTAATCAGCGACTAGTGACTACAGTCATTTGAAATAACCACTGTTAGTACATTTTAAACTAGAGCAAGCTAGCTAATTAAGCTAATACTAGCTTAACGAGTTTGTTCAAATTGTCTGCCTTTGAAATGTCCTTACATGATGGCAGTTTAATGCGATATTATAAGTATAATGCGTTGTACATACTGTACAGGGTTGAACTAGCACTGAGTTCGCAACAAGAGACTGTGTACGGTCAATAAAACTCACAGATTCGTAGCCATGCAGAGCTGTTATTGGGGTGAAGTGGTGGGCAAAGGACTGAAGTGACAGCTATGGAAGAGGAGGATATTGTTGACTGAGGAGGAAATGAGGGTTACTTATGCAAGAAGCCTGGAATGTGTTGGTGTTCATGGAGAAATAAAGAGTCTCTGTTGTTTCTGTAAAGTCGTACCCCGTGGTTTCAAGGACATTTGTTGAAACCCTTGTTTTTATTTTGTGTACTCAAAGTGTACACTTAATAGAATCATTAGTGTATGAATAGAAATATATGTAAATAATCACATTACAAAACTTATTTGCTCTTTCTGGCAATATAATTTGGTGTTTTAGTGTCTTTGGCAGAAAATTTAAGTAGTGTTTTACAGAGTGTCTATGGTAGCATAAAACAATAAAATATTAAGATAAAAAAACCAAAACGTAAAACAAAGTATAGATGATACAGAGAACTGTGAAGCAGAATTTATGTAGTTAGAGCTGGTTTCTAACTCTAACTTTTTTTTCCTTTGTTGCAGCTGATGAAGCGAAGCTAGATGAACGGGCCAAGCTGAGCGTCGCAGCTAAGCGCTCTCTCTTCAGGGTGAGTTTTGACTTCAGCCTGTTGGGCATCTTATATTGTCTGAGTACGAGCTTCCAAGCTGAGGAAAAACTTCATTCCAGTTATGGGTACGATTTCAGACTCTGGGATTAATAAAGTATTCTGATTTCAATTTCCTGTCCTTCTCTTACTTTGAGGATTTAGAAATTTTGATTGCAGATGTGAGTCACAACTGAGCCAACCTTATTCCTGAAATGATTTGTGCCATAATTCAGCGGCTTCTAGAATCACTTTTAGCAGGAAGGAGTTGAAGGAAACCTTTTCTGTATGATTGTGTCAGGCTCTCACGTTTTTGTGGAAGAATTGTGTCTCTGTCCTCTTCAGTGTTGCTTCAATCCAAAGCCTGTTCATTTCTCAGCCTGTAGAGTCTCAGATGTTGCTCTTATTTCATATGGAAGCAGTAAGGTGCAGGAAGTTTTGCTTGTTCATTTTGCTTTAAAAAAAAAAAAGCAATTAAATTTTTTATTTATTTATTTAGTTGCAAGATCTGCTAAGGACCAGAGAAGGTCTATACAGTTTGTGTAATCAGCTGTGTTCATTTCTAAAGATGACCAATGTTTACCCTAATTATCTCCATCCAGGAACTGGAGAAGAGCGTCGATGGCGGAGCTCCTAAACTGCGGTCCAGGAATGCTGCTGTGGACAGGAGACTAAGACGGACACAAGATCGATCCAGAACTCAGCCGGTCACAACTGAGGAAGTAGTCATCGCAGCCACGTAAGGCTCTGTCACCTTGTTTGATGCTATGTAATGTGAAAGACACCTCTAACAATAATAGGGTAACTTACTTTCTTGATAGGCAAAGAAAAAGTGTATAATTATATAGTTCTATCAGGAAGAATGACTAAATAAATGTAAGCTTGAAAATGAGCCCATGGTGAGTACAAATGTGACACAAGAAAAAAGTACGTCTGGTCCTTTTACTAAGAACCTTCTGATTTTTTTTACTCTGAAAATGTTTCACATGTGGGTTTTTATTCTCATTACTTTAATTTTTATTACTATAATAGTACTCATTTTAAAACCTTTCACAAAGAAATGTTTCTGGAGACTATCTAAAAGGAGCAAAAATGTTAATCGCTCAGTATGATGAGAATTGCATAGTTCCGGGGCTATAATAGCAAAACCTCAACCCTCCTCCCCTTTTTGTCACAAGCTGTGGCCGGGGAATGACCACTAAGACTCCATCTACAGATCTGTGTGTTCCTGACAGCACATATCAGGTCAATAAATCAGAGGTGTAAAATCTTTAAGTGCATTAAAGCAAATACATGCACATCTGTTCTATTTGAAAAGTGCTCTAAAGGGAAGTTCTCCTAGATTATCAAAGCGGAACAAACTCAACTGTGCACTTGTGTGTAGGCATCCATCTGTGGAGATACCTTGCTGTGAAGATGAAGTTCTAGGGTGTTACCAGTTTTTGTAGATTTAAACTTTTCTTTCTGCGTGAAATTGTTTCTTAAAGAAAGCTGTGCCTCTGACTTTTTCACTGTCCTCACATCTACATGAAACTTTAACCACCATCCTAATCTTCATGTTTGCACCTTCCTGTCTTCTCTGTCCTCTGTGTGTGTATGACTGTGTCCCTGTCCTTGACCACTGTAGCGCCCCATCTCACGTGCCACAAATGGTGTCCGCTCACGCTGCCGTAGCACGCGTCCCTAGCCCCACCCTAGTTTACAGCACTGTCCCACCATACAGGTACACAGCAGACGTGTGTGCACGGATATGTATGCTCACATCGAAGTGCGGTGTTTGACTAACACGTTTGAGTCTTGGCTGCTATGCAGTTTTTCTTCGTTCACTGTGTTTTAAACTATAGGATTGAGTTGCTGGTAAAGTTCTAATGCACAGTTTTAAGGTTTGGTGCCCTCATGTGTGATCGGAGGAAACTACATGAATTAATTGCTAAGATAGGACGTCTGGGTTTTTAACTCACTGCTTGGTGAGCATGACTCACCCTGCATGTGTAGCAAACCTTTTTGGCTCTGTGTTGGCGACTTTTATTGGCTGTCAGAAAATGCACTCTCTCTGACATGCCACTCGCTGGCTTGCATGAGCTCCCCACAAGCTTACAGAAGTCTCCGTTTTCTTCTCCCTCTTTGTCTCTTGGATGTCTTCTCCCCTCCTCAGCCTGCAGGCATCCTCACAGCAAAGTGCTGTTGCCCATGAGCAAGTGAGGGAGGCCCGGCGGGCGCAGGATACCAAGGAGATCCGGGGCCCGACGCAGACGTCTTCACTAAAAGAAAAAGATACAAAGCAGAGCGAGACTCAGGAGGAGCCTGACCTCTGCACCCTCAGCCTGGCTGAAAAGATGGCGCTGTTCAACCGGCTGGCTCAGCCCCCAACCAGGGTCACCCACACAAGAGGGGACACGCGGCAGCGGAGGGCCAACGCTCGCTACCAGACACAGCCCATCACACTGGGAGATATGGAACAGGTGGGGAAGCAGCAAGGTCACTTTGTTTCTCCAGTGCTTCGGTTCACTGGGAGAAGACCTCTTAACTTTGCTTTCTTACTGTACACATTCACTCTGTTAGTGCCACACAATACAAAGGTGGAGTATAAATGTAGTAATAATGTGTCATGACTTACTCGGTCAATCCAGTGTCTTATGCACAGAGTACGTGAATTAATATTTTTAGAGAACACAAGAGGAAAAGTGAAAATTCTGTTAATGAATATAAATGATGATGTAACTAAACAGCTGCTGTCCAGCTCTGGGAGCAGATTGCTGTTTAAGGGTAATGAATGTTAACAGAGTTTCAAATGGGCATGGATGGAATCATATGACAGAATTATTCTAGTGTTCACTGAAAAATGAAGAAATGTGAGAGCACCGAAGTGATGATATATGGAAAAGGGAAAAAAACATTTAAAGGTGGAAAAATTGAGAAGTTGCAATGATGACATGTTATCTGTTAGTCAGTGGGTTTGCAGGGGTTATAATTAAACTCCTGCTACTAAAGTAGAAAATCCATGAAACAAGAACTGCAGCATGCTGGTGTTTCTGCTCCAGGAGCTCTCAGACGTAGACCTCAGTGATGAGCAGGAGCTGTGTGACAGTCTGGTAGAAGACCTACAAGTAAGCTTCCTCTGAACAGTCACCGACCACCACTTGCCTGCATCAGTGGAGGCTGACACAGCGGGAGCACTCTTCTCAGAAATGACCGTCCATTTCTGTGAACAACACGCTCTGTGTTTTCTTTTTTGGCTCGTCTCCACATTGGTGTGATTTCATTCTGAATGTACGTTGCATGGCCCAGCTTGTGATAAAGCTCTGAGTCATCAACCCCAGTTCAATAAAGAGGCGTGGATGGATGAAGCACACATATCAGCGAGTCTGTGGGCTTTAAAAGATGTCTCTGTGACAAAGAAGAGGGAAACCAAAAGCAGTTCAACTCCCATCTACAGCCACAGGGGTTGAAAGTTTGATTGTGGGGGAAGTATGAGAGAGAAATTTGAAGCAAAAGCGAGTTAATGGATGGATACATGTTGCAAGTTTCCTTGACATGGCTGCTTTCTGTTGCTTGTCATTTGTTCCTCAGCAGAAGTGCCAGGTTAGTTCTCCTCTATGGATTATGAACCCAGTTGTTATAAACTGAAAGTGTTTGTCATGCGTTGTGCGTCGGCGGCTGCTGGCATGGCTTTGTGATGTGGGCTGACCATTAAGAGAGGCTGCTGTGTGATGCCCAGGAAGTGCACTGAGTCAGGCAGGCTGTGATTAGTCAGCGTTATTCTCTCGATTGTTTGTGTGTGCACTTTGCCCGAGCCGTTTCTCAGCCTCTGTAGCAAACTGACCCACTTCTTTGTCTGTCTGCATTACACAGCTTCAAAACGGCACAGGCTCTCGGTTTGGACACCACCTATCTTCCTCGTCTTCCTCTGCACTCAGAGCAGGCGGGACGGTGTCCAGTGACCACGCCAGAGACATCCACATATCCACTGCAGCCTGCGTGGAGCCCACCTATCCCAGCTCTGACAGGTCTCTACCCCCTCGCCAACCAGACGGCCCAGTCGGGGGGTCCCAGGGATCCTCAGATCACCATAGGCATCACATTTTGCCCCAAGGGGAAGACCAGATTGATCTGGGAGGGGGGAAGAGGAAGTTGCCGTCTCCTGAGAGAGCAGTCAGGCAGACAGCACTGCCCCAGCCCCAGAGTGGGAGAGAAAGGAGAGAAGAGGAGGAAGAAGCAGAGGAGGAGCAGCTGCAGCAGTGGCCGGACAGTGCGATAGAAGAGGAAGTGCTGTGGAGCTCAGAGAGCCACAGGCTCCAGGACAGCCAGGAGCAAAGCCAGAGGAGCAGGGCCACCAGCGGAGGTAAGAAAACAGCAGGAGGAGGAGCTCAAAAGCATCAGTCTGCTTTTTATTGCCTGAACTACTCTGCTGTTTGTTCTGTCTTTACTGAAGTTTATAAACTTGCCAAGTTTACATTAAGATTTGGGGAGAATGATAACTGTAACTTGTCTATATTAACATTCAACAGCGATATGTGTTATAGACCCTGAAGAGGAGAAGAGGATGGATGAATGGCTAGATGCATATTTCCTTTTTTTAGTAACTGGAAATATTTGGATCAGAGGGTAGTGCTGTGGACTTGTAGGTTAAAGCTAGCAGTAGGTTGTTATCTTGGTTAGTAAGGTGCACCTGCAACTTAATTTGGTGTTAAATGGGAAGCTTATTTTGGTTAGCATGCAGAGTTAGTGTTTCTGGGTAGAACACTGGAGTTTAACAGAAATAAATGAAAAAAGTGAAGCTAATCAGAAGACTAAAATAGGTTTTAAAAATTTAAAGAGCAAACTATGCTAACAGTTGGTATCGGTTTCCGTCAACAAGTTCTAATCCAACCCACTTCCTGTGTGTCTGAGTGAAAATGTTGAGTTCAGACTGTGGTTTTCAGGCTTCCTTTGTATCTGAGCACTGCAGTAACACCGGGCCGTTCACTGTCTCTGTGTCAGCATGTGGCTTGTCAGAAAATAGAAATCAGTCAAACTGGAACTGTGGAACTTGTTTCGGGGCAGGGGGAAGGAATAGTGCGTTGACCTGAGTCTCCAGTGTGGGTTGTTTGATTACAGCTGTGGCAGAGATGTTTAAAGCTGTGAAAAGTGTCTTTGCTGCTTCTCACGAGGTGGACGGGATTATTTCGGTGAGCATGAAAGATGATTGCTGCGATGCTGCTTTGAGATGCTGAGTCTGCACTGTGACACCTCTGACTGTTATGTTAAAGGGTTTACACCCTACACAGCGATTCTTAGTTAATGTATTTTCCTCAAAAGATCATACAAGCGGTCACAGTTAATGTTTATGGAGTTGCTGCTGAGTTACTGATTTTTATTTATTTATTTATTTTCTCTCCCCCTCTCCTCTCACTATTTCTGTGTGCTCACACTCACAGACCTGCTGGAATCAACTGTGGTAACATCCAGAGCAACATCTGGCTTCCCCGAAGCAGCAGACACAGACAGCAACACACACCCAGCTGACCCGGTTCAACCTGAGCAGGGAGACGAACTGAGCGACAGGATGATGGCCCGACACATGTCCATCAGAGAGAGGTGAGCATGGAAGTGTGCTAAGATAGGATTTAATATATATTTACTGCATGTCTGACCATATTCACGTATTGCAGAATACCATTTACCTGTTTCTCGGTAAATTAATCCTACAAGAGCAACGCAAAAGAAATCACGGTTTGCTCTGCTAGCTACATGTTTGTTTGTTTTTAATTCATTAACAATAAAAATAAGTTTAAATGTCTTTGTTTTTTAAAGAAAAGACATGTATTTCAAGACAAAATGCCGTGGTCACTGAAAACGGGTGTCGGTGCATAAAAATGCTAAATGATTAGGACCAATGGTTTCATTATTCATGAATGGTCATCAGTCATAGCACATTTGTGATCAGCTCTTTTACTTTTAAATTAAGAATGGATAAAATGTGATGACTGAAAATTACATCATGAGGGCAAAGAGGGAGGAGTTTTTAGGGTATTAGAGGGTTTTTTTCTTTACTGTTGAGCTTCCTGGGATGAAGTCTGGAGTATTAACAGAAGCAAAATGATAAAGAAAAGAAATTATAGATTTTTTTTCATTACATTTCATTGTTGTTATATAACAAAACTAAAGCTGAGTATTGGATTCCTGAGCAAATCCTTACATAAGTCCTGTTATGTCATACTGGGATAATTGAGCTGTTCGTGCTAGTTGACTGGCAGACATAGGACACTAATCATGCTCTAAACTGACTGATGATATAATAAAGTTGCATGTAAACTGGTGTTAAAGCCTGTGGAGTTTGTACTAGTTATTGTGCTTCTCGTAAATCTGACTCTTTGACCATGTTTTGACTAATTTGTGTCGTTCCCACGTTCAAAGCATTTCTCTGGAGCAAGGGTCTGTATCCCAGATACAGCTTGCAAGTTGGACTGAGTGCTGCTTTCATCCTGTTTTTGCATTTGCTGTGTAGCCCTGGGGGCAGAACAGGACATTTCCTCGCTGGGTCACAGAGGGGTGCTTGTGATGGGGGGGCAAGTGGGGCACAGCCAGGACCCTGACCTCTTGCATATATTGGTCCTGTCTGCCCCAGCTCACAGATGAGAGCTCAATAATTGAAGCTCTGTTCTTGCTCACGTTTAGGTTTTTAGACTTGTCGAGTACTTTAAACCTAATCCCAGTTTTCCTTATTAAAAAGATGGAAAAATTCAGGGTTGAGGTTTGAGTTGCTTTCCCAGCTCCTGTTACACTGACTGGCTTCTCTAATCAATGTTTATGTGTAATTGGATCAGAGCTGTCATTGCTCTGTCTGTACACTGTTTACTTCTGCAGCTCCTAAACGACATGCTCGCTGCCTCTGTTTAATGTCTGCTGTCTTCTCATTCATAAATGTAGAGGAGCATGGCTGCTTTTTGTTGGCTTTACTATTGTGACAGGTTGGGCTAAAAGCTCTGGCGAAGTAAGGTTTTGTGTTTCTTCGGCACATGTGGAAATAAAGAGTCTGCCTGCAGCTGCAAACTCAATGGCTCTTCATTAAAACCACAGCGTGTAGTTGCTTTTGTGCCATCCTTAACATACAGTTTGTCATGTCATGTTTGACAAAGTGTCTCAAAATCATCTTCATAAAACTCACCTCTTAAACAAATTGCTCAAGTTTTCCATAAATGCTCTGGATTAAATTTGAAAGCCTAGCCAAAATAAGGATTTGTTGCGGTTTTTTTTGTTTTGAAAAGTGTCCTCTAACTACAAAAAACTCAACTGAAAAACATTATTTATTATTATGAGCGCTTTGAGTACTCCGGGAGAGTAGAAAAGCGCTATATAAGAATCAGTCCATATACCATTTATTTGTATGCTACAGCTCATGATCCTCTCCCTTTCCCCACTCAGAGTCGCCTTGTTAAAGAAGAGTGGCGAGGAGGACTGGAGGAACAGGATCAATAAGAAGCAGGATGTGGTGAAGATTGCTGCAGCAGAGCAGAATGCTCAACTCTGGGAGGTGGAGCAGAGCTTCAAGAAGAAGGTAACCACCTGACGTGAGCACCCACTGCTGAATTAGCACGTCAACAGAGAAGCCTGAGGTTGTCCCTTGTATCGCTCATGTTTTTGCACGTAGTCATAGCAGCATGCATTCATGACTGACTCTGCTACTTTGTGTCCACAAGACCTGAATGCAGAAGTGATGCAGTGAGTTGGTTAATTTGATTTGATCGACTGTGTCGCATTATGAAAGCAAGTATTTAATGTGTCAGCCTCTGAGATCATGCCGCTCAGTAGGTGTTCTCGATCTTCTATTGCTGATGTGTACAGAAAGAAAAATCTGATCAAAGACTGATACCCTTTAAACAATCACTTCTGTAGAACAGAGCTACAAGGAACATGGTAACAATTTTCAATATCTCTAAACAGAGAGGTCGTGTTTTTGTCTGCGTCTTTTGATCTTTTTCTCTTTTCTCTGTTCTGTCTCAAGCAGCTGTTGCATGTTTTTGTTCTTGGACTGTATCAAGAGATAATCTGCATGTCTTCCATCCTGGCAGTAGAATACATACTGTGGTGTCTGGATCAGTCACACAATACTTCATGGGGCATGCTGTTTTTATTTCCTAAATATGGAAGCCTGTGGCTGCCACTATTCAATCATGAACATTTTTTTCTTTCCTTTCCTTTCTTTTTAGTATACTAATTTTTTCATACGTCAAACCTTTAAAATCCAATTTGATTTTAGGCCGAAAATGCATAAATGCAGTGAAATTAAACGCACGCAGTTCAAATACTTGGGTAACTTTTACGTTATCCCAACATTTTAGCTTATCAGATTTCTAATAAATAGTGAAACCCTATTTATATAATAGTAATATAATCCCAAGGCTGACAATCACAAATGCAGTTTTGCGTTGTGATGAATCATTTCTGGAGTAGCAAAAGTGAAAGCACGCAGGCTATAATATTCATAGGGCCACTCTTCCTAAGCTGTTCACTTAATTCTGATTCATTTAGCCCCGCTCGAATGAATGTATTACTACATGTAGCCATGTAATAAACTATACATAACTGTACTTGTGATAGTATACCTGGTACTTGAAATGGATATCTCAAGTCTCTAAATAAGTTTTGGGGGGAGTTGACATAGAATAATCCTGCTGTTTAAGAGTTTTATTTTGCATTATGACGATAAAATATTAATAGAACAAACGTGAAAATTAATCAGTCAGGATTTAATCTCATTTGAAGGGTGTGTGTATATAAATGTAGAATGTAAAAAACTTGAGCATCTTGGAAACAGTAGCCAGTCACTCATAAAAACTTGGAACACATGATTGAACATGAGTATTTGCAGCCTTTGACTTCCAAATTTTGAAGTTTTGCCTCATGTATGTTTTATACTTGTTATGAATATTAAAGAAGCTTAATTAAGTTGGATTTTAATCCTATTTGTTGCCTGAATGACTCACATACTGAGATGGCTTTCCCCTCCAGAGAAAAGCTGAGAGCACTTTGTAGAGTTTAACTTTTCTCTGAGAGTTGAAAAGTATTCAAACTGTCAGCTACATGTGAGTGTTGTACTAACTGAACTGTAAAATGTAGCCTCTGTGTTTAGTCATGCTAGGCCTTTGTTTCTAGTTAACTGCATGTTACATGTAAACTTTCACTCTTCTGTTTGTCTCTGTTTGCATGTCCTTTACTTTTTCTTTTTTAAAATAAAAAAATAAACCTGATTTCTTTCCTCTGCATGTTGACTGCGTTTCTGTTTTTGAAGGAAGGGTTAGGTCAGGCACAGGACACGCACCTCTCTGTTTAGACATATTCAGCTGCCGTGGCACAGCTGTTTTTGTTTCCAGCAGCTTATCAAGGTTTGCTCAGCTCGACAGCTTTACACATACATATTTTCATTTTGGGTTAGTAGTTTGTTTAAGGTCAGGAAGTACTTTACCTACGTAGCTTTGATTCATCGTGTGCAATCAGACACACTGATTGAGGAGCTTTTTCTGGGGTTGTTTTTGTTTTTTTAAAGATATGTCTTAATCAAATCAGGGAAATCTTTCAAGACCTAATCAATTTGAAGTGATGGCTGGGTCCAGGTCAAGGGGAAGGGCAGTTGATGTTTTTCATCTTGTTTCCATCCTCCAATTCATCCGAGCGAGTAGACATGATTCATCAGGTTTCCTGTTTTGAATCGAAGAAGTGCAAAACTACAGATAATGCAGATACAGAACCGAGTCAGAGAAAAACGGCAAGTAGAGCAGAATAAAGGCTGTTTGGACAACTTTGCTTTTTGATGGGCTTTGTTTCTTTTTACTTTACACATACTACAAACTTGATATTTACCTAGAAATTAACCATTTGCCCGCGTGATAAATGTCATACCTGGAGTATAGAATCTGTAAAGACTCACAGGGAGCGGGAGTAATGTGCTTTGGCCTGTGTGTGAAATGAATGCTGGGAACTGTACCTTTTTCTTTGGCTGCTCGTCTGTAGGATGATGAAGCGATGATGATGATTGACGAGTTTGCTGTGTCCGACCAGCTTTGGGTAAGGCCCGTGCAGAAACCAAACGTGTGTGCACGTATGTGTCAAATGCATTTAGTTTTCATTTTTCCATCTTTAACTTTGTTTCCTGTTGAAAACTCTTAGCCTTGGTGGAACACACAGAGCTACGTTTGTGTGTCTGTTTGTGGTGGTACTGGTGGTGGAACTGCGTGTGGGTGTGTCTTAAAGACAAATTGTATTAATAATCATTCTGATTGTTGTAATTATGCTGTGTTCCTCATCCCACCACTGCTCATCAGGTTTCAGATTTATAATTGTGTTAGAATTTCCTGTTCTGTCTTACACTATGAATCTAATTTAATTGAGTTAAAAATTTCCCATTTATCATATTGACTTTGGCACGCAACCTCTGCTTCTCTAATCGACTCACATTTATGACAAATGTTTCTTGTGGCGTAAGATTTGTCTGAAAGTTGGTCTAAAATCTCAAGAGTCAGTTTGGCGTGCTTCAATCTGCTTCCAGTTTCATCTCTGTTCCAGTGGTTCAGGGCTGTGGCTTTGCATATTAATGTGGCTGCAGGGATTTTTTTATTAATTTATTATTAATGTGTATTGTTTGCACAATGTGTTTGTTTCATTGGTGGATACAAGTAACAAGAAAGAATATAAATGATTAAAAGTGAGGAAAACCATCAATAACCACTAACGGGGAAATTTTTAAATGGTAAAAACACAAAGATGACATAATTCTTTAAATTCAGCTTATGGTACATCAGTGGAAAAAGTAAACAAGATGTCCATGAGAACCATATTGTGAATCTTTTTTTAAACCCTCACTGTGAAGTTAACCAGCTAAGCGAGCATGATTGTGCACATACAGAGTAGAGCAGGCAGCTGTACGTCTTGGGGAAACACTACTGAGGCAACAGCGTTTTGGTAATTAATGAGAACCATTCAACCAAATGAGATCAGATTGTCTTATACACAATGCTCACCCACAACACTTGAACCAGACTGAATGAATGGTAGTGGTGGATAACATACCCGACAGGTTTGAGTCTAAATAACTGCTGTTGCATTTTGTTGTAATGTTACAGCAAAACAAGGTTTCTGCAAAGTAACTGAACTGCACTTTAAATTAGATCATCTCTTTCTTTTATTGTTACACTCCCCTCAATATGACACAGGCTAGAATACCCTGACCTTTACTTACTAATGCAAGTCAAGCTCCTCATCAGCCCCTCCCTTGTTGGTCATCTGGAATGAAGACTTTCTGTTGTAAGTTTGGAGCCTCTAACCCCAAACTGAGATCATCCCAATGCCTCGTCTGTGACACAACTTGTTATTTCCTGAAACCCGTTGAAAAATCTCCAGAGCTGCAGAGTTCATTGTACAGTTGTTTTTGCAAAGAGTCTCACACTACATGTAACTAGAAAACTGATACATTAAAGCCTTGTTTCGCATGATGCCAGTGTTTCTAAAATCCCAGCGACACCCCTGCAGCTGCTATACTCCTGATCATCCCCTTCATGTGTATGTGTACATTTCCTATTTCTGTGGCTTCCATAGGAGCCAGTGTTTGCTGCTACTTTCTCTACTCCTCCTGAGCCTCCTTACAATGCAACCGAATCAGCCAGCCAGGTAGGACGTGTCAACAGGTCTTGCTGCCTTGCATTGCTTGTTGTACTTGCTCACACACCTGCTTCACTAAACTCACACATTACAAACCCTATTCTACAACTTTGCTCCTTAGCCACATCACTGTGGTTAATATGCATTATTAATGTATTCATTCTGAGGTTCGGAAATATTTGGACAGTGGTGGAATTTCTTTAATTTTTGCCTCTGTACACCACCATTTACTTTTGAGTTTCTGAAAAACTGAGACTGTATAAAAATGTCCTTAATGGTTAATTAATGAACTGGTAATTGGTGAATTAGAGCTGAAGTCTGCACTTTTTGATTTAAAATCCACTGCGGTGTATGGGAGGCAAAACCATTCAGGCACTAGCACACTGATATTGATATAAGTCGCACATCGTTATCAGCACAGGGCCAGCATGGCAGCCCCTGCAGCTTCTCGTGCTTGTGCAGAGCTTGGATCTTTTCTTCCGTCTTTTCATCCATAATCCTCATCTTTTCTTACCTTCCTCATCCATCCCTCTGGTTGTGAAGGCCATCAGATCTCGCAGACCCGTGCAGGTGGATGAAAAACACCCCTGGAGACGAAAGGTGACCCTTTCGAAGCTATACACAGCTTTCTGGGCAATTCCTCCCCCTCCCACTCACCGCTGGCAGCCTCCACACAAACACAGCAATCAAAGCTCCAGCACCATGAGTTGCAGTCTGCTATATTCAATAGACTTCTTCCATTTTACTGTCACGAGTTACTTTAAACACCCACACAGTCATGTGTCATTTCTTAATATTGTTCAAATAGAGGTGAATGACTTTAGCGCTGTGTGAGGCAAAGATTTTCTCATTTTCTCTGTGTGTACTCTTTGTGTATTTGGGCACTTTGTTGTTTATGAATGTGGGAAACATTTAAACACACAGACTGCAAAAGATGCAGTACTGTGTCCATTTTGATGGGTAGATTTTAGTGATGAGTGCAGTTTGAACAGTGTCAAACTCAAAGGCCACACTCAAAAATGAGAATCACATCTGGCATTTCCCCAAAATGTTGTTGGTTTTTGTCCAGATAAAACCCACATCCAGGCATTAAGAAGTCCATACAAAGTTAACTTAATGGACGTGCCATTTAGCCCAACAACCTCGCTTCCTCACCTCACAGCCCTGCTGACCACAGCGTTAATCAAAAGCCTGAATATTACAGCTACTAGGAGACTGGAGGTGTTTATAAAATCATTGTCTTTACATTACAGCTTTAACAGAGCAAGTTAGCTGCACTGTACAGTCGAATCTTCTGGCATCAAGTTTCTGTGCATAAACGCCTGAAAGCTGTGAATAAACTGCAACTTCTCTGCAGTTTTCGTCCTTCTTCATTGCCATTTGGATCCAACACATATTTTGCGTTACAGTTCAGCAGCTTTCTGCAGCGCCTCTACGACTCCAAACCTCTGCTGGCGTGCAGAATAGAAAACTGAGTTTATATCTCAGCAAATGGATCCGTGGGTCGATGCCGAGAAGCATTCGGTCTCCCACGTCTCTGGAGACTTTCTGACCTTGTTATCAACAGTCTGTTTACTTCCATGAAAGTACAGGAAACGCTGTTTAATTTGGCGTGTGACTCCAAATGTGGTGCTTAATGATCGTTGTGCAGCTTCAGCTAAGCAGGGTAAAATTTATAAATAGTCTTAAAAGATTTTGTGGCCACATGACAATTTGTAAAGGGCCATATTTGTCCTGTGGGCTTTGAGTTTGTATAGCAAGCACTTTTATGAAGGACATTTAAATAAATGCAGGGATGTGATGGGTTACCCATTCACAAAATGCTCCCTGGAATGCATCGCACATTACAAATGATGCAGTAAGGCACCTGAGAAGTGTTCTCTGACACTTGACACTGACTTGTCCTCCCTCTTTTCTCAGAGGTTAGCAGAGGCAGAGATGGAGTCTCAGAGCATCGAGGCTCACATGTCCATTGAGGAGAGGAAGCAGCTGATCGTGGCCCGAGAGGAATCCTGGAAGTCTAAAGGCTACGGAGCTGCCAATGACTCGACCCAGTTCACTGTGGCTGCACGCATGGTGAAGAAAGGTCAGAGGGCAAAAACGCTCACTTTCCACTGGCATACCTGTGCTCGTTATGCACTGCTGCAGAGCAATAAAGAGTTAACGTCAGCCTCAGCTCTGTGTCCTGAATGCTTAAAAAAAGCTTGCTCCACAGCTAGCAGCTTGGGGAGAATGACTCTCGTTTTCCCTCCATCAGGCCAGAGTAGCTGCTCCAAGGCCTTCGCTGAAGCAGAAATGATTTAATGGTTGGAGCTTTCCGCATTAGCTGTGCACTTACCCTGACGTGGCAAACGATGGACAGTTTCATTAACTATTCCTGCTTATTATTCCAGAGCTCTGTAACATACAACACATGCAAAGACACCCACACCTGTTGCTTTCTGTGTGAACCTACAAACTGATAGTACTGCATCTGCCTGTGAAACTATGAAAACAAATGAATTTGTGTTTTTACTAAAATCACAAACAGCCCTTCCCCTTCAGATTGTACCTGAGTCATCACATGTATATGTACGTCTCTGTTGCTGCAGGTCTGGCCTCCCCTGCTGCTCTTCAGAATCCTGTGCCGTCCAAACCCAAGAATGGCAGCATTGCCATCTCTAAACCACAGGATGGTCAGTTGCACTTCATTTCTGTGTTTCCCTGTTAGAGCATGTCACCCTGCTTTCATGTTAACAGATGGTTTCAGGAGGGTTTTTCAGGACTTTAAGAGTTCAGCCATTGCTTAAATCCGATTTAAATTAATGACACGACTTTGTTACCTCGTTAGCCTCTGAGCTCATGTTGCGTAGGTGCTAAATGTATACTTTTGTGTTATTCTGTTTTTGCTTTTCTTTCCAAAGACATGGAACAGATGTCTGATACTGAAGGTTTACTCTTTTTGTCTTTTTTGCCATTTATCACGCCGCTCATCCAAACCACCAATATCACCAACACTAATGTGACTCGTGTTGCTGTGAGACTTCTATTGGCTTGTAAAGCCTAATAGAACGTAGCCCAGGGGAAGGCAATCACCTGGACTAATGTGCATGAGTCTGAAGTGCTGAAGAGTTCACATTTGGAGGCCTTGGAAGTGCTTGTGACCATGTTTAGATTTACGGCATTGTGACTGTAACTTTCCATTATACTCATTATTCAGTCAACAGAAGCAACATTAGTCGTGACATGTATGAGCAGAACCTCATGTTGCTTTCCTTTTCACCTAAAATCAAACACTTTGTTGGCTCTGTCGTGCGTGTGTGTGCGCGTGTGTGCGTGTGTGTGTGTGTGTGTGTGTGTGTGTGTGTGTGTGTGCGTGTGCAGAAATCAAGGCCATGCCAGATCTGAACCTGGAGTCAGACATGAAGCTGGATAAATTGGAGTCATTCCTGGGCAAGCTCAACAATAAAAGTGAGTCCTTCACAGACACGAGTATTAATGGTGCCTGCTTACATGTAGGTATGGAAGCTGATAGCTGCAGAAACTATCTTTTCTTGATATCATTAGACGATACAAGTGATATCAAACTACTTTCTACAAAAGCAACATTTGACATGGAGCTGCTGCAAAACTGTTCTTTTTAAATATTGAAGAACCAGGTAAACTTTGATCTTTTCACTCGGACGTTTCTGAGTGGGCTTGTGTGACAATCTGATCCATATTCATCCCGTGCAGGTCAGCATGCAACCTGTAATAGAAGACAGTAGGCCACAGCTAAACCATGTACTGCGGACTGTGTCTATAGCATCATGTTAGACACCTAAGATAAATGAAAGTCAATTTGTGTAATTATGTGTTAGATAAAGCCCTCACACAGAATGGTTGGTTGTTATTAGTGGGGCTTGTTAAAACACCAGTTAAAAGTCACAAAGAAAGTGAATAATTTCCATTTTCTGTATTTTTGTGGTTTTTAAAGAGTCGCTTCTTTCTGTCTGTCCTCAGTGTCTGGACTGCCAGAAGCAACCATCACAGTGACGGAAAAGAAGGTAAAGGAAGTGATGACCCTCGAAGACGAAACTTTTTCCAAGTTCTACCGCCAAGTGGAGGAACTTCCTTCCGTCACCAACAAGCTGGAGATAGATGACGACTTTGATGCCATCTTCGGTCCCCAGGTGCCAAAGTAAGCTCTCGATGCCTGATGTGGTTTTGACTCATCACTGAGGGTGAGACTTGTTCCTGTTAACTGTGACCCTTTACCGCTGACCTCTCTGCAGGCTGACCTCAGAGATGGTACAGCACAAGCGGGCGGTGCGCCCAGCACGTAACGTCCAGTCATCCAGGAACCCTCTAAAGATGCTGGCTGCCAGGGAGGACATCAGACACGAGTACACGGAGCAGAGGCTCAACATCGGCCTGCTGGAGAGCAAAAGGATGAAGGCTGAGAAGAGTGAGTGAGGATGGATGAGGAGCAGCTGTTTAAAATAATATACAGTCTCCTTGACGATGCTCTATTTGTCCAAGCACCAACAGCTTGTTGTAATTTATCATTCCTGCGGTTGTTGCCAGGCGCATTGGACACTGCCATTCCTACTTTACCCTGCATGTCAAACTGTGCCGTGTTGTGGGAGGCTGGTGAAATTGACAGATGCACAAAGAGGCCAAAAATCTCTTCTCTCTTCTTCCCTGTGATGTGTGCATTCATGTTATCAGCAAATGCAAATATCTTGCCCCTTATATTGACAGAGAGATGTATTGACCAATTGAGTCAGTGTTTCTATGGAAAAAGAGGGCAATATAGCATCACTCTCATATAGAAAGGCTCACTTGTATCATGCACTCTAAAAGCTTCTCCACTTGCTTTGAATGAACCCACGCACACCGCTTTGGGATGTGAGCAGACCTGCATGCGTGTCCCTTTCCTGTTATTGTGCTGAGCAGTCCTCGGAAAAGTCAGCTTTGTTTACGAGCTACACGTGCACAGCAGCTTGTTTTGACTGTGAAGACAAGAACCCACACTCTTTGATGTGTAACATCCTCCTTCACCTCCTCTCATAGCATTAAACCTTTAGTACCTGCTGTAGTGAGACACAGTAGAGCTTTGTGGTCATGGCTGTGTGTACTGGGTGGATGTGTCTTTGCTGTATAAGAATGAAGAGTAATAAATTAAAATTGTTGTGTGTATTTCTTGCAGTCTAATGTCAGTTCTCTGTGCTCTGCTCTTTTTCCTGCAGTGAATAAGAACTCTGGTTTCTCTGAAGTGGCTCTCGCCGGTCTGGCCAGCAAGGAGAACTTCAGCAGTGTCAACCTGCGCAGCGTCAACATCTCAGAGCAGATGTCCAACAACAGCGCTGTGCCTTACAAGAAACTAATGCTGTTGCAGGTCAAAGGTCAGTTAAAGATACTGGAAACACTGCACTAAATGTACAGAAACACCTACCCTCACAACAGGAATAATTCTACTTTTCTTTTTATTCAGTCCACTGCACCATATTTGAATACTTTTGTTAAAAGCGAGGACAACAGCTCTTTGGTTTTTGCAGTTTTTCAGAAATTCTTTGATTAATGTGCTGTGATTCTGCAATGTTTTAATTCAGGTTCACATTTTAGGCTTAGCACTCATGCAGGTTTATTTCCATTAATCCCACATTTAAATCTAGCAGCATCTTGCTAAGATGCTAAACTCTGTGCTGCCTGCTGAATGTTATTTTGCCAAAGAAAAATAATAAAATACAATAAAAACAGTGCAGCTAGTGTAAAGTGGAAAAAAAATTCCAGGCAATAATTTGTAGTACCGAATAACAAGTTAATAAACTGTGTGTGTTCAGTATTTTTAAATTGCAGTCAGTGAGTCTGTAGCAGCTGCTACAATTAATCGTTTAAGGAACGGAAAAACAAAAACCAGTTCACACAAAGCTCTGGAGGATGCTTCTTCAAGAGTGTCCTTTCCAGAGGACCGGAGGATATCTAAAACTGGAGATGAGAGCATGTCTGTGCATCTCCTCCTTATGTCTGTTGGTGACAGCTGTGGTTCCAAATCATTCTCACCAGGGTGCCTCACACTGCCCCAGGCTGATCCACTCCTCTAAAGCCTGCTGTCTGTAATGCAGAGTAAATCCTCAACACTGGGGTTACTGTTTTGTTTGGAGGTTAGCTGTCCCAACCTGATGGTTGGTAGATGGTAGAAGCCAAAAGCGTCCTAAAATCACAAAACTCTAACAAATATTTGTTTTGCTGCCCTTATTTATTTGCAGGAAAATTAGAAGTTAATGTAGATAACATACTTGGTGAAGTGGTGAGACTCGCAGATGCTTGCCCTGTTACTGCAAGTACAATAATGTGACGATCTGACTACCTGTCTGTGTGAAACCAGGCCGCCGGCACATCCAGACCCGACTGGTGGAGCCGCGAGCATCCTCCCTGAATAGCGGCGACTGTTTCCTGCTCATCACGCCACAACACTGCTTCATCTGGATCGGAGAGTTTGCCAATGTTATTGAGAAGAGCAAGGTGGGTTACGACTCAGAGCGCTGCAAAGCAGTGATTACAAAACGGCTTATTGTTGGTATGCTTAGATTTGAGTACAGTATACTTACTGTTTGGGAATTTACAGCCCTCTAAGAACTGAAATCATGTGGTATAAGGGTCTCACTGCTGCAGGTGGGACGGGCTTCAAGTGCAGGATGTAAACAGTGTTAGGAGGAAGCTACAGTGGCATAGCTCAGGAAGGTGTGTGTGTGTGTGTGTTCTGATGACCTTTTAGCTGAATAAACTAGTGACCTAAATCTGACACAAAGGACTGTTGTGAGCCGGTGTCCACAGCTTTCATGGGATTGTTCTAGTTCACTTCATAAACTTTGGTACTTTATATTCTAACAGTTATTTCGTGTGTTAATACAAGATATTTTACATTGAAATAAGCGGAAAAAATCTGCCAATGGAACAAGTGAAAATCCTCTAGTTTTTCTCTCGTTTCAAGATTCACCGTGTGAAGAAGTTTCTATATCTTACTGGAATGTTGCTTTGTAGCTGATTTTGTCTTATTTTAAGTGTAATGAGATAAATTTTGACTAGAAATGAGATAAATATACTTGTTAAGATGGAAGTGTCTACTTTTTTTATGCTCTGTGTGTGTGTGTGTGTGTGTGTGTGTGTGTGTGTGTGTGTGTGTGTGTGTGTGTGTGTGTGTGTGTGTGTGTGTGTGTGTGTCTGTGTCTGTGTCTCTTTCAGGCTTCAGAGTTGGCCAATTTCATCCAGAGCAAAAGAGATTTGGGTTGTCGAGCCAACTATGTCCAAGTCATTGAAGAGGGCATTAACACAAACCATGCTGTCAAGGAGTTCTGGAAGATCCTGGGGGGGCAGTCGAGTTATCAGTGTAAGGATTCAAATGTGAAAAACTCCAAGAAACTGTTTCAATAAGATGAAATCCAATGCCTCCATGTTTGCTCTTGCAGCTGCAGGAACGCCAGATGAAGATGAGCTGTACGAGGGCGCCATTGTGGAGACCAACTGCATTTATCGCCTGATGGATGACAAACTGGTCCCAGATGATGATTTTTGGGCCAAGATGCCTCGCTGTTGTCTGCTCAATCCTAAGGAGGTGAGACAAATTAAGTTAAAACTGTTGCAAACTGTAAATCCATCTCAAATCTAAAATAAAGTTTTAAAATCATGTGCAAGCATGTAAGATTTAAAATGACTGTTGGCTCCCTCTAGTGGTGATATAAATGCTCTGGAGAAAACACCACGTTCTGTTTTCTGCAGGTTCTGGTTTTTGACTTTGGCAGTGAGATGTACATTTGGCACGGGAAGGAAGTGACTTTGGCGCAGAGGAAGGTGGCTTTCCAGCTGGCGAAGCACTTGTGGAATGGCACCTTTGATTATACAAACTGTGACATCAACCCACTGGACCCAGGAGAGTGTAACCCACTCATACCCAAGTATGGAAACACATACTACAGCTTAGATGCATGGTTATGTACAGATATTGAGAATGTCAATCACAGGAAGTCTGCATACACATGGTGTTTTTGCCCTTTGTGCAGAGAGCTTTGAAGAGATGGTCATGTTTTCTCTTTTACTTTCTGGTCTAAGTAAGGCCTCAGAAATTAACTGACATTGCAGGAGTGTGTTTCAGGCATCTTCATTGGTTTTAATAATAATGCACTATACACTGTGTCCGCTTCGCATGTAGAAAAGGCCAGGGTCGCCCTGACTGGGCAGTGTTTGGCAGACTGACTCAACACAATGAGACCACCCTGTTCAAAGAAAAGTTCCTGGACTGGAGCGACTCCAGGAAAACTCCCAGTCCTACAAAAAACAGCAGCGATCACAGTACTGATCAAAAGGTATCAGCAAACACTTTATTCTACCTACATCCTCATTTTTTGTTTTTGTGGGAGTAACATGCTTCAGCAGATTCAGCACACTTATTTCTTTCTTCTACTTCAATCCCCACCAGGAGCAGCCCACCCGTGATCAGCCCAGTGCGTGCAATACCTCACTGATGCTGACCCTCCATCAGACACCCGTCTGCACCATTCTGGATGGCTTCAATGTGGGCCGGGGCTACGGCCTGGTGGAGGCAGAGGAGTGGCGCAGCTACGAGATCAGCACTCTGGCAGTGGAGGTCTGGCACATCCTGGAGTTCGACTACAGCCGCCTGCCGCGCCAGAGCATTGGCCAGTTCCACGAGGGTGACACCTATGTAGTGAAGTGGAAATACATGGTCAGCACTGCTGGTGCGTACTGAGCACATATATTCATGTAAACCTTGTAATTTTGCAGTAGTTGATGAACTGCATTCCTAAAGGACCACTTTAGTCAAAACAGACTTGTTTGTGTAGATTGTGTCCAATCTACCACTTGTGCAGGGATGTGTTTAGAAGAGTCAATCATTCAAACCGGCCAGCAGATGGAGTTGTGGAGACAGTATATCAGTCATGTTTGTTATAATTTCTTCATTTGTATGCAGAGTTTGCACATAATGTTTTGCTTTTTCCACTGCTAAAAGTTGTCTTATTGAGTGAGTTGTAGTATTGACTACAATACTGATACATTTATTTCCAGTTTACCTAAACCACAGAACCACAGGATCCTTGATTTTATGTCTGTTACTGCAGATCTAGGCCAATTTAACCACATAGCACATCCTCTCTGACTCAGAGTACTTCCAAGAACACCAAAGTACACCTTTGGGGAGGACTGTTGGTGAAATCAGTTATGTACCACGCAGCCAAATGTCTGCAGATTCAGTGAAGCTGGCTCAGCTCCTGCCGCTGCTCTTGACTTGTGAAGCAGAATACCACAAACTCCAGTTTTATGTTACAGATTAGACAAACTAAATGCTTGTTAGAATACAAGAGGGGGAGAGTACAAGGAGGAAAGAAAGAGTTGGTTTCACCACTGCTGTGATCAGTTTTAGACAGCCACAGAAAATCAGTGGTTATGCTGGACCTGTCTGCTGTGTTTTAATTGAGTAGTGCTGTGTCTGGTGCCATGGTGGTACACTACGTTTTTTTCCCAATACTCAAATTCTGTTCTGTCAATTCTGTAATACTACTTGTATATTATTACTAATATTATCGTGTAAGCTACATCCAAAATTCCACACTAACGTGCCGTTAGCATGTGAGAATGGTATGAGATTTAGTTTGTTTATAGGGACCTTTTTCAGAATATAAGCAGTAGCAAAGGTGATGGTCTTAATCTCTCATACAATCAGTCTGTGCTTTGTAGGTGGGTCTAACTATGGTCTATACTCTATTCCAAGATCAGAAGAATTATGTGACAGTCGGTCTGTGATATCTTCGGCTTTGATCAAATGTCTATAAATCAGTCTCACTGCTGCGCAGCCTTCTTGAAATACCTCAGAAGCATATTTGAGCGGTTATGTTGAAGCAGCATCTAAATGAACTCTAATTTAAACGTCCACCAAGACATAAAAACCAGATGTATAAAATCACCAGCCACATCTGATTAAAGGCTGCTTGGCAGCCTTTGCCTCAGAACAGGGTTTTAAGAAGCTTTGTTCTCCTGGAAGTTGTACTTCCAGCGGTATCATTGCTGTTGTGGAATTCCCCCCAGATGTCGATTCATGAGCACCAGGTCTCTGTCAAAGAGTTTTGGAAAAGGGCACCGACTAAAAAATCGATACAGAAACAGACATTTAAATTTGACTTGTTATTCTGTTACATAATCTGCTATATTCTTTGTGGTTATTGCCTAGCAACATTGAAAAGATTGAGACCACACATTACCCAAATGACCTAAAATTGGACTCTGCAGAAAGCTTGCCAAGTTCGAAGCAGATCAGACATTTATTGATTTATTAGAGAGCTCGTTTGTTCATTGAGTCACACACCAGCTTCATGCCTGCAGATACAAAAACCTCTCATCAGCTCAGAGATGACAATCATTTCGGATCTTCATAACTTGAACAGGATTTTTTTTTTAATTCATACCGTAGATGGATCTACTAAAATTCTCAGGCGAGTTTGAATCCTGATGACTTTAACCTCAAGGTCAGAGGACCTAGGATATCCACATTTATATCACAGGTGCATCTACTAGGACACTGAGGAGCAGCATGTATGTTCATGAATCATGGTTTTGTGGCCGTGTGCAGACACAGACCTCAGATGAATGTCTCCCTTACAGTTGGGAAGAGACAGAACCCGGAGCAGCTGAAGACGACAGGAGCGGGGAAGGAAAAGTGCTGCTACTTCTTCTGGCAGGGCCGCAACTCCACCGTCAGCGAGAAAGGAACATCAGCACTCATGACGGTGGAGCTGGATGAAGAGCGTGGAGCACAGGTACAACAAGAGCGTCTGAAAGACCAAGTTTGCATGGAATAGAAATTTGTTTCCTGCCTTTCTTAGTCTACAGTTTCATTTTATGGGAGTATGATTGCTTTGACATCTTTTGTTTTTTTTGGGGTTTTTTTAGGTTCAAGTCCAGCAGGGAAAGGAGCCTCCATGTTTCCTGCAGTGCTTCAAGGGAGGGATGGTCATCCACTCAGGAAAGAGGGAAGAGGAGGAGGAAAATTCGCAGAGTAAGCCTACTACAGTGGACAGCTTTTAACTTCTTTGTTTTAAACACCTCCAAATAACTTGGCCATCTCGTTCACTTCCGTTCATCTGCCCTCTTTGTCTCAGATGATTGGCGTCTGTACTGTGTGCGTGGGGAGGTGGAGGTAGAGGGCCATCTGCTGGAGGTCGCCTGTCACTGCAGCAGCCTGCGCTCAAGAGTCTCCATGGTGCTGCTGAGCATCAGCCAGGCCCTCATCTACCTGTGGCATGGCTGCAAGTCTCAGGTGCACACGCGGGAGGTGGCGCGCACTGCTGCCAATAAGATCAAAGAACAGTGAGTGCAAACCTCTGTTTTCCACTTGTCAGGAGTTCAGTTGTGACCACGTAGTCTGACACACTCTGTTTTTTTGCAGTTGTCCTTTGGAAGCCGGCCTTCACAGCAGCAGCAAGGTCACCATCCAGGAATGTGATGAGGGAGCAGAGCCCACGGGCTTCTGGGAAGCCCTCGGGAGGCGGGACAGGAAAGCCTACGACTGCATGCTGCAAGGTGGGAACACTTGTCAAAATTCTCCTTTCCAAGTAAAAGTCCTGCATTCACAATTGTAGAGAAAGTACTTCACTCATTTCAGGCATTTCTGAATAGTATCACTAGTAAATATGATATTCTAAGCTTAAGCTGTGGTGGTCAGTATTCAAAGCAGGATTTTAAATCACACTTTAGCATAAAATAATGCAGAATAGCATTATAATATATAATGCTTTTTCAACTCATGACAACAGAGATTAGATTTTCAGTCTTTTAAGCCCAAAATTTGTTCCTGATTACCTCTAAGGGACCTCTAAAACATCAGTAAATAAATTAAAGGCAAAAATGCTGATTTGCTCCTGGAATTACTGAGCACATGAACTCAATATTCATCTTCACTGAACTAGTAAATATCATATCTGTTCAGAGGTTATTCCCCTGAACGATATTTTTAGTGTTTTTAATTAACCGATGGCTTTTATTACTTAGTATGACCAAAAAAAAAAGAGTAATTTCAGCAGTCAAGTGCAAATCTTGATCTATAGCAGTTTTAATACTTAGAAAAGTATAAACGACATAATAATGTGCACAGATGATACGGATCCAGATCTGGGAAGCTTTGGGAAGAATTTAATTTGTGTAAGAGAGCAGAATTATTTTACATCAAACCTCCAAAAATGCATGTCATTCTGTAATAATAAAAACTGGAAGTCATCTTTTTTTGATGTTAAGAAAATATCACAAGCTAAACACTTAATGCAGATCCATGGACTTATTTTTTTCATCTGTGCCTGCAAGTCCAAACACTGCAGCCTCACATAATATTGTTTCTTTATTGTCCTGTTCTGATGGAGACTACGGATAATATTGTTAAATATGACATTTATTGTGGCCATGAAATCATCTTCTTGTCACATGATACCATAAAACGGTAACAAAATGGCAACGGCACTCTGGCTGCTATTAAGTATCAGGATTAGATTCTTGCGCTGGTGCAGGTAGTCCTGGGCATCATGTGGTGAGAGTAAGCAGGCAGTTCCTGGAGGATAAAGGAATTGACACCATTGACTGGCCCCCATGCTCGCCTGACCTAAATCCAATAGAACATCTGTGGGACGTTATGTTGTGGTCTATCTAACGCCACCAGGTTGAACTCGGGCTGTCCAGGAGCTCAGTGAGAGGCTGGGCCAGATCTGGGAGGAGATCCCCCAGGACACCATCCATTGTCTTATTAGCCACATGCTCCAACGTTGTCAGGCATGCATACTAGCATGTAGGAGTCATACAAACTACTGAGTGCCATTTTTGAGTTGTTTTCAGGCTGTCTTTGATTTCAGCTGTATGTAGTTTGATGTTGTAATTTTCGTTTCCATCAAAGGATGTGGCATCCTTTTGTTCCTAATACGTAACCTAGGTTATATCGGGATATGATCAAATCTGATGTGATTTCAAAGTATTCCTTTTATCCATTTATTTTTTGACTAATATATTTGTTAAAAAAATTTTCAAAAGCAAAAACCATTGAATGTATCCAGCTATTTAAAAAAAACAAAAAACCACACGAATTACTGTGATTTCACAGCTGTTCATATAATTCAGATTTTAGATTGTGGTAGAAAAAACATATTTAAGCTCTGTGTATTAGTACAGTATACAACAAAAACACAGCACTTAAGTAACTGTACGTATTAATTCTTTTAACTTTTTTCAGCTGTAAATTTGTCATTTCGTTGTCTGTTTCTCCCTCTGACCCTCAGATCCAGGCAGATTTAATTTCACACCTCATCTGTACCAGCTGAGCAGCAGTTCAGGAGAGTTTGCAGCTGTGGAATTTCTCTATCCCGCCAGAGATCCCAAGCAGGTCAACTCCATGCCCTTCCTACAGGAGGACCTGTATGCAGCTTCCCAACCAGGTACAGTAGACACACACGGTGTCTGCACTCATTTTGAAGCAGCTTTAATCTCTTAACACAAGTCCAGAGTTTTCTTGAAACAGGTTTTCAGGCTGAACAACAACTTTCTAAATGTAGTTGTCTATTGAGGGATGTGACAATTAACTTGTGCTCGAGATTTTAAGTTTGCTGATGTCATCAGCTGCATCCAGAGTGCTACAAGTAAGGGTCGCACTTTGGACATGGTTGATAAAGTATTTTTAATATGAAAACAGCTTTAGAAATTCAGCTAAACTCAGCAGAGAAGACCAAATATTTTTAATAATTGAAAAAGAAGTAGAATCTCAAAGGGCGGTGTGATTAAGGATTAAATGTTTGTAATGTCTGCCAGAATCACTTCCCTATAACTTAAAGTTACTTCCATAACTCCAGTTCTCAGAATGAGATGCATGAGACCCCTCACTATGGGGTGTGACTCCTTGCATGGTTCAAATAAACCATTTATCTCCTTTAATTGGCTGCTGATTGGTTGGTGACCACAATAACCAACTACCATTAAGTAGCTTGCACTACTATGCAGTCATTATTCAGGGTAAGCACTTCTTTTGTCTTTTTTGTATCTTTTTTCCTGTCGTCCTCCCCTCACCCCCAGTTGGTTACAGCAGATGGCTGTTCCCCTGTGAGCCTGATTCTGACAGATGTTTCTTCCTGTTAAAAGGGAGTTTTTCCTTCCTACTGTTGCGAAGTGCTTGCTCAAAGGAGGTTGTCTTCTTGTTGGGGTTCTCTCTGTATTATTGCTGTTTGTTTTTGCCAGAAAAGCTTATCTCAGTAGTAGCAGTAAGGGCACAGACCTGAATCCATCAGTCATGTCCAGCGCTGCACTGAACAAAAATGACCACTTAACTGAACACTTGAAAATCTGACAATGAAGCATACCAGATGTGATCGTCTTTTTTTTTTTTTCCACCTATTTATCAGCCCTGTTCCTGGTGGACAACCACCATGAGGTGTACCTGTGGCAGGGCTGGTGGCCTCAGGACAGTGAAAGCACTGGCTCGGCCCGAATCCGCTGGGACTCGGACAGGAAGTGTGCCATGGAGACGGTTCTGCAGTACTGCAGAGGTATTCCACTTTCTTCCTAATAAATATACAACCCATCCAGTAGTTGTGGACACTTTTGCTAAACCAACCCCAGGATCTTGGAACCCAGATAAATAAATGAAATCTTGGTTGTTAATGAAGGATGTTTGCTTGTTTTAAAATGCATTTCTTGCGTTTTCTCCTCAGAAAAGAATGAGAAGAAGCCTCCCAAAGCATATTTGATCCACGCTGGTCTGGAGCCACTCACCTTCACAAACATGTTCCCCAGCTGGGAGCACAGAGAGGACATCGCTGAGATCACTGAGAGGGTGCGTACTAATATCAACATATGAAGCAAATAGTGCACAAGTCAAAGACTCGCATACAGGTCCGTCTGGATATCAGCTCAAAAAAATTATGTTGTATTGTTTTGGTTTCTAGGAGGCAGAAATTTATCATCAGATTATTCTGGTGGAGGATGTGTTGGCCCGGCTCTGTAAGACCACATATCCGCTGGCCGATCTCCTAGCTCGGCCGCTGCCTGAGGGAGTGGATCCCCTCCGCCTGGAGGTCTACTTGTCTGATGAGGACTTCCAGGTAAAAATGTCCAGTGTGAAGAGCCCGTGATTTATTTAAAGGTTGCTTCGTTTTAGAACTGATAAATGACTTGTCAAAAAGTCTCTAAGAAAACATTTTCCAACTAAGCTGACAACAATCTTTTTTTGTAAAGTTGGTCTGTGTTGGCTTGTGAGTTAGTTGACTTATTTCAGTCAGAAGAACAACAGCCTTGGGTCGATTTAGGTCACCACCATGAATCAAATTACTTGCTGATGTCAGCCCTCCACTTTTAAATTTGGCCAGAAGGGCTTTATTAGCTCTAGCTTCCCTCCAGCTAATGATGGTCAGCATTAATTTACCTGGTAACTTGGGCATTACGAGCTAACCGCTCTGAAGCCACATAAGTTTGTGTCCTCATAGAGTTTCTCTGGACTCTGTTGTGCCGGTCACAACATAGATTGACTACATCGACTGTAGTCTAGTTTTAGAATACTAAATGTTAGTATTCACTACTGTAAAACACTGTAAGAGAGCACAAGACAGGCACTTAGGGAAGGAGCGGCCTTTTAATTTTCCAGAAAATCTGTCATAGGAGGTGAGGAAGCACCAGGAAGGAACCTCAGTTTTTTTGTTTTTAAGTTGTTTTAAGTTCATTCATACATAGGCAACAACAGGTAGTACAACCTCTACTGAAGTGCTGCATACAGTACATTAAGTAGTTGCTTGTTGTGGTGAACCAAGACAGGATCGCCTCCTAATTTTGCAGCTCAGTCAGCACTTCAGGGAAATTGTCTTTCAAGTCATTGGTTTGGTTTAATGACCCAGAATGTTAGCAACCTTCCCCAGAGCATGAGTACTGTTGTTGCACCTTTTGATTCTCCATCTTATCCTCTCTGTTTGTCTTTTCCTTATCTGTGACTCTCAGCTGAGGTCATGCATCTTTGCAGCCAGCGTGTAGTTTGACTTTTTTCAAACAGCTGGACAGTGTATGAGTCAAACGTTACTTCTCACTTCTGTTTGTTTTTTAACGATTTTTCTCTTGTTTATTCCTCCTTTCATTCCTTCTGACTCTCCAACTTCTTCCATTTGTTTTTAATGGTGTCATGTTTCGCTCCTTTTGTCCCTTCATGAACTTACCTGTTTCACTGATTCCACCCTCCAGGGTGTGGGGGCTTATGGGAAGGTGAGTTGTCTGATTTGGGATGTTCACTCCTTGTTCAGCATTGTCACCCATTTTCTCTCCTTTCTAACACCGTGTTTCTACTATAGCATGTTTGGTTACAGGCTGTTCACTCACAACTCACACGCGTGTGAACTGAATCCTGGAGTTGTGAGCACTTTGGAAAATCGAATGCATCTTTAACTTCACTGATGCATGAATGTGTTCAGATGTTTGTCACTCACAGTGCAGGCTACAGGACTGAGTACTTTGAGTTTGCGATCAGTGTGTGCAGCAGAGCGTCGTGTCTGTTTGATTCTGAGTGTGACTGATCCCACAGAGAGCCCTGGAGATGAGCAAAGAGGAGTTCGGCGCTCTGCCCGGCTGGAAGCAGATGAACTTGAAGAAAGCCAAAGGACTTTTCTGAATGATGAAAAACTGGGCGCTGCTGATGTCATCAGAAAACTCAGACTCCAAGGGTGGGGCTGCCTGGATGTGTGGGGAAAAGATACTCCAGTGTTTTGGTTGTAGGAGAGGATTGTGAGTGGATGCATGTTTTAATGGCAGTCATGTAAATTCCCACTCTGTTAATGTATGTACTTGTGTACTTTGAGCAGGAGCACCTTACACTGTCAGCCTTGCAGCCATGTTGGTGTCGGCAGGTCTGTCAGCCTGCTGAACTCCCTCCACATGATACTCTCTGCTATGTATGTCTGTGCATTAAAAATAAATTATATTTATATTACATCCATGTAGAATGTTTTTAAAAAAAAAAGAAAAATCTCAACAGATATTGAAAACCTAACAAAATAAAGTGTATAATAAATGTTGCAGAGGTTTGTGTCTCATGTTCCAGCTGTACAGATCACCATTTGCTGTTTACTGATCAAATGAAGCTCTTGATATGAATGACGGTGTCAATACTGTGGGACAGATACAGACCTGATTAAAGGCAAACAAAGGATGATGATGAAATGTTTGATTTTTAATTCTTTCAGTGTATAGTGCCTTGCTTTGTACAGTTTATATACAGATCCTAGTCTGCATTTTGGAGACTGTTTTGTGATATAAAGATGTATTCTAGAAATAAACCTGGAAAGTTTGATATCTGAACATTCTGGGTTTTTTCATTTTTCTTTCATCTTTTTCAGCTGACCAAACAGACACTACATGCACTCCAGTTTCCTGTCAAACCCTTGTGTTTTTGGAGTGATCCTCAACTCACGCGGCTGATGTCGCAGTGGCCATGTCCTTCTTTGATAGTGAAAATGATTTGTCTCGCGTAAACATTAAAGTTCTGATTTATCCATTTGTCTGTGTAAGATCTGACCTACTCCCATGAGGTTCATTGACATCACAGGGAGAGCTCGTTCACTTTTGTGTAGTGACGGTGGTTTTTGGATTTAAAGCCGGGCATCGATTCATGCCTGTATCTGGGCCCAGCACTGACCAGCGGTCATGTGAGGAGTATCTGCTCTATGGAGCTTCTCACCTGCTGGGTGCAGCTTGGCTCCATGCTTACTCTGAAGCTCACAGCCTCTCTGTTTGAACAAAGAGGACCTACCTTCATGCATAAATGAGTAAACTGTGATTTTAAAAAAATAAATAAATAAAAGCCTTTTAGCTGAGAAGTCAGTTTAGTTCCAACTAGTTTCCATCGTTTGATTGTTATAGTGAACTGATTTCATTACAGTGATTACCACTTATTGCTTGTTAAAAAAGAATAAAAAAATTTTTTTTTTTAAAAGATCAAATTACTATGATCTTTGGAAATTACTTTTTCACAGGACTGCGTATAGTCTGTGTCGGGTGAAGCCTGATCCAGCTGCCATAGGATGAACAGTGGGGAACACACTGGACAGGTTTCCAATGTGACACAGGGCTAACACAGAGACAACCATTCACAGGTCACCTACTGATGGGAAGGATGGTGGTTCGATCCTTGGCTCCTCCAGTCTGCATGTCAAGTATCCTTGGGCAAGATACTAACCCCAAGTTGCTCTCCGATGCTTCCATCGAAGTATGAATGTGTGTGTGAATGTAGTCAGAAAGCGCTAAGTACAGAGAAAATGCTTGTGAGAATGGGTGTGATTGTGGCATGTTGTATAGAGCGCTTTGAGTACTCCGGGAGAGTAGAAAAGTGCTATATAAGAATCAGTCCATTTACCATTTACACCTATCTGCAATGTAAAAGCTCCAAGTTCACTAAATACACATCTATGGGAGGAAGCCAGAGAGAACACAGACAAAACCCAGCCAGTAGGTGGATTTGAACCAAGGACCCACTTCCGCCATCATTAAATAGTAAATTTCAAAAGGAACCTCCAAAAGTTTATTCTGTTCATCTGGACGTAGCATTTTGTGGGAGAAACGTTTTGGTGTTCGCTCTGTAGCGTCCTGATGACACCCAGTTTGTGCTCCAGTGGATGATGAGAGTCAAACCTTAAATGCTGATCCGTATGTGTAGATTTACGGTACACGTCAGCTTTTAGATGTCCTCCATTATTGACCTCCCAGCCCATTGTTCCTTCAGTGGGCTGGTTTCAGTCATTATGCAAATGTACTGTTTATAAGATTTGGGGAAACCTGCAGTCAGCTGAGACTGAAGAAGTCACTTGGATGAGTGACGAAACGTTTCTCCCACAAAACGCTACGTCCAGATGAACAGAATCAACTTTTGGAGATTTACTTACCTGGATGATTGAGAATACATCAAGACGTTTCAAAAGGAATATTTTCAAAGAAAAATGAATTGTTTCTGTTAAATATTGTTGTTTATTAACTGACCTCTGGTGTCATGTCTTCTTTCAGAAGAGGTCTCAAAATTGTTATGCATACCAAGCTAAGACTCTTAAATCAGAACTCAGAGTGGTGTTGGACTGTGTGAGACCAGAGTGTCAACCGTTCTTAATCAACCAGCAGAGGGCAGTGAAATACAAGTTTCTATGAGTACAGAAACTCTTGGGTCTGCAGACTTGGATGTGCTCAAATATTATAGAAAGGAGTTAAAGAAGAGGTTCCCAAAGTTTTAAAGCCAGCATGTGACTCGTCCAGTCATTTGTCTGATCAGAGGACGGCAATTGAAGTTATTATTTCTTCCTTTCAGACAGTTTTTCTGCCATTTTATATTTTTCTAACAACAGAGTGAGGCGTTCCTGACGCTCTTTGGCCTCAGCTGTAGCTGAAGGTTCAGTCACAGTTTGAGTTTAAATGGAAGCAAAGTGGTCTTGTACTACATCATGTAATGTGCTTGCATATAGCTCTAGTCTTACTGAGCAGTTTTTTCCTACACCTGAGTGCTTTCTATCTAACTTTCCTGCTCCGATGAACACATCAGAGAGCAGCCAAGGATCAAATCACCAACCTTCAGTTTAGCAAGTGACCTGCTCTACCTCCCGAGCCACAGCCAGCCCTAAATTAGTGTTGTCACCTTAGTTTCTGTTAATATTATTAAAGAGGGCTGAGACTGACCGAGGACGCTGATGCTAAAGATTCTGAAGGTTTAGGATTCTGAGGCAATACTTTGTTTGCAGTCTGGTGATGCTACTTTCACCTAAATAGAGCTGCTTACACAATGACAACTCGACACAGAGGTTGTCATTGTGTAAGCATAGATTATGTCATGCGCACAATGGAAGTTTATTAGAAACAGGAGGGAAAAAATTATGCATTATATTTTTTGTAACTCTTATCCAGTTCAGATTCTTTTTTTTTCAGATTTCTTTTGGGGGGGGGGGCTTATCCTGCCACAGAGGGCGACCTGGAAAGGTTCTAGCCTGTCACAGAGAGAGATGATTTAGAGTTGTCAAACGCTATGTCGTTCTACACAGGGACCAGATGGGGGACTCAAACCCAGGACCTGCTTTCTGTGGGTGGTGCAGCACTAACCGCACCACTCTCATGCCAAACTAAGTCTTTGCGTTTCTTTTCAGGCTTTTACTTTTTTCATCTTCCAAAGACAAATTAAGAGGAAACGTTCCAAAACTACGAAGATGATAATCCTCAGCACAGCATTGTTCAGAAGAAAAAGATCAGATGTATGTCTTTAAATGAAGTCGGGGGCACGTCTGTCAGAGTCTCCTGTCACTTTTGGTCTGTATGGTCTCCATATGGCACCTTTATGGACCCCTCTATGCCCACCTACACCGAGTCGCAGGTGAAAGCTACAATCAGCTGTCCAACCTGTCAAACATTGCTGCCTAATTTTCCAGGCTGTCCTCCAACTCTACACATAAACACACACACACATAAACACACACACACACACACACACACTAAGAGCTCTCAGATGTTCTCAATATCAGCTGTTGGCCTGTGTGGAGGAACAAGAGCAATTAGAGGGGAATTTCATGCAATCACAGTAGAACAATATACACAGCAGGTTTCCACCCATCCAACTGTTGCTCAAATGTGTTACTCAATGTTTTAACAGCCTGCCTAGAAACAGCAACAAGAGCGAGGAGAAGAAGAAGAAGCTGCCGCCTTCTCCGAAAAGATTGGCAAGGCTCTGCGTGCTTCTCGCTGGTTTTCATCTGCTCGCCCTCTCTTGCATGCTAAGTTGCTGGATGCTGAATCGCTGTGTTACACATGCCTGCTCTGAACTCCTCTGGCCTGCGAGGAGTTTGATGTGGCAACCCGGTGCATATCCACCCACCCGCTCCTCCACATCCCTCCCCTCTGTGTCTCCTGGAAGACAGTGGGATGCTGCTGTGCACCCTGCAGGTGTGTGTGTGTGCACGATGGTGTTGTATCTCGTTTTTTGACTCCGAGCCCAGTTTCTGAGCTTAGCTCCACCAGCTTTTCTTTGCATACGACCCCTTTACAGAATGCAAGACATGAATGCAGCACACTCAGATGCTCCTGTTGTACTGTGGAAAAATGAGTGCAGTGTCAGTGTTTGAAACTCCTCCTGTATTTTCTCTTTTCTGATTGGCCAAATATTTAGACTTTTCTTGCCTCCTGATGATTTTATGCACTAGAACATTTTCCCAACTTACATCATCATTCATCAGCTTCCTGTGACGTGTGTTAAATGTTTTTATTTGGACTGAAATGTTCCAAAAGCCCCGTTAAACATTTATGTGTCACAGTAAACTCAATAAAAAAAAAACCCTGCTGCTAAGTCTGGGGATTTTGAGCACATTTCATAGGCAGCGTTTTACCCAGAGGACAATGCTGTCTTACAGTGCTGGGAAAAAGCATTCCTTCAAATTTTAATATTAATCCAAAATAGCCTGAGTAAATAGAAAATGTATTTTCTAAATGATGATTTAAGCTATCACAAAAAGTTACATTTATTGAGTCAACAGAAAAGAAGTGATTAATGACAATTAATTTATGTTTTAAGGTGGGCCAATGACTGTTTCGCAGCAGTGTAGATAGAGTAAGTGTCATGGTCTGGTGGGGCACCTGCAGGTCTCAGACAGCGGCTCCTCCTCCTTTAGGCGGAGTCCGGTTGCCCCTCCCTGGCTGACCACCTGTGAGCAATCGTGCCAGCGGTATATCAGACCTGCGCTCTCAACCACTCATCGCCTGAGTATCTGCTATTCCCATGTTAGTTCAGTGGAGCATCCTAAACCTTGTCTTAACGCCGTGTGATGACTGACCTGTCTTTTCTTGTCCTCAGCGATAGTACCCGGAGTGGAGATCTTGTTCCCCTCGCTCCCGTCCTCCTGGACCTGGGCCGCCAGCTGCTTACACAACGTGGCCTGCCGGCCCACCGCTCACCTGCCTGCCTCCCCACGCCTCGACCGCTTCCGGTTTTTCCGCTCCACCTGTCCCCTCCATCTGAAACCAAGTAAGGCAATTCAATTCAACTGCGGAGGATTATTGGTTGTCTGCTGGATCCCTCTGATCGTGATCTCCTCTTGTTCCAGTGCCCCCGGCCCCTACCTAGTCCTGTTTCTACCTCCCCGCTGTCCCCGCTGTTCAGCCGTCTCCTAGAGGTGTCTAGGTCGCCCTCATTATCACCGACGAATCCTACGCGCCACTAGTGTGGTGGCGTCGCTTTGTGTTTCACCTTTGTTTACCTGTGGGCGGAAATAAATCATTTGTTTTCTGTCACCTCGCTTCCGGGTTGGTTTCTGCGCCTGTGTCCATCCCTGTTCCCTCGTGCCGTTGAGCCGTGACAGTAAGCTTGTGTGCTTGTTTCAGACAACAAGAAATATCTGTTAAAAAAACTGTTTTCAACTTTATGCATCTCTGCAGTTACAAAGAAAATATTGCTTTCATAAAATAATGCGCTCAAATGTTGTGCCAGCTTTTAAATGAGCCTACATTTTTGCTAATTGTCCGAGATGCAGATCTGCAGCTACATCCGTGCAGTTCCTCAGGTGGCCACTTGGCCCTGGCTCTAAACGCAAGTCAGTCTCCAGACTGCAGGATACACATGCAGGATTTATTTAAATAAACTCCAACGTTGAAAAGACAGTAATAATAAAACCATGGTGGAAGCCATAAACCCACCATGGTGGTAGTGTTGACTTTTTTAAATGTGGAATTGCAAAATCAATGGGTGCTACTTCCATTTTTTATATACAGTCTGCAGTCATGACCTGAAACCTGTTGCGGTTCAAGCACAGAAAAGGCAGAAATCTAGAGCTCTCTCTAATAGACTTGCAAAGCAATGGAGGCCTCTGTTTGGGGTTCATCAACATAATGTAGTCTGTCATTAGGAGCTGGTTTGCTTCCCTTTTAGGCCGCTTTGAAGAAGGTCCACAGGGTCCTGGGTCCAATTCCAGTCTCTCCAGCCTGGATATAGAATTCAGGGGAATATTATTTTCAAGCATGTGAAAGCCAGTCGGATTTGTAAAATGTGCCCTAAAATCCACAAATGTGTTCAGATGTAGACTGTGATAGAAAAGAAAACATTTGATTAGATGATGAGAGAAACATTTGCTGAGAAAAACATATTCAATGAAAGCACCGGAAGGCATTTCATTAGGAGAGTGTTGCTCCATGCCGCCACATTAAAAATATGAAAAACTCTTAATCCACAGAAAGTGACTGTGCCTGTTTAAAAGCGGCACCGGGTAAAGGTGAAACTGTAATGTTTGTGATTAATTATTAGATTATGCAGAGGGTAATTAAAATATCAGTCAATATTTACTGGGCCATATGCCATGGGCGCTTTTGCAGCCATGACTCGCCTGTGAATTGTAATAGCCCAAACAGGAGGTGAAAAGCACCCTTTGGCGGGTATCTCCCTAATGCTCTTACCCATCTGTCGATGCTCAGCCCGCTGCCGCGTTAACATAATGTTTTGTTTATGATAACAGTGTTAATTCAACACAGGCTTAGGTGCAAAGTGGCAACGGTTGAGCTTTACCGCCATTTATTCCACAATATTTGCATTTGGCAGGGAGCCTACACCGCGCCACTCCTCCCCTCTCCTCCTCCTCTCCTGCATCCGCAGAAGATGACAAGCAGCAAACAATGAGAGTCCAAACCGGGCTTAGCACATATTCTTCTGCATGCTGCGCAGCGTTTCTATTTATGTGTGGATTACTACTTGCTCTGAGCATCACAGCACATATGTGTTCCTCCTCTCTTGTTTTTCCTTTCCTTGCCTTTCCTTTCCTCATTCCTCCCCTCTCTGTCTTTGGGTTGGAAAAAAACCCCTAAGCCCGACACTTCCTGTCCAAACTCTAAGAAAGCCACTTCAAAGAGTGTGAGCCGAGATGATTTATGGGAAATGAGTTTCAGACAGGAGACTTTTTCTCTCTTTTCTCGTGCCCTGGACTCTTAGCGGTAAGCTCTGCTTGTTAACCCAGATTTAGATCTCTACCCTGATGGAGCCCATAAAAGTGCTGTGGATTTATATAATGTGGAGCGTAGCCACGTGCCTCAGGTCGCCCTCACTCACTGCATCTCTTCCCTGTCTCCTGACCAGACCTGGACAATCTCTTTTAAAGGCTTGGATGGAGGCTCTGTACTACCTGAAGCTCCACAGCTGGAGGAGAAGAAAGAAGGGGACTGCACACCACATTATGAGATCTACAGGAGTTTAGACTTCATTCCACAGGTTTGGACTTCCTCTGCACACGTTCCGAGTAATAGATGGGACATCAGACAGACATATGTGGGTAATTATAAGCTTTTTTTTTTTTCAGTTTGATGGTGAAAATCTTTCTAAAAAAGAAGAGACTTGACAAGTTTTATTCTGAAATACTCACCGCTCCCCCACTGCACACTTTATAGTATTTATGAAAGAGTATAATGGAACAATATCAGCTACTTGGAAGATGAATTGAAGAGACTGACAAAACAGAATCGGGCCTAAATAAACGTCATAATTTCCTGGAGGAAGTGTGTGAACAAGGACTTTACATAACTCAAGTCCTTCATTTGAAGATTCCCCCATTTGGTTTTCTTGTTTACAAAATTACTGTTTGCATTTACTGTCACCATAAGTCATTATTTACATCAGGAGTTCACAAAGTTTTCAAGAACATCTGGGTGTAAATGCCCACATCAACATTATAAGTGTTTTTTAGTGAGTTTATGCTAGGTAGGATGTGACCATATATTCTGCGATACATTATGCTCTATTTGGCTACATTTTTTTCAATTCAGTTTTCTCTATATAGTGCCAAATCTCAACAGCAGTTGCCTCAAGGCGCTTTATATTGTAATGTAAAGACCTTAGAATAATACAGACAAAACTTAAATGGTCAGATGACCCTCCTAATAGCAAGCACTTTGGTGACAGTGGGAAGGAAAAACTCCCTTTTAACAGGAAGAAGCCTCCAGCAGAACCAGGCTCAGGGGTAGCCATCTGGCACAACCGTCTGGGGGTGAGGGGTACTTTTTGGGAGCCATGTTGATATATTAAGTTATGAATTAACTGTGATTAACAGGGTTGCACAAAAAGTTATTAAATTTATTTTTTCCCCTTAACAAATGAAATCATGATTTAAAAACTGAAATTTGTATTTCTTGGGTTATTTTTGTCTAATATTACAATTATTTTGATGATCTGAAACATTCAAGTGTGAGAAATTACCAAGGCGGTAGCATATTATCAGCCCCTCTATCACAACGGTCATATCCAGCAAGTGGAATATCAGCCACAGTGCAATCAAGGAATCAAGCAGATCCCCACCACCTAATCACAGCAGGGCAGGGAAACCAGGTGATTACCCTCTCCGTCAGAGGATAGACTTTAAAGTCCTGATGCTGGTCTATAAAGCTCTGAATGGTTTAGGGCAACAATACATCAGTGACCTCCTGACCCAGTATGAACCTTCCAGATCCCTCAGGTCATCTGGATCCAGTCTTTTATCAGTTCCCAGAGTCAGAACCAGACACGGAGAAGCTGCATTCAGCTTTTATGCTCCTTATATCTGGAACAAACTCCCAGAAAGCCTCAGATCAGCTGAAACACTCAGTTTATTTAAATCCAGGTTGAAGACTCACCTGTTCTCAGCTGCATTTGAATAAAGCACCAAATCCACACTTTTAAGCTTAAATTTCAAAACTTACATTTAACTACAGATTTTATCTACTGTTCTGATTTTATCTGTTTTGATTTTATATACTGTTGTTTGTTTGTTTGTTAATTAGTTAGTTTGTTTGCTTGTTTGTTTTAATCAATTTTAAATCATGCTTTTTATTTGTTTTTGTTTCTAATGTCTCTGTAAAGCACTTTGAATCACCTTGTTGTTGAATTGTGCTATACAAATAAACTTGCCTTGCCTTTGCTTGCTGTCCCACCTCTCAGCGTCACCAACTCGGTACTCCAAAGTAGTTCCTTAGAGGAGTCACTGAGTGGTTATGATACCATTTCACAATGTGCAGATTGGTTTCTCCAATCAGCAATCTTTTGCTCTGAAGAACCACATCCTTCTTTCTTTATTTCAGCATTTCCCATCTGTTGCCACAAACAGTAACAGTGTAATGAAGTCCCTGTTGAAGTTGACACTTGTGCACCAGTTGACTGAGGCCAGGCAGGGGGCAAGATTGCCACTTTCTTCCACATTTGGTGGCTCAGTGGTCAGAGTGGGACACCGTCAGAGCCCATATTCATTGGTAGCTACTGGGACACTTGGCTGGTTTGTACCAAAACACATGGTTCTATATCGCACTTTTCTGCTCTACAATACGCCTCATTCACTTAGGTCCTTTTTAACTCTACACCTCAGAGCTTTAGCTTACACTCGCACATCGATGGATGCAACTTGGGGCTCAGTTTCCTGCCCAAGGATACTTTGGCAGTGCATGCCAAAGAGATACAGGTTGGTAGAGGTCAATCCCTGGCTGCTCCAGTGTGCAACTGGAGCAGCCAGGGATTGACCTCTACCAACCTGTATCTCCACTACTGCCAACCAACTTCTACATAAAAACCTCTACTTTCTGACCACCAGCACATGTATAACAGTACCTAGGCGATTTGTTCGCGTCACATTGTGTGGTATATAGATTTGGCTGCTCTACTGCTGTTATAACAAGTCATGGATGACTCATTTGCACTCCTTGTGTTCTACGTTATATATCAAAATTCAAAAATCAGTTTTTGGATAGAATAAAGGTTGATGACTGGCTGACTCCAGATTTAACCCAAAAAAACAACTTACGTGGTGCTTGGTGAGATGTTGGCATTCATTTCCCTCTTATGAGGCTCCAGCTTGTGTATGCTACATCCTGTGTATAATTTCTTTTCCCTCTGCAATTGATGGCTCAAAGCACAGGTCTAGGTCAACTTATTCCCTTCACCAGGGTAAAGAAGTGTAGCTGCTGCGTGAAGAATCTGCCAATCAATCAAAAGTATCTTTTTAAAGCTGCTCCCCTACCACGCTCTTCATCATTACGTGTATTCATGTGTGCGCTTTTCCAAGTGTTCAGCACACCTTCAAATCGAAAGCCTTTGGACCGGAGTCAAGAGACTGCCCTCCCACCACCACCACCACTTGGCATCATTAGAGATCTGATCCTCTAATCAACACCAACAAACACACTCCCATCCTCCTCCTGCTCCTCCATCCTGTGGCCCAGCCCCGGGCCTGGCAGCCTGCTGTGGAGAGCAGACGAGTTGATGTTTGAGGGGACGGGGGTGGGTGCTGCTAACCAGGTGGGTGATGATGAAGGCAGAGCTGGCTGCATGCTGGGTGGTGGTAGTTTAGTGAAGGGGAGTTCGCTAAAATTCCAGCTCAGTTCCACTGACATACACAATGGCTGTGCCTGCTATCTGTTCAGCAGCTCGCTGCACAAGTTATTTTCTGCTACACTTGTAAGCCAGAGGTGGATTTTTGGATTTACGGAGCAGGAAGAGGTTGCTTGTGTCATAAAGAAAACACGTACTGGTCAGAATTTCTTTCTTTTTTGAAGGGAAGGGGGGGGTGTCAGGTGTGTAATTTGAGACAAACAGGGACCCAAACACAAACACAAAGCAGTGTAACCAAGAGGAGCGAGTGACTCAGCCTTAGGACTCGCTGCCTCAGTGTTGGGCTCTCCAAACCCCAAAGCTGGGGAAACAAAAACACCTCACTTTTCTCTTTAGTTCATCTCCAAATGTTGAAGTGTGTAATCCCTGTCCAAGTCCTCAGCCACGCTGCAGAGTGATGAGGAGACAAGCTGAACGCTCTGAGCCCCCTAACAGCACATTTCCATCACTGTTATGGCACAGTTCAATCTCAGGTGACTAAGAGACTCATTTAATATCCCACCTCCTCTCTCTCTCACACACACACACGCAAACACACACATACAGCTGCTATCTGGAGAGCACGAGAGCTGCAGTGTACAAACATCTGGCTGATGTCTGAAGCGTAATTAGCATTTAATAAAAGAGGCTAATAAGGACTTACTTTGAGTAGTGAACAGCTGAACAAAATCAGTCAGAGGAGGACATGGACAGGCTGGTGGTCTGATCTGACTGATAAAATGTTTGACCTACAAGCTGCTCCAAACTTTCTCTGTCAAGGGACTCAAAATAAAATGTTATGTGTTGGCAGAAAGAATGCAGTCCACAATGCAGGGTTCATATCATTCTCTGGATGACTTTAGCCATGCTGCTGGCAGTTGATTGGTCAGCCACTTCTACTCCAAGGATATGTCGTCCCTCAGCTTTGCCACCAACAGGTTGGCGTTTGTGGTAATGTTGTGTTAAACCTTGTGTCTTATGAAGTCTGTACACTTCTTTTAAGCACTTGCTCAGCAGGCCTTTATTTACCCCAAAAATAAAGGCCTTTGAAAATAACTTCAAATCATAAATCACACAATGAAACCGGAAGATAATTAACATGTTTTTCTAAATGTTAAAAAAGTGTTAAGTCTTTGTCCATGGAGTGGACACTACACGGTCACCCTATTACTGTAAATGTAAACTGTACTTTAGTACCATTTATGAAATTTAGGTGTTACTGTTGTTTCTGTTATAGCCTCACAGTCAGAACAGTTAAACCATTTATCTCTGATGGCCTAGTTGAAGATCGTGGCTAAGAAGCTCCACTGTGATGACCGTAAGTGGTGAAGAAAACAGAAGGTGCATCGTTTCAATTTAAATAAAATTTAAATTTAAAAGGCCAAAATTTTCCTGAAAAGACAGGTTAATGACATAACTGTTGAGTTAGTGGGTGAATGTGAGTTTTAGACAGACTTTTTCCTGTACCAGAGAGCTTTATGTGAACTTTTTGGTGATATGACTACAGAAAAAACAAAGTGACTGACTTGGTGAACTATTTAGAGTTAGTATTCCAGGACAAACGTAGTAACCTAATTCCTTTTTCAGCCATTGTGTGGATACAGTTCCTTAATTGAACCCTGTGCTTTCTCACTCATTTGGGACAATCCAGATTTTCAGTTTAACAGCAACACTTCACTTTACAACATGGGAGCAGAAAGGAATCTCACGTCTTCATCACATCTTTCATGGTAAAAGTTCATGTCAGCCTCTAATCTGTTCCAAAGATTTGGATTAGACAGCCAAAATATTCTCTACCACCTTACAGTGAGCTATGAGTGTGTTCACCCGTGGCTTGAAACAACTCAAAAGCTTTCCTCTATCTCATTTGTGCTTCCTCAGTGAGACAACTGCAATTAGTCTTCCAACCAAAAGAGCTAAACCCACACTCACTGCTTCAGCCATTGCCAAGAAAATAATACTTATTATTAGAAAATCAAGCAATCACTTAGCATTAATCACTGGTTGAATAATACCAATTGAAGAAATATTAGTGAAAAGAGTATCTGCCTCCTTAAAAAATTTATTACGTTTGATTTGGCCGACTGTGCTTAGTTTGCACGTACGGGCCCAGCCGTGGGTCTGGTGGGCTTGTTTTCACCCCCTCCCTGATTTCTCTGTAGCTCCACCCCTTTCTGGTTGCTTTCCTCTGCCTCGCCTCTGTGACCGCAACTACTGCAGGAGATGTAACCACCGGTCATAATTCATCGGTTACTTTCTGTCTCTCTGGAGATTCCCGGGTGGATGCTCTGGGCTGCCCTCTTTCTTCCGCTGGTGGGGGCGGGCTAGAGACTCCTCTGGGTGCCGGATCTGTGGGTCTGCGGGAGGATGGGGGGTCAATGACTCTGCCTCTTCTTTACTATCTCTCAACGGGTTGGTATGACCGCACCTGTCTCGCTTCTTTTAATCCACAGCACTAGTGCACTGACACTGACACATACGAGTCATAACTATACTGATGCAGAGCAGAATACGACTCACTGTAAGTGGTGAGGGTGGGCTGGGATGGTGGTCGGACTATCTGCGACTGCCTCGTTTTCTCCTGTTCCACCTTCCATCAATTTTAATGCAACTCACTAAACCACTTATAGGTGGGGCTCACACCAATCAGGCATGAGGAAAATGTACTTAATTAACTTTAAGAATTTATAGATGTCCCCAATCAGGAAGCTGGATAACATACATGATTTAAATATATATTTATCCAATTTTTTAAAAAACTAAAAAACTGCTTTTGGGTTGGTCCAGCTTGGTGTGAGTCCTGGGGGTGGGGGCTGCGTCGACCGCCCGGGCGGGGCTGGATTAATGCAGGATATGTCAGGGGAGACTGCCAGATCCTGCCAGTTCTGTCTGACTTGGCACTCTGGCTCCCCACCCTTCCCTTTTCCTTGATCTGCCTCCCATGTTGTCATGGGCTGGGTCTGTGACCCAGTGTTTGAGTTCTTATATATTTTGGTATTCATTTGTGCCCTAGTTTAGTTCATCTAGTTAATTTCGAGGTTGCTGTTTAGTCCTTTGTTTCTTAGTTGTTTGTGTCATCTCCTCCTGTATTCAGGCTCCCTGGTCCGTGCGTCTACCTGTCATGCGTCATGTCTGTGTGGTTATGTTCAGTTCAGGTCACGTCTAATCCCCATGTTTCCTGTTTTACTTTGAAAGTCTGTGTCTAATGTCAGTGTATGTAGTTTCACTTTCCCAGTCCTGTCATTAGGTTCATGTGTATCATCTGTTCCCCTCATGTGTTTCCACTTCCCTTGATCATCCCTTATGTGTATTTAGTCTCTGTGTTTCATTCATTCAGTCTGTGTCGCGTCGTCTGTGTTCCCACCTCCATGTTTTCACGGTCAGTCTTTGCAGTTATCACCATAGTCTCTGAGTCTTCTTAGTTTGTCACAGTACTAGTTTTCCCAGTTTAGTTATAGTCTAGTTTAGTCACGCTATCCCTGCTTTGTTTGTACACTTTGTCTTCAGCCATAATAAAGGCTCGCTTTCTGTTAAGTTCACTCCCGTCTACTCACTTGTGTACGCACCTGGGTCCATCACACACACCACCACACAGCCTGTCTCCGCAGACCGTGACACATGTATTGTGTTGGCCTGTGTGATGCATTCCCTCCGTGCCCACTGTCCCGTCCCTTCACCCAGCTCACTGGGTTGGGGTGAGTGCCTCTCGCTTCCACGATTGGTCGGGGTCTGAGGCCTTTGGGGGTGGGCTGTGGCGCCTGGGTCGTGCTGGCCGGTGCCCCGCTTGGGCTTCGGGTCTGTTCGGTGTCCCTCAGCTTCTGCAGTGTTCTGGGTCCTTACTACATCTGTGATGCTGTGCTGGTGGACACTAGCTCTCCGTGCAGACTTTCATACATGTTTCTCACACAGCACACTGATGTTCTCGGCTTATTGGTCTTTACTATTGTTTTCCAGACTAGTGATTCTGGGCTCGCGAGTTCTCATCATCAACGCTCTTTGTTATAATGTTTGTGTTCCAGTGACTCGGGTGATCTTGATGGGGCTGGTGATGCTTGAATGTTTGGTTTTTGGGTCTCATCATGGTGCACCTTTAATGGTGCGGTTATTATGACATACTGACACAACCTCACAAATGTGCAGCTTCTCTGTCTCGGGTCCATACATACAGCTAATGGACTCAGGGGATAATCTGCAGGTGGACAGTGCAGCTGTCACAAACAGATAAACAATATGACTGTGTATTTAAAAACTAATTCAGCGACTGTGCAGCTGCCAAATGAAATCTTTAAATCCATAACTGCTCTACAGAGTTTATTCCATCATGTTCTGATTAAACTAGCAATCACACGCTATTTAATGCTACCATACTGCCAATAAAAACAATCATATTTATAGTCTGGCATCAAATGACATCTCACCTTTCAGTTTGTGCGTGCATTGCAATCCTCTGAAACACATACTGTAAGTCCACTGCAAACCTGATCCTGTCCACTTCCATGTTGTCCCCAGGGACCTCATCCCTGTTCTTTGTGTTGAGCTCAGCGTGCTACCTGGCCTGCTGTGTTCAGTGTGTGTCTGTGTCCTTTCCACAGCCTGATCACTGCTGTGATTTATCCTCAGTTATAAGGGCCAGAACACATAAATGTATATTTAAAATTTATAAACTCCTACCATACATAAAATGATTAAAGTCCCTGTTTTGGTTAACTCCCTGCCCACCCACCACAAATGGGTTTGATTTGTCAGTGCAAACTAGATCCAGGTGATGTTCCACGCTCTCTTCCAGGGCGGCAGTCGATCAAAAACAGGACATGTTTGAGTTTAATCAGCTCTGCGACAAACCTGGACACGCCTTAGACTTAGAAGTGTAGTTTCCCAGCGCACTGTACTGAGCCATTTTCGACCTGAACTCAATGTTGCAGCTTAGAGTTGTTTTATTACCACCTAGTAAGCACTAATTCAGCCAGGGATGCAGAATGATGCAAGCCAAAGCAATCCGCTGAGTGTGGGTAGCTTTCATCGCATTTCCATTCACCAGATAGCTGTGATCCTGCGCTGTCAGCTTTAAAAAGCTTATCAGCAGGGAAAGCACAGCAGCAGCGTTGGACTTGAGCGACTTCGAATTAAGATGTTACTTATTTTAATTGTACTGAATGTTTTTTCTCGAAGCAGTTAATTTGTTCCCTGAAAAGCAGGATTGCTTCTCTTAGGCTTCCAAATTTTAGGTTGACTTGATATCCCTGACATTTTTTACCATTTTAAAATCTCAAAGCAGGAATATTTTATCCAGAAACACATTAAACTCTGCTGGTGTTAGACTTTTAAACCTGCAAGAGTTTTTTTATGTCTCGTTTTCAAAAAGTCTGTTAACGATGGATACATTTTTTCAGCTCATTATTTTGATTGTCAGGATTACAGCTTTACTGTTTTGGTTCATGTCTCTTCTAATTTCCATAAATATCCCACATTTAATGATTTATATGAATATCACAATATTAATATTGATAATATCCAACATCCTGCTTTTAAGATTAGGCTTTAAACATTCCTATTATTAGAGGTGGATCAGGTGACCCTGACTCCTCCCTTATGCCGGGACTCCACCACTCTGCATTTAATCATTGGTTATTCTTTTTCTCTGGCTCTTTTCCAGCTTCCACAGCCTATCACTCCCAACTGCTCATGGCAGATAGCTGCCCCTCTCTGAGCCTAGTCCTCTCAGAGGTTTCTTCCTGTTAAAGGGAGTTTTTCCTTCCCACTGTTGCCAAGTGGTTGCATATAGAGCAGGGGTGTCCAACTCCAGGCCCCGAGGGCCAGTGTCCTGCAGGTTTCAGATATGTCCTTGATCCAACACATCTGATTTAAATGGTTAAATTACCTCATCAATGTGTCTTGAAGTTCTCCAGAGACCTGGTAATGAACTAATCATTTGATTGAGGCCCAGGGTGAGATCTAAAACCTGCAGGACATCGGCCCTCGAGGCCTGGAGTTGGACATAGAGGGTAATCTGATTGTTGGGGTTGTCACTCTATGGTTATATTTGGTGTTTTTAAAATAAAATTGAATCAAATTGAAATTGAAATTGAAGAACATCAAGCCCCTGAAATCAAACGGCAGCTGTTTTTGGATTCTTTTCAGGAATTTTAAGAAACTATACCAGAGCTTATTTTTAAATATTTCATATATTTGCACTGCAGGAAGAAGGTAGTTGGCAGAGGCAGCGTGATGCTTTGGGCGATTTTGGGAAACCTTGGGTCCTGCCATCTATGTTACTTTGACACATACCACTTGCCGAAGCATTGTTGCAAATCATGTATACCCTTTCATGGAAACAGTACTCACTGATGGCTGTGGCATCTTCCAGCAGGATAATGCAGCCTGTCGCAAAACAAAAAGGGTTCAGAATTGGTTTGAGAAGCACAACAATGAGTTTGAAGTGTGGACTTGGCTCCAAATTCCCCAGATCTCAACCCAATCGAGTAACTGTGGGACTGTGCTGGACAAACATGGAGACCCCACCTCACAACTTACAGGACTTAAAGGATCTGTCGCAAACATCTTGGTGCAGATACCACAGCACACCTTCGGGGTCTAGTGGAGTCCATGCCTCGATGGGTCAGGGCTGCTTTGGCAACAAAAGGGGAACCAACAAAATATTAGGCATAGGGCATCATGTTGTGTCTAACTAGAAGACTGGCCAGAGAGCACATGCTCCGTCGATGTGAGTGCTCACTTGTGCTGTTTCAAAGACAAACAGACAAGAGCACAACACGCGATGATCACATCCAGCACTTACTATAAAGACAGTTTTTAAAATCTAAGCTTTTCTTTTTTTTACCATTTGCATCTGTAAAACTTTACTTCAAGTCTGAGCTGAACACATGCATGTACAAGTCCAATTTTATAACATCACAGCTAGCTTGGAAGCCAGTCGTAATCCAGAAAGCAACTTAAATAAACTCCCAGCAACACATCCACCTACTGATACCATATCGGACAGATTATTGTTCAAAGCAAAGTATTTTTAAATGTTTTAAAAGATGTCTGGAGGGGATCTTTAATGCGCGCCGCTCACCTCAGTCTAAATGGAGACATCCTGTTTCACAGGAAGGTGTCACTCACAAATTATACAGCTCGCAGTAATCAGGAATCGGGCCAGCACCAGCATCCTCCAGAACAGATCTTCTTTTTTTTCCCGTTTTTTTTTTTTTTTTGAATCTTACTCTTTCTGTAAAACAGTGTGTATACGTGTGTTTTGACACCTTCTACTAATTCATGCATTTGTTATTAGAGCTGTCCATCAGTGTGTAATTAGACGTTTGCCCTGAGAAAGATCTGATGATACATCGTATACCATAAATACTATGCTGTCATGTTATGAAGGGAATAAGTCACGGGGATACATTTCCACAAACATGTCAGTCAGTAGTAAAGCTGTTTAATGAAAGATGACAGAGAGAACTCCTCAGGCAAAAGAAGCAATAGCATACCCAAATTAACATAAGCATCATTCCAGTTGTCAAGCTCGCTCCCCACTTTACTGGTATTTTTAAGTCAGGATAAACCTGAGGAATGGAACAACCATTAAAACAAACACTGATTCTGTTTTCTCTGGCACCGGGTTGCATTTCACAGGGAGGGAGAAGAAAAAGAGAAGAGAAAAGAGGGGGAAAGAAAACAACCACGGCTGCTTTTCTGGCAGGAGCATGAGATGCGGTGGTAGAGAGCCGAGAGCGGCATCTCGTGCCAGCACATCCACATGTCATTTCTGTTTAGACATACCTTGGAGAATGTGACCTCTTTCCAAGCCTGGCCTGGCAAGGGGTCCGCGGTGATGGGAAGGCAGAGCCCCGGATTGTGGTGAACCTGTGCCAGACAGCTGCCTCCCACCATGTGAATACATGCGTGTGCGCACTCATGACTCACTACATGCAAGGTATGTGTGCACTGCAACTTTGCAGCTCAGTGACGTTGGTTCTGGCACGCCAGCCGCTCACTGGCTCCACCGCTCGTCTGTGATCTGTTGGTTGGCCCCGTTGGTGTCGCCACCACAATCTCAGCCCAAAAATCCCTCCTCCGTGCCAACGTACCCTAGGTTTCAGCTTTTACTGAGCTTGTTGGGGGCAGAGTTGGCGAGAGCGAACACACCACATAGATCACGGCTGTAGGGGTACAATAACAGGTAGCCGAACCCTCCCTTGCATCGGCTACTACGGTGGACACAAGGACCAGCCGACCTCAAAGTTGATGGGTAATTTATTTATCATGACTTCATAGAAATCTGATCAGTTTGACTTGCTGATGAAAAAAAAAATCAACATTTTATTGCTGTGTCTACAAAGCTTACTTAAATAGTAAAATGACAATACATTAATATTGCTGTTACACAATGTAAATCCTTATATGAAAAGACCCTGTTCTGAACTGGGCCTCATTTACTCTACGTCTTAAAAAATGGATAAGTCAGACCTGAGCAGTTTCTTTTTTCGCAGACTCTCTCAAGCTGAATTCCGACCCACTCCTAATCAGTTTCTGTCTCTTTTTCGCCTTCATCTTCTTCTTTAAACCTTCACTCATTTGCACCTTATTAACTTACTCTTTGATTCTGTCTCCACTGTTGCATCCCGAGTTTCTCCCTCTCAGCCCTTCTTTCACTGTCTGAGATCATGAAGCTAATCTTTTTTTCTTTTTAAGTCTCGCACGGCATCGAGAAGTCCCGGTATAGTGTGATTAGGAGCCAAAAAGTTAATATGCTTTAAAGTTAATTTGAAACAGGTCAGCAGCAATAACAGGTCTAATCAACCGAATGGATAAAATAATGATGTGCCAAAATAAGTCACCGAAGCGCTCAGGAATACAATCGTTCCCAAAAGAACATCGTGTTCTGAAACTAGTGATTGAGACCATAAACTCATCAGGAAAGTGTTTACTGAGATCATGAATCAAAAGAGACACGAGCTTTTCCCACAGACTTCTAAACATCCAGACATCTTTCACAGTACTCGTAATTAGAAAGAATCCAGGATACTGCACTTCCTCACTGGTGTCACTTATACATCTTTGTGATGTTATAGACAGGAGATATTCCCAATATGGTCGAATCAGGGACATATTATAATATTAGGAACAAGTCAGTGTAGCACATCCATGGACAGAGCCTGATCAGTGCTTTGTTTATGGCTTATTTATAGTGAGTCACAAATAGATTACGAGTTTTACAATTTTACTACCGTTTACATTCGCTGCCCCCATCTTGGATTGAATTCTTAACTCGGGATTGGTGGGTTTTCTTTTGGCTTTCCGAGTACAAATTCCTAGTTGAAGGGGCTTGAAAATTCCGACCAGGAACTGGAACAAACCAATAGTTCAGAACTGGGAGTACAGAACCCCGACCAATCAGAATAAAGATTAAAGCTGGCGTAACTAGAGAGCGACCTAGAGGGAGAGAAGCTAAAATGGCATGTTTTAAATTTAAATGGAAAGGCCTAGACCAAAGAACAGTATAAGGCAGGATTATTCTGAACTGGGAATCATGCAAAGCTACTCTGGCTGTTCTAAAATCAGGCTCTGTTTGACATGCAAAATAAACCCTTTGACGGGAGGTTGTCATGTAAGGAATTAATATACGATTGAAAGCCACACAGGGGAAAAAAAGCTTTAAAAAAAAGAAACCATTAGTGAGCTGAAGAACAAAGGAGCTAACAGAGAAGGAAAATGTTTTCCCCAATTTGTTCAGTACTGCTTCCATAGTATTAATGTGTTTGTGTATTTTACTGCTGTCTGTTAACTGGAAAGCAGTTTGCTCGACTCTGTCGTAATTTTTAAATAAAGTTGGATTGGATAATTTAGGTACTAATAGGGCCTTTTTATGAATACAAACACTTTTGTAGAGTTTGAGATTTCACCCTGATGCCAATGGTAATATTCCTAAGGGGAAGCGTGTCACACATTACCCATCACAATAGTGGATTTAAGGTGGCAGCTTAGCAGCGAGGGGGCACCCAGGTTGTGTCGAGGCTGTGTGGAGACAGGGAGGGGGGATGTGGAGGGGTTGAGTAGACAGGCATGCAAAAAGACACTCACCTGTGTACGGCAGGGATAAGCAAGCCGACAGCCACACAAAGCACAGACACAGCAGAATCCTACTCCCTGCTCGCCATTTGGCCTCCGGCAGTGAGGGGTAACTGAATTACAGCAGCAGCAAAAAAGCTAATCTCACTTCCTCTGTGGGGGTCGCGCGCGTGTGCACTTGTACGCCTGTCAGTGGGGTGTCGCGAGCGTTCATTTGTGGGTCCACGCGTATTCGTTCAGACTCAGCATGCACTTTGGAAAGCGTGTCATCCCGACAGTGAGAGTGTATGTTTACTAGATGAAGATGAAGGCCCACATCCAACTGTCCTGCAGGCACCAGAAGGTGAGCCGTAACAGAGGTGAGGAGCGTGCGAGCATGCTTATATGTGTGTGACAACTCGAGTATGCATGAAGCTTGTTTACATCGTCTGAGCATGTGTCCACTTGTTAAAGACACCCGTACCCCGTCCCCAACACTCAACTTGAGAAGCTATCGTCTAACATCAGGCAGATACAACCAGTATTTGCAAAGCCTCCGCAGACTCCCAGGAAACAGATGGAAAACCTGAAAAACGGATTAAAATAGTGATTTCGAGCAGGCTCTGTTTGCTTTGAGCCGACTAACATACTCTTGTTGTTGGCTGTTAAGTTCACAAGTTAAATGTTTTTTGGCAGGCAGGAGCAAAAAGCAATGATAGAGTGTACAGTTACACCAGCTGACACAGCTGATAACACCAACATGAAGCACCTGTTTAATGAGTTATTTTGTTATAGCGAGCGCTGAAAACAAAGTACAGCAGAGGTTGATGAGAACAGAATGTTAATAAGAATCAATTTTCTTAAAAGCTTATCCAGCTTAGAGTGTGGGTGGCTGGAGTCTGTCCCTGTTGTCACAGAGCGAGAGGCAGAGTACACCTGCGACAAGTCACCAGCCCGTCACGGATCTAAGAAATCAAGACACATGGCCCCACACTCTCACATCCTTAGCTACACTCAATGTAGACTCACCAGTTTACCTAAGATGTATGCTTTTGTACTGTGGGTGGAAACTCATACAAGCACAGGCAGAAGTTACAATCTTCCCAACCTGATGAATGGCGTTAATTTAGCTAATCAAGCACCAAAGTAACCTTTGTTAGCCTCATGGACATTTATTTTTTTTAAAAGCCTTCAAAATCAGTAGGACTCATTCTCAAAGAACTACAACTCCCTCTTGCATAGTCTCATGGTTAATGGGTATGGAGCTGAAGTTTTAAAAATTACAAAAATTTGTGCATAACACATCCCACACCTGTGTGATTTAGCAACAGCATGGAGCCGTTTTGAATGGAGAAACAGATAATGGTGTCCATCCGTCTCTTCCACTTATCCTCGTCAGGGTCGCAGGGGGACTGGATCCTAGCCCAGCTACCATAGAGCGAGAGGCAGGATACATTCTGGACAGGTCGCCAGTCTGTCACGGGGCTAACACATAGAGACAGACAACCAGTCGCACCTATTACCAACTATCCCCACTAACTGCATGTATTTGGACTGTGGGAGGAAGCCAGAGTACCCGGAGAGAACCCACACAAACATGGGGAGAACATGCAACCTCCACACAGAAAGGCCCCACCAGGTGGTGGAATCAAACTCAGGAACTTCTTGCTGTGAGGCAACAGTGGTCATAATCGCACCACCGTGCTGCGCCAAATAGTGATGTATTGTTTCTTTGGTGTTAAGTTTATTTTGGGGGCAATTTCCCTTTATTCAACTGTTTGGTAATGAAGAGCAGACAGGAATGAGAGGGAGAGAGCAGTAGAAGACACAGAGTCCAGCACCACACTTTAGACTCAAAGCTTGGCTGCTGTACTTCAGCCATGTGGCACATGGACACCTACTCAACCAGTAAGCTAAAGTTGCATCCTGTTAAACGCATTTAAACATTAATTATAAAGGGGAAAAGAAGGGAAACGTAAGAGTCCACCAGGGTTTAAACCTTAATGAATTACTGCTACTTTTGTACCGAGGCCTTGCTAATGTATCTCCTGTATCTCCTGCCGAATAATTAACCAGGAAATAAATAAAAGCCTTAATAATCCAATCCAGTGAAAGTTTGTTCATAGTTAAGAAGTCTACTCATTCCAGTGCTAAACATCCTGCCCAGTATTTAAATGGCACTTTGAAACCACTCTATGTACTTATATTTACCTCTGCTAACACCCATTTTAGAGCCAGCAGCACAGTCTTATGTACTAACCCAGCGGACCCCAACTCCGGGCCATGGACCGGTACTGGGCCGCGAGAGTTGAGGCTGAAATTTGAGGCTGTCATTAACAATGACAGCAGAAACAGGAGAACTAAACCTGGATGGCTTTAGATAGAAAACATGTTGTTTTGCAATTTGGACAACCAGTTCTCCAATGCAGCACATTGGAGAACTGGTTGTCTTAGTGCACACAGAAACCTGAATGGTTATCATGTCCTGGTGTCAGATAAAACACAAAGTGGATAGAAATACATTTTCATCCAATCTGCAGTTTCAGGTTGAGGCCAGCACAGTTTCACTATCAGCTTTTCTCAGAAATAAGAAAGTAGTAAGCCTAACAGTATTTTGTATTGGTATAGAAATGAGAAGAAAAAAAAGAAAAACACCTAGACATCTGAACCAAACAAAACGTTCCCCTGAAATATATTTATCATTTGAGGTCCAGGTACAGTCTCAACCACTAATTCTCTCAATCATCTTCACCTTTCGGAGCTCTTTGTAACACACGTGAACGTAAATAAATAAATTCTACTGCGCCTTAGTCACCGTCGGTCAGCGGGATTGAACTGACTCACAGAGGTGAACGAGTTACACTCAGAGTAACGTTATGTTTTCTCTGGGTGTATCACAAAACAGAACTAAAACAGAACAATACGCCTGAGGCATGACTGGCTGACTAAAAACTTTGCATCCTTCCACTGGTGTGTAGCTGCACGCTGGATACCTTTCATCACCCTTTCTCGGGCATCCAGTCTAGGAGCCATGACAGCCAGTTGTGTTGCCGTTTCCCCGTCTTCCTCCAGCAGCATGTTCAGAACCGGCGGACCGGGTTAGGCTGGAGCCCAGGTTCTCTTCCAAGAGCCTGAAAAGCATAGCGTGAGTGTGCGCCGTTCCACTACAATCCTTGCGGTAGTTTTATCTTGGCTTTAGTGTGTGATGTGGTTGCGATGCGGAGGTGGAACACAGAGAGCCCGTGTTTGTCTATGCTTGAATGCTTTCTTGTGCGTGTTTACATTTGTGTGAACATTCTAACATGTGATGTTTGCTGCTAAATGTCAGCAGCTGGCGGATTGCAGACAGCAGCGAACACCACCTGCACTCCAAACCATCTGACTGGCAGGGATACAGTTGGCCAACTGACTGACGAAAATTACACTGTTGTAGCACAAATGTGACAAGGACTAGTTACAGGTTACTTCTGAATAAATAAATGAAAAAAAATACAACAAGTTAAAGTCAGTTTACTCTAACGGGGAGCTGACGCCCCAGTTTGTAGCCTGCATTAGAACTTTGATGTTTAGTGTTTGATGCTCTCCCTCTTTTTTCCAAGTAGGTACGGTGGCCCTGAAAGGTCAAATGCACTGCAACTTAAGAAAACAGCAGCAAATAGAAAAATGCTTCACACAAAATAGAGTGGAAGTTGAATAAAACACAATAGAAATTAAAAACAAAATGCCACAAAAGCTCACAAAGACTGTAAAGTGATTGACCAGCTGAGAAAGTGACAAGCTAATAGTAAACAGCTGACTGCAAACACGTATCTTCAGTATTTTACACAACACAGATGACTCAGTGCAATACTCTGCATGTTCTGGTTTTTGTCACTCACGCAGCTGTTCTGTCAAAAACACGCATCCCCTGTGTTTTGTGAGTTTTTTCCTACTTCTGTTTTGTTTTTTGTGCTTTTGCAGCACTTGTTTTTATAAAGTTGCAGTTTATTTGACCTCTCCTACATCAGCTGGATGCACTCGGAGGGGCCAAAACGTTAAGCTCTGTCCCAAGGCCAAACAACAAAAGTACAAAAAGAAAAAACAGTCCCTCTTTTTGATTTTTTTAAACTGAAAGGTGAATCTTTGTCGGGGGAAACGTCGCATCATGATTTAATGCTGGGCCAAAAGTGCTGCAAAGTCTTCCTGGAGGTGAGCTTGTATTTATGAACCCGCTGGGTAGATTTTTAATTTTTTTTAAATGCCACACACACACATTGCGTTTACACTGGCTACCATCCCACACTATCCCATGTGTTTTACCTTATCCATATCCAGATACAGATCTCTTGGAGAACAGGGGGCTGGATCTGAGTCTACATAAACAGGGCTCAGATTCACTGAACTGAACAATTAAACAGTCTGCAGAGGTAATAATATAGCGAGACTCAACTACAGCTTGTTGCAGACTCTTAAACAGCATCGTGGGGCTATGGTGAATCCTTGTTTGTCCTACTGTGCTATATGCAGGCTAATATGCCATAAAGCCTAAAAGGTGAAATAATCTGAGAATTGTTTTAAAAGCAATAAATTAAACATCAGTTTGCACATATGAGTTTTAATTTTTGCTACATCTGACATTTTGGGCCAATTAATTAAAAGGGGGTTATAAAAAAAAAAAAATCACACTAATCATGTAGACGTCTCAAACAGGGTTAAGCAGTAAAAATGCCCATGAGCCCTCAGCACTGTGAGCCTCTAATGGGAAACAAAAGGGCCACATTCACTTACTGTTGAAAGCAGTTTCCTTGCCTGGCTTTTCATGCATAGAAAACACAGACGTTGACCTCCAGTCTCCTCATCAGCAGGATCAGACCGCTTATCATATGCTTCCACCTGAGTCATGCTTGTTTGCACTGCTGGTCATTTGGACAGAGTCACAGATCTCCAATCTGTTCGACCCATTCTCAGGCCAGAAGGTGAAACTAATGCTTGCGGATCAACACTACATGTTTCTCAGAATTAATTTCATGTGCATGAGAGGCTGTGGCAGATATTATTTAACAACTATGATTTCAGACTTTAGAAGACACCAAATAATAATAATGGTGCATCTACTGTATATGAATTTAATAAAGAGCATCCTCAAAACTGAGTGTAAATACTGGGTAAACTGTGTGATGGAATGTATCTGAAATGACACAAATACACACTGGAAGGATGTATTTGTGTCATTTTTATTTGTCTCCATGCTATAGATGTAGTGTTTCCATTCAGTTTTGTGTACCATGTCACTCTTAGCAGCAACTGCTTTTCACAACATACAAATAGTTACCAAGAGCTGCTTTATATTTTCTTCTGATTCTCATATTAAATCTTACAATTTAATTTTATTCATTTCTCCTTTTTTAAGATAAAACAGTTTTTACATTCGCACTTCCCTTCTCGCCGGTTGATAGTGGGCTTGGAGTGCCGCTCACAGCCTCCTGTGCGTTTCAAACAGCCAGACTGAAGGCAGTGAAATCACCAGAGGAAGAGAGAGCTAAATCCTGCACGATAAAAACGTCCTCTTAATCTTACCTTGAAAGCCACGACAGAGGGGAGCCTCCCCTCGGAAGGAAAAACAGGCGGATTATTTCCATTTGAAAGAACATGCCAAATTACACAAACGTGTTTTCAGCCGCTCTTTTCAAAAGTGGCAACAGATGGAGGCCGGTCGGCGTTGCGAGCGGGTTGGAGTTGACGGTCTGCCGCCGCTGCGTTTCCTGTGTGTTCTGGAGTTTATCAGCACACACAGGTAGCCCATGAATCCATTATACAGAGCACAGATCTTATTCAGACGCACTCTAAAAAGAAACGCCTGCCCAGGTGTGTGCTGTCTTTCAGATTTTTTTCTTCCTGTTTTGAATGCAGACTATCAAGTTAAAATGTAGCAGCTGCTGCATAACTTATCTCTACAGGAGTTTGGAACAAAGTGCACCGAGTGATTAGACGACTGAGGAAGGAAGTTGGGAGCTAGGTGAGTGCTGCAGGAGATAAATGGAAGCTGGAGGTTTATTTTAGCTGTTGTCAGATGGCCAAAACATGGGAATCTGAGAGCTCGGGTGCAATACTGACTGAGAACAGTGCTGTTTCCTTTTTCTCTTCTTTTTTTAAACTGACAAATCCTCCAAATGCTTGGACACCCCTAGGTGTAGATTTTAAAGCAAAAAGGAATAAATACAAGGTCTGCAGCAAACACACACCAAGGGTACTGTGATGTTGGGTTTTCTGTGAAGTGTTTATCAGACAAAATCCAGCCATAGAAAAAGAACAACACAGCACTGTACTGAAATTGTTATAATACATATTTACCAATGAAAGCATTATGATGTTGACATCGTCTATACATAGGCTAGAGTGTCTCTTACAAAGTGAGAGACACAGATCAGATTATTACACTGAAGAAACTCAATTCATCTGTCTTTTAATCAGTACATGTTAATGTTTAACATTCACACTCCACATTAGAAAGCAACCTAGAGTTCAGTGTCTTGCCCAAAGAAACTCGCACACGCAGACTGACGCAACTATTCGTAAATAGCAGATACTCTGTACCTCCCAAGCCCAACAGGCATGAACAGGCAGCCTCACTGAGGCTTCTCCACATACCCAGACCTGTTTGTAAAACAGTAACCAGCACTTTTAAGCCATTTACATTCATGTATATCTAGAATTCTCGTTTGTTTATATGGTGAACTTCATTTTCAGACTGTTATAAATATTGCTTCTCTGTTCCTGATGTCAGCATCATAAACCCAGTGATGGCACTAGCCAAACATGAAGCTAATTAGCTCAACTATGACTGAAAATGTAGAGAAAAAGACCACCAGGGGAGGACACAAACACTGAAATGTTTGCTTGGGCTCTAAAACCCCATGGAAATACTTTGTCTGCCAAAATCCACAGGATGTGACGACTGAGCTTGTTCCCCGTTGCATTCCCTCGACATCTGTCCTCCACTTCCAGTGACAACAGTTAGCATAAATAAGTTTGTTCCAAACGTTAGCAACAAAGCAGCTGAAATCATTAACAGCAGTGGTCGTTTGAGGTTAGGCAGAGCTCCTTTAAATTAATTTTAGACAGGTCCTAAATGTTCTTACTCGTGTTACTTCAACTACATATCTACATCTTTATACACTCTTCCTCACAGCAAGACAGTCCTGGGTTTTAATCCTATTTGGACTGTTTTGATGCGGCGCTCTGTGTGGGTTTTGCATGTTCTCCCTGTGCCTGCATGGCATGAAGATGTGCATGCTATGTTAGTATTTATATATATATCAATACAAAGCTGGCGGGACAAAGGAAACAGGAAAACCAGCACAAAGAGACTTTAAAGTGGTCGCCACGGCAATTCTACTTTAGAGGTATGAACAAGTAGAAACAGAAGCTGCAGTCTGACTCCTTCAGCAGGTAACAAACTGTTACCTGCTGAAGTTCAGAGTCTGCCTGCTGCAGTTTTGATGTCTATTTCTATAACAAGTTTAGCCTTAAGACCTTGTAAAAATCTGAACTTGAACTTGCTAATACCCATGGACACTCAGGGGACAGTGAGGGACACGGCAAAAGCTTCAGCGGCATTTGTTTCTGGAAATAGCAGAAGGTGGACTTAGAAATTTTACCTGGTTTCTTGGCTTCTAGCGCCAAATAGTGATCTAAGGGCAAATCTCAATGTAATAACTTTTCCATGTAGACCCTCTTGGTCCATCAGTGCTGTGCGGTGGAACCTCTACTCCTGTGTCAGCTGAACCTTCCTGCAGCTCCTCTGCAGTCATATTCAGGGTTTTCCACCTTTCTGCCAAGCAGATACAAACTTTCTTGCTGTTCCAAAGATTATATCTTCACTCCTACATTTCCCTTCACTACTTGCACTACATATCAAAAAATCTGGAAATGTCTGTGAACATCACGTAGTCAGCCAAGAAAGTGCAATTGAAAAGAAGGGTTGGCTTCTGCAACACGAAAATGATCCAAAGCAGGCTTTGAAATGCACCATCAACTACTCCCACAACAACACAAGCTGAAGTATCTGGAATGACCTCCACAGTCCTCTGACTTGAATATCACGAAAAGAAAAACAAATAGCTAAAGATCTTAACCATAATGTATTTGTGAGTCTACCTAAAATAAGTTGAAGCTGAAAAATGATCCATCAAAAACTAAGACGAACTGGTGGTTCACCAGTCAGGACAAGATGCTGAAACCTCAATTGCCCACTATGCATCCATCGAAGTGTGTGTGTTTGTAAAAGCACTTGGGTATAGAAAAAAGTGCTTGTATGAATATGAACTTGTAGTAAAAAGTGTGTAGAAAAGTACCATTTACCATTTAAATTAGACTTAGCAGGGGTTCCCACCAACAACCAGACACGTTCAGGGGCTTTTTCTATTGTAAAGATTACAGACAGAAGTATTCTTCACTTCAATGAAGACCTCATCTGTGCTTCACATCTGTGCTTATTTGATCTTTGGGCATGTGACTTCCTCTTTGTGATGAACTCTGCTTCCCATCATTGTTCAAGCCAACTTTTCCACCACTAAGTATTCTACCTTTGCATGGTATCATCATAGTCTACACACTGCTGGCTTGTTGGAAGACTGCAATTGTAACTCTGTAGCCTTTGTGTGGGTTGATTCCCCACAGTTCTGCTCTCTCTGCAGAACACACACCTACACAAATGGATACTAACATGAGACCTATAAGTAATGAGAAATAAAATGACTTTAGGGAAAACATTTTATACATATATATATATATATATATATATATATATATATATATATATATATATATATAATGTGTATATATATATATAATGTGTATATATATATAATGTGTGTATATATATATATATATATATATATATATATATATATATATATATATATATATATATATATAATGTGTATATATATATATATATATATATATAATGTGTATATATATATATATATATATATATATATATATACACATTATATAATGTGTATATATATATAATGTGTATATATATATATAATGTGTATATATGGGGTGTATATCTGCAAGACCAGACTGACCAACCTGTGCACTGCCTGGATTGATTACAAGAAGGCCTATGACTCAATGCCCCACAGCTGGATACTGGAATGCCTAGAATTGTACAAGATCAATGGGACCCTAAGAGCCTTCATCAGGAACTCAATGGGGATGTGGCGTACAACACTAGAGGCCAACTCCAAGCCCATAGCACAAGTCACCATCAAGTGCGGGATCTACCAAGGAGATGCTCTGTCCCCACTGCTGTTCTGCATAGGCCTGAACCCCCTCAGTGAGATCATTAACAAGACTGGCTACGGATACCGACTACGGAACGGAGCAGTTGTCAGCCACCTCCTGTACATGGATGACATCAAGCTGTATGCCAAGAGTGAACGAGACATCGATTCACTGATCCACACTACCAGGCTATACAGCAATGACATTGGAATGTCGTTCGGACTGGAGAAGTGTAGTCGGATGGTATCAAAGAGAGGGAAGGTAGTCAGAACTGAGGGGATTGAACTACCAGAAGGCAACATTGCAGACATAGAGGACAGTTACAAGTACATGGGGATCCCGCAGGCGAATGGGAACCATGAAGAGGCCGCTAGAAAAGCTGTAACCACCAAGTACCTGCAGAGGGTCAGGCAAGTCCTGAGGAGTCAGCTGAATGGTAAGAACAAGATCCAGGCCATCAACACGTACGCCCTACCCGTGATCAGGTACCCTGCTGGGGTAATAGGCTGGCCAAAGGAGGAGATAGAAGCCACTGACATAAAGACAAGAAAGCTCCTTACCATGCATGGAGGGTTTCACCCCAAGTCCAGCACCCTGAGGCTGTACGCTAAGCGGAAGGAAGGGGGCCGGGGACTGGTGAGTGTCAGCACCACAGTCCAGGATGAGACAACGAACATCCAAGAATACATTGGGAAGATGGCCCCAACTGACCGAGTGCTCAGTGAATACCTCAGGCAGCAGAAACCCAAGAAAGAGGAGGGAGACGAGGAACCATCATGGAAGGACAGGCCCCTGCACGGTATGTACCACCGGCAGATAGAGGAGGTGGCTGATATCCAGAAATCCTACCAGTGGCTGGACAAAGCTGGACTGAAAGACAGCACAGAGGCACTAATCATGGCAGCACAAGAACAAGCTCTCAGCACAAGATCCATAGAGGCTGGGGTCTATCACACCAGGCAAGACCCCAGGTGCAGGCTGTGTAAAGATGCCCCAGAGACAATCCAGCACATAACAGCAGGATGCTAGCAGGCAAGGCATACATGGAACGCCATAACCAAGTGGCCGGCATAGTGTACAGGAACATCTGTGCCGAGTATAACCTGGAAGTCCCGAGGTCAAAATGGGAGATGCCCCCAAGGGTGGTGGAGAATGACCGAGCTAAGATCCTGTGGGACTTCCAGATACAGACGGACAAAATGGTGGTGGCTAACCAACCGGACATAGTGGTGGTAGACAAACAGAAGAAGACGGCTGTAGTGATCGATGTAGCGGTTCCGAATGACAGCAATATCAGGAAGAAGGAACACGAGAAGCTGGAGAAATACCAAGGGCTCAGAGAAGAGCTCGAGAGGATGTGGAGGGTGAAGGTAACGGTGGTCCCCGTGGTAATCGGAGCACTAGGTGCGGTGACTCCCAAGCTAGGCGAGTGGCTCCAGCAGATCCCGGGAACAACATTGGAGATCTCTGTCCAGAAGAGCGCAGTCCTGGGAACAGCTAAGATACTGCGCAGGACCCTCAAGCTCCCAGGCCTCTGGTAGAGGACCCGAGCTTGAAGGATAAACCGCCCGCAGGGGCGTGCTGGGTGTTTTTTTTATGTATGTATGTATGTATGTATGTATGTATGTATGTATGTATATATATATGTATGTATGTATGTATATAATTATGTATATATAATGGTAAAGCCCTCATAATACTGTATCACCCCAATGGAGCCCTTCGCTTTCAGACTGCAGGCTTACTTGATCAAGCTTATAGTTCGGACTGAATCAGGTGACCCTGAACTCTCCTTTAGCGATGCTGCAATAGGCCTAGGCTTCCTGTAATGCATTGAGTGTTTCTTCTTCATTTGTCTCTTTTCACTAAGTGTTTATACAAAAATATGCATTTAATTATTAGTTATTATTAATCTCAGGTTCTCTTCCACAGTGTGTCTTTTATCCTGTTTCCCTCCTCTTACCCTGATCCAGGTTCTGTTGAAGGTTTTTCCTGTTAAAAGGGAGTTTGTCCTTCCCACTGTTGCCAAAGCGCTATGATTGTTGGGTTTTTCTCTCTATTGTTGTAGGGTGTTTGCTTTACAATATAAAGAACCTCAAGGCGGCTGTTGTGATTTGGCGCTACACAAATAAAATTTAATTGAAATGAATCATTCATTATAACTATATTTTTGCGAAAAGAAAAAAAAAACCGCTAACAAACTTGTCTGGCTCTTGCAGGCCAGTCATAAGGAGGGAACATCTGCTGCAGATGCCTCTTTGCACCTTCTGGTTTTAATTATTCCAGGCACTCTCATGCAGCTCCCTCTTCTTTGCGCTCGATCCATTCTCCTCGCCATCTCGGATGAAGGGTGGTAATCACGAGCTGCTGCAGACAAGAGGCCATTTACTCAGGTGAGAAGTGGCGAGATGGGGCCCACTTCAGGAGATGCAAAGCCTTGCCCAAGGGTGCCACTCAATCATCTCCAATCAGGAACACCCCCCACCCCACCCAAGAGGTCTCAGAGAAACATGCAGCGCCCATGCTTTTGTCCAATGTGTCTTTTTTTCCCTAAGGTAAGGAGACATGGAAGAACGCACCGAGGGTGCATTTTTATTCACAAAGCTTGTTTTCAGTATTGCCAACAGAGCTGCAGCAACAGCACCGCAGCAACAGCACCAGACCATGCTGATGAAGATACAATCCTGGAGAGGCCTCTGTTTCTCTAACTCTCTCTCTTTGCTATCCTCCTCTCACTGTGCTATTGCCTGTAGAGGAAAGGAGAAGAAGACGAAGGGGGCATGACACATGCTGAAGTAGATCCCTCTGAATAAAGCAGCCTCTGAATCCAATTTCAGTGAAAAGAGACGGAGTCAGCACGAGGGTGGTGCCGTGAAGAGGCAGGTACAGACAGATTAATCAGGAAGAGGAGAAGCCTTGGGTCGGAGAGATCAAAGATAGTGCAGAAAAGGAGACGAAGGAGAGGCTGTTGAATTATTTTGGAGGTGTTTGAGGGGTATTTTCCATGTAGCGTGTCTAACCTCAGAGGGGCATGTTCTGCCAGCTCTCACCGCATCACACAGAGGCAGTAACACACACACAAAAGAGCTTTAGCTTCTAAGTCTCATTTGCATCAATCTTCTGGAAGACTTTACCTTTCTCTTTGCAGCAAGTCAAATTTCCTGGATGGTGGCAAAGAAGGCTTTTCTCCGAGCCTTTTGAAAGCTCGTTTGACACGCACTTCTTTTGGCTGTAGTCTCTGAACGTTACAATAAATAGTGCAGTCAAATCAAAGCGCGCTGTATACTGACAGTGGGATGGGAGCAGGGTAGGGTGTGTCTGGTTAAAGCTTGCTAAATGTGTCTAATCTAATGTCAATGAGAAATGAGGCCCCTCTGAACCCTGAGTGGAGGTGGTGATCCACGACGACCATATGGCTCCACAAAACACCTATGACCCCGTAGAAGACACAGCCAGCCATCATGACTTCCTGAGTCTGTGTGTGTGTGCAAACAGACTGTAACAGCTGTCTTCTGCAGAGTGCTCTGGGTAATGGCTGACCTTATGCCTTTCAGGTGGCTTCAGCTCAATTTTCTCATCACTCCCCTCTGCAGGGTGATTGAAGCTGTTACCCCTTTTTCTTTTCTTTTTTTAAGTTGAGCATAAAACACAGGTCGCACAGTAAAAGCAGCAGTCTGCTGCCCACAGTATACAGTGTACTAATACATAAATGTGCACTGTGTGTATACATTCACGAGCAAGGGTCACAACCCCCAGCCATGTTTAAGCAATGTTTTTTAAGATGGAAATGGTGGCAGACAAATAAATGAATAGCCCTGGGGAAGACTTCACTGTGGATCAGCAGCACCTCTCAGGACAGCTGGATCAGGTGATTCCTATAAGACACAGAGAAAGAAGGAGGAAAGCCAGGGCCTGGAAACAAAGGGTTCACCAGTGTGTTAACATTTTTTGTACTGGTCTGAGTGAGTGCATAACCAGTTCTGTAATGGACCTTTTTGCAGAACTAGTCCACCTTTCTAGCTGGTTTGAGAAATAAAAGTTAGATAGTCTGTAGATCAGTCACTACCCCTCCCTGAGCATCATTCTGCCGGAGCTCTTTTCCTATTAAGAGGGAGTTTTTCCTTGCCACTGTTGCCAAGTGCTTGTTCACTGACTTTTGATGTGTATTGGTGCTAATATCTACATAACACAAGTTGACACCTAACGAGGTCAATGTTGAGATCTTTCCATCACTTCATGCATTATAACCACCATCTTTCATCTTTTTCAGGTGCTGGCAGACCAGCATGATTTAACAAAAAGTAAGATTCACTCAAAACATTCCAGTTTCCAAAGCACAGATGCTTTCTTCTAATTCAGTACGAAAAAAATCAAAGATAATTTATAACATGGGGCTGTGGCTTAATTAGAGAGAACTGGATATGCTTTGTAAATATATTTTACTAAACATACTTGTGCATCGCCTCCACAGGGTGTCTCTGTGGTGCAGCCTGAAGAGGCCAACTGTAATCTTCGTCATCACAGCTCACAGGCTGTCCATCAAACAGAACACAAAGGGTTAACTGGATGAAAACTGTATGTACTTATCTTGGGGCTGCGACAAAAGAAAAAAAGGCCGGGGATAGAGGTGCTTTGTTTTTGATTCTCAAGTGTGATTTGGGAATGAGATCCAGTTTCCCAGCCTGGTAGAAAACAGGTGCTCACGCCAGTTGTTCTTTTGTCCCATTACGCAGATTGAAAGCAGAGCTAGCACCTGTTAGCATTCCTCAGCAGTTGTGAAAAAAGACACTGCGATGAAATACAAATGTTTCACACAGGAAGTGACATTCCACAAATCCAATTAAAGAAAAGTTGTTATGAGAATTTTTTTAAAACCTCTTGAAACCTGTTACAACTGAGTTTACTTTGGTCACTAAAAAAGGTTCCTGATTGGCTTACACTGTTAAATTTGATCTTTCGAGACTGGACAGTCTCCTTCAGCCAAAAACAGCAGGATTAGCTAATCGGCAGTTTTCAGCCAAGCAGAATGCAACCATTTACTTACTCTTTTAAAAGCCAGCATTTACCTGAACTGCATTTTTGTTTTTCAAAACATGTTAAAGAACTGCTTTGATTACACAAAAAGTCAGAAAACAAGGGTTTAAATCAGCTCCACCGATGTTTAGGGACAGCATGGATGGGGTGGATCCTGGGTGTTGCTCAGCTCCACTCTGGCCACAGCTGTGCACGGCTGTCAAGAGGCTCTGATGTCATGTATAATGGGAGTCCACAGGGATGCAGGAATAGAGGGATGGAGGGAAGAGTGAGGTGAGGTGAGGTGAGGGGGGGGATGAAACCAGATCCTTGCACTGCGCTTTTGCTGCGCTCCTCAGACTACGGGGCGAGGGTTAATGTGGAGCCACCTGCTGCAAGTACTGCACATCTGATACTGTCCTGCAAACGGAGACAGACGAGGGAAAAAAATTGCGTGTGCTGCTGGATTTCTTTACAGTTTGCATGCAGCAAATGGCAGTTGAATTGAAGTAAATGAAGTGTGCACGCTAATGTGTGAGTGCAGGGGAAAGGAAGGAAGAAGGCTGACAGTTACGGTGACTTAATACCACATGATATTTCATGGCTGGGGTAATGTGGCGGCACTCCCTGCTTTATGGAGCTGGCCTGGATTATTTAGTTGGATGAAGTCCTGCCCAGAGGAACAGCTGAATGATGTCATGCACAAGTATTTTTTTTCTTGTTAAATCAAGCGCTGGATTCGGATTTGAAGGGTTCTGGTTTGCAGAGTGGGATGTTGGGCAATTGGAAAGGTGAGCAGAGTAAGCGAGGGTGGGCCTGGGTTGATTTCACAGAGATGGGGGGCAGATGTGTGTTTGGAAAAAGAGATGAGCTATTGAGGTGGGTACCAGTAAGCTGACCTCACAGGGCATATGGCTCTACAGATGTGTGTGTGTGTGTGTGTGTGTGTGTGTGTGTGTGTGTGTGTGTGTGTGTGTGTGTGTGTGTGTGTGTGTGTGTGTGTGTGTGTCCATATGTATGTTTGTTCCATCTGGCCTCATTCTAAATGGCTAGAACAAGGTTCTCCTCTCCGCTGCTCAGAGAGGAGTGTGTTAGCATGCAAGACCCTCTCTTCTCTCCTCCTTATAAGAACCTAAATATGGAAACAGTGATTGGAAATTGTTTAGACAACCTGAAATGGTTTATCTTGGGGCTGTGCACAGCTCACAGATCAAAGCAGAGGAAACATGAATCATACAGAGTTTCTGTACGGAAACAAACCCTTTCTTCCTCCTGACACACACACACTGGCACAAATAAGAACGTTAAGGAAAACAAAGGAAAAAGAGGCAAAGGCATGAGAGAAAAAGCCTGCCTTTCCGAGTTCACACTCACTGACTTTTTCTTTGATCATACTGTACCTGACATCATGTTGCCTGCAACTTCACTCCCCCCCAGTAAATTGCCACGCATTAATAAAGAGTGCAACGTCACCCAGAGCCACTTCTGAAAGCAGCGGAGGAAAATCTCAGGAGAGGAAACTCTTCAGATGCCTGTTTTTTCTTTTTCTTCACCTCCTATTCTTTCTTTCCCTCCTCTCCCTAAAGATCAGTTCCACTGCTATTCCAGGGAGCAGCATCTATCACAGGCTCTGCCTGCTCAGCTTTCTAAAAGATCCATCGTCTAAAGAGCATCACTCTCCTCCAGCCATCTCTACTTACTCTCTCTGGGGAAGGGCCAGGAGAAGTAAAGCCCAGCAAGGATTACAAACCACCAAATGACAAGCCCTTCGTAGACGATTCTATGTGACCACACAGTCTGACAAACTACCTAAATGCTGTCTTTCCCTTAAAGGGCTTTGATTAAGATAAAAAAAAAACGAGTGGAATCACCTTTTTGTCCCCTGCCAAGCTCCTTTTTCTAGGCTCAGTCTCTTTGATCTTCTACCTTTAGTTTGATCAGCCACAGTAATCTTTATCTTGCAGGAAAGAGAATGAGGGAAAGGACTAATTGTACACATTTTCAATTCTGATCAACTTTATTTAAATTATTAAAATACTCCTGAATTCAAAGTGAGGGTGCAGCGAAAAACATCCAGTGTTCAATCTCACCGAGCTTGAAAGCATTTCTAAAGGGCACACATATTTGCATCTTAGTTGTTCCTCCTCTTCTTCATCTTCTGCTTTTCCTCTCCCTCCTCTCTGTCAAGCGGACAGGAGCGGCTGACTCACCATTTTCAGGGAGGCAAAGCTGTGCTGATGTCATCCTGACAGACAGAGCAGTCCAGTAAACACGGCAGAGATGGCGTCAGACCTCGGACGCATCACTCTCGGATGACAGAGGTGCAAGGTTGATGTCAGCGTGTGATGAAATCATGATGTGGGCACGGCCCTGGCGTGACTGAGCGCTGTGGAACGTCACAGAAAAATGGAGTAAACCTTGGAAACACATGATGTAAATATCTTCACACCCACCTGTTTAAGTGGTTGTGGAGTTGTAAAAAGACCTCCACCTTCACCTCGACATACACACCCAAATTGTACCAAGAAATAACTAGATAAATGACTGCAGTGAGGCTGAACTTCTATTTAACTTGATTCCAATGCAACGTGTTTGATCACTAACGTTTGCACTGGAACACAGTGCAAAGGTTGTTATTAATATTTCCATCCATCCATCTATCTTCCGCTTATCCGGGGCCGGGTCGCGGGGGCAGCAGCCTAAGCAGAGAAGCCCAGACCTGAATCTCCCCAGCTACCTCCACCAGCTTGTCCAAGGTGTTCCCAGGCCACCCGAGAGACATAATCTCTCCAGCGTGTCCTGGGTCTGCCCTGGGGCCTCCTCCCAGTGGGACAGGCCCGGAACACCTCACCCAGGAGGTGCCCAGGGGGCATCCTTATTAGATACCCGAACCACCTCAAGTGGCTCCTTTCAATGTGGAGGAGAAGCAGCTCTACTCTCAACAACAACAATCCTCAAGGCGCTTTATATTGTACAATATTCTACAATAACGAGAGAAGACTCCAAAAATCTCTTATGAGCAAGCACTTGGCAACAGCGGGAAGGAAAAACTCCCCTTTAACAGGAAGAAACCTCCACCAGAATGAGGCTCTGGATGGGGTGAGTCAGTGATCCAATATATGGCCCTTCACCAGTCTTTCAACAGCTGGTCCAGTGCTCATATTGTTGAAGACACACCCATCAAACATTAGGTGTTCCAGATGTCCATTAGGATAAACTATGGGAGATAAAACAATCAGCTGTCATACACAATGCCAATTTTCATTCTAAACTTAAATCAGACCTCCTTTATGTCATCCAGGCCATAATTGGATCGATACTATGCAGCAGAGAGATTATGAAGATAAAACACCCTCTTTTTGGGTGGGAAACTGCAGTCTGAGTCACATGTGGTTTCACTTTAACGTTCACTTTCAATCACTGTTTATTTGTGCTTTAGGCACAAAGACGATTTGGACAAGGTTAAGAAAAGATTATGTTTTGGGTTAAAGTACATTCTTTTACAATGTTGACATGGTTAAAAAGCACCACCCTCCAGCTTTCCTGGGTTCCACCCCACCTACAGGTGATGACAGCAAAGGACACATTACATGCGAGTGTTGGAGATCCCTTAACTTTAGAATGAAACTATAGTTTGTTGTAACAGCTGCTTGCACATACAACCTGTCTGTTCATTTTCTGGCGATGGACAGTCTCAGTAACCAGTCTCCTTCTAAATTAGACCAAAAAATATACTGTTTAATTAATTTGCACACATTTATCCAAATCACACATTTAACATGACAGTAGCTCTTTTGGAAGGCTATCCCAGTACCAACTACATAAACCAGCACGTTTCAAAATCTGTAAAATAAATTAAATATGGCTTTTGTGCCAATAAACAGAGCAGATACCTTCGGTTTGTAGTTACTGCTAATATCAGGCTGCACCTCGTGGATGGGCTCTCTCTTTGAGCATATCAGGTGTCGCTTTAAATATACCTCTGCGGATGGTTCATTTCATGGTCACTTGAACATACAAGGCATGCAGGGTTTAGCACCCGATTGTGTCACTTCCCGTGTTGCTCAACTGAAGCAGGTTGAGCTCTAACCGGCTTAACATGGAGGAGAATTTCTCCTTTGTCTCCTCACGCCTGGTGTCTGGATGTAGCTGAGACCTACTGAGGCTCAACTCTGACCCTGGACAGGTGTGTAGGCTGCCCAACCCAACCCTCCACAGTCACACACTTATTCACACACCTACATACGCACACATGCTGTACATATTCACTTTAGAGGTGCTCAAGTTGCCCTGAAATAAGAGACTGCAAAAGATCTATCAACAGAAAAATCACAAGGTAATGACATACTTAACTCCCCTGTGTGCAGCTATGTGTGTGTCTGTGTGAGTGTGTGTGCTGGCACATTCTCGTGTGAACTCACTCATATTTCACATGTGCACAAAATGCAGCCGGGGCAGCCCCCCTCCGTCCCTCTTCTCCTCCAACCACTCGGCAACTTTTACCTCGCCTCATTTGCTTCACGGTGAAGGGGCTGATTAAATATTTAAAGTATGGAGTACTTTCCATTGGCATCAGGTGTAACTCACTTCTGTAATCTCAGATAGCCTGCTGCACGGTGCAGTAATTATAGTCGAGTTAACAGTGTGAGGCTGAGAGAGGCTCAGCGACAGGCACAGCTTTGTTGTTTATGCCTGCTTACCATTTTATAGGCCTGTTTCTGCTTTCACTCGCTCCACTGTGCAGACTTGGGGCCCTTTTTACATTCATTCTTGTAGGAGTAACTGTATGCCTTCCAAGGAGTGAGAGGGTGTAAACGCTGCGTTAATGTTAGGAAACGATGAGATTCTGTATATTTTAACGAACAAGAACAGTAACTTGTTCGTTACTGTTTATAATGTCGTGCAGAACCTGTGACCCTGAACTGAATTTTTATTTCACCCCAAATGCTGATTTGTGAAATACCTCTTTTGTATTTAAATATGCACATTGAACTATATCATAACCTGAAAGTTACTTGCTGAAAAGAAAATCACAACATCAGACAAGGAAAGAATACAGACCTAATGTGTGGAAGCGTTTTAAAGTCAAAAGCACTATTATTAGTGAAGTCAGGCAACACAATGAATAAAAATCGAATCCATAATATGTTTAAATAATACAATTTTATGAATTTAAACAAATGACACCCTGAATTTTTTCTTCTTTTCAAATGCTAGATACTAGAATAGCTAAGTAAGCTAACGTATCTCATTAGCTTAATGTTGCCATTACCTGCTAAGCAAAAAAGATTAAACCAGTCAAGTGTAATAACAACTTCATACTTTTTTTATCTGTTCAGTTTGTAACTGTTCACTTGTTTCCCCTTATTGCAGGTTACAGTAAATAATCTTTAACATACATGAAAAGGTTAGCAGACAGTTGATGCTGTCATTGATATAGTCTACATGTAAGTAAATACTTTAAAAGACCTTTCTGTCAAGTTTATAGTCTTAAATGTGGTCCAGAATCTTTACTACCTGTTCTTTTCCCACAACTAAGTGGCTAAAGGAGCCATTTGAGTATTCATTCTGATGGACTGCTAGCTAAAAAGGAAGCTAAGTTAGGTTGTCGCTGGACTGAAAAAGATGCGGTGAAACAAATTCAGAGCGCTCAGAATGCTATGAAGCTAAAAGAACACAAATTTTGTCTTTGACCTTTCTAAATGTATTTAATGATTACTTATCTCTTAATAAAATGCGCCTACATTAAAAGAAATAAATAAGCAGTAGCTTTTTTGTTTACTATTATGCCCCTTTTCCACTAGCACCTATGGCTTGACTCGACTTAACTCAATGTGGTTTTTAGTCATTTCCATTTGGTGGTAGTACCTGGTACCAGGTACTTTTTTATACCTACTCAGCCTTGCACTCAAAAAATAACTCTTTGAATGAACATTTAAAAAAATCATGGAAGGAATTTCCAAGTGATTATATTGCTTCTGTTATTCCAACTTAATGTACTTTAGTTAGACCGACCTAATTAATTAATGATGACTCAACTTATTCATCTCCAGTTGAGTCGAACTTAATTTAATTGAGTTGATCCAACCCATGCAAATTACGTTAGTCCTTAAAAAAACACTTAATGCTAATAGAAAACCATTTATTAATGTGGAAATCCTTTCCATTGCGTTTATTTAAAGAGTTATTTTTTGGAGTGTTCAACAAAGTGTAGAGTCTGGTAAAAAATACCCTTACCATGGTTGCAGGGAGGCTGGGGCCTATCCCAGACACGATGGACCCTGAACAGTTTGCCAGTCTATCGCAGGACTAACAGAGAGACAGACAACCATTAGCACTCACGGGTAATTTAGAAACACCAGTTAACCTAACCCTAATAACTGTATGACTTTAAACTGTGGGAGTTTAAAGTTATACAGCAGTCATACATTAATGTGAATGTGAATATAAACAATAGGGTTTGTTTTTTTTGGAAAATGACTGAAATTGAGTAGAGTTGAATTGAGCTGAGTAGGTGCCACTGGAAAAGAGAACGGAAATCACTTTAACGATCTACTGGAAATGAAAACTACATCTTTATAAAAATGTTTCTTTCAAACGTTGCATTTTGGAGATAACTTGACATTTACAGGAGCCTGTAATGTATGCACAATAAAATATATAAATATATAATAAGAAACTCATAAAATCCCAAAACTCCCAGGAAAATGAAAGAAAAGAAAAACTTTAAGACACATACGAGGTGTCGTGTCAAACAAAAGCACTTTTACAAAACATATACCCTGAGCTGTGAGGCCTCGTGGACAGCCTCTTTTAATCTGTAAAAACAATGCACTACCAACAGTTCAGCAGAAGCACAGAGCCTTTAGAGGAAGAACAATAGGTGGCAGTCTTAGGCACCTCCAAACGTCTGAGCCTAAGCTATGCTGAACAGACAATTCAGCAGCTGGAAGAAAGTCACAGTGGGCGGCTGGTTGAACATCAAAGCATCCAGTCACAAAGATACAGTGAAGAGGATATATGCCTAAATGTCTGTTTATACAAGGACTGAATTGTGACTTTAATCCATTTAGGTGCGTACCTCCTCCAAAAAAGATGCCTTGAATGTGAGATGAGTAATAAAGCAAAAAGAAGCCGCATCCGTGCTTTACCTTAATCCCACACACTCTCATTTTGTCACTAATCTGACAGATTTACACCCTTTTATTACCTGAATATGCCGCCCTCTACATCTTTCACCTCATGGAGAATCCTGTTTGAGAATGTTTAAGTTGTAGGAGCATTTCTTCATGGTTTCTTTGAACGTGTTATCTCAAACAACAGCTGAATAGGCTCTGAAGAAGAAAGGTGAAACTGACTTTGAACTTTCGGTCATTAAGGATGCTAAAGCGCAGTCCTAAATAAAGTTTCCTGGATACAGTTATTATTTCACAAGGAACTGAAATGCAAGACCTATAATTATAGTATCCTTCAGCTAATATCGTGACTTTAGGGAAGATGACAGTAATAACCTGCATAAGGAATATGAGAGAATGACAAATTGTGTTCGTGGACCCCTTCGTGCGGGTGTTTAGATCTTGCGTTTCCATTACACAACACGGATCGTCCTTCTCTCTGTCTCTGCTGTTCTTGTTCTGCGGACTGATTTGTTAATCTGCACCGTTGCCAAGGATATTTATGAGTTTTTGGCCGGTGATGCATTCAAATAAACAAACTCCCTCACTGTTTCCACAGCAGGGAAAGTGCAGCTCGACAGCGTACTGTAATGATCAATGAGGGTTTCTGACCAAACCCAAGGCCTCGTCATGTAGGAGCTGGAGCTAGGAGCTGCGAGGCCCCTCCAAAACACGGCTCGTGTGGTCGTGTTTGGAAACCCTCTGATTTCTTACATGTGTCTACCAGGGTGTGAATTGACAAACTGTGATTCTTGCTGGCTTGCCTGCTGCAGCTTTTATCTTAGGGACTGATGAACTGATTTTAAGGGAATGAATCCGCAAAGCCGAGATGCTTCAGTGATGTAAGTGTTTGACTCGGGTTCTTTCCAGTGGGAGCGATGAAGAAGCTTTCACTCATCATGTTAGTTTCACCCTCACTTTCTGCATCGCCTCATATGCACTCAGAGGTGTTTTTTTTTCTTACATGTGCTTCGAAAAGATGATAGAAAATCTCCCTGGTTGTATTGAGTGGGCGGAGGTGAGTTTTCGTGAAACGGCTGTGTGAGAAGTGCTTGTTTTCCCTCAAGTCTCCAGGGGATTCCCCTCTCATCTCTCTGCTGTAAACCAGCATCACCGCACCGCTGATGGACGTCTCTGTTTGGCAGGTGCTCATATACTTGGCGCCTACTGTTGCCCACAGCAATGAGGCTGTCAGGGCAGAATGCCTTCCAAGAGTGCAGGGGAACATTATATTTCACATTATCTCAGAACAATAGGTCATTTCCTGCTCGCTGCAGGCCAGAGAGGCTGATCAGAGGCTGCCAAGCTCCAGGAAGGGAGCACAGACTGCAAGAGAGGTTGGCGTCTAAAGGGGGCAAATGTATGAAGTTGATGAATTGTTAGGTAGGTGGTTCCAGAGTAGGTGCAAGCAGAACTAACCTGCCAGTTACTGTGAGTAAGAACAGCCCAAGTGTAGTTCAGGTATGACTTGAATAGAAACATGTGTCCAAAACTTAACTGCCAGTAGTGTTTTTTTCTTTCTTTTGTGGGGGGACAGCCCAGGGAAAAATGTCTCAACAACTCCAACTTATAAAGTGATGTGAGATCCAACAAAGTACAATGAGTGTAACACCTAATGACTTAGGTGACCTCATCTTCTTGTGCCACCCGCAAGCAAAAGCTCCCCTAATATTTGTAGTTTTCTGTTAGATACATGAGCATGAAGTTTGTTTAGATATTCACGATATTGTAATTGGGTGTTTCACAATTGTACAGTTTTTGACAATGCGTTTTAAAAACTGAAGTGCCAATCTTTATTTTATTAATGCCCATTTAAAAAAATAAAAATAATCCAACGGCAGTAATAATCCTAGCACCGAAATACCGAGTACCTGAAAAGTTAAGCTAGTAGAGGTTCAGACAGACAGTCCTGTAGAAAGAGTTTTTCTTCTTCCACTTATCCAATTCCTGCTCTATTGCAGGGCTAACAGACAGATAAACCATTTGTTATTATTTTGGCTGTTATAATGGTATAATGAAAGTAGGGTATTGTGGCAGCCCTGCTTTAGCCCCTCTATCAGCCATAAGAAGCTAAACTCTGTGATAGATAATACATGTTAATCACCTCTTTAACATGCTAACAGAAAAGATGTCACAGCGTCACATCACAGCCTTACAGAGCCACAGTGGTCCTTCTTCCTCCTGGGATTGGTTGGAAGTAGTTAACGTACTGCTGTCACTTTTGGAGCAGCTGAACAAATTGTTAAATTCATAGATTACAACACACTGTTATTCCGTGAAAAACAACTCTGAGGGTCAGTTTAGGTCACTTGCTAACCCTAAACCCCACCCAGATCTATCCAGCTACTTGACTCGGGTGCCAAATGCTTCGCAACCTCTGGAAATACCTTCTCACTGAGTGCTCCTTCTCTCCCTCTCAACCCTTTCTTTGGGTTGCGTAACAGCTCTTGTGTTGTATTATTGAAACGTTTGGCTCTGATTAGTGCAGCAGATGAAACGGCTAAATGCTAATGTGTGATTTCCCAGGGGGCCGCCCAGCTTCATGGGCTGCAGGTGTTTGGAGAGCAGGAGGAGGAGGAGGGCTTTTAAAGCGCATCAGTGCCAATTACACCTTGCATTGTTTGTATTTTATGTTACTCATCGGGGCAGGTAAACACTCCAGGTTTGCTTCTGAGGTATTTTAGGTGTCGACAGATGCCAGCTGATATCAGACCCCTCCTCCATCCCCCCCTGCCCACGAGGAGTGTAAGCTATTAAAATCAGCCAGGCATTAAATATGAGAAATGTAGGGAGCACCAGAACCCCTTCTTGGCTCTGCTCTAGAGAATAACATGGTATTGATTATCTTGATGGACACAAACCCTCCCACATATCAGCCCCAGGTCACATTTCTGTTGTTTTCTTCTCTACAAGACCTGTAATACCTGAGTATTTATTTCAGCAGCAGAGCTTAGCATGTCTAAGGTGATGCTGCTTTGCAATGATGTTGAAAGATGTTTTTACAGTTCTTGCTCAAGGGGCGTGCTGAGGGCTTCCAGCTGTATGATACCCTGTGAGCAAACTCAGCTGCCTTTAGGATCGTGCATCCAGTGTCCAAGGTGAGTAACTCTCTTTTACTGTCCTGTTTCACTCTGCCACACCTAACCACCCCCACTCCCCATCTCCATCCTTCTGCGAAAGCCTGTGCTTTTTTTCCCCATTGTGCTGAGCAGGCAGGCAGTAGCACTGAGCCTCCCGGCTTCCTTTCTCTTCTCCTTCATTTAATTTTTTTCTACAGTACATCACTGCAGATTTATCACCTTGTGCCGTTTTCCTCCCAAAAGCGTTGGAAAAGCAGGGGAATTATTCCTCGGCCCTGACAGGATGGGGGGCCTCAGGGTGGTGGATGGGGGTGGACGCTGTTAAGAAAGAATGGAAGTAGATGCTCTAGATGGGGTCTGAAAAATGTGAGTCATGTAAACGCTGCTGAGGAGGGAAAAGGGAGCTGAGGATAATTGATTCTGACGACCCGAGTCAGACGGCGCTCCACCCCAAGGGGGAGACGGTGAGCAGATCCCAGACATAGTCTTCAATGTGAAGCTGGGGACGAGGGGATGAGCTGGAGAGGAGGTGGAGGTGTGTTTTCTACACAGATTGTTGATTTGGAAGTCACTTCACCTACAATACAACACTTGCTTTCCACTTAATGTTTAACCCTCTCAGGCTCAAATTAAACTTTTTGTTGCTAATGCACAACCAAGTCCTTGCAGTGGTACTCCTGAGTAAAAAAAACTCATAAAATATGTATGTGGGGTAATCAGGTTGTTAGTTTTTAACTGTTGCAAATCGGCAACGCCTGCCTCGAGAGGGTTAATGCCACCTTCTTTAATCAAACCAAATGCATATTACATAGGTCAGTAATGCAGATTTCCCCATTTCTTGTTCTTACCTATCTTAACTGTAGGCAGGACAGAATAAAAACAATGTGAGGATGATAGCTCTAAAGCAAAATTTCTCTTTTCCTCACATGCACAACACTCTGCAGAAGAACCCCCTTCCTCTTATTAGCCCACGCCCACGGCTCCTTGGAGCCAGACTAAATAAATTCATTACAGATTCAGATGCCTGCTTACTCGCTAACCTTGTTAGCTTTTGCGCTCCAGCAAACAGAGTCCTACTTGTTTGAGTGTGTGCGTCTGGAATGTTTGTATTGATGATTGTTGTATCTGTGTGTGTGTGTGTGCTCATATAAAGCCCTGATTCATTTAACCTTATGTGTAAGAATGCTCAGTAAATGTAGGTTACAGCTCAGGCAAACATAATTCCCCAAAGGCAAAGAGCAGCATTAGCATCTGGCTGTTTCGCCACATTCCCTGGAGCTAAGATGACTCCGGAAAGATGCTCTATGTCTTGTTTGAATCCTTTCGGACGCACACACTTAACTCTGCCACACACTCGCATAGCAGAAATAGAAGCTGATGTGAGGATGAGAAATGAGGACAAGACACAGGTAAAAAAAAAAAAAAAAAAAGGCATATTGTTACAGTATAAAGACAACCATGGAAAAATACTAGATGGGAATCTGACCTTTATCCTTTATCTGTGTCTTTACATTCACTGCGTTGAGGCCTAGAGAGTTGGAGTTATATGAGAAGATAGGGGAGGATCAGAACAGATGGCACAAGTCCCCCTGGGCAAATGCCGCCTACCCTGCTGAACACTGGGAGCTCTTGACCATCTGGACCAAGAGGCAATGAGTAGAATCCCCCTAGCAGATTCCCCATCGAAGCGACATGGAAAAGTAGAGGCGGACTCACTTGGAGCAATGTCACCAATATGGTTTCCAATCAGCTCCATGTCGGAATAAAGTGTCCCACATTTGGAAGTCAGTGACCAGATAGACCTGCTGTGTAGGGATATAGCAGAGTAGTGTGTTGCGTTTCCTCTGCAGACATTAATGAAATGCCTGCTGAGTTCAAAGTTGCAATAAAATGCATTTGTTATCCCGAGAAAAGAAGCCTGTCTTGAAGTCCAGGTAGTGTGTATGTAAATCATGGAGGGAAAGGTCCTGTATTTCTAAAGAAGGGAATGTACAGGGAGGCTAGAGATTTCTTAAAACTTTATGAGCTGTCCATCCTTCGTGTAGACAGTTTCTGGACCAAACTGCATGCAGTCAGAAAGGTTGGCTAACCCTGCCTCTCTGGCAGAATAATGTCTCTTCTACAAATCAAAAGCATATTTTTGGTTTGGCTTGATACACTGTGCAGTCATCTCTCCTGCTGAAGAGTATGAGACTATTGGATCCAGACTGGTAATGGAATAGGAGAGTTGGGCAAGTTCTACATTTAGTTACTGAACTCTGAGCAGGAAAAAAAATTGGATTTCAGAAGAAGATTGCAGCATTAATGGGTCTTAAGGTGGCTAACTCCACTAGAAGGAAAGTGATATCCCTGAATCTCTCATACATCAGATCAACGAGCTAAGAGGGAAGTACACAAAGGAAAAGACTAGCAGTATTGACCAGACACCATGGAATTCCAGTGATATTTGGTGACACGTAGAAATGACAAGTAAAATAACCATAGGCAGTACTGACAGTCAGCTATGAGGACTGAAACACGTATCAGTGTTAGGAATACCACTCATTGACTGATAGGTTTGGAAATATACAAGAAGGTTGCCTCCATATCATGAAACTTTGTGTCGGAGCAACATGTTACTGGAGGCAGGGAACATCAGTAGTTTTCCGAATCAGGATGCATGTCACACATTTTTACTTTTAGCATCAGAACCCGTGTTCCAAAAGAAAACTAAAGCCTTTAAGCATCGTTGCTCTATACTGTACTTATCCAATACATCTGTGGTTTGCATCCTGAGGGATTAAAGATTCAAACCTATGTTGTAACTGAGTACATGAACAGTGGAGAAGAAAAGCATAATGGAAACAAACCCCTCCAGAAATGAAGGCAATCCGATAATGCTGCAGCTGCTTATGTCACAATATAAAGGTTTTTAGCCCTACTTAGTTCGACCTAGCTACACTGGATAGCTCAAGAAAGAGCAGTCACTGTTGTTGTTGGGCTTTTTTGTTTTGTTTTTTGAACTGCCTTAGAGTGAAAGTCAAAATCAGATGCTATCATTTCCTTCCTTAGTAAAGCAAGACAAAATGGAATATATAGGCAAAGTAAACTTTGCAGAGTTTTGTATGTCTGTTGGGTAGTTTAGCAAATCTGAAACTGCCTACAGCACCTGATCTAATAATTCCTACTAGTAATTAAAGTTTTTGTTTTTACACCGAGCCAAAAAGAAACCATGAAATTTCAAATTTGTCAGATGCAAATTTGTTGTGTAATATTATTAATTGCATTGCAATTTTGCAAATAATTTGTCCTCAAAAATGCTCTACAAGACTAGTCTTACTAGATCATTTGTTCAGATGTGACAAATCAGGAAAATTGAAAAAACTGAGCACGATCCCAGAAAATAAATCTGTCTGGTAGGTATGAACAGCTGCATAAAGAACAGGTGGGTCCAAAAAATATTTTTAACACACAACATATTTGCATGAATTTTATGTATTCTGGTGTGTAAAGGCCTTTGGTCTTTAGTTTATGAGGAAAAATAGCAGCCATCAAAGCAACTGTACGCTCAAAGCTCAAGGAGCTGCTGCTGGCTGGCACATTTCAGTCTTTTGCACACACAGGGGTGGCGGTTCTAAAAACAACACTCAACAACAAGATCAGACTGGAGGTTGAGTGGTTCAGGGAAGCTCTCACCCCCCAAAAAACTTTGGTGGCTGCTATAAAGAAATTTTGACCTCTTGCCATACCTCCATTTGCCTTGTTGTTAGCTCAGGAAGAGGAAGGAGAAACTGATGAATTGGACTTCAGTCACCTTCTGTCCCAGCAATGTTCCTCTGAGTTTTCATTACATGACCTCACCCAACATTTGTTATCAGTCATTAACAATAAAAAATTATCTATGCTGAGTTTTAATGTAATAAAGGTCAGCGTGATAGCATCAGCAAAACCTTTTTGGTTTGTTTTCCTCTATAAGTCATTTTCATTGAACTTAGTTTAACACCCTCCCCTCCCTGATCATGCATGAGCCCACTAACAGTGAAGATCTACTGTGGCAACTGGTATTCAAGTACATCTCTTACAACGGTTATCATCTGCATGCTGCAGCAGTGCAGGTATTTTTATACCTGCACTGCTGCGAGGTGGAATTTATTAACTGTTAAGGTTATAATGGAACCCCCATAATTTTAATGGCTAAGTTATAAAATAATTCACCCTCTGTACTGTCACCATGAATGAAAAAATAGGTACAGAGACCAAAAGTGTTTCTTATACCGGGCTGTAAACTACATTGGACATTATACTTGCTAGTTTAGTCGGATTGGCTCGCTTTGGGTGCCAGCCTCAAGTGGCCATTAGAGGTAATGCACTTTTTGGCACTTCTACAATCTTTTTAAATCAGTTCTTTGTGTTCTAACAGATCTATTGCAATGCTAATAATTAAATAAATTAAAGCCTACTTATAAGGAAGAGGCCTCCCTTACTACATTTATTTATATTCTGTTATCTGTATAGCACTTTAGAGCACACCTTTCACTTTATCAAAAGCACCTTATCAAGCATTTTATTCAGCATCACACTTTAAGCATGGATTTGCACAGTAAAACATTTGCACACAAGAAGTTTAATTATTTATTGAATATTTATTGGGAATTTTAAAATCAGTTGGTAGCCCTGTTTCAGATCCTGCACAGCTGCTCCTCATCAAGCAATGTGTTGGTTGTCTGTGAGGAGAAAAGAATGGTGATTGAGATTGTGATTAAGGTTTACCAGTAAGGAAAACTAACGCAAATGTGTGTGGGAAATCTAGGATTAAAAGTGGTGCAAATAAGTGTTTGTAAGATATGATTACTCACTTTTCTTGCCTGTGTCCTCTTCAAGGTGTCTGGGCAAACGTTTCCCTGGGGGGTTCAGACACCATATGAAGGTTCCGGGAGAGACCATGGGCTGAGAGTGTGGTGAATCTTTTTATAATATTGGGTTTGGTGTAAAATTAAAGTGTGAAAGATTTATTAATATAAAAATGTGCAATGTATTTATGTATTTATTTATTCAAATTGATATATTGTATACTGTGAGTGGAATAATGGTTTAGTCTGTGACCGGTTGTCATTAGAGAGGGTTGATTGTGCTGTGAAGAAGCTCGACGAGTGAATTCTTTGTAAGGAGAGCTGTATGGCAAATAAATACTTTTTGTTCCACTACACTTGCGTTGATTCACTGTGATTCCAGCCACTAAGGGCTGCCTTGTTACACTGCTGCAACAATGAAATTATAAACTTCAGTGGAGGTATTATTGTAATTAAAGGCTTTACCTCAGTATTATCACAAATTCACATTCAGAGGTTTTATCAAGATTTATCAAGTTGGTCTTCCTACAAACTTTGTTGTCCAGAAGTGGCTCTTTAGCCTTTTCCTATTTGTGAATCAGGCAAGAATACTGAATCTACATCCTAATCAACTGAGCACAGAGTGTTGCAGTGGTGTACCTGCGCCTGCTTATCCTCCTGAGGTGTCTCCTTCCCTGCTCCATTTAGAGCCACAGCCCAGCTCGGATCGATCCCTTTCTCCAGCCGCCCGTCATCAATTATTCACCTGATCAGCACTGCTGCTCATTAGATGACTAATCTGGGAGGAGTGAAGAGAGATGAGGTGCTTTGAAACCTGAGACCAAGAGGCAGCAGGGAAGGAAGGGAAGGGTTGGGTCACATCTCCACATCGAGGGGAGAGAGATGGAGGGAGAGTTCATAGATGTGGGATTACCAATTTGTTCGCCTAAGTCCTGACATCCAGGAGAGTTTATAAATCTTTGATGAAACCATAGAATCACTTTGATGAACGTGCACATGGATCACCAACACGGCACACGTGCTGACAGAAGCTTCACGGGTGTTGGCTTATTGAGACAGAGTGGCAGCAGAGCGTGCGTCGACACTGAAAACTGAGAAAGTGGGAGTGGAGCCGGCCAGAAAGATTGCATGTTGCCCTGTCATTACACCCCACCTTAGCTGTTCACGAGAACATCTGTGGTCAGCGTGGGTCACATTTTTACTGTCCTATAAATCTCCCTCGGCTTTCTCCCGGTGACGCCAGTTGTTATTCCAAGTCTTCCTGCCTGTTGTTTTGTGCTCTTGTTTCGACCCAGCCAGGCATGCACATCAGGGTCAGATGGAAGAGAAACAGGTACACACACCAACTAAGTACATAAGTGGATCAATGTGTCCAATATGAATAGGATTGAAAAAGCGCTGTTTAGAAGCTGCTCAACCTCAACACTTCCAGGATTGTTAACGGAGGTTTTGCTCAAAGGCTCGAAGAAGGAAAGAAAGAAAGAAAGAAAGAAAGAGGCAGCCCCTAGCTCTCCTCCTTTCCCACTGATCATATACAAGCAAGGTTGGGGTAGGTGTGTGTGTGTGTGTGTGTGTGTGTTGTGGGAGGCGGGGGGTCGTGGGGGAGGGGGTGGCTTTGATCTCCCCTGTCCCCCTGAGAGCCACAGTGAGGTGGGAGTGCTCCGTGATGGCTGTGGTGTGCGTTTGATTAAAGGGAAATATGCATCAGCGTACAGCGCTTTCCTTTTTATCTGCGCCTGCGATGTGGTGCGATGGTGACGATAATGTAGCAATGTCGCAGCTCTATCTGTGTTTCCACCCAAGCTGAAATCCACCTGAAGTCAAGTGCTTGTAAAGCAGTTTGGAGAAGTTGAGGCACCAATACAAAACCTGACAGAGGCTGTCGTTGTTTTGTGTTGTTTGTTTGAGTTCGTAGCGGCCGAATCAATTAGAGCCCAGGACCTGCATTCCACACCGGTGTGGCAATGGGTAGCATGGCTAGGTCCCAGGACACATCAGAGACAGTTTGAGCCTGGCAGCATGCAAACTACTATAACGTCAGCATCTCTGTGTTGTGTGTGAATTTGTCGTCTAACAAAGCAGGCAAAGGGGTAAAAGATGGAGATCAATACTCATGACTGGAAGTCCAAAAGCTAGAAGCGTTTGCACACATGTATCTGTAGAGTACATCAAGACTCTAAAACAGACAGATGGAGAGTCTGCTGGGAGGGGAGGAGCACTGAGGTAAGGCATATGCAGGCTCACAAACGCTTTTTGGGTAACCCACTTTACTTGACCTTTATATCCATACATACGTGCACGTCTCCAAAGAGAAATATCAATTAATGTCATTGTCTAAATCTCTTCTGGTGAGTATCCTGCAATGCCTCTCTGCTGTTTTTGCTCCAGTGCATTCCTGTAGAACGGTTTCAGGCAATTAAAATCAGTTTCATTATTTATGTGATCATCTTTGCAAAACTTTTGACATTCCCATCAGTGTCAGTTTTAGTTTGGGATTAGTGCTAATTAGCAAATATTAGCATGTCAACACATGTAAGATTGTGAAAATAGTAAACATGCATGCAAAACAGCACGTTAGCATATCGATGGCAGTTCTGAGCACTGAGCCCGTGTCATGCATGACTATCTTGTCACCAGTGCCGATGTTTTTCACGTGCAGCCGGCTGCTGGTGAGGTGCCAGAGGTAGGAGCTTAGCAAAATGAACAATGTCTTTTCCAAACAAGTGGTTTCAAGCAAAATCAATCATGACCTTTCTAAAGCTGAGATTTTGGGTTGTTTTCAATGATAACCCCGGTAATCATGTCAGGGTTTAGAGCTTTTCAATTCAATTCAGGTTTATTTATACATTGTAAGGTAAAGACCCTGCAATAATACAGAGAAAACCCCAATGATCAGATGACAGCTTATGAGCAAGCACTTGGCGACAGTGGGAAGGAAAAACTCCCTTTTAACAGGAAGAACCTCCAGCAGAACCAGACTCAGGGATGAACTGTCAGCTATGACCGTTTGAGGGTGATTGGAGGGAGACGGGACAAGAGACAAGTTGAGGCACCAATACAAAACCTGACAGAGGCTGTCGTTGTTTTGTGTTGTTTGTTTGAGTTCGTAGCGGCCATGGTGTGGAAGCAGGGTTTTAATAGTTTTTCAATTTTCATTAGTTTTTATTTTTATTTGGTTTTGACTTCAGATTTTCAATTTTATATCAGTTTTAATTAGTTTTTACCAATTGTTTGCTAGTTTAGTTTAGTTTATATTTTTTTGAAAATCCTTAGTTTCAGTTTGGTTTTGATTAGTTTCAGTTATAGTTTTAGTTGTGTTTGCAATAATTAAGTGTAACAAAATCCCAGTTTCATCATATCAGTCATGCTCTTCTGCTTATCCTTGGGTATGTTGCTATTCCAGCTACCATACCCTGCACCCTGCACAGGTCGCCTGTCTGTCGCAGGGCTAACACGCAGAGACAGACAACTCACATTCCCACCTATGGGTTCTTTAAATAAATAAATAAATAAATTAGGCCAGATGAACAACCATTGATACCAGGCAACTATAAAATGTATATCTTGGCCCCAATGAGACTATTAACTCTTGCAGCACCGGGTGTTCGTAACTTTGGTTCAAGTGAATTGATAAACTTTTTGAAGGCAATTGACTCACACAGTTGTGTAGATATCCCAGTCCTGTTGTCTCGGGATGCATCACGCTGCCTTGCCTGGGGTTAGCTTCTGTTTCTGGGGATGAGGGTTGAGTGTGCTAACGTGCTGCCACCTGCTGGCATAATGAGACACAGCAAGAAAAAAAACCTGGAAACTAAACTTCATTTTCACCCTTGACTATTGGATGACACGTACACATCAACGAAAACTAAACACATTTTTGCTATAAATTCAGTTAATTTTAGTTAGTTTTGTGAACACTCATTACAGTTTTAGTTATTTTCCTTTTTTCGTAAAGTCTCGTTTTTATTTTTATTTCCGTTAACGAAAATGTTTTTTCACTTCTAGTTTTCGTTATTTCATTAGTTTTCGTTAACGATAATAACCTTGCGTGGAAGAGAGTGAGAGATTAATAATAACTAATGATTATTAGTGATTGTTATTCTTTATTGATATAAATAATGCAAGTTATGTATCAGCCACACCCAACCACTCAGCGTCATTACATAAATGAAGTAATGCAAACTTCTTTTTAATAAATCCTGTCCTGTGTGGAAGCTTTTGCAATCAGAACTGTGATCTGAATGCATTTTGGTGCCGAACACATTTTGCTTTTGCAAGAACAGCCGCACAGAATCTCTACAGGCTCCTCTTGTTCATGTGAATCTTTTATCTGTTTATTTATTCGTTTCTTTTTGTGTTCATTTTGCTATTACATTGTAAGTGGAATAGTATGAAGATGTCTAAGGCAAGACAGGCAAGAGAAACAAGCCAGAAATGGTTGATGGAAACAAATAGAAATGTACAATGTATCGCCAACTACTGCACCAGGAACCCGACATTCCCCTAGTGGCCAACCCAAGCCACGAGGGGAGCGGGCCAATGACCACACTAGAACATCCAGCCACGCACCTCAGAACCAACAAGAACCTGAATCCCAGGGAGGGGCAGAAGCGTCCAGACGGGAGCAGTGACCATGTCCCATCTTAAACTAGGCCCAGCAAGCCCCAGCCCCATTATTATAAAGAGCTAATGTTAAACCTTCAAATACACAGTGGGTGGCATCATGGCGGCTCTGTCCATTGTTTTCAAATACAGTCTATGCTTCTTACAAGTTTAGCATTCTGAACTTTAACTTTTCCTGAGTTACTAACTGTTTAGTGAAAAAAAGAAGAAGAAAAAAAACATCCACACACACACAGTGTCCTGAACAAAGCATATCTTTATTCTCATAAACATCAGGTTCTTCAGGTACATAAACAGCCACAAGCACGAACACTTTCAGTCTTTTGTTATTTTTTTTGTTTCTGACAGCCAACATATCATGTGAGCCAAACACATTACATCGCCTAATGTGAGATTTTTCACTTTCTGACTTTTGCTGACAGTCATACACGCACGTATCTGAGGAGAGAAGAGACTGACCCTTAAGCCTGCCACTTCCTGGTTTGCGTTGAGGGCTTGAAAGCGAAGAACAAGTCACCGATGAACACCCAGACACATCAGAGTACTCTCTCAGTGCTTTGGCCTTCATTCAGTCCCCTGTTTGTGTCAGACACATAAGGACAGCTCTACATGGCTTTTTGTTGCCAGTGCTGGCAATGATATATGCATCTTGTTTCCCCTCCTTCACTGACAGAACAAAGCAGCTGATTCACTAGTTACTCTATGTAAATATATATATTTATTCTCATTATATCTATATATTCTATCTATAGAATAAGTCTATGTAGCATATATATACTTTTGGTAGGTCTTTTAAAAGATTCAGGTACATTCACTTGACCCTGTGATTTTTTTCTTTTCTTCTTCATATGAAAGATACATACAGACAGACGTTAACAGAGCTACTGTGCTCCCCAACCAAGAGCAAGACATTTAAGCACCCCCACCCCCAAAAAAGAAGCAAACAACAAATGTCTCAGTGCTGGTTCTTTAAGGACCAATAACAAGCATAAATATTCTCAGAGACCTCTTTAATAATCTATATAGTATAAAATAGCATATTTTCTGGACTTGACAACAGTTTATATTAACTCTATTCAGAGTCTAGGTGCACACAATTCCACAGGTGCGTACATGAGCTGGCAACAACAGGTAGGCGATTCAATGGTTTTCCTTTGCGTATTTACTAAACCGATGGTATTCTGTCAGTGGTTGAAAAAGCTTCAATGCAAACCTCACTTCTACAATCACAAGTGTGAATAGACCCTTGGCATATCACAGAATACACATATAGGCATTAATCGACAAGTCAAGAAGATAGAACTCGGCTTACTGAGGACCATACCAATGATAAGTCACGTTACGCATGAACACCAACATTTTTTTTCCGTTTTTTTTTTCCTCAGAAGGCCACAAGGATGTCACTTGGGTGCTGGTTAAGAAAAGTGTTCCTTCATGGGTCCAGGTGGATAATGAACCCCAATACTGCCCTTAATCGGACTCTGTTACACGAGCAATACTACACTGAGGATTGTACAGTTACAGAACACTTTTAAACTGTTATGACGCAAAGGCCAGTGGTTAAATTGTCAGCCACTGAGATGGTACCCAATGAACTACTTTTAATTCAGCCGTCCCCGAATAAAATGATCTCCTCAATGCTCTGTTGTAGTATCTAGCCATGCAGACCTGGTAGCTTGAGTCATCTTTAAGATTTCTGACTCTATCTGATAAATGGAGGTGACTAGAATTAGTTTGTGCTCACATTTTACATATCCCCAATAATGTTTTGCTTATAAAAATAGCAAAATGAATGGGAAATAACGAGTAGGAAGCTGCAGGAGCTATTGTGACTTATGAACAACAAACTTGGAGCTACAGCAGTTGACTGCTAAACCTTTGTCCTGTGAAAAATGTGCCTGGTGTTACATGGAAAGGATTATCTGGCTACAAAAACATGTTTCGCTTTTAAACATTTGATCGTGTGTGGTGTCACTTTTCGTTTTGGTTCGGCACGTTTAAAAAAAAAAGAAAAAGATAAGAAAATCTGATCTTATCTGCATGGCTAGATATATTAAAGGGTGAAATGACCCCTGGACTATTTCAGTTGGGTCATAGATGACCTCTAATAACTTTTAAATAAACAATAGATAGAAAATAATCATTTGCATTTCCAACGAGATATTAAATACATACTTCCAAACAAAACAAAGTCCAAAAACAGAACAGTGCAATCAAAATAACATGAAAAATGATATTGTGTATAAAACTGGATTCTCTGACCTAGCGAGAGCATCTCTTGCAAATCTTAACACAAAGATCACTTTTCACCACAGGCTTGATTTTATCTTTACTGTTTTTCATCTTTTGCACAAGGTCAGATTTCTCCAGTGGTGAAAGATGAAACTAGTGCTATAAGAGAACATCTCTATCCCTGTGCTGCTGATTGTTAGAACTGAGTGTGTATGAGTAGGAGCCCACGCCAACCCAAAGGGCCAGTCGGCTAACGCGGGCTTGGAGCGGGAGTTTCCAGATCCCGGTCGGCCTCGCCCTCTTCCTGGCCAGAGTATGAGCTCAGGGCATCCCACAGCAGGCTCGGACGCTCACAGTGGTGGTGACACCTCCAGTGCTCCATGACCAGCTCTTTAGTGTCTAGCACCTCACTGCAAAGCACACAGTTAAAAACTGCACCTGTGGCAAGAATGCCGAGGCCTCCGCTGCTTTCTGGTGATGGGAGGACCCCGCTGTCATCTCCTTCCCTTCCTCGGTGGTGGGACATGATGTGCTTCTTAAGCTTGGAGAAAGAAAAGAATTCTTCGTCGCAGCTTCCACACTTGATTCCACACTTGCGCTTCTCATTTAACTGTCGCCAGTAGTGGGCAGCGTGCTTTACCAGTTCGTTCTCAGCCTCACGGCCTCCCCGTGGGGGTTGGCCCTCACAGAGTTGAATGTGGACCTCCTCCCCGTGCACATATCGCAAATGCATCTTCATGTCTGCAAAGGTGGGAGTGATTGCCTGACAGCGGCCACATTTGATCTGCAGCTCCACAGGATCTTCACAATCCTGTTCATCTGATGGTTCCGGCAAGCTGCCCCTGCAGAGAAATAAAAGGAATAAGGTGCAGTCAGTCAGTATCTTTGGCTGTTTAATTCCCCTTGCCAGAAGTTAAAGATCAAAAATGAGGTTGCAGCATATATTCATTAGTTATCTCAATCGCTAATAATCTTACCCCTCTACAAGCACGTCTTCCTCGTGATGACTGACTGACGGCTCCACGGTTAGCACCACCTTATGGACCTCTCTCAGATGACTGAAGTATACCCCAACATATCCAAAGGCCTTTTCGCAGAACTCGCAGGATAGAGAACGACGTGGCCGTACCTCAGAGTGATGAAGCTTCTTGTGGGTGCTCAGGCTGCTTGAGTGAGCGTACGTCTTGCGGCAGACGGGGCAGATGTGCGGCCGATTGTTGGCGTGACTGTTCATGTGGCTCTGAAGGTGATGCTTGAATTTGAAGCAGCGGCTGCAGGTGGGGCAGCGGTGGGGCGGTCGGCTTCCTATGAACACTCTAGGATGGGAGCCTCCTCTGAGGTGGAGGGTTACCGGGGTTGGCTGAGGTGGACAGTCCAATGCTTTTGTTGTGGTAGAGGTGGGGAGCTGATGACCAAGTATGAGCTCCTGTTCTTGGCCATCTGGCGTAATAGCAGGCAGACTAACCAACTGGGGAACTGTCTCCATCACCAACATGGGCTTGGGTCGAATGCTGCGGTATTTTTTTGAAATATCAACTTCCTTTTGTTTGGATCCTGGAACAACTGCCGGCTGTTTCTCCGGGACCCTTCTACGGAAGAAGGATAAAGACCTTTTCTTGCGGGCTTCAAAAGCTAAGATGTCTTCCATTGTTTTTCTCTTCCTTCCTCTCTTCTTGCCAGGTGGCTTCTGGAGTGTTCCTACAACAGGCAATAATGTGGGCTGGGCCTGAGGCTCTAGACTGGAGTTAGGCACCCGGTTGTGACTCAAGGTTTCAGCTGTCTCGTGGGACTTGGATGTAGAATCTAAAGGGCTGGTGAGTCCTTTCAGGCCAGGTAAACTTTTCTTTTCTGGAGATAAATTATTGAGCTTGGCAGCTGGGATGAGGGTGCTCTTCATTTTAGAGTAGGGCAAAATGGGTAATTTCCCCTTAGGTGGGGATGGGATAATCTGGACTGCTTTACTGAAGATAGCTGGAGAAAGGACAGTGATACTGCCCTGGGTCTGGGCTGCAGCCAGCTTAGATTGGCACACTCTCACTGTAGTCTTATTGTCCTCCGGTGATTTGCTTTGGGAGCTTTTGATGGAAGCAGGGGGGTACTGCAGGTTCTGAATGAGACCAGTGGTGGTAGGTCGTTCTGAGCCATCTGGTACTCGCTCCAACTGAGAACCCGGGTAGAGGACAGCATTATCTGGTAGAAGAGCAGTAACAGAGATGTCAGAGGAGGCTGGGTCTATTAGAATTAGCTGCTCTGAAGGCTCTTCTTTGGGCACAAGGGTTTCCTTTGTGTGCTTGGTCTCTTGTAGATTCTTCTTAATAGCTGTTGATGCTCCACAACCCACTGATTTGGTCTGTGCTGAGTCAGAAACTCTGGAGGCTGTTTTCACCCTGGCAGGTAGTGGAGGAGATTTGACCTTATCTGTGGTCCCCTTGCTCCTCATTGGCTGGTATCTGGGAATGGGTAGTTTAAGGTTCTTCTGATGCTGCGGCGACTGAGAAGAAACAGAAGGTGGGAGCGCCACCAGGGAGAATGTGCCATCTTGACCTGCTATTTGCATGAGTGCATAGTTTTGGGTGGGCACAATGATGGACTTGGGGCTTGAGGCAGTGGTAGCCTCAGGCAGAGCAGATGAGGGCTGACAGGACTGGACCGCAGGGGAAGGAGAGGGCACCACAGCCGGGGCCTTGGGGGCAATGCTCCGAAACTGAAGGCTCTTCATCTGATGGTCTGCAGTCACTACCAACTGAAACACAAGCATAAAAAACATGTATATAAGTTCATGCGCTGAGGGCCTTCAGCTTTTCCAGTCTTAAATCCCCCTTAAACCCCGAACAGGCAACCCATCAGCTAGCCTGCATGCTGATGCTCTGACAGGAACAGCCAATAACGAACATCAAGGCCAAGACGTCCTGATCGTATTTACAAATGCAGATATACTTTTACATTAAATACTTACCAGCATGCTGCCAAAATGTGCATTGCTGGTGACTAGAACTTCAACAGTCCTTGGTGCCAAGGCTGAGATAAACGAGGAGTTATCTCATAAAGAGGAACAAACAGTACTCCAAGAACAGACAAAGCCCAGCAGAAACCTTGAGGAGGAGCTCCATTTGCCCCCACCCGGGAAGAGCCTCAGAAAGGAGAGACATCCATGGCATCTGAGGAGGAGCCTCAGAAAGGAGAGACATCTAAGGCAAGAAGAGGGGTCCCTATTTGCCTCCAACTCTCTCAACAACACCAACGACCAGGACAAGGGACCACGACCTTCCCCAGTCCCCCAAACCCCTGACAGGCCATCACCCTCCTCCCCCTCCCTTTCTCCCTCCTCCCCACACCTGAAATTCACTGAGGAGATGATGGAGCGGGTCAATGCTGGGCTCAGATCTACCCCCCGTCCCAATCCCTTTTTGTCCCCCATAAACCCCCCACCAGAGCGGCCAAAGGTTTGCCATCGAGCCCCACCCTCAACAGAGCAATCGAAGTCACATTGCCCAGCCTCGCCCCCCTTAGTTCCTCTTCATGCCCTGTCTCCGCAGTCTGATATGTGATATGTGAAGGGTCCGGGCTGTGAGGATTATGGCAGTGATGACTTTTCCCAGGAGAAGCTGGGACCCTGTTTACTAGAAGGTTTTAAAATTTCTGTACTTTTAGGTGACAGGAGACATGTGGCCTGGTCAAAACACAGAGAGCTGCACTCTAAAAGATCTTTAAACATAGTAAACATACCTTGTGTGCCACAGACTGCTCCCAAACATGAGGGGACAAGTAATACCTCTAAAACACTTAAGTTGGCTTTATTAAACATTAGATCTCTAGCTGGGAAAACATTTTTAATTAATGATTTAATCACTGAGCACAGCCTTGATTTTATGTTTTTAACTGAAACTTGGTTGGACCAAAGTAACAGTGGAGCTGTTCTCATCGAGACGACCCCTCCTAACTACAGTTTTATCAGTGAGGTCAGGGCGAGCAGGAGAGGAGGAGGGGTTGCTGTAAGCAGCTATCTCCTGGAAGTTTTCAGTCTTTTGAATATGTAGCTTTACAGCTGAAGGCCCCATCCAAAGTTGTGTTTCTTAATGTTTACAGGCCTCCCAAATACTGCACAGACTTTTTTAATGACCTCAGTGAACTGCTGTCTGTGATCTGTGTTGATTTCGACTGTGTAATTATTGTTGGGGATTTTAACATCCATGTGGACAACCCTCAGGACAAAGGGACTAAAGACCTGAGTAACACTCTGGGCAACTTTGGGCTGACTCAGCATGTAACAGAGGCCACACATAATAGAGGACACACTCTTGACCTACTGATCTCCAAAGGCCTGAGCATTTCAAAGGTTACTGTGTCTGATGTGGGCCTGTCTGATCATTACTGTGTTTTCTTTGAAAGTAAAATCTCAGCCCACACAAATATATCAACAACAGTGATCACAAAACGGTGTATAACTGAACACAGTAGTGCAATTTTTAACCAGGTCTTCCCATTAACACCTGACCTGCCCAGAGGGTCAGTCAATGAGCTCGTCAATAGCTTCAATGCTAACATGTTAAATGTAATGGACACTATTGCTCCCATTAAGGTGAAGGTTATCTCTGGAAGGAAAAAGTCTCCATGGAGAAACTCCACACTGGTGAAAAATGAAAAAAGAGAGTGTAGGAAAGCTGAGCGCAGATGGAGAAAAACAAACCTCCAGGTTCATTATGACATTTATAAAGAGAAACTTCACAATTATAATTTACAACTGAGGAATGCAAGGAGGTCCTACTTCTCTGACATCATCACTAAAAACAGCCATAATGCTCGGGTCTTATTTTCTACAGTTGACAGGCTAACAAACCCTCCTGTGTCAGTGGCAGCTGAACTTCATTCGACCATGGCCTGCAATGACTTTGCCAAATTCTTCACTGAAAAAATCCAAAAAATTAGACAAGCAATTGGTACATCAACAGCAGATCCAGGATATGTACTGTGTCCACCAAAAAACTGTTTAAACACCATGAAACAGTTTCAACCTATTAACAGCAAAGACCTGGAGGACATCTTAGGTCAACTGAACTCCTCCTCCTGCTGTTTAGATGTCCTGCCAACAAGTTTTTTCAAAAAGGTCTCAAAGACTTTAGAGTCAGACCTGTTACAGATCGTCAACTTTTCTTTAATGTCAGGTGTGTTTCCAGAATCACTAAAAACTGCTGTAATCAAACCTATACTGAAAAAGGACAATCTTGACAAGACACAAATGAACAACTACAGGCCGATCTCAAATCTCCCGTTTTTAAGTAAGATCATTGAAAAAGCAGTTTCTCAACAGCTCAGTTACTTCTTAAAACAGAATAATTGCTACGATGCCTTCCAGTCAGGTTTTAGACAGAACCACAGCACTGAAACCGCTCTGACCAAAGTGTTTAATGACATATGTCTGAATACAGACAGTGGAAAAATGTCAGTCCTAGTTTTACTGGATCTCAGTGCAGCATTTGATACAGTTGACCACAACATATTACTCAAACGACTGGAGAACTGGACAGGTCTTTCAGGAACTGTACTAAACTGGTTCAAAACATACGTAGAAAACAGGAAATACTTTGTATCAATAGGTAACTTCACATCTGAGCAGACAAGTATCACATGTGGAGTTCCCCAAGGTTCCATCTTGGGACCCCTTCTGTTTAACATCTACATGCTCCCACTGGCACAGATTATAAACAACAACAAAATAAACTATCACAGCTTTGCAGATGACACACAAATATATATCACAATGTCACCAGGAGACCGAGGCCCTGTACAGGCTCTTGGTAAATGCATTGAGGAAATCAATGACTGGTTGTGCCACAATTTTCTCCAGCTAAACAAAAACAAAACTGAGGTAATAGTCTTTGGCGCCAAAGAAAAACGATTACAGGTCACCAGAGAACTTCAATCTATACATCTAAAAACCACAAACCAGGCGAGAAATTTGGGTGTAGTGATGGATGCAGACCTAAACTTAGAAAAACACATTAAGACAATAACAAAGTCAGCTTACTATCACCTCAAGAATATATCAAGGATAAAAGATCTGATGTCTCAACAGGACCTGGAAAAACTAGTCCATGCATTCATCTTTAGTAGGCTTGATTACTGTAACAGCATCTTTACAGGTCTACCTAAAAAATCAGTCAGACAACTACAGCTCATTCAGAACTCTGCTGCTCGAGTCCTCACTAAGACCAAAAAAGTGGACCACATCAGTCCAGCTCTGAGGTCCTTACACTGTGTGACAAAGTGGGTGAGAAGACCATTTGTCTACATTCTTAGTTAACATTCTTGTTTTGATTTAACCATATTTCACATGTAATCTGCAATAGGCAAACATCTACTATCCCGGGTTTGTTTATGTTCTGCACTTTTACAGATTATATAATATAACATCTTGGTTTAAATCAATTCATGCAAGTTTGTTAAGTTAACATGTTATTTATTTCAACTGTTAATTTGTATTGTTTGAACTTACCTTTACCTACCTGTCTTCCAGAAGCAAAAGGAGGAAATGTAGTTCTACTTCCTGCTTTATACCTTCTGGGTTCATCTGAGGTCACAGGAAGAGACCAAGGACAGGAGGGGAAGAATTCTTATAATTTAATAAAGTTGATTTTAAAGGGTTTATAAAGAAATAGATTTAATGTTGTGATATGTATTGATTACACCAGACTTTATGTTGCCAGTCAAGAGGAGTAGTAGAGGATGAATATAATCATGTTCATCTCACCTACCTACTGAATGGAATAGTCCAGAGGAGAAAGTGTTTGATTAAGGGGACTATTTAAGCAGACGAACTCAGGTGTTTCAGAAGAAGGGTTCAGGTCAGTGTAGCTGTGTGCAGTTTGACCTTAATTTCCGTTGATTTAAGTTCAGTTATGTTTATTTGAATTGAGTTTATTATAGAGTTGAGTTTCTTATTTGTTTCTTTGTAAATATTCTTGGGCCACAGAATGGTGAATAAATCACTTGCTACACTGGACAGCATCAGTCTCCTGCACTTCTTTGACCGCTTAAGTCGAGTCCTACCACACACTGGCTGCCTGTCCGTCAGAGGATAGACTTTAAAGTTCTGATGCTGACCTATAAAGCTCTGAATGGTTTAGGACCAAAATACATCAATGACCTCCTGACCCAGTATGAACCATCCAGATCCCTCAGGTCATCTGGATCCGGTCTTTTATCAGTTCCCAGAGTCAGAACCAGACACGGAGAAGCTGCATTCAGCTTTTATGCTCCTTATATCTGGAACAAACTCCCAGAAAGCCTCAGATCAGCTGAAACACTCAGTTTATTTAAATCCAGGTTGAAGACTCACCTGTTCTCAGCTGCATTTGAATAAAGCACCAAATCCACACTTTAAGCTTAAATTTCAAAACTTACATTTAACTACTGATTTTATCTACTGTTCTGATTTTATCTGTTTTGATTTTATATACTGTTGTTTGTTTGTTAATTAGTTAGTTAGTTTATTTGCTTGTTTTATTCAATTTTAAATCATGCTTTTTATTTGTTCTTGTTTCTAATGTCTCTGTAAAGCACTTTGAATCACCTTGTTGTTGAATTGTGCTATACAAATAAACTTGCCTTGCCTTACAAGTATCACATTTACAAAGCAAAGACTTCTTTGCTTTGTGTCGAGGTGTTCATCAGTGACTTCAAGTATTGTAAATCTTGCCCCGTGGATGCAGATTTTGTCTATGAACGAGGCAAGATTTTTCCACATGAACAATGAAAGTCAACGCTGCAACACGTAGCACGTGCGCAGGCTTAAACTGGTTTGGTCTACAGACGGCAACAAGATGTGGTCAGAATGGGCGGGAGATATATTTTGGATGCATTTTTTACTCCTGATTCAAGAACAATTTTCAGAAGCCAAAATTTAAGTATTCTCACTGCACTGTTAGTGAGAACTGGTTAGAGTTCATGTCATTGTGGTTGATGGTTCGGACCTTAATATAAATGCAACCCCTCTGCATACGGTCTCCTTTTCTTTCTTTTTTTTTGTGGTGTCGCTACTTTGCAACCCAAGCAAGACAGCAGCAACGTGCAGTGTGTAAAATGCAGGCATATGCACAAGTGTGACAAGCTGTCCTATTACCCATGTCTCTCTAGACCCAAACAGCAGACTCTCTGTCCCCCAGGCTAAGGACAGAGTGCCCCCTTTGATATGGGCTCAGCATGTAGTCAAGGTACATGCTGAGGATCTGTGGTGAAGGGACTCCTTTTACCTCCCCCCTCACTTCCTGTAAGGATCAGTCAATGGAGCGTGAAAGCTGCTCCCTACTCAACCTGGCCAAAGGCAACGAGGATGTCCCTGAAAAAAAAAGACCTGGGTTTATTTTATCATCCCTTGTTCACAAATAACAATTCATGGTAGCCCAGTGGGGATGAGGCTTTGCACTCCGTGTTTCACCTTTCTGACTATGTTGATACAGTGGGGGAAACTATAACCTCAGAGTGAGGTTTTAAGCAAGTCTTTATTATCTCAATCTACCATAGCGTTTCCATCCATCAATCAAAAGCCACAGGTATGGTTTTAAAAACAAAGACAGAATTCCCTTCATTTATATCAATACTCTATCTTTATATCAAAAGCAGGGACAGATTACACTGGAATGCTTCAAAAGGCCTAACTGTAAACAGACTCTGGGATTTCAATTTCACATTATAACCTGAACCTTAATAGCACCGTTTGATACAGGCAATGTTCCAGCTCCACTCTGTAATACCAAACAGCATAAAGTGCAACAATCTGGAGGTGTTACAAAAGGCAAATATTTAAACAAAATCATTTCTCCATACAAAACCCCCTGCCTGCTTTCACGCTCAAAGCCCTGCACACTCAAAAGGAGGAGAGGAAAAGAAAAACGGCAAAGGGCATATTGTTTAACAGCTGGAAGTGTTTCTGTGCACAGATTATTTATACAGTACCCCTACCGCATTACGACTCCATAAAGCTGGAGATATTCCTCCTCTGTGTGGATAGTTGATTCCAATTTGACTGTGACTTTGGCAGAACACAGAGTGGAATAAAACTGTGGGATGTGCGTTCCTCTGGGTGCTTTATGTAGGTATAAAAAGTGAGAGAATGGACTTGAGGCAATACCTGTTGATTAATTCTGCAATGTGTACATTAATTAAGTTTCTATCTGTGGTGTTATTGCGTTGCTGTGTTTTATAAGACCATATTCACTGCAGGAGGAAGAAGTAGGAACAGAAAGAAAGGGGGAAACTTCCTCATGATTTTTGTTCAGGGAATTTATCCTTGGGCAACTTTGTACACAAAGAAAGGAGAAGGCTCAACCTATGTAGGCAGCTGAAGCACAACTGCACAGTCACTAGGCAAACAGAGCAGCGCCAGCGGTGGGAGATCAGGAGGGTTATGAAAACTGTCCTGGTGTAAGATGGCTCCAGTGAGTCGAGCTGAAAGTTGATGACCACCGTTTATGTTCATAAGCTTAAAACAGTATAAATTTACACTCTAAAAATTACCTATCCAAAGCCTGAAAACTGAATACCTACCTAACGATCAGCCACCTGATCGTTAGGTAGGTATATATGAATGTTTTACAGAGCTGCCATTGTCACTTAGCATGCTAACTTCCATTCATTTGTGGGACTCATTTTAGCTCATTTCAGGATTTAATCTCTGACTGTTTCTTTTGTCCAGACTCCCTCTCCACATCTGTCCCTCCCTGAGCCTTGTTCTGCTGGAGGTTTCTTCCTGTTAAAAGGGGAGTTTTTCCTCCCCACTGTCACCAATTGCTTGCTCGTATGGGATGATCTAATTGTTGAAGTTTCCTCTGTATTATTATAGTGTCTTTAACTTACAATATAAAGCATCTGGAGGCCATGATAAAACCATATTAAACTGAACTGAATGTACTGTTATCACAATTAAGACTTGTTCTCATTTTAAGAGGCCCTAAAGACAACACTTTAAAAAACACTTTCGGGCCACATCTGCTAATTCACTTCACTGAATGGGTCAATGACACAACACAGACCCCTTTACTGTTGCACAGAAGGCAATACAGATATATGTCAAAGTGCTACTTTTAAACTTCCAGCTATTTTTGTAACCCTTCTACAGTTTGCTAATTTCCCTCCGTGTGCTCATAATTTGATTCAGGTCTCAGTATGTGCCTCTATCTACATAACCTGCATTTTAAAAACTCCCTTCTTCCACTTCAGGCACATTGGAGAGGGAAGAGACAAAAATGAGAATGAGAAAGAGGAAGGAGTGGGCAAGGGTTTGATTTCTTGTTGATGTAACAGCAGCGGTCAACTTGCCCTGTCATCATTCTCTATTCTCCCCAGAAGGTTATTTTGGTGTTCAAACACAAAAAGACACCAAATGAACAGAAATCAAGAGCAACGGTTGTTTAAAAGCTAGACCTGCAGCCCTTTGCAATGTCCAGTTACAATCAAGCACAAGCTATAATAAAATCCAGCTAGTGTAACTAGAATTTTTAATAGTTCTGTTGTTTTCTGTTTCACAGGTCAAAGCATTTCAAGGCTCAACATCTGATCAAAGAAGACAACAGAATGCAATGTCATTTTCAGTAGACACACAAATGATAGACAAAGCTTTCAGATACCTTTAGTTGTTATTTTACACATGACAGGATGATGCTGGCACCAGCGTACTTAACCAAATATCCCATTAGGCCCAGTGATGAGCAATATCTGGATCCTGCCAGATTTTGTCTGTCCACTCTAGGTCTGATCAGCTATGAGTTTTTGAGATGGCTGCTCTGCTTACAGTTTCTCCAGACTAGTGGAGCTCTGCAACAAATGGAGATGGTGTTTCTTGACCATTTTATTGGTGAAAGCTAGGGCTGCTCAATTAATCGAATTTTAATCACGATTACGATCTGGGCTTTCAACGATCATTAAAAATGACTAAGCCGATTATTAGCTCCTCCCTCGTGCTTTACTCTCGCACTGCTCCGTGTGGCAAATCGAGCGCACCTCTCTGCATTTCGAACACCCGTCACAACAATTAAGAGGACCCGAGGGAAGCTCGGAAAGCTAAGTAGAAGTTATTTGGAGAGGAGAGTGACTGCCGTTGGTTGAAAAGAGAGGTAAAAAAAAACTTCAGTGGTGTGGAAACATTATGGGTTCGCGGAGTCAGACGTGAATCAAGTAGACACAGTGTGTAAACTTTGCAGTGTTGCTCTGTGGTGCAGCTACGACACTGTAGCAAAGTTCACTAAACATAGATGTTTACATTTTTCATTTATTTTTTATATTGCAAACATTTGCACTGTTATCAGTATTTGCACACTATTTTATATTATTTTTTGACAATCTTTAAAGTCATTATTCAATACATTGTTATTGTTAAATAAATATCGTCAAATAATCGAGATCTCAATTTCAGTGAAAATAATCGTGATTATCATTTTTGCCATAATCGAGCAGCCCTAGTGAAAGCCTTTTTCAATCTGGTTACATCACTTTGTTTGGCCATCTGCCTTGGATCTTTGAGGGATGATTAGAAAAATCCTAACAGAAAGCTGGATCTTAATTCAAGGATGGTCCTGCTACGTGCCCACTCTTTGTCTACGTATAGAGAATGGATAAACTCCAACAAAGCACAGGCTACAGAAGTGCACTTATGTGCAGTCCTCCAAAAAAAAGGAAAGAAAAAGGAGGGGTTGGGTGATGATGCCATATGTAAATTGGAAAGATAATATTTTTTAATGTGTTATTTTTTTGGGCCTTTCATTTTTATAGACAGTGGAGAGTGGACAGGAAAGTCGTGGAAGATGCACAGCAGAGGGCTTTGGATCGGTCGCTCCATTTCACCTTTGCGCCATGTTCGCCTGCTAATCGTGTGACCTAAGCTAGCATCAATGTAAACCAGACTCACCTCAGTAAAGCTCAGATTAGTGTGCCGTGACAAAGATTGCTCATTAAATAAAATTCACAGTAATTACAAAGAAGTCTTTGCTTTGTAAATGTGATTTATTGTGTGCAGAAAAATAAGCAAGAAGTGCATTTAATTCATAAAACGTGAAGGGCCTGTGAACACTTTCCAAAATAACTCATCCACACACTGATGGCCGACATGCTCCCGTAAAGAAAAATGTCTTCGAATGCGAACCCCATTCACCTTAACTGTTATGCAGCTTTGACTCGAGGGGGCATAACACAACAAGGCTAAGAGACAAATGTGCAAGCAGGTCACTGATGCTACTCAAACTGCTGCTGGATTCAAAACGCCAACTGCTCCGATCTGACTGGGGTCAGAGGTCACTGCTAGGGTGATGCAGAAATCTGGTTTCTGGAGAGAATGTAAGAAACTAAGGAAGAAAGAAGAAAAACGATAGTGTGTGTGTGAGAAAGAGGGGGGTTGCTCCACAGAGACAGATTATCAGGTAAAGCCAGAGGGGTGAGAGGTGAGGATCTGGTGTTTATGCTGGAAACAGGTCAGGGGTGAGCAGCAGGGCAGAGTGGGGACGGGCCAGGCATCCACCTGGAATGGAATGACATGGTATGAACTGCAGACGCTTTACTCACACACACAAAAACGTCAGCTCATGCTCTCACAGCTGAACGCTGGTCACATGAAGATCTGGTCCAGCCAAGACCGACTGGCCGACCAGCCAAAACAACCCACCTATTGTTAGGCAGTAATGCAATTTAGTGAGAACTGAAAGCGCCACTTTGTTCAGTGTCAAAACATGAAGAGCACCGTGTTTGGGGAGCATCCCCGATGCGTTCTGTGATTCTGCTTTGTCTCGCTTTTAGCCAAACAACTACTGTTTAAACTGCAGAGTGCAGCATTTTGCTTCCTATCTATGAAGACGGTGGCAAGGACCCAAACATAACAACAACCACATCTCGAAAAAAGAAAAAAAAAAAAACATTAAAAAAACCCAATTCTCACATGAAAACGAAGCAGACAATAAGAAAGGGAGAAAGGGGAGGTAATTTCTTTTTTTTCCCCTCACAGTGAGTTTTGAAGAAATCAAATCTGAAGTATTTTGGGGAAAGGAGAGCAGAGGAGTGTGAGGTTTGTTATCTCTTCTTGTAGGTGAGAGCAATGCTCATCTGGGACTCACAGATAGAGTCTGGAGATGGAGGGGGTCTGGAATGAGACTGCGCGTGTGTGTGTGTGTGTGTGTGTGTGTGTGTGTGTGTGTGTGTGTGTGTGTGTGTGAGAGAGAGAGAGAAGACTTAAAAAACAGCAGAGGCCAAGCTCCCCCAGGTTTTAGCCCAGATGAAAGGCCAGGATCTGGATTAGATAAGAGAGCAGATCATGGGGGGTCGGGGCCAGTCGGCTGTGAGAAGCCATGTCCAGCGGCCATCTCTCAGTAGCCCCCTCTCTCTTGCACGCACACACACATTATGTGTGGGATAAGTAAATGTGAGAGAGTTAGTTAAAAAGATAAACCTTTCTTGCCTTTGTTAAGATGCAAAAACATAAAAAAAACCAAAAATGCATCCAAGAGGAAATGACATCATTCCCTCCTGTGTAAAGTTATCTGTGCTCCATTGCTTCTGCCTGCATGCATGCTAACTACTCATTTTTGCGCACCAGCTCGTATATGCATGTGTGTGTGGGTGAAAGCATGAAAGCAGTCATGGGGTAATGAAGTCAGTGTTCTTGCTTTATCTCAGAGTGCTTCTGAATGAGAGAGCCAAAGAAGAGGCGCACACGCTGCCAACATCCAGCTGCTCCTTTTCACCTCTTCACCGGACAACAAACAGCGAAAGCTGTTGTAAGACAGAACATCAGAACACCATATGGTATTCAGCGCACGCACACACACATATGTCATCCACTGTCACCTGAGCAAATCAATGCAAGAGAGAAATCCATTCCAATTAGGATCCGGCTGCTCTGCCCTGCATGTGGATGTAGATTAATCAATAAAGAAATCCCACCACTGATCTGCCATTCACCGTACAGAACACACTGAACTCAGACTATCGGTGTTTTGCTTTCATTCACTTGCAAAATAAGGAAGTGTACGCACTCGTCCTTTTTATATGAATCCAAATAATTTTCTATTCAAAAGGATTCCAAAGTGGTCAGTAAAAAAATGGAGGTCCTGCCCTTTAAAAGCAGGATCCTGTAAACCCCCGACAGCCAGCGACCTGTGACCCGATGTCCACAGCGAGGCCATGCGTCATTCCCCGGGAAGCCATAGCGTCCTCAATCATCCGTGCTTGCAGATGACCCAAATGAGCGTACGAGCACACATAAACAGACGCGGCCACGTTGTGGCTCCCGGCTCTGAGCTGAGTGACGTCGACACGGATGCGAGGTGACAGCAGTGTGTCAAAGTGCACGTAACTGTGTAGAGGTAGGTGTGTGTGTATTCAAGGTCGGAAGTGTTAACGTGGCCCTCCTCCCCCGCCTCGACGCCCTCGGGCATCCAGCGCTGTGTTAGCCGTCCAGACTTTGCTCAGCACTAAAACCTTTACCTGACCTTTCCCTCTGCTGTGACATTTGGGCCCTTCTGAGCAGGTCAAACAGCACTAAACAGTGGTGGAAAAGCAGAGGGGAGCTGGAGGAGAAAAGGAAAGAAGAGAGGGACGAGAGCTGTCAGAGATGACAAGACGTGTTACAGGACAGCCACTTGGGACCATTTTAGTTAAGAAACTGCCATCCAAGACTGTACATCAAATCAAAATCAAATCAAAATGTATTTATATAGCACATATTAAAACAACAGTGTTGACCATAGTGCTTCACAGTACTGCATAACTACATAACTGCACTATTTGCACTGAAATCCACAAAGAAGAACCGTCATTGACAAGATCTCTTAGCTTTGTTTACCTGGTAGTAGGCACAGGTACAGTAGGTTAAACACATAAAAGTATTGATACTCGTAGATGTACAGCAGCAGAAGCTGCCTTCACCAGTAAGGAAGCAAACCAGGATTTGGCAAGCCCCACTGTGGACACCAATCTCCAACAAGTATACAGGGTGGGCCATTTATATGGATACACCGTAATAACATGGGAATGGTTGGTAATATTAAAGTCCTGTTTGCGGCACATTAGTATATGTGAGGGGGCAAACTCCTCAAGATGGGTGGTGACCATGGTGGCCATTTAGAAGTCGGCCATCTTGGATACAACTTTTGTTTTTTTCAATAGGAAGAGGGCCATGTGACACATCAAACTTATTGGTAATGTCACAAGAAAAACAATGGTGTGCTTGGTTTCAATGTAACTTTATTCTTTCATGAGTTATTTACAAGTTTCTCTTTGTTCACAGCCATTGACATGTCGAAGAGGTTAACACGTGAGGAGCAGATTGAAATTGTGTTGATATCTGGTGAACGCAGTAACCGGGTCATTGCAGCAGATTTCAATGCAAGACACCCTACGAGACCACCCATCTCCCATGCTACAGTTAGCAAACTGCTTGCTAAGTTTTGTGAAACTGGTTCAGTGTTGGATTTGCCAAAATGTGGACGCAAGAAAACTGCCACTAATGAAGAAACATCAGTGGCTGTCCTAGCTTCATTCAGCAAGAGCCCACAGCGCCACTCGCATGTCACTGGAGAGTGGCATTAGTTGAACATCCCTTCGGCGGATATTAGCTACTCACAAATGGCACCCTTACAAACTCCAGCTACTGCAGCATCTCAACGAGGATGACCCAGATCATTTGCAGAATGGACAAAACAAAAATTGGAACAGGACTCTCAGTTCACGCAGAAGATTTTGTTCAGTGATGAGGCAAACTTTTATGTGAATGGTGAAGTTAACAAACAAAACCACCGCTATTGGTCTGATGCTAACCCACATTGGATGGATCCCTCCAAGACTGTTGGAACAACAAAAGCGATGGTTTGGTGTGGTATATGGGGTACAACGATAGTGGGTCCATTCTTTATCAATGGAAACCTCAAGGCCACTGGATATTTGAAATTGCTACATGATGATGTGTTTCCCTCTTTATGCACTGAAGCTGGCACGTTCCCTGAGTTTTTCCAGCAAGATGGTGCACCACCACATTATGGGTGCCAGGTCCGAGCATTCCTAGATGAACAGTTTCCTGGAAAGTGGTTTGGTCGTCGTGGGCCAGTTGAATGGCCCCCAAGGTCTCCCAATCTGACCCCCTTAGACTTTTATCTTTGGGGTCATCTGAAGGCAATTGTCTATGGTGTGAAGATACGAGATGTGCAGCACCTGAAACTACGGATACTGGATGCCTGTGCTGGCATTTCTCCTCAGTGTGTGAAGAGTGGGAGAAGAGGGTTGCATTGACAATCCAACACAATGGGCAGCACACTGAACACATTTTATAAGTGGTCAGAAACTTGTAAATAACTCATGAAAGAATAAAGTTATGTTGAAACCAAGCACACCATTGTTTTTCTTGTGACATTACCAATAAGTTTGATGTGTCACATGGCCCTCTTCCTATTGAAAAAAACAAAAGTTGTATCCAAGATGGCCGACTTCTAAATGGCCACCATGGTCACCACCCATCTTGAGGAGTTTGCCCCCTCACATATACTAATGTGCCACAAACAGGACTTTAATATTACCAACCATTCCCATGTTATTATGGTGTATCCATATAAATGGCCCACCCTGTACTAGAAGGTCGCCTAGGTGGCTGCTGTGGCATCAGATCTCTCTTTTGCTTACTCTGAGTCGTCTAGTTTGAAATAGAAATTACATAAACTGTTGTTCTGTGACACCAGAAATTTGACCTGCAACATTCAAGAAAAAAAGATTTGAAAAGTGGTTAAAAAACCCTGAATGCATCCTCAGGTAAGTGCACGAAGCTGAACTATTCTCGCAGTCTTTGTACTAAGGAGACGGCTGGTTAAAGACTGTTTAGTGTCCAGTGGAACATTTGTGTTGCCACATGCACCTCTGTTGGGTAAGTCCAATAAAAGTTCAGGGATGTAGCGTGAAAGCGGCTTTAGTCATGCAACAAAGAGCCAGCTGGAACTGGTGCAACTGAGGCCGCAGTGTTTGAAATTTCAAAATCGCTAAGCTGCACAGTCAAGTAGGTTTACAGTGAATCGGGCACAAGCAAAAACAGACGTCCAGCGAAGTGGGTGTCAAATCCTTTAACCTTCACCTGGTGACCTCGCAACACCACAATCATACCCAGTGCCTGGCAGACTGCAAAGACTTGTTAAAGCATGAAGGCTTTGAACTTTGAGCTTTCTTTTTTTATCTAATTCTTTTTAAAAGGAAAGACTACCCATCTTGTGAGATTATGTACAATCCAGTCCATTTAAGCAGCAATCTGAGCCCTGACATCTCACAGATATTCACTGGCAGCTGGATAACGGTGCACGACACAGAGCATTAAGGGGTAGGGTAACATGACCAAAGAACAAGACACTGAGCGCAAGATTTGTACAACCGCCTGATTGTCAAACACATAGATGTTCAAACAACAAGGCCTGTCCACTTCTATCTATTCTCTGCTGCTCCTTTGTCCATTGTTTATTAATATGCTCCTCCATCCTTGCTGACAGACTGAGCGATGTTCATTACTCACAAGGAGAAAGCTCAAACACTCCCGCAAATGAAGACTGCATAGAGTTTTTGCTCACGCTGGCCCCGATGAAGAAAAGTGATGCCACTGCAGCCTTGACTGGGGTGCTAAGAAAACACCTGCACTCCCAGACCCACCTTAATGATCACTCGACGCAATGGGAGAACTTTAATGGGGCCCTGGAAGGGAGGAAGGAAGGAAGCTGCCAGCTTGCTAATTTTAGGCACTCTGCATCTCAGATGAAACACTGGAAATGGCAGAGAGGAGGCGTGGAGAGGCGGGAAAGATTTCTGTCTCTCACTTTTGACTTTCTGCATCACGTCTCTCTAACCATCATTACGCCATGCATCCGGTATGAGAGAGTCTCAGAGCTCTTTGATTCTCTGAATCATTTCTCCCTCTCTTCCTGTTTCCTAGCCCTCTCTTTCCCTCCCTCACTTCCCAGCTTTCTCTGCCTCATCCTTCCTTTTTCCAACTCTCCCTTTCATTCGCGCCTCCCTCCCCTTCTGCCAGTACCTGAGTAAATAAACAGTGTTGTGTGGGATGCTAATTAGAGCAGGTTCAGGGACGCGAAGAGCCCAGAGATGGATAAACAGCAAGGTGGGGAGGAGAAGAGATGAGATGGAGGGGGTGGAGGTGGAGGTAACCCACCCCAAGGGCAACACAACACACGAACACGTCAGATTAGCGGTGAAGGACAGACAAGAATGGTTTTGGCTTTCAACCCAACTGAAGCACTGAAGCAAAGGGAGCGTAGCAAAGCAGAGGACTTTAAGGGGCTTGCAGGGGAGTAAAGGGCACTGCCAGAGAAGGGTTCACATACTGGAGCTTTGGCCATGTTGAGATGAAGAAAAAATGTTGTGTGAACCTTCTTAATGACGCCTGCTCCTTGAGACCCAGTGTGAGATCAAAAGAAATGCAGATGAATCCAACAGTTAAAACAAAAACAGGTCAATGTGAGGCAGCTTTTCCATATTTAACGTTGAATTATCTTTCTGGTGGGGGGAGGGGGGGGGGGGGGTAAGCTGCAGGATGTGTAGGTAAGAAGGTAATGTTACAAAGGAGAGGTAAACGCAAACAAGTACACTCACACAAGTGATGAATGTACCTCATTGCATCACTTAAAACATTGCATCCCAACCTTTGGGATTCAACAAACACGTCACATGGGCTCAGGAACGCTGTTACTAACAACAACTGTGACTTTCAAATGTGCTCATTATAAACTGGATCCAGCCTTTTAGTTACTGCTACATATAACAGGTAATCTTTGTCTGTAGGGACCATTCGCGGCACACCTTTGCATCATTTGCAGCCAGAAGTTGTAACAATTCATCCATTCACCTTGTTAGCCAGGTCCACTATTTGATGCTTAGCTGGCAAATGTAACCATTTATACTTTTAGCTAGCCAAACACACTTTATGCTAATAATTCCAGTTTATCCTCTTTGTTCGGCTGATAATTCGTTTTTTTATCCACATTAAAGCTAACAAATTGACCTGCATCCTTTAAAATTTAAACTTCTATTATATTATTTTACGTACAGTAACTACTAGCATATAACAGAAACCAAATGGAACCATTTATAAAAGGGACCTGATCTTAAATAAATCTCTAAGTGACCTTTAAAACACAGTATGTGCATTGCTGACTTGTGACTATTGTTTTGTATGAAACCGTCTAATCCAAGGTGAGACAGATCAATGGGTGAATCTTGAATGGGAGTTCTGGTCAGTAGCTTTACTCCCACTGAAAGTTCCTTCTTACAGAAAGGTTCATGATTTTGCTAACAGCAATTGTGCCCAAGATTTTATGTCCAACAGACTGAGAAGCCAAAGCAGCCTTTGCAGTCCATTTCTACACAGGCAAGGGGAAAAAACCGAGGTAACTTTACTCCATAGGAAGTTTGATGTCGGAATTCTAATCAGCCTAATGCTTGTTATGTTGGCACATAACTGCATACAGCAACCCACACAGTCATTTTTCAGATTGCTCCGCTGCATGTGATAATTGTTTGTGTGCTATCAGCGCTTGTGCCAGACACTGGGCTTTGTGTTTGCTGTGGGTGCTTTTGTTATGAAATGACAGCGTGTTTGCTTAATCAATCACAATCATCGGCAGCAGCACCCTCCCCTGCAAGAACATTATGGATCATGTTCTGTAGAGACACTATTCCAGAATTTCTGATAGCATGGAATAAAAAAACTGGGATATAAAAATGTTTTTATACTTTCTTATGGACATTTCATGAACTTGTCGAGGTTTTGCATTTTTTTAAAGCCTCTGAGATAAACCATTTCCTCCTCTGTACTCAGGCTGTGTGGATAATGTGTGTGTGCGTGTAGAAAGCGTGAATGTATGGGCGTACAGTTAATGTAAAATTGAAACCTGAAATGATTTCAAAATACTCAGAATGAGGCGTTTTTAAAAATTCAAAAGGAAAATCATTATTTTATCAACACTACTCGAAACTCAAAGCAGGCAGAGATCCACGAGGAGAAAAGAAGATCTTTCTGTCTGCAAAAAGCTACTGCGCTCGAACATCAGCTCAGATTTCATTCTGCGGCCTATGATTGCGTGTTTTAAAGCTTAGCATTCAGATTCAAAGTGACAGACTTTGTGACAAAAGACTTACTGGATAAGGTTCATATTTCCTAAGTTTGTTAAACTGTTTGATTTCTTTATTACACACACTCTTTAAGTGTTAAATGCACCAGAAATTAGTTTCCTGAGAAACAGTAATTTTGCAATGTTTAAGTACACTATAACTCTGTTTCTAAAAAAAAAAAATAACAAACTGTAGAACAAAGTGATTTGTAATCATTTGCACTCTAATGATTATTCCTGCAGTAGCCTAAGCTGCTCCAGCAGAGTGGCTCAGTGGCTGACAAACATCTCCCACTGGTGACTGTGTTTAACTGTGAGCTTTACTAAACCTCAGCAGGAATGGTCAAATCGCCTTTATCTCCATGTATGATGTCTTCAGAAATTGTCTGTCTATCTCAGTCTTTGTTCACAGTCCATAAATCGAGCATCTGCTAAGGAGTCTCTGTTGGATTATAAAACCCAACTAAGACAAATGCTGTCTGGCAGGATCAAAGGCGAACTCGGACTGTAATAATCACTGATGCTGCTGTTAAATTAACCAGACGCTGCTCACTCCAGTGGGAGGGATTCCTCTCTTCTGGCAGGCGGTGGACCAGGTAAAAGAAAAGACAGGAAGTCTGTGGAAAAACGTCGAAACAGCTTGGAATCTCTACCCTACCAAGAAGCAGCGTTAACTGATTATGTAATACGCAATCTTTAATGTTGCTCTGAGATGTTGCATGATTAAAAGACATCCCCAGATTAGGGACACAAAACTAATGACAGGGGAAGGAAACCTTGGCGTTACACGGACTTGCATAAGCTTTTAATCTCACGTTAAGTCCACCTCAAACACTGATGAAGAGATGAGAAAGAGGAAGGTAGGGAGGACTGCCACGTATCTAAGAGGCCGAGGAAGAGAGGGGAAATGTGGGATATGTGATGGCTGGATGGACGAGCTATTTTTATAATGAGGTCAGTGTGAGCTGGGGGATTTCATTCCCCTGGGATGGACACACACACACACACACACACACACACACACACACACACACACACACAAGAACTGTGGTGCTGTGATGCTTCTGCTGAGTGAGACCGTCTCTGTCCACAGGAAGATGAGGAGGAGGAAACCCAGAGCTACCCAGGTCTTTCAGGGATTTTTGCCATACCCTGATTAATCCATCTCTGCTACTAGAATGAGAGCCGATCTTTAATTATGGAACACGACTGACATTTTCTGATATCTCTAAAATGTTTTAAAATCCTAACATAATGACAGTAAACCCTGCTCTCTACAGCCATCACATAATTTCATTCTCTAGTCCAATTTTTAATTCAAACTTTCCTTAACTTCTTAGTGTTTTTAAGTCATCGGCTGAAAGCAGCAGGTACAATGTTTTGCTGTGTGCTGGTGTAGCACTTCAATGTCTCTGCATGGGGTCAATAAAGTTTATCTTAAAACAACTGACGTAGACCTGAGGTGTTTACCGATTGGATGATCTTTCCTTCCTTTTCAGCTGCTCACTTTCTGGTTGGTGCCCAGGTTGTGGTCCCCTCCCCCCCAGTCTCCGCACTCCTCCTGTGAAGACACATCAACCCTTTCACTCATTTTTATAGACAAAGTCAAAGCAATCACAAAATTTTGGTAAATGGTGACACAGATGTGGTGGATTATGGAGTCCCAAAGGGATCAAAATTATAATGTGGGATAAAAAATAAATAACAGGAAATAAAGAATAAAGTTTAAAGAATTATTTAAAAAAATAAAATAAAATGAGAAAAATAAGCCAATCAACAATTAATAATAATAATTACCCCACCTAATAACACAGTAGTTCAGAATATGCTAACGGTCAAGCTAACTAGCAAGGTCAAAACTGTATTATTACTCTGCATCAAAAATAAAGAACCCATCTTAGCAGACAGCTAATTCAGTTTTGCTGTAGTACTAGTATGTGAGGAGCAAAAAGCTGACTTTTTTTTGTTATAGTAGCCAAATTTAACTAGCTAGCTAGTTAGCTAGAGAGACTCAATAGCCTCAATAACTCTAAATATGCTATCTAACTGGCACGCTAACTAGCAGGGTTGAAACTGTTTTAGCTTTAAGATATTTTAATTAGCATTAAAACAAACACAACAATCACCCTTCTTGTTTCTAATCTGTGATTATGGTGTAAAAAATAAAGTTATTATATCTAGAGACAATAAAAATAATTAGTGAGAATACCTTGAGTAAAATTAATCTATAAATTGCAATTATTTTAATTACTTTAACTTATTTTAACTACTAAAAAAAAAATACATGAAATATTTAAAATCCCATTGATTTAATTTAATGTTGAAAAAGCATAAATGTATTCCATTAATTATCTGGAGAAATATTGTGGTAGCTGATCAGAAATTTAAAGAGCAAACTGGTGTGATAACAGACTGCACAGGAGTGACAAGGTTTACACCCTAGCATGGCTCTGCATGGCCTGTTTCAGAAGTTTGCGCGCACACACACTATATCAACAAATTCTCTCTTGCAACCCCTCGCTCGCTCTAAACGCCTGTCGCTTTGACCCTCCATTAAGCTGAGCGAGTGCTCGTTTAGCCAACAGTGTCTCAGCAGTTGGGGACGCAGGCTGCCCACTCAGTCAGATCCAGCCGTATTAAATAAATAAGGGGCGCTCTTCTGTGTAAATTATTCATTTAACACGCCTTATCCTCCTCCAACAACCTTGTTAGAGCAACTCAGGAGTCGGAGGGGGGGAATGGGGCAGGGGTGGGGCAAAAGGAGGAGGAGGAGGGGAGCAGACACCGCGGCTCATGTGCGACTCAGCAGAACCTGTGGTGCATCTCTAAGCTCTCTGGGCGTTCAGTTGTAGGGGGGCTAATTCGCTCTGACACCTCCTTTGTTTCAGGCGGAAAAGTGCTGCATACACACAGCTCCGTGTTCGCTCGCACTCTCTACACACTGACATGCACAAACTTGGAGAGAAAGAGCACAAGAATGGAATTTTTAGTGCATATTCATATAATAATCATTCTAGTTGTCTGGATAAATTATTGAGAAATAGGAGGCCAGGACACGCGATGCTGGAACGTGAGGGCTGCATTTGTTTTCTTGCTGCCTCAACTCGAATCAGACAACACAGCGAGTCATCCGCTCTAAACAAGCTGATTCTAATGAGCCGGGATGCTAACCTTGAGGACAAATACGCGACAGTACAGAACACCTCATATCTCAAGAGTGCACTCACGGCACGTCTGAGAAAACGTTTATGCAAGCTTGAGTAAAGCACACAATAAGCATCTTTAGCATTTTCTTCATATATATTTTAGAATATAAATATCACACTGACCCTTTATTTTCAACTCAAAGTCAGCTGCACTCAAAGAACAGTTAATTCCTTCTGATTAGGTGGTCTAAAAGCTTAAGTAATAAGCTTCAAAGCAGAGTGTAATTCTTTCCAGGTATGGGGGAATTAAAAGTAAAGTCTTTCATACTTTGAGTTTTAACGCCATTTAAGTCTAACCTCACACCATGTGTCACAGTTTGTAGAAAAGAAAGTCTGAATTTAAAGGAGACGGGGGTTTTTTTTTAGCACACATTACACTAGACTGGTGAGGTCTGACCATCAGTCTGCAGCTGAATCAGGATCAGCCCGGCGCAGACCGACACACTCACTCTCTCTCTCTCTCTCTGACTCCAGCGTTCAGGCCCAGAGCGGGAGGTTGTTATGTCAGCTCTGACAGTGCTCATTACCAGCCTCTACGCTCTGGATTGGAGTTAACAGGCTTTGGCGCAGGCGTAGGCCAGTTAGACCCGACTGGTACAATGGAATCAGTGTGTGTATGTGTGCGTGCCTGTGCCGAGAGTTAATCACAAAACATTCTTTCATTTCTAAATCGCACCTCGGGGCCACTGTACATTACAGAGGCACCGATATGCTATGTGCAATGACATCTACTGCTTATTTCCATTCTCACTTGAGAAAAGTGCTCCATACGAGGGCTGGCCGCTCAGCTTCCGCATGCCAAAAAGCTTCTGTTGAAGTGTTGGTGCACTGCTGTGCATCATTTCTGATTTATCGTGGAGAAGTTCTCACTCGAGTGTTTAGATGGCTGAATGAAAACGAGATGCTTTTGCTCTCTTATCAGGGAGACAAGAAGTTAAACAAAGTTGTTTTGAAATCTAAATAGTCTGTGGAGGAGTATTAGGACCACGTTCAGCAGACGACAACTGTAATCTTCACATTTCGACTAATTTTGAAATTAAGATAAAATGAAGCTGCAGTTTAAAAGTAATCTTGTCACAACAAGTCACAGATTACTCATTTACACTCTGCCCGACTCTGCTTGGATCAGCTGGGTGTTGGTCATGATGGACCTACTACACAACCCTCACAGCGCGGTTCCTCCCATCTCTTCTTTACCTTTCTTGTCTGATATAAATGCCAATACCGATGTATCAGAAAACAGGCCGACAAAATCATGCAATAAGCTCTTTGTCTGTCCGTGTATACAGCCTACTGTGGTGACTGTTGTTCAGCAGGTGGGTAGGTTAGTGGGTCGGTCTCTTGCTCGTTCCAGTCCACATGCTTTAGTAGAGCCACTTCAGCAGCGACTGATCTCTGATGGGGGTCACCGCCCCTCGAGGAGTAGCATCGGGAATTGAAGCGTGGATTTCTTGCTCATTAGACAAATGTATAAACCACTACACTATGAAGGTTCTTAGTCTATACAGTCAATCAACCAATCAACCACTTACAAATAGATCTGATCTGAACTTTGGGTATAAACCACACCTGTCCACAGAAAAAACTTCTTCCATTCCAGCCACCATGGGCAAGACCAAAGAGCTGACAAAGGACATGACAGGACTGTAGACCTGCACGAGGCCGGACAGAGGTACGAGCCATCGACAAGAACCTTGGTGAGAAGGTGAAAAATGTTGCCAACTTTTTGATAAATAGAAGAAATTTCAATGTCAAACTCTGTGTTGTGTTGAAGTTCCAGTTCAAATATGCAATAAGTCTGAACAACTTTTCCTTGAAATAAAAATGCAGAAGCTTCTTACTGTGAAATCAACCGCTGTCACCCACGAAACAATATGTTAAGGAGTGGTTTGCTCTACGTGATCAAAGTCTTTTGGAACTTACAAATTTTCTTGCACGCTTAAATTTGCAGGTTGCAGAAGGGGGGGGATTATCCAACCAGTTCTATACATGCCACCAACGTGCGCCACCTAGAGGAAAGAAAAGCAGCACAAGTCAAGATTTAAACATTTCTCATTTATGTCCACAGACATTACAGCTTAGAAGCTTAATACGTAAAAGCAAAGAGATTTACATGATAGTTGTTTTGGTGTTAGCAGTTATCTGTTGCTGTCATATGGATCATTACACCGGCTCTGGTCTATCCTGCTGCTTTCAGGTGTCTCTGCAGGTCTTGCCCTCCTTCTCTGCCCGTCCCCTCTCAGCCCCGTAACCAGCAAGTGATGCCGGTGATTACACTTGATTAAGGCCTTCTACTTCAAACAGACCTGATGTTTATACAGCCCCTGATATGGCGGATAGGATAAAGAGCAAGTTGAGTTCTGTGTTTGTGTCGGTGTGCATGTGTATTTGTGTTTGCCTAGATGGGAGGATGAACACCATTACACCTAGGCTTTGTGTACATACGATTGTAATGACAGCCTGTATAAAACATGCGATGTTGTGTTGTTTATCATTAGGGGTGACTGTAGTTCATCGATGCAGTGTTTCTTCCCAGCCTAATTTTAAAAAGTTGTGGAAAACCTACTACCTTAACTTTGATTTAAAAGTCCAATTTTTAGACACGAGTGTGCCCCAACTCAACTACACCTAAATGCACCTACCTATGAGGCGGTGCCTCCTCATATGAGCTCCTCTGTATGTCTAAACCTGGGCATTGCCAAGCCCGTCATATTGCTTTCCATATTTTTCTAATCTCTAGGCAGAAAGAGGAGGACAAAAGTGTGAGGTGTCCCGCAGCTGCAGCACTGCAGCCTGAATTAGCCCCGACCACATGAAAAGCTTTCGTCTCTATTCCAGGCCAGGGCGGGAAAATTACAGCCCTACTCGCTTTACTCTAGCATTAAACCTCAATTAGTGCACAAGTACGCCGATGATGTCATCACCCAGGGACCCAAGAGCCCTGGAAAGAAGGGGCGCTGAACAGTGAGATACGCTCACAAACCACGTTGCTTCGAACTTTCGGGCCCGTCTTCTCAGCCGCTGAGAAACTCAGTTTGGCGAGGAATAAGGTGACGCTCGTGCGATACGGCCTGGAAAAACAAACGTGCAAAAGAGGCTTGTGGCCTGGTTTGGCTAAATTTACCAGGAATTTTAATTCTGATATGTAACTCGAGGTTTCCCAAGAGGAGAGAGAGGTCAGCGAGGTAGGACAAGAAAAACTCTGGTTTGACCCTCGGTGACCTGGCAGGAGACAGAGGAGGAGGTGGATGAGGAGGAGGGTGACGAGGCCTGGCTTCTATCCAAAAAACACACTGAGAGGTCACGCTGCCCTTCTCTCAGCAAACCACTTACATTACACAACAAACTTACATAATCATATGGAGGACTACAAAAAGCCAGCTGTAACAGCACCATATCACAATGATGCTACACTTCATTATTGCTGTCACATATCTGAGCATTATTTCTGTTAATATAACTGACACTGGCCTTCATTACAGGTTTTGGAATGAGCTTTTTGGATACAGTTTTTTACTTTTAACTGGGAATCAGAGAACGTTTCCTTAAAGGACTGAAAAAGCCGTATCTGGAATTGATCAAATCGAAATCTTAATCAGAACCTATCCTGTGACAAGTGGTATAGTAACCTAACCTGACGTTTCTGCTTCTTGCTCCACCACCATTAACTGAATCGAATAAAATTTGAGAAAAACAATAAGAAATTCTAAAAGTAAGACCCAAGCTCTAATAAAGTAATTCCCTTTTATCAAAAACCCCAGACACAGCGCTCCCTGGATGTTTATTGTAATCTAAGGTAGTCCCCATGCTGTGGGGTCAATGTTCCTTCATGTCCTACAAAGAGGGGAGCGACTTCAGTGCAGCTCAGCATGGGATCACTCGCGGGCATCGCCTTGTACCCTTCTCTTTGTAACACCCTGTGAATAATGCATCGCAGCTCCCAGCAACTTCTCACAGGTTGTTTGAGCGAGCTGCTCGAGGACTACGGGTCCTCTTAGGTGTACCTCCACCTGAAGAGATGGATCACTCTCACATCTTCAAAGAGAAGTCAGTCAAACCATAGATTGTTAGTACCACCCCGTGGGTTTACAAAATGTTACTCGGTCTCTCACAGGTGCAGAGAAAGAGGATGGGGCCAGCATTTCTCAGAAAGTAGAACAAAAATTTTTTTCCCCTCTCCCATAGAGCCAAGCTCTGACAAAAACTTTGAGCAGCGGTGGGGGTGATGACGGGGGTGGTTGAGATCAAAAGCCTGCAAGTTCCTGGCGAGCGGACCCAATCAGCCGAGAGGGCCAAGGAGAGGAGGAGAGACAAGTGCTTCCCTTTTAAATTGATCCCACTGAGACCCTCAAGGTTCCCCTCGCAGGACTCGCAGAAAAGCGATAAAAATCTGGCCCTGTGGATCTGATGAGAGACTGGGAGGGGAGAAGGCTGAGAAGAAAGACTGTTTCGGGGGGGAAAGAGCGGCACAGAAAGAACAGAGAGGCACAGCGAGAGGAGATCAAGGAGAGACGAGAAGGGTGGGCTCATCCTCTGAAGGTGCATCCAGGCGGCGCCGTCGTGTGCCAGCGAAGAACCAGAGTAGTGAGGACCGGCACTATCAGCTATCTAAACCCATGTTACACGTCTGATCATGTGCTCAACCAATCAACCGTGGGTGTATCTTTATTATGCTCGGGTCCTGGCAGCCTGAAATATTGGCTCCTTCCGAGCTGGCCTGAGATCAGACTCTGGATGAGGCCGGTGTCGTTATCCGCAGCATGCTGGGGCCTCAAAGGAACACGCGCTATCAGAGCAACCCAGAGACCCCACAGCGTGCCAGACTCACCACAGACCTGCCCGAGTCGCCAACACAAACACCCAAATGTGCTCAATAAGGTGCTGTGAATTTGCATTTCCTTTCCAGGTCCACTGCATGTAGTTCATAGTAGAATAGAAAAGTTATTATCAGCAGGGGGTCCCAGTTATCAAAAGCGGCAAATGGGTGCGTCTTGTCAAATGTGACAGAAAAAATAAAGAAAATAATCATCTGCAAATCTCATTTATCACAAATTAGACTATGTAGATTCTGAAACGTCCACAGGAAGCTCTTGGTCTTCATTAGATGATGAAATAAAGCATACCTGGTTACAACTGAATAACTGAAATACATAGTTAGGTTTATAGTTTAAATTCAGATCCTAGACTGTGCTCACAGGTTTTTCCCCTGCTTGTGCCTTAAAACAAACACAAAATGAGAATAAATAACAGAAACAGTCACCCAAAGAGCCAGTTTATAGCGCCAACATGTTATGGAAGTCCTGTGACGGGTATGTTTCCTGCAGGGTCATCCTGGTAAAAACTGGGGATGTCTGAAAAAGATTTAAATTGCAGTGACAGAGCCATGAGTTTAAAGGCTGTAAACTTCTATCCAATAATATACGAGAAGAATTTACTCTATCATAATTAGCTTCTTTTTTTGTGGGCAGTTAATGCTATATGTAGACTCACTGCATACCAAGTATTTCATTTCATAAACCTTTTCAATTAAATATAAACTTTATGTATTTGATTGGCAGGCACAGTAGGATCTGGATGGCACTGTGTGCACTATACTGCTCTTTGCTACTCCACCAACAGCTGCATACGAGTGTGAACCCTCGGGCTCAAAGTGTGCTTGAAAACAACTAGTTTATATGACGTGCCTCTGACCGTCAGACAGAAACATTTTGCACCTTTTTTTCTCAAATGGTGGCACTCGAAGGCGGGGTGGCATTGCGGATGTCGTGGAGAGGCGATAAGGGATAATTGTGTAACTGTGGGGATAATGACACACGTTTTCACACGGCTTCGCACGGAAGCCACTTGTGGTGATGCCCGTGGTTGTAAACATGAAAACTGAACAGCCACGTGCAGTGCTGCGAGCTGAGAGTGCTGCAGAAAGCTGCAGAAATGTTCGGACACCACGTAGCAAGAGGTGTGGAGGAAGGAAGGTTCAGATGCCGTCCGACCTGCCGACAGCCTTCTGTTTTTTGAAGAGCACACCGGCTCCTTTATTTCCATCTCTGTGACTCACTGCATCAAGCACACAAAAAGACAGGAGCTCTTGGAAAGAGACTTAGGAGGCAGTGGGATGCTGCCTGGAGGATGATGGCATGCTCTCTGCACCACTTTCAACTTTGGACATTCAGAACAGCTATAAACACTTTTGCTTTTAGACACGGTCAGACACACTGTATGAAGCGTGAAGTATTTAATTTTAGGCATTCTGAGCCTGTTAGCGGGAGCAGGAGGCGGCAGGTGAGAGGTGAAGTCAAAAGGAAGCAGGCGGAGGAAACGTGAGCAGAGAAAAAGAAACATTCCTTGACTCGGCCAGAAAGAGGCCTGGTGGGCTAACTCTGAGCAGTTTACCCCAGCGTCATGATGTGAGTGACTAGATAACAGAGCTCCATCTGATAATCACATACTCTGCTATTACACTTCTTAGCTGTGTGACTGTAGCAGGCCAGAATAAGACAACCAAACTGTGATGGATAGCCCACGCTGAGCAAGAATAACTTACAGCCTCATAAATAAGCAGATCTCTACTAATAGGATTACAGTAGCCCTGAGGCTGACACCCCCCCTCTACCAGCCACGCTCCTCCTCTCCTTATGACAAGCACCCTGAAATCACGTCAGCGTTCGACATCAATATTTTGACATTTCATTCAGCTGACTCTCCAGACGGAGCCATTTATTTAATTAGCTGAATCAAAATTGGCAGGAGCGGCAAATTCAAAGTTAACGTGACTGGGGCTCAGTTGCCACAGGTAACCTTTTTGGAAGGACTTACTGTGGCAAATTGATTGCTGAGAGCGCAGACTCATCATGAGTGCTAATTTTCAGAAGCGGCGCACGGCGGAGCAGGGAAATAAGAGGCTCTATTTATAACAGAAGGAAACAGCAGAGGGGGATTAGCCTGTCATTAGAATAAAAGAACCCAGAAGAAGAATCAATTTCAAGGTTTAAAAAGCTGACAAACTCAGTTCACTCGCTCGCTCGCTCTCCATCCTTCGCTGCTCCTTTCACCTCGGACAGACCAGCCTACAGTCGGCCACATATGAGCTTTCATTGAGGCGCCAAGCTCGGATTTCTCCCTCTTCTGCCTAAATGGAAAACTAAAACAGTTGTGTTGTTTTATTCTAACAACGCCGTTGCTCCAGTCACCTGAAAAGTATCACACTGCTGCTTTTTGATTTAAGGAAATATTCCATCATTTTACTTTCTGTGGGTTTGACTTTGTGGGGAACAAATAGCATTGAAAGCTTGGTTAATCCACACTCAGTATTTTGTTTTTCAAAAATATCATCCAGCCAGATAATCCTAGCAGAGCTGTCACTATCACTACATTAAATCTCTTTGGCATGAGCCGCTTTGTTTACAGATTTCACGCTGCTCATTTCAGTGTTCGCCTCCTACAGAGGGAAGTGAGTGTGTTTGATTTAGAGGCAGATGAAATACTAAAGATGGCATAACCGAACGTGTGCGGTTCACCTCTTATTGCAGATGAAAATAAGGAGGAGGACAATGACGACTCCCGTGCCAAAATCTTTCATCGAAGGTGATGATAGTCCTGCGCTGCCAGGAAGCTGTGACAGCATCCAGGAGACAACATAATAAAACTAAACTGCACGGCAACAACAAAGAAAGTCTCACTTTTAGCAAGTCATGCTCACTAATTTTACTCTTGGTCTTTAAAAGAGCAGCTTTGCACAACAGTTCAAACTAATTAATATTTATCTCATGCCGGGCCTTAGTTCATCCACTGTATGAAACCAGCTGTTTTAGGTCTTGTCCCTGTGTGTCTAGGACACAATTTTAGGTTTAGCATTCTTATACAGGGCTTTCTATATGTGAGGGCACATGTAAGAATCACGTTTCTAGGCTTTTAGTCCATTTTCAACCAACAAATCATTGAGTTGACCTTCAAGGCCTTGGTGGATTGTAAGCCTGACTTTACCGGATTGTTAACATGACCCCACTCTACACCCCTACAAAATTTGATCACAGTATATCTGAAACTTTTCCAGCTACTTGTTTGCGAATAGAATGTCAGCAAAAACCACCAAAAAAACCTCCTTGGCAGAGATAAGAATAGAGAAGCTGTCTGAAACTCTGAATTCACCACTGTAACAGTGTATTTCAGAAAATAAAGAAGGCCATCTTAGATAAGACACTGAGGCACTATAAGCGTCATATGATTTGCATCGTTGTAGCTGTAAAACTGTGAGGATGACCACCATCACTGTGAAACATACACTCTAAAATCCCAGAGTTGCTCAGCGAGGTCACAGCATCCAACTCCTGTGCTGCCAGTGACTTTGTCACCTCTCCTTTCCATCAACAGCTCACTGAATTATGTGACATTTTCATTACTGGCACGCTACCTGGTCTACCTCCAGGTGTGCATAATGGAGACAGCCTTGGAAAACCACCATCTCCCAGCATGCCGTTGGGAATTGGACCAGGAAGGAAGCTTAGAGCCGATTACCAGGCCGAGAGGCAACCCAAACTGTGTCATCTTCCCACTCCCTCAGCACAGAGCCCTCACCCCCCTGACCCAGGCCATCATGTGCCCGGGTGAAACACGGGGCACGTCTCTGGGACAGGAACCGCACAGGAAGCAGCGCAACTCGACAAGGACGGAAACTCGCGAATCGGGGGAGAGGGCTGGTGGTGAGAACAAATCGCAGAAAAGTAAACTTTTCCACCAACGCCACATCGCAGCAGAGGAGAGGCAAGCGGGGCGGGGGCACCGGCGCATTCCTCATTTGGGGAAGCAGCTAAGCTGGCTGTAGGAGGCGGCAGCGGAGGGATTTAGCGGGCCTCAATAGCGAGGATGAAATGAAGACGGGCTCGCAGTGTCGCTTTCAGAGGATGCTGCCAAGAGTCGTCACATTACTGATACAGAGGCAGGAAAACAGATTCAATTAATACACTGCAGCAGACAGTAATGCTGGACTCTTCAATCCAATCCGCTTAGAGAACATCTTAATAGCGCATGAGAAGGAAGAATATTGTGCTAATCTGTCTTGTCTGCGGAGCGCTCCGACATCCCCCATTGATGTTGACATCCCTTTAACATGAGGTTAGTGGGTGTTTGGCCTCCCCTCCAGTCATTTGTGAGCTGCAGAGCCTGGAAATGATTAGGCCTGGGAGGGCAATTAGCCGGAGCATCGCCGAGCTAAATATAGTCCAGCTTGGACTGTTGCTCCTGGGTCACATCTACACTGCAGCCTCTACCCAGGCATGTTAGCGCAATCTGGATCCCGTTTTGTTTTATGACTGATGCGAAGGCCGCGCTGACTCAGGCCAGATAACATAACTCAGCCGTCGATCAGGTGTCTCCAGGGGAAAGGGAGTGGGAAGGAATCGCGTAAGGAAGAATAAAGAGATGAAGTTTAAAAGAGAAGCACATGTTAACCGTGATGTTCAGAAAATACCAGTCGACTCTATGAGCTGTACAATCGAAACCTTTTGGACTTCTTTCGTAACAAGCTGCCTCAAATGAAGCATGGTTGGGAAAACATGCTTTCCCACAGCCTTACAGCAGCTAAATGGTATGCAGGGAAAGAATTCTTTCCCATCGCACAGCTCCCTGCCCCGCCAGTCCCCTCTAGTATCTCCAACCCCAAGTAAAGAAAAAAAAAAAAGAAGAAAAAAAGGGGGAGATTTTATCCTTAAAAACAGGAGGTTCGCCCACTCGTACACCTGGGACGGCTCTTGGATGGAGGAGGCAAGCTAGAGGGTTATAAGAGCCTGGGAATGTTTAACATCAAGAAAGCAATCAGAACGTAGCCGGAGCTCTGGGAATTAAGACAGGAAACATGGAGAGTAACCCCTTCCAGACCGAGAGGAAGGAGAAGAGGAAGTGATTTAGGTTTGGTGGCAAATTCATACTGTTACCTGAAAGTGTAAACTTCATTTCCGCAGATCTAAATGAAGCCATTTCACAGAAGGACTTTTTAAGGACCTGAAAAGTTTCACTTGTGCCTTCTTAGCCAGATCTCTGCTGCCTACATCAGTGATCACAAGGCTGATGAGGGGCTCAAACATAATACAAGAAAAGCACTGGAAAAATGAAAAAAAAAGCTCAACATAGGCTCTGCTTCAACTTCCCCATCACTGGTTTGACCTGGTGTATCTTTCAGCACAGTATACTTGTGTAGACCGAGGTGAAACATAAGTGGAAATGTTCTGGCACTACACTGAGCTCAGCACAAATTGTACAAGACAGCTCAGGAAACAGAGGTTTGCTTTGTGCCCTGAGCAGAGAGCATTTATCATCCAATAAAACCTGCAGTAAGAGACCTATTCCTGCACTGTCCTCTGACCCACAAGTGGCATCAAACAAGACCAAGTGCCCATAGGAACTCAGGAAATACATGATAGCGAGAATTTTTTGGTTAAATTTAACTTATAATTGGGAAAATAAGTTGAAAATCAACACGTAAATTTTTTTAAACTTGGTCAAAATCCTCCCAGCTGTATAGAGTATTTTCTTGGGTCTCCGTATCAACTTTGAAATTCTAGTATCGTGACAACCCTATAAACTATATCAGTGGCCTCACCCCCAGACTCTGTTTTCATTATGGAAAGCATGACAGTGGGATTGAGGAGATCCTTAAAGTGTTCCTTCCATCACTTGACCGTAGCATCAGTTGAGGTCAACAGCATTCCCACTGTATCGTGTATAAGTAGAGCACTGCTTCCTCCTCTGACAATTTGCAAGAATCATTTTGAGGCTGACAAAAGTGTTGATCCGTGGTCTTAAACTAATCCCAGGGGAGTGGGCCTTCCGGTATCTGACCTGGTACCTCTCCCAGCATCTGTCAGCTACCTCTAGGGTCCCACAGGCTAACCAAGTCCAATAAGACCCCTCCGTCAGCCTGACAGATCCTTTCTGGTGTTCATCACCTGGATCTGGGTTTACAGGCACTAACGATTTTGGACTCCCTCAGATTGCAATCGAAGCTCTACTGGGAATTAAAGATCTCATGGACGGGCACCTCAAGCAGACATACCCATGCTATAGCTCCACCCACTTGTTCTTTTAAACCTTTTGTAAGCTGCAAACAATCACTAGAAATCTAGCTGCTAGTGGCTGGTAGCAATAGGTCTCTAACTTTTTCTGACATGCCCCACTTTCCAATTTTTATGAATTATTAATACTAAAAAACCATCCAATCTGAATTTTTGTTGACCCACAGTTGAGACTTACAGGCTTAAAGTGAGGATGAGGAGAGCTAAATGCCTTTATGAGCAGAAATTTGTTTTTCAAGCAATCACTGTCTTGTTTGATTTTCACAGTTAACAAGCTGCGATTTCAAATAATGGTCAGACTAGAAATCTGCCCCAAGCAGCAACATTATTGATTACTTTTAAAGATGAATCAGTCATTTGTTGTGTCCATAAAATGTCAGAACATAGTGAAAAATGGCTGTACTCTCATTAAAGCCTCTCATTAATAATGCCATCACCAGTAATTATTGGGTATTATTATTAAATTAGCCATTTTTTTCAGTTGCTTGCCCAATTATTCTACATCCAACTGCTTATACACCTACAGTACATTCACAGTATTCAGTAGATCTCAAGATATTTTTCTTGGAATCACAGACTTGCTGATGGTGCAAGAAAAAAGTAAAGACATTCACAAAGTAATAAAGATTTAACATTTTGAAACATAACACATATATGCAATTCTGTCCCAGTTCAAGTAGGAAAACCTCAGGACTGGGAAACAAATAGTTTGAAGGAGAAAAACTGTACATAGCAGTGTACCAAGCAGTAACTTCCAGAACAGGAAAGTAAAGCCAATACTGTAGTTAATCAAATACCCACTTGAGGGTGTCTTCAAATGTGAATCAATGGGTTTTGGGGAGTTGGAAGCCCGATGGACTGAAAGTCGTTCCTGTTCCACTTCTTTGAGGTCTTTTTGAAGTCCACCGCCTGGGGTGCATGCGCAGTTGGTTCATTGTAATATAAAGTGTCTGTGGATGAGCGTCTGCGTTCGAAACAAACTGGCACGGACGTGGACATCCACATGAATCCTCGTTGACACAGTCTGATGACAGAATTAACAACACTTGGACCCAAAAATGGACCCAAGCGGACTCTAGCAGACTAGAGAGACACGTGAAGTATAACGCAGGCCATGTTAAAATTACCAAGATCAGTGACAAAATAAGCATGTTTAGGGTCAGGTACAAAAATTTGTTATGGTCTCAATAGCCAATTTCCCTTTTCATCAAAACTGTACAGGAAGGTAGCCATCTGCTGGACTCACCTCCGTTAAGTCTCATCTTGAACTGTGCACACTCTGTGCTGCTGATGCCTTTGAGCCTTTTGATCGAACAATCTCATAATAAAAACAGCATGCTGCGCGGTACAGCCTGCCCAAGAAGCTCATGCTTCAGTTTTAGTGAATGAAATTTTAGTATTTCATTTGTCAGATATGTTCGGATATTTCGGTTTATTTCACACCTCAAACATTTAGTAAACAATTAAGCAAATACAAGTAATCTGCAATAAATTACAGGTAGTAAGAAAATAAACTACTAACTTTTTTACACTACGTCCGCACCTACACGAGTATCTTTGAAAACGCAGCTGTTTCGTCCACACGTAAACGGCGTTTCGAATCACCGAAAACTGAGATTTTTTAAAACTCCTTTTTTGTGTTTACCTGTGGACGAGGAATACAGAGTTCGTCACACAACGTCAAAGGTATGTGCCTTCCACGTCACGCTGTGCGCCACGTTATTGTTTACATGAGATGAATTGCAGAATGGCAGATAGAGACAAAATACTGTTAATCTGACTATCTTCGGTTTTTACAGGCTTACATACACACGCAGCTACTGTTCTTCTATTTAGAAAGGCAGAGGCGTCACGGTGTGATTATTTTACATGTAGTTGGTTTTTTTTCCTGTGTAATAATATTCAACATTGCTATCAATACACTTTTCAAAACATGCCTCTCTGTGCAAAATGGGTTTAAAAACATAAACAGCTGTGGGATCCTGTTTGTCCGTGATTTAGACGGGGGGAACAAATCGCGGCAGGATCAGCCTGATGTTATTTATATCCCGCTGTAACTTTACTGTATAAAGAGCTAAAATCTCCAAAATGTCAGGAGTAGTTAGTCATTACAACGAGTGTTTGTGAACTAAAAATCAAGAATGTGGGATCCTGTTTGTCCGTGATTTAGACGGGGGGAACAAATCGCGGCAGGATCAGCCTGATGTTATTTATATCCCGCTGTAACTTTACTGTATAAAGAGCTAAAATCTCCAAAATGTCAGGAGTAGTTAGTCATTACAACGAGTGTTTGTGAACTAAAAATCAAGAATGTGGGATACTGTTTGTCCGTGATTTGAAGAGCCCAGCGAAAACCAATTCTGCAGGGGAGACCTACCTCGGCACTTGTGCAGGTGAAACCAAAGGGAAGATTGGCTTCACTATATTTTCTAGTCTTTGGTTTAGAATGAAGTTGGTTTGGAAACATATTCACTGATGCTTCATCTCCTGCTTTGCGTTTCTGTGGCCGCCCCGTGCTAGCAGTGTCCAAGCGTTTTGTTTTTTCTCCCCCTTTTCATTCCGCCCCCCCTGCAATGGCTCTGCGCCCCCCCTAGGGGGCGGGCCCCACACTTTGGGAAGGTCTGCGTTAGCTGGTGACTCAGCACTCCAACCCCCCCTTGCTCAAAAAAACCCAAAAAAACCCAACTAAACTAAACTAACTGCAGCTAAACCAGAGAGTTCAAAATCCTTAGAGACACTGCAGGGAAACAATGCTACAAAATGCCCTTTTTTCATGAATGAGTTTCACAATAGAGGTCAACCAGTCAACCACTCACCAATCCACAATCTCTTTTACACTTCCCTTAATTCCCAACAAGCTTTCTACTTCTAGAAGAAACTCAGGAAAGAGACAGGCATAGGGAAAAGTCTAAACAGTACATGCTAGCACCACCTAAATAGCACCTACCAGAAAAAGCACACTGGGCATAATCCCAGCCATAAATCGTATCCACTTCTTGCCCACCATATGAAATTCCCTGTAAGCCCTAACATTATGGCCATACCTAAAGATAGCAGTCCAGCTTGTAGGAGCAGAATAAAACTGGAAAATACATCCATCATAAAGAGGAGGAGGTTATTTTGGCAGTGTGCGGAGATGATAAAAGTGCAGACATACTCAGTGCCCCGTTTCTAAACTGTTTGTTAATCTATCATTTGGCACAAGGAGGAATGAGATAACAATACGACGTGGCTTACGGTGAGCGTGGCCGCCGTGCAAAGATCGAAGCGTGTCCTTGGAGTGACATTATTTATTGAAATAAATTCACTCAAGCTGAAATGTGTATAGCGAATGCATTATGAACAGCGCTTCTGATGGAGTGGAGAGCGCATTAACTCACCGTAACATTGCCTTGCTCTTTTCAACAGATGTCCCTTGTGTGACACACGGCGGGGAAAAATGGAGAGGAAAAGGTCTGAACGCTTTAAATTAGCCCTTTCACAAATGGAAGGGATTTTCCATTTGATGGCCTATTTGAACGTATAGACAATTCTGTGAGCCGAGATTCCGATCTTAATTACTTCGTTAATTAGCTGTGATTCATGGGGAAAAGCCTTGCCCTACCCAAAGTCCCTCTGTATTGCTTAGGGGGTTTCCAAGAAGCTCTCACATCCTCACTGACTTTTTAAAGCACCAATCTTGCACTTGTGACACTGTCTGCCTTTGCTGAAGGGCCCCCTCCCCAAAAAAGAAAATGTCAGCAAACCCCACAGAGCCAGAGAGCCTTCGAATTCTACTGCCTGAGGAAGGCGAAGCAGATCGGGCCTTCTGCTACTCCCCGTCATTCCCTGATCCACCACGGACTCAGATCACAGGGATGCATTCCACAGATTTATGTTTATCGCTTTCCAATGAAAGAGTGATAGCCGGTGCAACTGCCCTGCACTGCTCCTCTCTCTCTGTGTGATAAATATAAAATATGGCCACTCGTGCTGGCTGCTTAAACTTGGCCGATCGTTGGAGCATTTAGTTAATCGGAGAAAAGCAGCATGAATAAAAAATAAATAAATAAAAAAAAACCTCTCAGGACAAAACGACAAGGCTTTGTCCAAACACCCCAACAAGAAGTTCTCACTCAACAAGATGGATCAAGCCTGTTCCCTGTCATGCTGCATCCGGATTATGTGCCACCTACAGCGCTTAGTATCTCGGACAGCCAGGGCAGAACTTGGGGGGGGGGGGGGGAGTAGGCGTTCTGGCATGCAGGTTAGCTTTGAGAGAGCAGCAGGCTAACAAAAAGGAAAGGTAAGGTCCAGCTGAGGCAGCTGCTTGCTATATAAATACAGGCCATTTACCATTTACCATTTACCATTACTCCATCCCAACCCCCCCAACTCCACTCTTCTCTGGCAGGAAATAAGCAATCATTTAGTACTGACAGGTACATGCTGAACCGCTGCTATCTCTGCTCTGAATCCAACCAAAAACTGGATTACAGCAGTTTAGTATTAACCTTAAGCGTCTTAAATATCTGTGCCGAGGTTAGCCTCATGGCTTTTAGAGTGTGAGCATATATTTTCCTGAGTAGGATAAAACGTGAAGTAACGCTGGCGTTCCACACTGAAGTGAGAGAGATCCAACTTCTGCTTTTAACAGAAAAAAGCATCTTGCACAAGGAAAGATATCAGATTTAAGTGTTTTCGGTGCGTGCGTTTGTGTAGTTGCCACTGAGACAGAAAAACATAACTGCAAACAAAGAAAAAGAAAATAGAAGGGGAAAAAAGCTCTTCTCAAACATGCAAGGTGCTTTTCTGGTTGTGAAAAGCAGTAATTTAGAGGTCTCTGGTGAGCCGCACAGGGTTCAGCGTGTCCAACAGGATTCGAAGTGTAGCTGCAGATCTGCCTTAATGCACTGCCAGGTCACCGTTTCTGTGTGAAAATGGCAATGCAAGGACAGTGTGACTGCTTGTAGCTTGGGGCAAATAAACAAGGTGGTAGTAGAACGAGGGGGGGGGGGGAGGCAAGAATGACTGCCAACCGGTCATGCTGCAGTGTAAATCCATGTCTGTTAAGACTCATTATGGGGACTTCAAAGAATTTAAGAGATGGGAACAACAGCTTCAAGCTGCCATTTCATTATTGAACCAAATGGGAAAATGTGATCACAGATCCCTCTTTGTTCCTCCTTATGGCATCAAAGAAAACATTACAGTGTTTGCCACTGAGCTAGATTGAGTAGATCTAACTTGTAAATATTAGTTTACAAGTTTCTCCTCTTGTCTCAGCAGTAAGCTGCAATTAACTCAAACTCTGATGTCACGGAGTTACTGTTCTGCAGCCTCAGCACAGAGGAGCGTAGCTCTCCAACCCACAGCTGACCTCCAGAGCCCAACGACTACAGCTGCCAGCTGCAGTCCATGACAGTGGAGTTAGGGACCACATCCGTCTGCAGCAGCAACAACATGGACAGGCCAGCCGTTAGATTTAAAAAACAGAAGAACAACTGAACTTTCAGATTCAGGGAGGGTTGCCCACCAGGAAACTGATCACAGACGAGTTGGGAGAAAAGAATGATAAAAATAAAAACACGCAAAGAAAGTGTATGTGTGCAAAACAATATGTCGTTATCATTACATTATCATTTTAACCAGTTAGATCACTACCAGATGTGCTATGATTACCAAGTGAAATCTTGAGAAGTTCATCCAAGTTCATCCATCAGTTCATCCTCAAGTACAAATACATCTCCTCCTGGTGCTCCTGAGACATCACATCCAGAAGAATAGGATGGACATGAAGTCACTGTGGTAAAGTTCTTCCTTTCCCTAAAGACAATGTTTAAGAGGTGAAGAGAATAGGATCGATGCACCAAAAGGGAAGGAACAAGCTCAAGTTTACAAGGTTACAAGACTCCTTTGGAAATATTAAAAACATCTAGACAGAACTAGTTATAGCTCACAACAAACAATGGAAGGAAAATTAAAAATAAAACCATATGCAAACACTTACTTAGATTGGTGGTAGATCAAGAAATTACACACGAACAGAAAAAGCACCCATATAGTTCTCTTATATGACTGTTAGGATCAGCCTGCTCTTATACTAGCTGTAGCCTATGGACAAACATCCACTACCCTACTCAAATCAATGGGGAAAAAATCATAATAAAACTATATACTTACATATGGTATAAACTGCTTAGTGCTTTCAGCCTACATGGAGAAAATCAGTTGAGTTGCAGTCAAAACTGCAGAACCGAGAACATGTCAAACTTTGGTCAATTTCAACTAAACTATAAGCTCAGGAGGAACATCAGTGTGGTTGAAAAGAAGAAAAAGGTTTCTCTTACTCTCCTCATAAACAGGGAGGCTGTACTGAGGGCCAACCTGGAGCTATAAGTGACTGAGTGACACTATGACACCCACAGTGCCCAGCCTGCAAGGTTTTTGTTTTAGGCCGCTGCTCTTCACCATCTAACTAACAGAAACCAATTTTATTCTTCAATACACAAACTACAGCCAACACACAATATAAATAATAAGTAAATACATTTAAAGTAAAACAGAACTTCAGTTTGCACTGATGCTAAAAAAAACCTATAGTCAAATTATACCTTAAGTGACAGCCTCTTGGCAGCTTTATATTCAGAATAACAGGCTACAGACCAACACAGGAGATGTAGAGAATGCAAACTTAATATTAGAAGACAGGGCAATGAAACGTCCTCCCTTTAACTTAAATAGCCTCATCCTTGTCCTAAATTTCCCAAATGTATTATTCTTTCCAAAGAAATAAATCAAATCTAACATTAGCATGGCTGATGACACCGTGCCAAGGCGGCTAGGGCAAAATAAAAATGCCCACATACAGATAGGAGCAAACAAGCAGTCAGCTCTGTTGTTCTGTCTGCGAAAGCCTTGCAGGCCCTCGGGCTCGGGAACCACTTCTCCCACTACAAACAGCTCTGCGCTCGGGCCCCAGATGTCTCATTACTGTAAAACAAGCAGAAAGATGAGCGACGTACAAGCCACTGGCCCACAACGCTGCCTCCCTTTCAATTAGAAAGGATTAGCCTAGCCTGAGCGGGCCTTCCTGTGCTGTGATATGCTACCTTGCCTCGTGCAGGACAGCCATATGTCAGAGTTAAATAAATTACAGAGGAGCTGAAAAGCTTGGCGATAGCAGAAAGGGAGTTATGGCTCCACTGAAGTGCACAACAGGCTTAATGGGAGTAGGATGCTATAGCCTCTATAAAACTTTACACCCAATGAAAGGGGGCGTGGGCAGAGAAACAGGTATACGCCTTCCCCCAGTGACTGCCATAAATTAGACCTATAGGATCCCACAATTCCTCGGTGGATTTAGCAGTTTTACTCAGCGTGCATCAATCAAGTGATAAAGCCAAGCCTGTGAAATTTCTGCAGCGTCATGTTTTGGCTACACAAGCTGGACAGCTCTCATCCAGGCCCCGTGACACGCTGTCTAGGATGGGAGACCAAACCTAACGGGATAGCCAGGCCCTCATACTGCCTGCATCAGTCACTTTTATGGGCACAGGGCGGTGTGGGCTTTAACAAGACATTTTACTCGTCAAAGGAACCGACATTACATAACCATAAAACGATGAGGCCCACAAATCACCCGTCGACTTGTGACGCATGGAAGGGCTGGGCTTGTTGTGTGGCTCACAGCTGGTACACAGTCTGCACAGTCTAGTGTTTGTGGGTGAACTGGTAACGACAACAACAAAAGATCCCCAATGCAGCCCGTTTGCTCTGTGGGCCAGGCGAAAGCAGCCCAAGTGCTGGAGTTACGACAGCGTCCCACATAGAAACCAAAGTAAAACTACACTAACCCCTCTGCCCACCACGCCACATCATTTTCCAGGGAGTCTATGCCATAGCTGGAGAGACTCCACTGACCAGGGGCGTCTGTGGTTGAACTGAGCTAGTCTGCAGGTCTGGAGAGGCAGGCAGGCTCCGCTACACCCCTGACATGGAGCACCATCGCAGGGGGAACGTCTGAGTAATGGCGGGGTAACTTGATCCAGGGCTGGGAAGGAGTGGGAGCAGCCCTGACGCCTAAATCATAGCTGTGGGATGGAGGCAGGGAGACACACAAATGTGTCTGGAGGAAAGATATGCCGAGAGATGAGAGGCTGAGGAGACAGTGGGTAGGGCAGGCAGAGAAATGAGCAGCAAGAGGAGAGCGGAGGGGAGGGAAGGTGAGATGGTATATCTGGGAAATGGCCAAATGACAGGGGATGAAAGCGAACGCCTCTCTTCTAACTTTCATGCGAGCGCCGTGCCTGCCGACCGGAGTGGGAGGGGCCTCGGAGGGACGACAAGGCGTGGGTTTGGGTTTCAAATTCTCAAGCCCGTCTCAAACAGAATAAACACGCGTAGGCCCAAAATGACTTCCATTTTCCCTGATGTCTGAGATACTTAGACTGGCAGACATAAATAAATATATCCCTCTTCATATAGGCCAAAACATTTAACCGGGAATTAACCTGCTCTACGGAGCAGAAAGCAAAGGATCACTTTAACACTTACAGAGGCTAGCATAAAATAAATGTCAGTTACGTGCATCATTTTGCAGTAACTTCACCAACTAACAGGACATAACTGGCCTCTACAAGTTTCCTCATAACTGCTCGGATCGTTTGCTCATACCGAGGCTGCTAGCTTGTGGCTAACTATGAACTCCAGCGTTAGCCCCTTTTCCTTTATCGGCTTCTTTAAAATGCTCACGTTCAGCTTGGTGAGCATTTTAAAGAAGCTGATATCTGTAGCCCCATTTTATTTTTTTAGAACAACTCCTATACTCTCTGTTTCTCATAAAAACACGACATAATATCAACATTTGGAACAAGAGAAGACCAGACATATTTCACATTTTATATCAAGGAAAATAAGACACTGTAACACTGGTAACAACACAACAAAGTGTGTTAGCTCTGCTACTCTAGTAGAGTTAAAAATCAGCACTGTGTATGGCATTCAAACTCTTAAACTGTAAGATTAAACTGCCTGCTAGTCCCTAAAGAATGCTTCTTACACAACATTAGTGATAATTTTAAGTGTCATGACTCGGGTCCTGCTTTATTGCGAGATGTGTAGAAAAACAGAACAGGGTTCACACAGAGTGGAGGATTGGGGGGGGTAGTAGGAGCACTATGCCTTGTTTTTGTAGGGGCCAACAAGAACCAGAACAAATGAAACCTACTTGATTCATGCTTATGGATTTATGCCCAAAGTAACCAGTTTAAATGTCATTTATTTCCTCTTAAGACTTAATGAAACTGAGACTTTTTTTAAATAACTTTAAACTTCAAAAATACTCTTGTTCTTCTTTAGCAACCATCAGTATTTGCAAAACATTGCAGCAAAATTAGACCTTTAAAAATACCCTGCTATACACATTTAAAAAACTCCAATACAAAAATAGAGAATGATGAGAAAACCCCATGACTGCACCAACTCATAGCAGGGCTAGGCCACTAAACCACTTCATGATCGTGGCAGAACGCAGCTTCCTTTTCCTAAAACCTTTATATACAAACAGAGAGAACATCCTGCTACACATTTTTAAGAGCTGTTTTCAGTTGGAGGTTAAGCTTGGGGTTAAGGGCTTTGATCAAGGGCACCCCAGTGTGGAGGTATTGCAGAAAAAGGTATATACACTTTCTCACTAGATCTGTAAGAGCTGTAATTGAAACTCGTTATCATAAAGCACCTGATTTGACTTGTGACGCATCACACTGACAAATCTAAAAAGTACCACCCTGTAACCGGTAAGTACAGGGTCGGTACTGAAGTCTACTCTCATCAAAACACTTGGTGGCATTTTTGACCAAAATGGTTTGCTAGAAGTGGAACACAGCCAGGAACTATGCTAATACTCAGAGGGGCAGCCTAATATAATAATATACCTTAGCTGCCTGCAGCCTACAAATCCTGTAACAGTCGGTCATTAGACTTCACATGTAATTTTCATTAACTTTTCTTGGAAACAAGAGTCTAGCAAGACCAACAATTTAGCCGAGAAAGAAATGCTCACCAGACTATTACTGAACCACATCCTCCTTTTTTTCCCCCATCCACAATATGGTCGCCTATTCATTATTCAGGCTAGAGATGCACTTTCCTTGTTCTTCAATCCGCCACTCTTGACTTCTTTGGGCAGCACTTAACAGATGCAATGCATATCATCTGCACAGAATTCAGATAGAACTGAAAAAAAATGGGGGGGAAAGTGGGCTAAATGGGATGAGAAACTTTAAGGTTTTCTTTTCAAAACTCACACAGGAGAGTTCTATCTTTTTAGGAAAAGAGCTGCATGTTAATTCTGTTTTGCAGGGTCTATATTGGGCCCATAATGTAGACGCACCATAACTGAGAAAGTAGGCCAAGCCTTCCAGCAAGTTTCAGCTCAGAAAAACACAATTATTAGCAGCTACACAGTCCGACCTGCGAGCTAATCCATGCAGAATGACGGGCGGAATGTTAGGCTGTATTATCATATCCCTCGTGTAAAATGTCAACAAGTTTTGGGAATGCTCTCAGCTTCTTCTTTGTCTTTTTTTTGTTACTCTACTACTTAGGCTGTTACTTCAAAGCTTGGAAACAGAATGATGCCTGAGTGCAGAAATCTGGTGTGTGCATGTGTGTGTGTTTGTGCGTTATGGTAACCTGATCTTGGTTATGATTGAGCGGAAATGTTAGACAAGCATCTAAGTTTCCTCTGCCTGCTTCCACCATCCTCATCTAGCCACATGTGAAACCACAGCTTAGCTGCGCGCCGGCTAGAACTAAATGCTCCAGTTGTTGGCGCTCAAACATGTTTACACGCTGGATGCTGGGCTTTGCATGCCAGTCCCTTGCTCATATTCTGGGAGCAGGGGGTGGTGGGAGATGTTATCATGTAGCACAATTCTTTTTTTTTTTTTTTAATCGTTGAACCTTAAAAGTGTGAGACATTTCCCACAGTGAGTTGTGTGATAAAGGAGGTCGTGCGTGCGTGCGTGCATGTAGGAAGACAGAGAGGGTGTTCCTCATGCTGAGTCATCTGTAGGCCAGAGCGCGGCTCTGAGTCGGCGAAAAAAAGAAAAATCTTTAAAAGAAAAATGTGTAGGCTAACCAATTTTCCAAGTGAGCAGAAAGCTGCTCTGTGAAATGAACAATAAAAGTAAATGCAAGTCATTTCCCAGATTTACCAAAGCCACAATCAAAGCTGATTTATGAGTACGTCATTAGCTTTATAAGTGGATATGTCACATAATCTGGCAGCTAGCCTAAATGAAGTGCACACTCAGTTTACGCTGCCGTGCTCAGCTGGAGTGACCTGCGCTCATGTCACATGAGACAGTCCTTGCAAGGCAAACATAAAGCAGCCACTTAAAGGCAGAGAGCGCCATTCTGCACATCGCAAAAGGGCCACTTCACTCGAATTAGGTCAAATCAAAACATTTTGCCACTTATCTAGCCATGCAGGTCTGATGTCTATTAGCTCAGATTCTACTGTTCGAGGGGATCCTGGGTGCCCGTGCCATAGCCCTATGATTCTTCTACCGGGGTTAAGCTATGTGGCATCTTACTGATATTTCAGGAAGTCCCACAACAGTTACCCACAGGAAAGATACACAACAGAGCAAACTTTAGGGGAATGTCCTAATTAAATTAGTCTAGCTACGAGATGCAGCCATCATATACATTTCTAAATCCTGGTGACTTCCTTTTTGAGTTACTGCATTTACAGAGATTTTCAGAAAACTTGACCTCTGACCTTGAATATGAGGTCACACATAATTGGAATTTTTAATACATACACTACCGGTCAAACGTTTTAGAAAACCCCAGTTTTTCCAGTTATTCATTGCAATTCAAGTCATTCAAGTTTAGTGAATAGTTAAGTTAAACCCTACAACCATAATGGGTGGCTGTGGCTCAGGTGGTAGAGCAGATCAGCTACCCATTGGAAGGTTGGTGGTTCGATCCTTGGCTTCCCCAGTCTGCATGTCAAATATCCTTGGGCAAGATACTAACCCCAAGTTGCCCTCCAATGTGTTCATCAGAGTGTGAACGTAGATTAGTTTGCACTTGTGTGAATGAGGCATGTTGTATAGAGCGCTTTGAGTACTCTGGGAGAGTAGAAAAGCACTATATAAGAATCAGTCCACTTACCATAAACCACCTATCTAAATGTATTTATTTTATTGAGACCTTTCCTCTTTCTTTTCACTTTTCCTTACACTTAATTCTTTGTACAGCATACAAATACTCATTTTCTTATGCAAATATTGGCAGGGTGCTGCCATCACACCTCACTGCTTGGGTTAACAGCGCCTGCAGCTTTGATTGGGGATCCTGACCATTTTGGTGATCAGATAATAGCCTTGTGTTTACAACATCAGAAATCATTGAAATACATTCATTACAATACTGAGTGAGAGTGGAGGAGATCACCAAATGTTCTGTTCAGCTCACAAGAAACCAAAAACTACATTTGCTATAACATGTAATATATCGACTACTGTCTCTATGCTGTCTGTGGCAGCTTTGCTATAAAAACTACTTTCAGTAATGTATCCATTATGTTTAATTAGTCATCTGACTAATTGTCAGGAATTTCTTCTCCAGTAGAAAGCAGTTCCAGAGAAATCTTCAGATTTTCCCATAGAAATAACGGCCAGGGACGCACACAGCAAGGATTTCACAAATATTCAGGTCACTAAGAGTGAAAGGCAGCCAGCTGCTCTGCTGCCTTTAATGCTTCATTTAAGTTCACAATAAATATGCTGCGCTCGTCTCCGTGGGCATTTTTTTTTATTCTAAAGAAGAGAGTAAAGAAAATGGCAAGTGCAGCATATTCATTATTACTTTAAATTAGCTGGAAGTCCAGCAGTGCTTAAATACTTTTTTTTTTATTTTAATTTTTCCTTTTTCAGTTTTTCCTTCCATAAAAGACGTTATTACCCAGGGCCAAAGGAAACACATTAGCACTGTAAATGTTTGATTGACAGGGTTTATTTAGATAGAATAGAGTATTTATTCTTATGATACAGTCATAAATAACAGGACAATACACATTCTGATGACATTCTGGGGACACGTTTATTCCTTTTAAATAAGGGAGTGATTCATTTAAAATGTTAGCATATTTCTTTCTCCATCAATCCGAGAGAACATTGCATATAGGGCTGCTCGATTATGGCAAAAATGATAATCACGATTATTTTCACTGAAATTGAGATCTCGATTATTTGACGATATTTATTTAACCCTTTAAGACCTACTATAGAACCAAGTCCGCCAGAGCTTATATTATTTTTTTACATGTTGTAGTGCCATTTGTGGGAGCATTTCAAGTTGCTAAATAACTGTTATAGCCCATATTTTAATAATATGTATGCATTAAGTCCATAGTAACTACATTAATTGCAAAAAAGTGCAATAAACTACAAAAAAATTTGAAAATCATTTTTGTTTTTTTTACATATATTTCTATTTGGAGAAATTTAAGAGGTTTATCCCTCAAAACTTTAAATACAAAAAAGTTGCAAAAAATAGTTTACAACAACAGGAAATTTATTTTGAGTGTCTTCATAGTTTTATTTTGGAGATACACCAATTTTTATATACTGCAGGAAAAACGAAAAAACAATCCTATGATGCAAATTTGCAAAGAAAACAGCAGGTGCATCAAAATAAACTATTTCCAGCAGTGCAATTCGAGTTCTAAGCATCCCAGAAACTATTCAGAAAAGTCAAACATGACCAGTAGAGGTTTTTAAGGCCTACAAGTAAAAAACTACAATTTCCGCGAAAATGACGTCACTTCCGGTTTCGGCCAGGAAATGGCAGACATGCGACATGCGACAGTTATATTATACTGAATATTATACTGCAAATTTGCAAAAAAGCAGCATATGCATCAAAATAAACTATTTCCAGCAGTGCAATATGAGTCCTAAGCATCCCAGAAACGACACAGAAAGTCATAAAGTCAAAGATAACTTTTAAAAAGACGAGTATAGGCCCTGAGGCCCTGATAGTGAAAAAGACTACATTTCCGCGAAACTGACGTCACTTCCGGTTTCGGGCAGGTAATGGCGGAAATGCACAAGTTCGCGCTGACGTCTATTCCAACGTAGGAAGTGTTATGAACAGCTGATCGGATCGGCAAAGCGTGTTTCTGGAATATTATGTTTTTGTTCCTGCAAGCGCTTTTTATGCAATTTTTGCAAAGCTTTATGTGGAAGGAAACCGTGACCTAGGACAAGCTGATGGCATCAGATGTAAGTACAACTCCTCCGGTTTATTGCGCTAGCTTACGCGGTTCAGGTTCCACGGGGATTTAAAAATAGTTACACAAAACGGAGTGTGCTGCTCTGACCGGCTTTAAAGGGTTAACAATGACTTTAAAAAATAATATAAAATAGTGTGCAACACCACTGAAGTTTTTTTTACCTCTTTTCAACCAACGGCAGTCACTCTCCTCTCCAAATAACTTCTGCTTAGTTTTCCGAGCTTCCCTCGGGTCCTCTTAATCAGCGGTCTCCAACCTTTTTTGCGCCACGGACCGGTTTATGCCCGACAATATTTTCACGGACCGGCCTTTAAGGGGTCGCGGATAAATGAGGGAGGGGCTAATAATCGGCTCAGTCATTTTTAATGATCGTTGAAAGCCCAGATCGTAATCGTGATTAAAATTCGATTAATTGAGCAGCCCTAATTGCATATACTATCAGTTTAACAGTGGACTGTCCTCCTAACTTTTGTTGCTGTTAGCTGGCTAGCCCCTGCCAACTGCATGTTTTCGCTGCCATTCCTGTGACCCGTCAGATCTCTTTACTGTGATCAGCTGTGAAGTGGACAATCACACTAACCAGAACCTGCATCTGATGGAGAGCTGATGGCATCGAGTACATCATGTTCAGCAAGGCAGCAGTGTAGGGATGAAAGAGAAAATTCCTCTGTTCATCTTTTTGCCAAAAGCTACTGGATAGTTTGAATATCTGCAGACAACTACCTGCTAAAAAGTATTAATCAATAACTTGGTAGCTCGCGTCTTATATTATACATACACACGTAGACAGGACAGAATTATTAAGTGCTGCAAAACAGAGCAAGGAATTAAACACAGCTTTTCCAAGCATCCTAGTTATATTTTGGATGCTTATATTATTCTACTAGAAATAAAAAAATTTCCACAGCAACAATAACAATAATTATTTGTTTTTTGCCCGTTACAGTTCAAACCTTTCCTGAAGTTTGTATGCTGTGTATAAACTGGAAGCTCACTCTCAGTTTTAACTTGATTTTACAAACTTTGAGCATTACAAAGTTAAATACTCAGCATTGGTCAGTTTTTCAGGGGGGCTAGTATTTTGTCAGGCTAAAAGAGGTGATGATAATGATGACTCCCTCCTGGCTACTCCATGCTTTCATTCACACACTATAAAGCTGCATGGCCTGGATATGACATCCAGGTCCTAGGCTAGGACACTGTTTGTAGAGAGAGAGATTTTTCTGTCAATTCTTCAGCTTTTCTTTTCTTTTTTTGGTTTCATTGTTTTTTCTGTGAGCCAGCCAATCAGAACAGAAACAGAATGCAGGATTTCCAGTGATGACAACAAGCTCAATCACACTGGAGAGGCTGGTGGTAGGAAACTGAGTGGTGGCGGTTACTGTTTGTGAAGCATGTGTTGGAGGAGTTTTGTTATGAGTGTAAGACCTCCACCAAATGCAGAAAGTCATCTTCTGATTTGAGTGGCATGACCTGTTTTCCATCATCAGCACAAATATCGCTGAAACAGCGATTTCTGTGAATAAAGGGTTTTCCAGTGAAAACATTTTTTCTCTGCACTTCTGAATTAGTTCTCACTGGCATCAAATCAAGCAGACCAGCAAGAGGAGAAAAAGAGCTCTTCTCTAAAACGCTGCCAGCCAGGTGCTCTTGAGCAAGGCACTGAACTGAAGTCTCAGACTTTCCCACAGTAAAGATAGAGAGTTACAGCATCTTTATTATGTATAAATAAATAAATACTGGGCTGCTGTAGATGGTGACCATAATATATAGCTGTGTCTAGAAAGAAAGACCAAGAATACTGGCTGGAACATGTATACCACAGCAAGACAGATTTCCAGCTCCAAATAGATGGCTCTGACTGGCGGGGAATTTTCTCCCTCGATCCTCTCCAAAATCCGTCATTAAAACATCTTTAAAAGCATTTAATATCCACTTTCCATTTTCTGTGAAAGAACTGAAAAGGGCATCAACAGCAGCCCATCGGCCTGTTTACTGAGATCAGAACTGGAACCAAAAATCTAAAAACCACATAAATGTGTAACAAAGATTTCATTCCACTTCTAGTACATGTCTCATTGTTGTCATACTACAAATTCTCTGACTCTTCCACAGCTCCCATAAGCAGACAGCTGATCTAAAACTGAAGCCTGCCAATCACAGGTCTATTAAAGACGCCAACCCTCCTCCAGCCTTGGATTTCCACTGTGTGAAAATGTCACTAAGCAATGCCAATTAAGTCAAGAACCTTGACTTCCACATCAAACAGCATGCCTGAAAGAAGAAACAAAAAGAAGCCCTCTGTGGCTCTACAAACGAGCAGCGGGAAGGTTTTGCTGACTCAGGAGTGATGGTTCCACTGTGACGCATGGATGCGCAAACCGGGCCGACATTGGAAGAGTGATCAGAGGGAAACCTTACCTGCCATCTCATCACAAAAATCAACATCTGGATAAGCGAGACTGCACTTGGAAACAAGCGCTCTGGACACATGCAGGTAAACTGAGCTCTTCTGGGACTATCACCAGAGGTATGTTTGGAGGGGGGAAAATGAGCAGCATTTGATGAAAAGAACAGCTTGTCAGCTGTTAAGCACAGAGGTAGAAACATTTTTGGGGGTTGGACAGCAGCCACTGGCACTTAAAACAATGCACAGAGAGTGGGGAGAATGGGTTCCCCTAAACACCGTTTCAGAAATACTCAGTATTGCTGATTTCATCTGCTTTTATTCCAAAGCAGGAATACCACCATCTCCTGTGCCACTGCCCAGGATCGCAGAGTTGAACTGCAGGATGACAGACTCAGTGAGCGCCCATGATAACAATCAGATATTTTTCAGAAGATTCATGCAAAATAAGTGTTCACAGAGGGTGAATGCATAATCACATCACATGTGCACATTCCAATCTCCACTACAAATCAGACAGTTCTGTGTCAAGCACTGTACACAGTTTCACATAGAAAAGTGATTAAAAACCGATTAAAACACTCTGAAACAAATGGTGTGCATGTTGCAGATGTTCTTTAGTTCTGATCATCTTTTGGGAACCTCTTGAATAAACACCGCAGCTCTTAATCTGCAAAGGGCCTGAGGTGGAAAATCAAGTACGTCTATTATTATCTACTTTAAAAATCACATATGCTATAATAAAATCACAACTTCTGACAATTAAGAAATGTTTTGGGGGCTGCATCTCATTGCACTGCTCCAAAAGGTCCTATAAATTCTTGGCAGCATGACTTGCAGTGTTCTTTATTTTAGATATTTGACACACATATTTGTATGAATGACAAAATCTCTGCCAGCCACTAAATGTCAGCTGGCATTATACTGCATATCCTGGCTAAACCCCTGACCCATCTGCACAGCCTTAGTTATAACGTCTACAACAATCAAGACCGATATCCATCAAATTTATACACACTGGGGCTCCAGCTCGATCCTCCACTCACACGTTAAAAGCCCAGGAACTGAGCTGAGGGCAGACGTTGGGTTGCATTCAAAACAATATGAATCAGCCTAGTATCTGCTTCCACATGTCTCGGGTCTGCTTTGTGTCAGTGTACACATCTCACTGCAGGGAATCCTATCCTGGTGACGTATTTGTGCACAGCACAGCTGCAGGGTTAGCCGCAGGCCTGCTCTGCATTAGCTACACACAGCCTGTATGACATCGTAGTTACATTTCCTCTACCCACCGTGTGATGCATGAGTACTTTTACACCAAATTCCACACTTTCTGGAGACTGTTATTTCAGTTTGAAGCCGCTATCCACACTATAAATCAACACCAGAGCCAGGGATTGTTCCCGCTGCAAGTACAAGGCACCCTGACAACATTGCAAAGCGAGCCGTTTTCGGCCTTGTTTTTCCCCCCTGTAAGCTACGGGTCGGGTGCAAATGTTGAATAACCTTTAAACGTGTCTCACCTGGATCCCCAGTTATGTGGCGGATGTGCCCTCAAACTACAGGGTGGCTCATTTTTCTTAAAAACCTGGCAAAAGCGTCGATCCTCAAAACTGTTTCTCTACAGCCATTTTGAGCCAAACCATCCGCTTGATCCGGCGAGGGGTGATGAATGTGTGCGACTTATCAAACGCTTACGTTTCTCGACGTTCCCACACTTCAACTATATTTTAAAAGTTAAATAACAAACAATTATTCCACTCTGCAACTGGCAGTGTCAGTCTGAGTGAAAAGGGAAGAACATAATACAGTCGCTCATTTATTTTATCACCCCGTTTAGGCATAAATAGTACGGCCCGTGGGGACCTACTTTCCTCTGTTCTGTCAAAGCAGCCAATGAGTAGCCGTGTAATAACCTGTAGCAGCGCAGCACAGCACTGAAGCTGTCAGACAGCTCAGACACATCAAACATATAAGAGCGGGCTGGTGGGGGTCACTGCAGGACACGGTAACAGACGCATAACTTTAGAAGAAAGCACGTAACCACACATACAACTACTGTACGTGTGCAGTATGCAACAGGGTATTTTATTTAAGGCTGCAGTGACACAAGGGACCCCATTCCTTTGGAGGGGCCTCAGTCTTGCCTTGTAGGAAGTGTGTGCATATACCTTCTTACACATATTTTTGTTTAACTGAGTTTTTACTTATTAGTATTAGTAGTATATAAAGGTAGCATCTAAAACAACTATAATTCTGCATCAAAAAAATCACAGTAAAGATTGGGATGTCTCAAACACTGATGAAAAATAATCATTCACTGTTTTATTTTAATTTTATTTTGAAATTACTTAATTCACTTCGGTTTCCTACAGATTTTCTGTTGCATCTGAGTGTCTTTTCAATCAGTTAAATTCCATATGTAATGCAGTGCAAAAGTCTTGAGCCACATGTTTTTGTTTTCTTTGTATTTTACCAGGAAAGCACTAAATAGGTGGAGTGATTTTTTTTGAAACTGCACAAATTTAAACGGTAACACAAAACAAAAAGCAAAAACAGTTTGTATAATTCTAGCAAGCTTGAAAGTGGATACGTGGCTTGACCACCTCTATTACTTTATCAACACAGCCAATTCATCTGTTTATTCCTTGATAATTTTGCACTTATGACGATTGCTTTAAACTGTTCTTTTTCCAGGGTGGAATGATTGTACAGCATACATGTTTAATGACTTTTATAAACAAAAATTGAGTTCACCAATTTGAATTTATTTTTGATTTAATATAATATATATATTTTAAGTGGTGCTGAAGCTTATACGATATCCTATTAACTTCTTGTTATTGATCATAAATGACTATAATCGGTAGTTTCACTTACACAGCGCAAAAAAAGTATTAGTCACTCATCAGAATGACTAATACTCAGAACAATGGGGAAGTCCAAGGAACTCAAGGAGGGTGTCTTGGGGCTATTTCTAAACAAATGCAAATTCCAAGATCCTTGGTTTAAACAATTGTAACTAAGTACAAGTTATGTAAACCTGGTAATTTGTTAGGATCAAGAGGATCCCACGCCGTTTGATGGAAATGACACCCTGAAAATGAAAGTCAAAAAATGATGCAGCAAGCTAGTCCATTTAGCTGAAATTTCATTGGAGCAACTCAAAATGATACTCAGTAGTTTGCATGACCCCTATATGCTAGTATTCCTGCACCTAATAAGATTATGGATGGTGTCCTGGGGGATCTCCTCCTAGATCTGGACCAGGGTCTCACTGAGCTCCTGGACAGTCTAAGGTTCAACCTGGTGGTGCTGGATAGACCACAACATAATGTCCCACAGATGTTCCATTGGATTTAGGTCAGGCAAGCATGGGGGCCATTTAATGGTGTCAATTCCTTTATCCTCCAGGAACTGCCTGCATACTCTCACCGTATGAGGCCGGACATTGTCGTGCACCAGGAGAAACCCAGGACTACTTGCACAAGCGCAGGGTCTGACAATGGGTCCAAGAATCTCATCCTGATACTTAATGGCAGTCAGGGTGCCATTGCCTAGCCTGTAGAGGTCTGCATGTGCCTCCATTCCTGACCCACCACCAATCTGGTCGAGCTGAACAATGTTAGAGGCAGCATAACGTTCTCTACAACTTCTCCAGACCCTTCTACATCTGTCACATGTGCTCAGGGTGAACCTGCTCTCATCTGTGAAAAGCACAGGGCGCCAGTGGTGGAACCGCCAATTCTGGTATTCTATGGAAAATGTCTGTTGGGCTCCATGGTGCCAGGGAGTGAGCACAAGGCCCACTAAAGGACGTTGGGCCTCAGGTCACCCTCATGAAGTCTGTTTCTAGTTGTTTGGTCAGAGATTGTGACCTGCTGAAGGTCATTTTGTAGCTCTGGCAGTGCTCATAATGTTCCTCTTTATACAATTGAGCAGATACTGGTCCTGCTGATGGGTTAAGGACCCTCTCCAGCTCAGTGAATAACTGTCCGTCTCCTGGAATCTCCTCCATGTTCTTGAGAGTGTGGGAGACACAGCAAACCTCACGGCAATGACACATTGATGTACTATCCTGGTTGAGTTGGACTACCTGTGTAACCTCTGTAGGGTCCAGGTTTCCTTCATGCTACCAGTAGTGACACTGACCCTCGCTGAGCATAAAACTAGTAAAAACACAGTCATAAGGAGTGGCCTCCACCTTAAAACCCTTCCTGTGTTGGGGTAAGCTCATTGTTGCTTCTCTAATGCAGCTGTTGTTAATTTCATTATAACACCAAAGCAGCTGAACCTGATCAACAACCCCCTCCGCTACTTAACTGATCACATCAATATCCCACAAGTTTAACTTACTTGATGCTGTCCTCTGATTAAAACGTCTTCCTTTAATTATTATTATTATTTGAATAGTGTAGATAGACTGAGTTCTTAGTGTAGTGTTCTCTATATAAATGTATTTGATCCTTCAATAATAGAGGACAGGATAACAAGTACACTCAGAGCAGTTAGTCTTAATGATAGCAATACTTCTGCATTATCTAGTTCGTGTTTGTTGATGCTTCGGGCTCCTTTAAGAATTCTAATGAAGTCCATATTAATTGCTGCATTACATTACTGGATGAGTCAGTTATGACACTTATGCATAACCGAAAACATACACATTCAGACATACATGTAAATTGATGCGCACACGGACACACAAACACACACACACACACACACTGCCTTTCTGCTGGTGTTTCACACTGCATTCTTGGTGCAATGAAGCATGCTGTTGTTAGTTTTGCAATTTGAGTCACCTGGGGCTACACATGTCCCATTCTGCTAACCGCTGTCAAAGGCCGCAGTGTATAGTCTGTGGCAGGTGGCGATGCTGTCTGCTTGTGCATGCTTGTGTGTGTGGATGACAGACAGAAAAAGAAGCATTCGGTTACATGTTACTTCAGATTTCTCCATCTTTTTTTCTTTCTTTTTTGTGTGTCTCTGTTCTTCTCCTGCACACACATGCATGCTCAGACACACACAGCTTTGAGAACAAAGGCATGTAATCAGGAACTTCAGTACAGGTGTTGTCACTGCTGCTTTTACTGAAAGCCTCTGTTTCATGCTGATAGTGCTCGGCGAGTGATATCAATATTTCTCATCTCCCAAAACAGGATATGAAAGAGAGCTGCCTTTTTCGATGAAACACAAAGGTACCACTCTCGAGCATTTGTGTCTCATAACTGTAACGCTTGATGAAATCATCAGGTATCACTGTGAAACGTATGATTAAACATCCAAAATTACATTCTGTGGCTGCATCTTTCCCTCTGGGCTGTGCATAGGAGCTGCTGAAGCTTTTATTTTTAACAACACATAGAGGTCTTAACTATGGAAAAAAGTTGTTGTGGCATCCCTACTTTGTGATCAATACAAGGATCTTTAGCTCAGGGCCAAATAGAATTAAGAATTGCTTTAGGATAATGACAGTATCGACCAGCGCTCAGCAAAGCGTTTCAAGTCATGGCAGGTTAATTCCCTTCTATGAAGGTGTATGGGGAGCCAGTCAGAGGCAGGTTTGGTGGTCAAAGTAATCCTCTCTAGCGTGGTGCTGCTGCTTTGGGTCTATGCGCAGCCACTACCCCCGCTAAAAACCACTGCAAAATGATTTATGACATATTCTTTGGAAGCTGAGACCTTTCAGAACCTCTGTGCCATCACAAAAGTGAAGAAATTCTGGCAAACTCTGACATAGACCGCACTAGTAAAATTTAACCACTGCAAGGTTATGGAATAATTTATCCTCTTCTTTGGCATGCGCGCACATACCTGCGAAACCAAAAGTCCTGAGGCGACTCATGGATGACATGTCATGAATTACAGGTCAGAGTGAGTTATAGCCGGATCCGCCTACAAAACATTAAGGCTGACATTGTAATATAACATAATAACACAATTGCAGATGAGAAAAAATGGTTCGGCAACATTCGTAGGAAAGAATGAGCTCTTTACGTGAGCTTAAAGAACCGAGTACAAGAACTCAACCTAAGAAAAAAGAGCAGTATAAGGCCTCCCTCTCCTTTTCCAGCTGATATATTTTTCAGCGAGGTACTCTGAGCATTCCTTGTTGCATATTCCCTCTATGAATAAAAGTATTTTACCTTGCTCATTATGTGAGACGTTGAGGTGTTTTGATGTTTGGAGATGAAAATGCTTTGAGATGAAATATTCATTTTTTTTTTAGTTGGCTTAATTATGTATGTGTCCACTGTCAAGTTGGAAACTGCTGCTCCTATGAGGGATGTTTCAAGCGTACCTTTTTGCCATTGGCACAGAATACATTACCTCCTTATTACAGGGACTGCCTGGCATACACTCATATGCAACCTTATGGAAATATTAAATGAAGAGGCTGCACACCTCAATGGACACACTGAATAAGCATGAGCATCTCTCGGTCGTGACTCATAATGCGAAGATTGGGCTGATTGTTGCTTTTGGCTCACCTATTGCGTCATCCATTGTTTTACCAAGGCTTACAGTGAAAAAGTAAACCTGAGCTCCTTGGTCCTTTATTTCAATTAACCCTTTCCGTTCAATAAATAATGACTTCTGTGTTTTAACTCATAAACCAGTGGTGGTGGTGGTGCCTTAGGTGCAATATGGTTGCATTGAAGTCACATCCAATTGCGTGTGGCCAAGCTAGGGGGAATTTCCCAAGAAGCCACATCAAAAGGAACAGGCCAGCTTTTGAGGAAATGCTCAAAATGGAAAGTAGATGAGAAGATCAATACCACACTTATGTCAGTACAGTGAAGCTATATTTAGTAGCCTCTTAGCTTAGCACAAACATTTGAAAAAGGTGAAACCATCTCAAGCCATAACCCATGCAAATATAAGAATGTAGAGTTGGCAGAGTTTATCAGACAAGTCTTCAATTATTGAGATGCAGATGTGCTGATGGGCAGATTTTGTTTCCCTGGAGATAGCATCGCTGTTTTCCTGTAATGTTATGCTAAACCCCATGCTAGTGCTAAACTCTAGCTTATGTTAGCTGCACTATCACGGCATTTAGCTATTGAACAACGAATATTATAAGAGAGATTACTATTTTCAGCTCTTCGTTTTTGTTCTGGGAGTCATGTATAGTAGTTTTGCATGAGCTGTTGGTAAAAAAAAAAAGTATATATATTAAGTTGACCCTTTCGCAGCCTCCAAACCCTAGAATGGTAACATCAGGTGATTTTCACCCACGCAATTGCAAACACATTCCCAGTTCTATCATTTTTTATTAGAAACTTTAGAACTATTAGAAACTGTTTCACTAATTTTAGAACCTTTTCATGATATCTTTTTTCGTGTTATTAAAATAAACAAACAGAAAACAGAAAGTATGTTTTATCTTATATTAAATATATTATGTTGACTAAAATAAACCCAAGATTAAGGATAGTGTAAGAAAAATGCACATTAGTAGCCCATACTGTGCTGCAGACACAGACAACTGGAGACATCATGGCGTAAGCATTCCTGTTAGGCTTCTTAGGAGTTGGCTAATAGACTGTTTCTCAAATGATTTGTATGTTTCTGTAATCTTTCATCCAGCAATATGTGCAAACAAATATTTTTTTGATTAAATGTATCACACAGATACCTTTGCTGTAATGGTTCAGTGTTATGCTCCATTGATTTCTTTACATTTTAGAGAAATCCAATGTGCCGGCTCAGATTTGGGTTTATAATATCACAAATTTAGTTTAGTGAACTTAGTAACTTTTAATTTTAAACAGAGTTTACAGGTCTCCTGTATCTGGCAGCTCGGTATTCAACATTCTTTATCCAGTATGTCCAAACCATTTCATCCTTACCTCTCCAACTTTGTCTCCAAACTGCTCAACCTGATCTTCTGATATGCATCAACTCCATCCTGAATGCTTTGCAACATTCTTCCTTCTTTGACTTCCACCATTTAATCCTGGCCTCTGCCTTCACTTGCTTCTTCATATTCTTGATTTCCAAACACAGACTAGAGACAAACATCTAATGTTACATCTACCTGCACCATGATAGAATAGTTTGAATCTACCTCAGATGCTCCTGGCCTCACCTCCCTTCCACACGGTCACCTACATACACAATAAATCTACCTTCCTTCTCTCCAACATATCAGCCAGATCGCTCCATTTACCAGTCACAGTCCCTCCATTTTTTGTCCCTAATTTCACCTCCACATTCCCTTCCTTTCTTTCTCCTTCACTGTCTCCTCACTCCTTCCCTGTCTCCTGCTCCCTTGTCTTCAACCAAAGTAGTTGCCACTGTTGTTAAACGAGGCCCGACCGCTCCTCTGTGGAAATCTCATTCTTTACGATCCACATGCATGATTTTATGCCAGATGCACTTCCTTCCAGGCTTGGGACCAAAACTGGGAGTAGACAGCCTTGGCCCCCCCATGGCTGGTTTGTGGGTGTCCTTGCATTTGTGGCTATTTAAAGTTTCCAACAGCCTAACTTCTGCCTGGCTTTGTTGCTCCTCTCCCTTCCAAAGCATTGAAGTCAAGACTCTTTGGCTCCTTTCAAAGCTGTAAACCATGAAAATGAAACACTAGTCTATCTGACTTTCAGTTTTGTCCAGATGTCGCTTTGAGTACAGATGTGTAATGTTCTCCACGTGTTTCTAATATGGAGTTTCACTGCACACTTGGCTTACACCTTCGGGGTGAATACTCAAGAGGTGATTGAGGTGAAGAGATTGGTTCAACTACATGAATCTACTGTATATAAATTGCCACTCTTGTCAGTACACCTTAAAGGACCAGTAAGCTAAATTAGCGATTTGGTATTAAGTTCTACACGTGGTATCGTCATATAATCTTCCCCTGCAAAAAACACACAGTTTATTTAGGCCAACAACATGAGCATTACACTATATTCTAAACAGTATACTGTCCTTTCAAGTACTGCCAGCAAAGGCTTACAATAAATCAGTGTTTAACCAAATCTTGCAATGCGTCATTGATAATTTCCATAACTACAAGAATCCTACTGTATTTCTTAAAACCTTTCCCCATCAAAAACAGCACCCACTGCTGAGTGAGTTTCCTCGTCCTCAACACCCCATTACGACACGAAACGCGCTCTATCTCTGTACATGTTTATTTCCAAAGCCTTGCTGGTTGTTATGTTATTATTACAGTCATTTCCTGTGCTGGAATTTCATTTTGGGGCTCCCCTTTTGCTCTTAAAACTTACTAGCAGCCCGTCACCCTTTCAGCACCTCTGGCTGGCTCTTGTAAAGGTGTGGGTGGCCGTGCTTGGACCCTGAAGTGGTCGCACGGACGCTGAGCTGTGAAATTACATTAAGCCGCCAGGCTAAGGCCCATGGCAATCCTCCCTTAATGAAAACTGTTTCGCAGCGCAGGCTGCTCGGAGCACCGGAGACAATCTGTTTGACAAGCGGGGTTTAATATGGAGAGGTTGAGTAAAGGGACACCATAGTAATTGCTGGCATTTTGGATGTTCATTTATAGTGCTCCGCCGCTATTCATGTGCACAGAAAAATGTTCTGATGTTCTGTGAGTGTGTGTGGGAAAGGAGTAGGTGTGCGGTATTCATATTCATCCAGTGAAAACATCAGTGGCCTATCACAGATTGAAACATAAGCACATACACAAACATAAACCACCCACGCGCTATTTACTCATAGAGCCTCACCATTGTACCTGTAACTGCATACTCGCAGATGTGTTTCCTTGTAATGGAACTGTGACATATAGATTCATATCATCAGTTGGGGGAATGACGTGTAGAAGTGGGTATTAAAAGGTCACACAATCAGCGAAAAGTACACCGTTATATTATGGGAGCCACCGCATTTAATTTTAGTAACATGAAGAGGAAAATTAGGAGAAAATGTTCTAAATAAAAACATTTGCTAAAAGAGATGTTCGCCTTTTTGCTAACAGAAGTGGTTGAAATGAAAAGCTTTTGACATGACGTACAATTTGCACCTAATTTTAAACTACCAAACCATGCAGAGTGGAGCAGCATTACTTGTTTTGTGTGTAGATTACCAAAAAGATAAAGGTAAACAAACTTCAGGGACAGCAGCATGAAGGAGATGAGACTCGGAGCCAAATGACTCATTTGCAGCTTTCACTTCAGCTCAGACGTTGAGAGGACACTAAACTAAGTTTAACGATAAGTTATAAGTTATCCTATTACTATTACATTTTACAGCTGTTTTTTTTTTTCTACAGCGGGACATCCCCCCAAAACAACTGCAGAGTCATAATGATCATTTTAAACATTATATCATACACCGATCAGGCGTAACATTATGAGCCCTGACAGATGAAGTCAGTAACACTGATTTTCTCTTCATCATGGCACCTGTTAGTGGGTGGGATTGATTAGGTAGCATTTTGTCCTCAGAACGAGAAATAGAGTTTGACACAGGCCAAATTGTGATGGTTAGATGACTGGATCACAGCATCTCTGAAACTGCATCTTTGTGGGTTGTTAGAATAAAGGAGTTAGAATAAAATGAACATCAGTTTGTTATGTATCGGGCTGGAAAGCCGCAAACCAGTCAGGGTCCCTATGATGATCTCTGTACACTCCTGAAAGCACTAGCAGTGGACATGTCAGCATCAGAACTGGACCACGGAGCAATTCAATTCAATTCTATTCAATTCAATTCAGTTATATTTATACAGCGCTAAATCACAACAATAGTCGCCTCAAGGCGATTTATATTGTAAGGTACACCCTACAATAATACATACAGAGAAAAACCCAACAATGCTATGACCCCTATGAGCAAGCACTTTGGCGAAAGTGGGAAGGAAAAACTCCCCTTTAACAGGAAGAAACCTCAGACAGAACCAGGCTCAGGGAGGGGCGGGGCCATCTGCTGCGACTGGTTGGGGTGAGAGAAGGAAGACAGGATGAAAGACAGCGGCAGCAGTGTGATGCTTTTGGGCAATGTTCTCCTGGGAAGCCCTGGGTCCTGCCATCAATGTGGATGCTCTTTTGACACCTACCTAAGCATTGTTGCAGACCATGTACACCGTTTCATGGAAACAGTACTCCCTGATGGCTATGGCCTGTTTCAGCAGGATAATTCACCTTGACACAAATCAAAAATGGTTTGGGAATAGTTGAAGGAGCACAAAAGAATGAGCATGAGATGTTGGCTTGGCCCCCGAATTCGCCAGATAGGCAGGTGTTCATATTGTTACGCCAGATTATTGCAGGTCTGCAAAGCGCTGTGGGGCACCTGTGGTTCACTTTGGAGGTGCAAACATAGAGAGACTGAGTAGAAAGAAGTTCCAGTGTAATAAAATTCCATAATGTCTCCAGCTTTCAGTTACCTCTACTCTAACAGACATGTTCTGAAAGCTTGGCCACATAAAATAGAAATTACCACCAGTGATAGATCAAGTAGACATGAATGGAAAAAATTAGAAAAACTGGCAAACCAAATTTATCTTTGCCGTATCACCCAGTTAATAACATCTTCTTTTCACTGCAGTGCACCTCATTTCACATTTGTTCCTTCACCACAGATTGCCTTTGAACTGTGAGAGAAGATGCCTTCAAAAAAATAACACCTTGATGGACCAAGTTTGACATCTTCCCAGAGAACTCAAACGCCGTTCCAGCCGCAAGGACAAATGAACAGTAAAATGCAACGGGAGTTCCAATAAATACAGTATAAATTTAAACTGGGCTTTCCACAGTGTGGCTGTCTCCTCTTGACAGTCACAGGAGGAGGGGGAAGACTGAAGCAAGCATGTCTGGAGCAAGGAGGTGTGCGTTCATGTGTGTGCACGTGCACATGCGGGGATAAGTTCACACACACGTCTTCCTAGCCAAAACAAGTATATTTCTTGGCCTGGTGTCTAGACAGGCAGCGTTACTTTTACCCATGGGTCAAAAGCTCTCTGCCCCGTGGCCACCCACCCCTGTGTAATCATGGGAGCAAAGGGAGTTTGTGTCTGTGAGGGGTCTTAACTCCTGCTGCATGCTAATCCTGCGTGAGTTATTATCTAATGGTGATACTTGAGAAAGAAAGAAAATACAATAAAGGGACTTTTTATTGCTCACACTTCCCTCCAGTTGTGTCTCAGGTAAAAAGGTGCACGTATTAATTTAACGAGAAACAAAAACCTGCTTATTAGCCATGATGAGAGCTACTCGACCTCTGAAAACACGTGTATGATGTTATTTGTGGCTCTGAAAGGAAAGCTGAGATGTGTCTCACATGAACTCTGGAGAGTATCAGGAGTTGTCCGCTCTCACATGTAGCAGGCAACAGGAGAAGACTTCCAAACGCTGGAAATATATGTGCTATTCACACACGGATGAAATCGGACAATATGCAGACTTTGTATGGCATCGAGGGTCGGGACGATTTTTAGCACAGGGAGGAATGCAAAGAAATGGAAATAAAGTAGCTGCGACCAGAAGGGTGTACTATGAAGCAACACTAATGGGTTAGCGAGCTACATTGTGCTTAAAGTCAGACCTAGCACTCTCTTTTAGCCTGTCTAATATCGTAATATTAGTCAGTATGCCTGATAAGCATGATCAGATTATAATTCTAAGGTTCTAATTCTTTTTTATTTAGAAAATCCTGTAGGTGCATAAATGCAACTTTTGAAGCCTTACCTTACTAATAACGCTGAACAAAGCTCAGCTGTAAAGTCACATGGTCACCGGAGTTTGGAAATGCCATATCTATAGATACAATGGTTCAGGAATGGTTCTAGGAGCGTAACAATGAGTTTGAGGTGTTGACTTGGCATCCAAAATTCTCCAGATCAGACCAACACAGCAGAATACACAGACCCATCATCGGAGGACCGAGCAGTGAGTGTGATAATATGAGGCTACATAAGAGGAAAAGTTGTTGGGCACATGACATTTATAGATGGCCTGTAGTTATACCAAAATACAGACTGACAAGCTGCTTCCCAGTCTCCTGAAGTCTGGCAGAAAAGGAACATTTCAGTGTGATAATGGTCCAAACCAACACTGCCAAAATCACACAAGTTTTTTTAGAGATGATGAAAACTAGGACCAAGTCACTTGGCTTAAATCCAAGAAGAAAACCTTCAGGGTAGCAGAGTAGAGCAACACAACCCTTTCAGCAAAGAACAGCAGGGAAATGGCTTTCTAAAGATGGAGTCTGACATCAGAAATAAAAGTGACACGCAACTCAAATGACATTTAGGTGACATTGCACTGCGTACTGACATTTATTTTACACAGATTAAACAGCCTTTTGTAGTCTGTCAGAGCTGCTTTTAGCCACTATATACACTGGTGTGTTCAATCTTTATCAGTTCACCACTATTAACTGCCTGCTATTTACAGTTGTAGTGTGTAGTTTTTGTCACAGCAGACAAATGCATTTAGTTTGGCACCTAGGATCCAGCTCATCATTCAGGTGGATGCTGGGCTGGTGGATCTTCTGCAGCTCCTTAAAGAGCTGCAGAAGATCCACCATATACCGTGTTTGGTATATGCTGTGATGAGAGTTTGGCAAAAAATCCTCTTTATCAAAGTACATTTTCAGACTGGAGCTGTATATCAGTATTCACAGGGTAAGCACTCATGACAGTAGAAAGTAGGTGGAGAAAGTGTAATCAGATTCTTTGGGGGGTCTGACAGCTGTTCTTGCTCCGTCCTCCTCACCTTTCTCTCAACTCAAACATCTGAGGCGTGGCTCACTCCAGCAAGCATGTCAGCTACTTCCTGTCTTGAGGGGGGAACAAAATAAAAAAAAAAATCCATGGAAGGAGACGGAAGCGAGCTGAGAATACTGTGCCCGAGATTGACATCTAGCCCTCAAAACACTGCATTGTTGTCTCTGAGAGCCTGACAGCTTGCATTGAGCCGCTGCTGAATACTTCAGCCCATATTTGTTTTAGGAGTTTTCCCCACGGGGGCCGACTTGACCTCAGAAGAGAGACATGAGAAAATTCTCAGGCTCTGTTGATTCACGACGAGCCAGATTGTTAAAAGCAGCAGCTTTTATAAATCAACAAACTCTGCTCACTCGTGCAGTGCTTACTCACGAGGATGTGTGGCACTGAAATGGATCTTTTCTCATCTCCACAGTATCGCTTTGCACTGAAGGCTCAACCTCAGGACTTTTAAACTGTGTGTATATGTGTGCGTGTCTGTCAGCCCTGGCTGTAGCTGAGCAGAATGGCTGTGATAGTGTTTTGTTGGGGGGGGTCTGAAAGGGGGAGGGGGGACCTCACATTTAGGCTGGCGTCTCTTGGGAGAGATTAAGCAGTTTAGTCTCTGCTGCGTCTCTCTCTCTATCACTGCCTCCAGCCGGTCCTCTGTATTCGGAGCGAGGCAGGCTGCGCATTTTCTGTCGTCCTTTTGTTTTGTTTTTGTTTGTGGCAGTTTCTGTTCCTCTCTTTCGCTCTCATTTCCTCTGCTCCTTCTCTTGCTTGTTCTCCTTCCCTCTATTCTGCCTGCTCGTGACACTCTTTCGCTTTCCTTCAGACTCTTTCTCTATTTTATAACCTCCCCCCCTCCCCTTTTATGTTTTTCACCCTTTCGACCTCTGGACATCCAGCTGATTCTCTTAGCTGACAGCCCAGATGGCACACACACACACACACACACACACACCAAACCACCCCCAAAACACAAACTGAATACTGTCAGCCCCTCACTCACCGATAGGCTGCTTCAGCTGGGCCATCCTGCCGAGCTGATCCCCCTTGTCCTGTGTGGAGTACTGTGGAGTTCAACCACTACTCACATTAATCTCCTAAACGATCCTGGACCTAAGAGGATCAATACTCATTTTCAGGGAGCAGCATGATCCCTTAATGTAGTGGAGGATGGCTGCTTATCCCTCCCGCCCCCCCTTCATTCACCCCCTCCCCTCCTCTATTTTAATTCCCCATTGGATGAGCAAGAGTCAGCCTTTCATTTCATTTCATGGGCCACTTTATTTAAGGCAAGATCGTGCTTTTATTGCTGTTGTCATTTCTCAGGTGACTGGCACCTGTATGTCCTGGTCATAGAGGGGATAAAAACGGCCTCCATCTTCATTAGGGTTTCACTCTGAGGAGCTTGTTTTTATGACATTCGATCTGTCTCTTGTAATAGACTCTCTTCCCTCCCCAACATTCATCCCAATCACGGTGGGGTCACACAGGGTGCCTATGTATAACTGAGAGCGTGCGTTTCCCATTTGCGTGAATTCGCTGCAGTGCAAACTTTGCAGAGGTTTGCAAGAGCAAATAAATCGCTCTGGTTTTACTCCACTTACTTTGAAACACATCTTCGGTCTATTTCGTATTAGCGGTCCTCGTGTAATTGTTATTCTTTGTTTTCCACAGACGTTGAGAAAAAGAAAAAAATGACTTCATGCTATAATAGCGGCGTGATCCAAGGAAAATGGGAAAGATCTGACTTTCCACTGGATAACAAGCATCCTATTTTTCCAGACTCTGTGTGCAGCTCCGACCGCACGCTTAGCTTAGTGTCTCATCATTGATCTTTGCTGATGCAGACTGTTTCTGGGGCCTTTTTCATCAGGAGAGGTAGCCACAGTGCAATGAAAGGCAGGCTGCCTATTGGTGGAAGAGGCCACCTAGAGCAAGTTTGTAGGTGTTGTTTATGCTAAAGCTATTACTCTGCGTCTGGGCAGCCTGCCCCGAGAGCTGGACCGCTCTGCTGCTACTGAATTATTCACCTCAGAGGTCTGCCATCCCGTGTATACAAGCTGTCACATGTAGCTGAGTGATAAGCTGATTGTCCTGCAATGTGGGGTTTGTTACTCTGTGTGTGTAAATACTGTACGGGCAGATTTATATGTTGAAATGTTGTGTGTGATTAAATGATGAAATCTGCAAAGTCTAATCCAAATATATCTCTGAGACTTCTGCTTGCTTCTTAAAGCACTAGCAGCTCGAAATCGTTGCATCCTCCTTAAAACAGTTTGCCTTGACAATGCGGGATACCCCAAACTGATGCAAAACCGGGGTTATGCAGTCAGTATGGGCTGAAAGATGATAACATCTCAGATACAAGAAGTCCAGGCGTGAGAAGCCAATTACAGCCCACTTTGATCCTGAGTGGCCCCGACCACTAAAATTATTGCCGAAAGACGTGTTTTTAAAAAAAAGCCTTCTTCTTTTTGCTGTTAACAAGTTAATGTATATTCCACACTTATTCATGTTTTATAAAACATCTATCTATAACTTAAAAGCTTACTAGGAGAAACCCTTGAAGCTGTTTTCTGAACTGTCATATTTCAGGGCTGCTGAGGTGTCAAAGCTCATCATTAAGGGTGAAGGGGAGATCATCAAATGTCATCTTTATGGGGAAAAGAGTTAAGAAAAGCGCTAGAAAGACTGTTAAGCTGATGATTAGGATATCCAACTCTGTTGATAACTCTCTCAAAATGTGATCCATTCTCTCTGCTGAAAAATCAAGTGAAAAAAAAGCATGCCATCTTTTTTTTGCAATTTTTACTCTGCAAAGCCGTTGACTTGTTCTGGCCCCTGGGCCCTACATTTGACACTTCTGGCTTGTAGTCATCTGCTTCAAGAATAGCCACGACTCTAACACACTGCTGCAAGTCATGGGACCGCGAGCATCATATAAACTTCATCTTTCCCCATCACTACAAGCATCCAGAGGAATTCACCTCAAACATGTGATCCTGGATATTTCTCTTCTGTTTACACAGTGTGGTTCGCCCTGTGTGTGTGTGTGTGTGTGCCCGTGTGTGTGTGTGAAGGTTTTAGGTCTGATTGGATACAGTCTGAACCTGCTGATTGTGCTGGCATGTCTGTGTCCTCTTCATCACCGCCGTAGAGGGTTCGGCTCAGGAGAACAGCAGGGTCTTTCTTTAGGTGGAGGATTGAATCAGTGATGACAGTCTCATGACTGCTTCCTCTTTCTGACACACAAACACACACAAGCCCTGGCTGCTGTTTTTTGCAACCCTACTGTGCTCACACACAGGAAAACATACATTCAAACAGAACAGGTCAGGCTCAGGTGTGAAAAAAAATGAAAATGATTAAAGATAGCAAACTCCCTTTAAAAATGCACCTGAGGAGTCTCCTGTGGAAGCCATGCTTCTTTTAAATCTTCATTAAAGTTTGCAGTCTCCTCTATCCGTGGCTACTTACCTAATTTACAAAACCCATCAGTGTGGGGTAAGGGGGGTGGGGGCTGATCATCCTAAAATCTGGTTGGAAGGAGATTTGGGAATGGCAGTGACTGAGCAGTAGTGCTGGGAAGCCATAAAAAGAGAGCATACTAACTCAACTTGTGCCAAACGTGGCCTTTTTCATTTCAAGTGTTCACCTTCATTTTCCAGGGCCAAATTCTCTGAAAGGTTCCAAGAACAAAGATCCAGCACGTGACAGATACAAACCGGCTCCAGGCTTTTTTGCATTCTTCCTTGCAGTGCACTAATCTGCTTACCTACTGGAATACCTGTACAATCACACACACTCCCAAACTTATCCAAAACGGATTAAATAACTACTAATTCTTTTATTATTTACATCTCTGTCATGTATTTTTTTTATTTGTTCGTTTTGTTTTTGTTTTTGACATTTGTTCCACGTGCTTTAAAAGTCAACAAAACATCCAAATAATAATAATAATAATAATAATTTGGAGAAAAATATATTTTAACTAACTTCCAATTTGCGCTGTGGTCATAAAAATAAAATGTGGTGGAAATACCTTTCAGTATCATCAAAGAAAAATACACAGAAAAATATTTATGCTGTTTAAAAACACGCCACATTCGTGACAGCGGAGCAGGTACGGACTCCACGCAGCTTTCTCTCTCACTCCCAGCACTCCGCGTGAAGGATACTGGCAGCGTGGGTCGATGAGGTGCGGGAAGGTGATGCCGTAAAGAGTGTCGTAAACCAGGTGCGGAGAAGGGGAGGTGAAGGGAAGCCAGGAGGAGGAGGGGGGGAGAGAGGGGGGTGAGAGAGGAGGTGACTCTCCGGCAGCATTTAGACACAACGAAAGGATCATGGCGGATGGCCCCAGGTGTAAGCGCAGAAAGCAGCCGAACCCGAAAAGGACCAACGGTGAGTAAAACTACTTCCGACTCGGAGCTTTGCTTTCAGAGATACGGTGTGAACGCCGTCCTGTCTCCCAGTAATTTTGCCGAAAAGTTTCGTGGCCCAGAAGTCCGGTTTTTACTCACCGAAAGTGCTGGGAAGTAGCAAGTGAGCGCTGTATTACAGCCCTATGTGGTGTACCGTTATACCTGGGTCGCGGCTCTCCCACCGCCTAGCGGCTCTCTGCGCCGGAGACCGTTATACGCACCTCAGTCCGTTATGAGTGGAAAAGCTTTTGTTTCCACTTTAAACTGCTTTATTCGTTTAAACACACTTTGTCCGTCTCTACAGGCTGACAATCCATTGATTTAGTCCCATTCTGTCGAGTTATTGAGCCCACCACTAAACTCGGACCTGTTTCTGAGGGGAAACGGTCTACCTGATTCCTTTTGCGGACCTCGACGGACACATTGTGTTTTTACATATGGATAAAAGAAATCATTAAGCAGAACTGTGTTTTGGTTTGGTTTGTTTTTTCTCGACGATGTTGATAATTATCTGTATTATCTGTGCGCGTGTGAAGCAGAGGGGACACAACTGTTTGTTCTTTCTTTCGCGCACAGGCAGCAGGTAGCGGCAGGACACTGTTGCTGCGCTACGAGGGCTGACAAAACGAATTTTCCCCCATTTAACCCGACCTGTCCCGTTATCCAGACACTTAAGTGTGAATGTAAACACAGTTTTCAAGCTTTAAAGCCGAGAAGCGCTGAAACTGTATCGGTGTATTGGAGCTCGCTTTGAACACTTGCCTTTCCTCTAACTTAACTGTTTCATTTCGATGCCGCACACGCCGTGAACATTAAATATGACTTGTCAGAGAGGGTTTGACAGTGAAGCAGTGGTAGAAAGCTTGGGAGAAACATGGATGGGGTAGCCGGAGGTTCCGGAGAACGAGGAGTATCTCACGCGCTGTTTGTGTGAGCAGGGCGAGCGCAGCCCATATAAGGACAGCGGATCCTCTCCTGTCGCGCATTGGGAATCCTGATTGTTGTAGGACGGTGGTCGCGAGCGAACCTCTTTACTTTTCTGTCTTTACTCACTTCATTACAGCTTGTAGCCCGCAGCAACATTTGAAATGGTTACATTGTTTAATGTTTTAACATGCCGACGTGCGAAGCAAGACGGGGTTTTTTGTTATTTAAGGGTGGTGTGAAAATACTGGTGAACCGTTACAAAGTCGCATGTGCGGCTCTACTTTGTTCAAATATCTGTCTCCTGGTTGTGTGACGCGCATAAATGGACTTTTGCGAGTATATAACGTCTGTTTTTTCCTGCTTCGCTCTTTCTATTTACGTGCTGGACTGTGGTGAAATCGTCGTTTCCGGTGCTCGGACTACTTTTTTTCTTCTTTTTTGATTGACAAAACAAGTTGTTCCGTCGTGGATCTGACAGCGTGTGGCGTCCATATCAAGTAGTCTCGGTCCTGCGTTAGCCTGTGTACCACCCAGTGTAGCTCACGGGAACTGAGGTGATACGCGAATATCGCTTTTATTTTTGCTTAGTAAGATGCGATGGCTCCTGCGCTGCTGAAAACGAGTTAGTGGGTGGGAAAATGCAAGCAAATTGTGCCGTGTGGATTTTGTGTTGATGTCTGATCAATTTAGGAGAAGAGTATAAAACAAAAAGAGAAACAAAAACTTTGAGCCACTGCTATTTATGTTCTCCATTGTGATTTTGTTCTCTTTTCATAAGGGTGTGTTTGCATTTCATTCCTGGAGCGGTGTCCAACGTGTGGACACACCTCAGATAACGGTCCTGCTGTCAAAGTGTGGGTATTTCTATTACCCCTGGGAGGAAGGGAGCTTTTAAATGACTTCTCATGTGCTTTCCTTTGTTGCTCTTTCTCCTTTCTTTAAGTTAACGGGCCTGTATTAATCATTTCTCACTGATGACACGGCCCTATTGATATTTAAAGTCAAACAGATGTGCTCCTTGTTTCCTTGCCTCATTTGCATTTCCTTCAAAGGGGATGTTGAGGCCTGTGTTTTTAAAGTCCTTGCTTCCTACCACCACCTGACAAGGCAGGTGATCTGTCACATAAATGCACCTCTCAGCTGAAGGGGATTCCTCAGAGAAGTTAGATGAAGCTTTTTTTTTGTTTTTGTTTTGTTTTTGTCATGCTCATTTGATGTCTCTCCCTAATTATAAGACCCTGTTGCTTTTTTAATGAATGAAGCCCTTGAGTTTTGCTCGGCTTGTTATAGTCCGAGACTTTGCCAGCAGAGAGGGAGCCGAGATCAAGGTGAGCCCCATTCCCTGTTGTAAACAGAGAGGTGTTAACAGCCTGCAGGACAACAGGTGTTTGCAATCGGCGGGATACTACAGCTTCCTTTGTCGCTTCTCCCCCCCGCCCACCCCTCAGGAATAGCAGCGGTAATTTAAAACAGCAATTTGGGAATAGAGGAATGCGGACGGTATTAACATTCTTTGCAAAAATAAACAGGGTCATTGGGGGTGCTGTGAAGGAGCTTGTGCACAGGTAGCTTAGATTTCTGTTTATTTGATAATATGACGCAGACCTTTTTCCTCATCTCCTCGCGTGTCTCCCGCCCTGCATCACTCCCTCTTTTGCTCCCTCTCCGTCATCCTTTTTCTCTCTTTCTCACACACACACACACACACACACACACACACACACACACACACACACACACACACACACACACACACACACACACACACTTGTACCACCTTGATGAATCATCCATCAAATAAGGCAAATGAGGTTGCGGGCTCGGCACTTGGCAACAGCTCATGTAATGTTGAAGAGTATGTTTATTGGCCTGGTAAAACTATACTTAAACTATACTTGGTGCCCTGGACTCACTCGCCCTGTCTAGAGACCACTGAATACAACCACATGCTGTAAGTTTGTGGAATAACAATTTAAAAAAGAGAAAGAAACATAACAAACCAATAGTTTAGCTGCAGCTTGTGCTGTTTGTGTGAAACAAGTGATGTTTGGGCCCGTAGCGGAGGCTTCGGGAGGAGGTGGGGATTGGCTGCCACTTGTGCATCTTAAAAGCCATCTGTTTACATTTAAAAGGTCCACCCCTGTTGTGGGAAGAGTTTAGCAGAGGAGGAAATTTTTCATTTATCTCGCTGCTTTTCACCAACTTCCCCGGCAGCTTCATTTGAAAGTGCCAAGTAAGAAGAAACCCCCCCCCAATCCCCCCAAAACCCCTCAGCTCCTCCTCCTCCTCCCTTCTCTCTCCGCTCTCAGTCTGTCCCCTCTCACTCCTTGTTCCAGATCTAGAGCTCGTCCTTTATTTCACATTTGGGCAGGGAAGTTTTGGGGGATTGGACAGGGGGGCGGGTTGGGACACAGTAGCCAGGGGTGCTGTTGATTGCCCCCTGACCTAGGCACCCATGCATGCTTAGAGTATGACTTCACTTTCCCCCCCTCTGTGCCATTGTGAAGCTTCCAGCATGTCCAATTGTGTTTGTGTTTAAGTCTGTTCAATGACAGGGGGAAGAGGGGGAGAAGGAGGATGGTGGTGGTGGGGATGGTGAGGGGTCCTAGAGCACTTTTTTTTTCTCTGCTCCTCCTTTCTTTCCCCCCCCCCCCCCCCCCCATTCCTCTCTGACACCCTCTAAATTGCAAGCGCCGTGTTCCCAGTGGAGTCGAAAGGGGATGGGAGGTGGAGCGGCGAAAGATTTATACAACAGGTGACAAGTGAGGGAACGATGCTGGCAAGATATAAAGAATGATGCATAGGCAGCCAGCTCCCAGACCTCTGAAGTAGTTGCACAACTTGTTTTGAACATCAGCAAAAAATAAATAAAATAAAAATAACACAATGCAGGTAGAAATCGCCTACATTAAAACTTTTTGCTTTTTAGCTAAGCTTCACATTCTTCGTGTTGGAAATAAGCTTGAGATCATCTGACCGTTCGGTGGAATTAAAACGATGTGATGTACGACCACACTCCCACCTCTGTTAAGGCGGCTTAATGATTAGCTACTCCCATGGAGGCTGAGAGCATTAGCCTATAAAAAGGTGCTCTCCCTCCATAAAGAAGGAGTTTTAAACCCAGAGTCAGTTTCAGTAACCCCCTTAACTGTGCTTGGATGTGCTTTATTGGGGGGGGTTTGTGTGGCTGAATGCTTAACTGGACCATTGTGTGTCACGGCTTTAGTGAGAAAGCCTGAGGAGAAAGAGCCTGGTTACCTTTGGAGTTTGCCTGCTCTACCTCATACACTTTCAGTGGCAGAAGAAAAGGGCCATTCAGCAGGCCCCGGGATGGGGAGGGAGAGCCCTTTTCACACTGGGCTTGTGGGAAACTTCTCCTCCATACTGTGCATGCCATTTGCATATGACCCATTCTTTTCCCAAAGGTCCCTGTGAGGGAGGAATCCGTGGAACGTTCGCAGAATTCATCAAATCCCTCTCTCACGTGGCCCTCAGGGCCCCTCGAGAGGCTGGCATCGAAGCGCTCTGTTTGACATTTTTGTCTCAGAAATGTAGCTTGTGGCTGCGTCACGCTCACTCGCCTTAATGTTAACAGCAACGCATCCCCGTGGCATTTCTGTGCCATGTATGTTTTAAAGTGTGCTCGCCCATTCTGCTGATTTGAATGTCAGGGTGAATTGAAGGCTTAATTTGGCACAGCAGGCAGGAGTTTCCCCAAATCCCCAGCATGATGTGCATGACAGCCTCCGAGGCTCCTTAACTGTTGATGATGCAGCCGTATGCACAACGACAGTCGTTGCCACTCGAAGGACAAAAATATCCTGGAGTTGCTGACTTAGGGTGTTTGGGGCCGGGGGTCCGGATAATGGGGGTAAGCGGTGGGAGCTTGTAGCGACGCGTCAGCTCGGTGAACTGGACAAAAACACAACTGTCGCACCCTCCCGCCCATCCAGAATCATCCTGGGTTACTTCACTCCAGGTCATGTTGGTAGTGTAGTAACAGCATCCACGCTTTTCTTGTTGTTGAGCAAGGTGTGTGTCTCTGACTGCCTTGACCCTAGCCACAGATACTGCCACAGAAAGCGGTGTAGGCTGGTATTTGATGCAGTGCAGGGAGGAGAGCTCACTTAAGTGTATCATGTAAGCTAACTGAGCAGAAAAGCCTCCTTTGCCCTCCTCTCCTGACTCCAAAGCAGTGAGTCATGGGCAGAAAGGTGTATTTGCAACCTTTTGAACTCTCCCAGTCTTTCTTCTTTCCCTCGCTCCTTCCACACAGGTGTGGGTGTGATGGACAGTGATCCTGAGTAGTGTGTATACTTGTGGGAGAGATTACCTCTAAATTGCCATCCTCCGGAGGTAAACGTTGCGTACACCCTGTCCGTTGCTGTCTGTTGATGTGTGTTTTTAATCATGTTTTTGGGTCTGTCTACAGACCCCTCCTCACATCATCACCGCCGCTACCTCCTTCTCTCCCATCCCACCCACCCCACCCCCCCCCCCCCTCCCTCCCTGGGGTCCTCAGTGGAGCGGTTAATGAAAAAGACTGGACTGACACAATAGGCAGAAGGCGCACCCGGTGTGGGGCTTTTACACCAGCTTGTGTTTGCAGCAAAAGCTCATCAGGGCGAACCTCTGCTGACCACCTTTCTGTCGTGTTTTTGAGACATAGATGTTGGACATCTTATCCTTTTTTATTGTGCCCGACCTTGTTACGGTCCCAGAGCGTCTCTGTCTAGAGGGATGAAATTAGATGACATCAGTTGAAAAGTAATCCACTGCCGTGTATTGTGCTTTGAACACAACCCAGCGGCTGGCTTTTTGCCAGCCCCTTATGATGACCATATTGATTTTCCTCTCCATAGCACACAGAACTGATAATGGCACTCCTGGGGGGGGGATACACATTCATATTCACATTTGATTCCAGTTGCCCAGTCTGGTTGTGATGTCCCGAGGGACACGGTGACTAACAAATCGACTGTTCCTATGCCTTCCCAAGCCTGTGCAACAAGGTAGCTGAAGCTGGGCTAGCCTTGCAATTGCTTCAGCGAGAAACGACAAAAAAAAATCTTAGTCACCCTGTTTGTTAGTCAGAGAAGAGAAGGCCGGCCGCTATGCTGAATGTCAACATGGATAAACATCCTCACAGGATTAATGAGAGGAGAATGGGCAGTCTGAAAACAGAGGGAGGGCAGAATAGCGGAGGCATGGAGATTCCTCATTGCCCCATTTAACCCTTGAGCGTTTTATTGAGGTCCTCACTGTCCAACAACTGCGAGCTGACTTACCGTTACAAGAAGGAAGCTACAGTATCGGACAAAGAATCAAGTGATAGTTTGTCTGTGCAACAGCAAACGCATTAAAACAAAGACACATAAAAGTACTTTCGGTTAGTGTTTTCTGCAAGTCTTATAAGACAGGAGGCTCAAAATCTGCTTCGCTGAGAGCCATGTCATAGTCATGCACTATATTATATATGTATAGTATGTTGACATGCTTTCATTTAATCAGTAATTAATGTCTCATATAGAATTTTCACATAGAGTTTGCACTGTTCAAACGCTTCAACAAGCCCATGATGAAAAGTTTAGTCTCCTTTACAGGGTTTAGTCAAGCAGCCAACTCACAGCAATCTGTTTCACGAGCCTGAATCTCACAGCTGCTGACAGTGTGGAGCATTTAATAAAACCAAATACATCCTGATGTAAAAGCACAGTAATGACTCTGTAATTGTGTTTTTGCACAGAAGTCTGCAAGTCTCACCTCACAGGCCTAAAAAAAAATCAGCTTTACCTCTAACATATTGCTTAGCCATGAAACTGGCTACATGTAAGCATGAACCTTACCTTTACAGCTCCAGCACTTTGAGGCCATCCTCAGTTATGGTGAGCTGTGGCTGGATGCCTTTATTTAGTGACTCTGCTGCTGCTCGGTGGATGCAAACATAATAACGATAATGCAAATGAAATGAAAAACAGTCTTGTTGTAGGTGGGTTTACACTCAGTCTGTGTTCGCCAGTCACTCAGAATTATCAACTTTTGTTTTTGTTTCATTCTCTGTGAGCTAGCTTGTTAGCGACAGGTGCTGTAGAGGGGCGCCACGAACTTCATAAACTCTTTATATGACATATCTTCTTCTAAAGAAAAGGACAAAGTGTTTTTTTGGGTCTCTTACTGGAAATGGAACAAAGCCAGTGACCTTTGACCTGTCTCAGCCCACCTGTGCTGACTCAGCTCACTGCTGCCAGCATTCAGGTGTTTACAGTGAAAACATACTTTGACCTCCCTGTGTGCGTTTCATGTATATGTGTGTGGCTCTAATGGATAATGAAATGAAAGGAGTGAATACCTCTGGATCTCCACAGCCAGCCTGTCTGTGTTCCTCCTCGTTGCTGACGGCACCCTCCCCTCTGTCATTACAGCGGCACCAAAAGTCAGTGAAGCATGGCCTTTAATTGATCCTGTTTGGAGCTGTACAACATTATTAATTAGTGCTTGTTCATCACTCGTTGGTGTGTTCCTACAGCTCATCGTTAGCTGTCGGTGCTCTTAAACGTCAACAAACTTTCTGTAACTCCCCGCGTCCTCCTCTATGTATTCTTTTCGTTTCTGTCTCTCATTCCTCTCTCTAGCAGCTGCCTTGGCTCAGACTCTCCAGCACCAGCAGGTGCTGTAGGCATACAGCACTCATAAATAACACCTGACAAAAGTATGAGAGAGCCAGAGCCACGGGCAAAGCGAGGGAGGGAGACTGAGATTGAAAGTTTCCTCTGGCAGGAGGAAAGAGGGTGTGGCTCACGGTCAAACGCTGGCCTCCTCAAGAAGGACATGATCAGAATAGAGAGAGAAAATGTGGGAGAGGCAGAAAAAAGAACTGGAACGGAAGCTTCTTTTTTTTCCTCTGTGTGGATATGTGAATGTGTTGCCTATTCTTCTGAAGTTTGCACTCCTGCTCAGTGCCAACTTTTCAATAAACCCCTTTCATGCAAATTTCTAGTAAATGGACCCTTTTAAACACAAGGCCAGCTCTAAAGTGACTGGTTAAGGGACTTGAATTTGAAGGAAGGCAGCGTTGTCTTTTCTGTAATTGGGTTGTAAGAGCTTGGAACAATGTTAATTGTGCTCTAAAAGCAAATGAAGAGGTCAGAAAAGAAATTATATGCACACTTTTATAATCATCATCAGTAATGAACCAGCACTCGGAATAAATGAACCCATAAATCAGCCATGATCAAGGGCCATTAATGAACACCGCTCAGAGTCAAATCTGAGCTGTCTCTTTGTCGTTTTACGCTCTTCAAATTCAACATTACACGCATCCTGTCTCGTCAGAAGCTATCGATCAGCTTTTCGGGGCGAAGGTTAGTTTGTCATTTTTCTCTGGACTCACCGCGAACAAAACCAGGAAGTGTGCGAGAGATTACGGCCCAGGATGCAACCTGAAAGCCCTTTATCTCTGGGAAAACAAGAGGCTTCCTGCAGACCTGCTCCCATCCAGGCCACCTCCCCCTCCTTCACCTCGGCGCACCCCCGGCACCTGTGGCAGCCTATTTAAGGATCCTCATCAGGGGTTGTGGAGGCCTCAAACCGGGGCAGAAAACATGAAAGGCTGGAAAAGGAACCGGCACTACAGCTGACACGCTAGCTTGGAGCACATAGAGGGCAAAGAGAAAGAGCATTTCTTTTCATTAGAAATATATGGCTTTTCTACCACACATTTAATGGTTGCACTGGCTCCTTTTACTTATTTGTATGTTTTGTTGTTTTTGCAGAGGCTCTTGCCTCGCTCACCTCCAGTGTTCCAAACACTGGTAATGACACGGTGCCTGTCATGTAACTGTTTCTAACACTTTTCGTTGCCAGTGTTTGAAGTTAGGGTTGTTTTTTGCTGTATTTCTTCTTCCTAATGTTACCAAATGCTTACACGGGCAAATTATAAGCCAGGTCATGAAGCAAGGTTAGCCAAATTTAGAGTGAGATCATCCTTATTTTTAAACTGCATTCTAATATTATCTTAGTAAGGATCCATAAATAAATATAGATGTTAGGGAAATCAGTTTATGTTTCATGTGTTTGAAAGAAAAGAGCAGAGTTAGCCACGTTACCCAAACTCACAGGTAACTTTATTGCTATTTTCAAATGGCTAATGTGGCAAACTGCTCATCGTCAGTCTTATTTAGTGTCGCTATAGTCTTAGAGTAGGCGTCACAGACCATATATACATTAGTTAGTGAAGTTCCACTGTGAAGCCTTGAGCTGTTTTCACAAACTTTACTAAAATCAGGGCGGTTAGCTAGCTAGCTGTAGCCAAACCTAGATGTGCCTGGCATCAAGCAGCAGAGTACTGATTGCAGTTCATTCAACAGCACTGAGTGTCATTACATTGTAATCTGTAGCTGTAGTGAAACAGTGGCCCAGTCTTCTGAAGGGTCTTTTTTACGTGTTAGAAATGGCACGTCAATGCTGGTTGGGTCACCTGATGGTGTGTCGGTAGCCCAGAAAAACCTTGAAAACACTCCCTTTGCTCCTTTAAGTTACTGCCACAGCTGGCAAGAGTGGTTTGTCTCGACAGTAGCCTGCGCTGAATTTCAATGACCCTGCCACCCCCACCCGTCTTATTATGCCATCGCTGCTAACTGGCTCCCATTCACTGCAGTGTCCTGACTTCCCAGAGGGACCTAGATAAACAAGGGCTATTCAGTGAGTGAAAGGCCCACCCCCTGCCAGCTTTGGCCTCTCCTTGTTTCACTGCCAGGCTGCAGCGCGCCTCGCTTACCAGTGCAACACCGACGCCGGCAGCAGCAGCGGGCGCGGTGCCACCGACTCTGCCACACCGCACACTTTCTTAGGGATTAAAAGTAACTGTGAAGACTTTGTAAATCTTGTGTTTCTGTGCGAGTGCGAGTGTTGCTGTCAGCAGTTATCTGTAGGTGTGGTGTGATGTTGCAGGCCGGGCTGACTTCCTGTTGTTACAGTCCATAAACGGGGGGAGCTCAGGGGTGGGGGATGCTCCCATGAGATTACCCCGTGACAGTCACATGGTCTAGCTGCACTGCATTCGAAGGCTGTGTGTTTTCTGTGTTTTGTGTGTGTGTTAGGTTTTTGAGTGCATTCCTAACCTCCACCTGAATCCTGACCTGAGTATGACCCATCTCTGAGGCTTTTTCGGGGTTTTTCTGTTTCATGTTCTTCCCATTCGGCCATCTTTCCTGTTAATCAACACATCTCAGAGGAAAACCACACATCTCCCCAGGGTGTCTCGCTTGCTCTCTCTGTCTCTCCTCACCAGATGTTTAAACGCTGTTTGTTTGTTTACTCTATGGAAGTCACTTTGATTGATGCCTACCATAAACTGGGCCTGGAAGCTGATGCCACATATCTCTGTAAAATATTTTAAAGAGCCATTCGTACGAATTACATCAGCAGCCTTTGCAGCTCAACTGATTACAGACATTGGGGGTGATGGCTGGCAGCTGCATAGCATTGGTAAGCATGAGGGACAGTGTCCCCTGTGCTGTAATGGCCCTCCTGTCCAGCCCACCTCCATCACTCCCCAACTCAGCAGCTAATTTAAAGCAGTGCCCTTGTAATCTAATGGCTGTCTGAAAAATCTATTGAATCAGGACAGATGTCCAGAGGGGTGTGGCAGTGACACAGTGTCTAGACGGGCTGGAAGGTGAGCGGACGACTCCAACGTGATTCAGATCCAAAGGAATCTCACCTCTCCGGCTCTCCTCTACTCTGCTGCTCGAGGGTCCTTGGGGACTGGGACAAATTCTCAGAGTAACTTGGATTGTCACGGACACACGTAGTGACACGAGAGCAGACCCTCAGAAATAACTCGATGGTTGGACGAAGCATGCATTATGGTAACAAGCTCATATTTGGGTTAGGCTTTATCTATCCCTTTTCTTGGGAAGGGCAGAGGCCTCAGGGTTGAATTTCAACTAATAATTGTATTGGCCCTTGACAGATAGCGTTGATGTAAAGCTGTTTATTGTTGATGATGAGTCTATTGAGCCTATGCTCTTTCACTTGTCCTTGGGGAGCTTATCCCTGAGGCAGGCCTGCCTGTGTTTTATTAAAACCTCGGTTTAAATGGTCCGGCCCTCTGATCAACAAGCAGATTACACAACTAATAAAACATACATCACAACATATAGAGAGGCCCTCGCGGAGGCCGGTCCTATTAATATACAAATATAGAGGATTACTGTCTTCTTGTCTCCACGGCCGGGGGAGAGGGGATTAGGGTCCTGGTCCAGACAGATTGGATTTAATGTGTGTGTAAGACTAAATGATTGCAGTGCTACAAAGCCCTCATGCGAGTGCGGGCTGATCTCCGCTCTGTGCTGCAGACGTCCTAACATGCCATTGTGTTTGTAGATACATTTGTGGTTCTCGTTAAATTAGAAAAACCTTACTAATCTTGCCCTAGTTTGGAGCCATTTCAACCAGTTAGTCATTTACACCTCTACATCTTCATGCTTCAGAAACTGTACAGACCTGTTTAATGCATTACACAATAATTGTTTGCTTGACTGGCAGCATTTGATGGCCTCCTTTTGATATTAGCATACTCATAATTAGCTTGTTTTAATGACCTAACAGCATCGTTTTCTCTATTTGGCAGATCAAAATGCGTGTTTCAAAATGCAAAATAGTAAATGTAGTATTATAGAATTAGATATAAGATGTAAAATGAGGATTTCAGATTCCTAATTTCACCGCATGAAAGTGCTATTTTAGAGCGTCATTCAGTAAATAGTACAACACTGCTTCTTTGTACAGAACAGGACTATTAACTGTTTGCTTTTATTATAATGCTATGTGTCCATCTTGTTAATAGTTTATTACTGTCAAATATATTACAGTATATACTGTCTGCTGAACAGAGTGTGAAGCTCAGTCAGCTGAAGAGCAGCATTGGTCAAATGTGATCAGCTGCTGCAGGAGTCTTGGTTGCTGTGGTCTCTTGCTAGCTATTGTTAACCCTTTACTTAGTTTTAAACCACAACACGTATCCGCAGCATTCACAGAGAATGGTTGCTTACTGTGCGAAGTATCCTGTATCTTTACATGAGCTTTGCACAGTCTACTTATATGTCCCTGTTCTGTTTGGGAGTTGGCGTGTTGACTGTTTATGGCGGTCTCAGTAATGTTTTAGTGTCAAACACAATGCAAGCCAACACGCTCACACACAAAGCACAGCCGAACAAATGCAAGGCACATCACTCTTTTAACTTTGGATCAATAATTTCATAGTCTGGAGCAAGTCTGACGCTGAGAAATTAGTCGCAGTCTGATGCACTGGTGAACTGACAAATGACCACAAAATGCAGCTTTTTCAAAAGACTTTGACAGACATAATATTTACTTTTATTCTCAAGCAATTCCTCAATCTGTGAGAATTAGTCGAGAAACTCAAGAGTCTCGGAAGTCAAGGAAAAACTCTGGAGAGACTCAAGTCCTCTCCATGAGTGTCAGCTCCTTAAGCATTAAAGTGGAGCCTTTAGGGAATCCACATAACGAGGGAAGAAGGGTTAGCGCACATTCGTATGTAAATTCTCTGTGGAAAAAGTGGAAACATGTATTCTCCTATCCCACAGATGTCCTGGAGATAGCACTGGGAGTGTGGGTGTCCTTTAGCAGTTTTAACATGCAGCCCACACAAAAGCACACACGCACAGGGCTGTTTATCCCCAAGGGCGCCAAGCTAAAGGAGAGAGAGCCCCTTAATCATGTCCCTGTCCCACATCCTCGTTATCAGCCACGATTAATGAGCTCTCCATTAATGAAAAAAAAAAAAAAAAAACTAGAGGTGCCAAAGAGAGAGGGCCTGAGAGTAAACGCTCCCCAGGTGCACTGACATCATCGTCCAAGGTAGACGTGATAGCTGTCACATCTCACTTTTGTTAGGGATGACGGGGCGTGTGCGTTTGTTCAAAGTGTTTGGTGGGTGCACTTGGCCTCGCTCTCAGCACCACGAGTTCACAAAGTTGATTGTTCAGACCCGTCGTCTGTTTTGCCTTTGTGCGACCGCCTTCCCCTTTTGTCTATGGCGGCTATATGTTGCGAGCATGGAGAGATGGAGGCGAGGGATAAGGGGCGCCTGATGAGACAGTGACAGAGGCGGGTGGAGGAGGAGGGGGGGGGGGGCTGGAGGAGAGGGCGGCAGGTGCAACGGACACCCAGCGCAATCACCGGCGCTCGGCAAAAACGACGACAGGAAATCAAGGTTGTCTTGGCAACCTGGCGCTATCGATTAAGCACGGCCATCTCATAGCACACATCAGAGACCCGGTGGGAATGGGGCTGTGTTGGGTTTCAGCAGAGGAGGAAGATGAGGAGGAGCGGGAGGAGTAAATGGTGGTTTAAGAGCAGGAAAAAAGACGATGCAGGTGATTGCATCTGAGTCAGCCCAACACTTTCCTTTCTCTTAGTCTTTAGCTGGACATCCGCCTCGGCTCTTCCTGATTTATGAATGCAGAATAGTTCTCATCTCTTAAGTCATATCCAGGGTTGAGGCCTTCTCAGAGCCCTGCAAACATTTAACATGCCTCCCCCCTGCCTCCTTTGTACTCTCTCCCTGCCTCTGGCCCTATATATGGGTTTATGCGAGCGCAGTTCTCTCAGTGTTTCCAGGTCTTTTGTTCACATTGTGCAGTTTGATTTAAGGACCCCATGGCACACATGAACAGTTTACTTTTCCATCTCTACGGGGCAAGCAGGTTGCTGTGCAAACCCCCCTGCTTGTGCACAGTGATTACACCATAATTGTATACTGAGGTGGTGATGTTGCATAAGCCCTGAGTAGAACTAATCAATACATGGCATTGACTTGTTAGGAGGAGTATTTTTGGCTGATACTGCACTTGGTTGGTGTATTTCAGACAGGCCGTGCCTCTTTCACACTCGCTCTCACTGTTATTCTGTCTTCCGACAGAAGGTGAAATCAGCCGGTCCCAAATCCCTCGCAGATGTGTCCTCTCCCTCCTTCACTCTGTCTGTCCGATGACTTACAAACATTGAGGAAAATTAAATCAGCAATCCTCCTTTTTGATCCGTCAGTCATCAAAATGAAACTTATTTTCCCACCTACTGTATGAACTGAACACTTGTTAGACATGGCCACCGTGCTCAAGGGGGAGCTTTACTTCATTTTGGAAGGACAGCAGTACAAAAACTCCCCCTGTCTCCCTCCCCATCTCCTCCTACCTCCCATGGTCAGTTAAACACAGAGCAGTCCTCTGTCCTGCCATCATGTGGGTTTTGCAGCCTAGTTAACCCATAGCTATCAGCTGAGCCACACAGTGTTTTCATTTACTGAGCTTTGTGTTAGGCAATTAAAGGGCTAGTTCTGGGAAATGTGCTGATCTGCTTCTTCCATTTATTTGTCAGCACTGAACATGAAGACTGGAAAAGAGGGGGAAACCCTTAAATTAAAAAGAAACACACCGTGTATCACCTCAAAAGCGCACTGATTTAGCACGCTAGATTGCGTTTAACAACATATAAAAACGTAAGTGTTAAAGCAAGTCAGTGGGTCGCTGCATGGAAACTGTCCTGTATTGGAGTTGGGTTTTTCCACCGCATCATGAGACAACAGATAACACTAAAGCCTGTCAGAGAGGAAAAAATTAAAGTGTCATGGTGGAAATTTCCTATGTGATCAATGTTAACTTTTCACTTAATTGTTTCAAATTGTTCCTGGGGGTTTTTCTAACAGAGATCATTAAAAAAAACTCACTGACATTTGAATGAATCTTCTTCAAACTCATAAATGATATTATTTAATCTTAGTGACTAGTTTATGTATCAGCTAAATTTATTAGCTTGGCACAGTCGTCTAGGGCTCATGGCAGAACCCAGAAAACATTAACAAGAGGCAGTGGCGAGGTCGTCTACAGCCACAGCGGCTTTTCTGCAGTGTTTCCATGCTGCATTTATAATATTCCTAATGCATTTGTCTTGTAAATTAAAACAAACCGTTGATATAACGGTATAAGTGGTATAAACATGTTTTCAAAACTGTTGTCGCTACTGCTAATTCCATTAGCTGGAGCACTAATTTCTGTGCACATTTCATCATGTTGTGTAGCCATAGCAGCGGAGAAACTTCACATGTCTGCAGGCACCACCCAGTGCATGTCGGGTACTGGATTATGTCGAGTTTGTCGAGTTAAGTTAAGTCTAAGTTATCAGAATCAGAATACTTTATTAATCCCGAAGGAAATTAGGGTTACAGCAGGCTGCTAATGGCGCATGCGCAATTATAGACAGTTGACCTACAGTTTGTAGGTCTTTCATGGATGCCTGTTAGCACAATGACTTGGAGCGCTGGCCCTGTTTTTCCTTACTTTGAAGCTGTAACAATGCCACAAAGGCTGGATGCGGTGAGCCAACCACTGCGGTTCTTACAGCATTGAGTTTATGATAAAGACGAATCCAATAGCACATATCGCGTGCGGTCGAGAGTAATGTCTTACAGGACTGCAGGGGCGCCAAACATCCCTGCTCCCTTCTCATCTCTCTTTATTTGGGGCTATTCTGGGCTGGGCTAATGTGGCGGCACTGCTGCGTGCTGAGTGAGTCAGCGGTCATTAGGGCGTGCAGACAGCACTCTGCCGGAGGCCACAGGAGCCAGTCAGTCTAATGATGAGGGCAGGGAAGTGCTGGGGACCTGAGCACTCAGGACGTCCTATAACTCCATCCAATTAGCCTTCCCATATCGTGGCCACGCCCATCCTAATAATGGAAGGGAAAAAAAGGCACTTTTCTTTGCCGTGTAGGAATGACAGATTTACTTCACACGTCTGTATACAAATATTCTTTTGTTTGCCAGAGCCAACAAAGAGTGTTGACTGTGTGCTCGTGTGTGTCAGCCACGGGTATCTGTAGTAACCATCATGTACTATGAGAGCGAGCTATGAGAGCGAGAGAGGCTCAGCTACAGTTCAGATCCAGTCATCCTCCCCTGGGAGGGGCTGACTGAGCAGGAATGTAAACATGGCAGCTAAATAAACTGCTGCGTGGGGTACACACACACACACACACACACACACACACACACACACACACACACACACACACACACACACACAGGAGAAGCTGAGAGAACAGGATGGTGGTTCAGATGTCATGATCACTGGAGAAAGGAGCAGACGATTACAGGCTGGGCCTCTGCAGTTTGAAGTGGAATATATGTTCACTGTGAACGGTCTGGATTCGGACAAATGCAACAGAGGAGATGTTCTTTGAGCACTCGCTGCTTCTAATCAAACATTTTAACATCCAGCATGAGTCGCGGCTTACAAGGACAGCTCAGCATTCCTTTCCCTCCCCTCCTTTTAACACCTTATCTCAACCTCTCACTCTAAAATAAGATGCACTCACACCATGTCACATGGCACCAGCCGTCAGCCCACAGCTCCTCAAATGCTTCCCCCGGACTTTGAAAGCTTGAAAGTGTGTTCACACTGTTCTGCGTTGTTTTGTGGCAGATGAGCAGTTTAATTGGCATCCCTAAGCCTCGGCGAACGCTTATTGACACTTTTTAGGAAATGAGGGGCAGCTCTGCAGTCACACCCTGAATTATTTGCTCTTAAATAGAGTTATTGAAATGGTTTAACCTCCACCCAAACTACAGTCCTCGTTCCAATGATCCCGGTTGACGAAGGGGAAAACATCTTGAAAAGCTCTATTTGTTGGTTCTTCAGATGCCCTTGAGCTCCACCCTCCGCCCCCCCAGGCAGTGCTATAACCCTCCAGGCTTGTTTTGATGTGGTGATCTGACTGTTGAACACAGGTGCTGCCGGCTGCTGCCATCAGCTCTCCCTGTAAGCTGCCATTACCCGGGACAGGTGGCAGCTATTATGACTGCATCAGAGGTAGCAGACTGGCACCATCGTCAGCCCAGCGCCTGTTCTGCCGGTTCCCAGTCCGCCACCAATGACCGATTACGCCGACCCGCTTCGGCACCGTGTTCACCTTAAACCCAAGATCGCTTTCTCAAAGGCGTTGCTTTGGATCCTTCTTCCCAGGTCCCCATTCTTCCCGTGTTTTTCTTTTTCCACTTTTCCAGCACCTTTCATTTTCTCCAAGGCGGATCAAAGAGAGGAGTTCTGTGGAGGCGTATGGAACCAGACTCAGTGTCAACAAGTAGCTTTCTCTCCTTCACTGCTGTTTAGTGTGCTGTTCAGAAAGACCCCTGTACTTCTGCTAAATGCTACAGTCAGAGTACTCACTAGGAACCAGTGCACCTCCTTAAATCTATTGATGTTGATGTTCTTTCTAATGTCTCCTCCTAATTCCTCTCTTTGTCCGCCTTTCCACCATCTGTCCCATCTTTCTAACACTGGGCGCTGGGCCAGAGGTGCTAAACCGCGTCTTAACCTGTTGTCTGAGCCTCGACTCATCCTTTATTCATCCCCATTAAAGTAGCATGAGAGTTGTTCTCCGCCTGTAGCCGCTGCTTCACTCTCCATCAGAGAGACAAACGACCATAGCGTGAGTGTACCTACCTATAAATGATGGCTGTGCATGAATGAAACATGCACGGCGGGTCTCTCCTGATACCTGTGAGCCCAGTTTGTGACACGACAGAATATGGTGATGCTATAGGATGGCACACATGACAAAGTATTGTCTGATTTTTGAAATCTTTTATTTATCCTAATGTTTTTCTTAGCTCTGTGGGGAGCAGAGAGAATTTAAAGCACTCTGCATTCAGCCCAGATCCATTTTCTGATAGGTCTGATTGTTGTCTTGTTTATTAAATTTGGCTGTTTTAAATTAGCATAAAATCCAGTAAAGACCTTAAAATCTTCATGTGAGGAAGCTTGAAGTCATCTTGAAATATTTATACCTGCAAAACAGCAGCACAAAAGGTGCACGTACATAGCGGTGCCACTAAGCTGGCAGCATGCCTAACCCCCACCTATACAGGCCCCAAGGTTCTCTTATATATTGTTTCATGTAGAGCGCACACAATATCAGCATCTCCCACCTTTAGAGAAGTGTGGTTTAGGGAGAAAAAAACAAGAATAAAGGCAGAGATAAAGTGAGGCGATGGGAGGAGAGGAGGGAGATAAAGGTTACGAATGAAGATGAAAATGGAGAAAAGTGCTGGGCCAGCGACTCCAACGGGGAGACAGACAGGAGGGAGCATTTCTGCCCTGCTGGTGAAATTTTAAGGGTGCGGGAATGTTTGTGTGTGTGTGTGTGTGTTGGAGACAAACTGAACATCAGCATATCCTGTTGACTGTCATCCTACGACCTGCACTTTCTTTTTTTAATGCTTGCCAGATCGTACAGGCTGCATCTCAATCATACACCTAATTCCCGCAGTTTAGTTGGATTCCACCTGTTCTGAGGTCATGCCAATGAGGTATGTTCAGCATAGGTAGGCGGGAGGGAGGAGGCGGGCAAGCACCTGAGCGCATAATCCAGCCAGTTAGGTTTTCAAGGAGCCATTTAAAGTGAGCGCAGGTATTAAAGAGAGTCGGATGAAGAGGTCAGGATTTTCCTTTAATCCTCACACTGCTGCTGGCAAAGGAGAACGATGAGGGCAGAGAGGCAGCAAACTGCACGGCTGTAACTGAGTGATGTGAGAGGGGCGAGGCTGGCACTGGGCCACGGCTACACTGGAATAACAGTGGATGCTGGTGCTATAGATTATGAGTATGTATGTAAACCCGACTGGTGGGTGTAGTAAAAACAGGCTAACATCAGAGGGTTTCACCAGCATCCCATTGTTTTATGGAGACCTCTCTCATTCTTATTAATGAAAAGCTATTGTGTATACAAGTCCAGATCCGACCCCTAAACACACACACCGACACACGCACACGCTTCCTGTCTTAATCACCAGCACCGTGGATAAGGGGCATTACAGTAAAGTAGCAGGTGCCTGTCCATCTCAGCAGTGCACGGGCTGATTTGATGGTAATCTATAATCTGTAAGGCTTTGATGCCACCGCCATCCTTATCAGCCAGGTTTTGTTTGGCCAGGCTAGAAGCTCCAGCTTTAACAGGATGACAGTGCTGTACACTTAACCTCTGGTGGTTTGCAGTGCAGCTCTTTTTTTTAGTTTTTGTTTATGCATGAATGGATTGATGGTTTTTATGGGGTCTGTATCTGAGCACAGGCACTTCATTACACAAGTGTATGTGATACAAAAATGCAGCCTTCTAAACTTAAACTATGTATGAGGTTAAACTACATGATGTGAGCCCAGAGCTCTAAACACTCTTGTTTTCTCGTAGCTCTGACGGTCAGTAAAGGAGGATATCTCTGATATACAGGGATATACGGTGCTGTGAAAAGGGCACTGTTCTATTTAAGTGATGTCTTGATTCAGCAGGTCTGGCAGTAATCAGACCTGGATGTGGCTGGTGAAACTGAAATGTGATTAATCACAACTAATTCATGATTTAACAAGAGGAGACAGTTACCATTTCACATAGGGTCAGGTAGGTTTGGATGCGTTTTTTCCCTGAATAAAGGAAATGATCATTTAAAAGCTGTCTTTTGTATTGAATCCAGTTATCTCAGAATTAAAAAGTGTTTGATGATCTGAAACATTAAAGTGTGAAAAATGTGCAAAACAGTAAATAATCAGGAATGGGGCAAACATCACATCTCTGTGATACTCTCTTCGTTTGTGATGAGCAACTAATCAGAAGAAAGTTGGCGTAAAGGGAGGAGCTTGTTTTAGATGAAGGGCTTCAGCAAGGCCAGTTGTATGGTTTCAAACCACGAATGATCCAGAGCTACTCTAACAGAGTCTAATAAAAGTACTGAGTCGGAAAAGAGTAGAATAAGTTCCCCTCCAGACTACACAAGGTTTTTTTTCTCTGCGTCACTCTGAACTCGTCTGTTCGAGACATTTTTGATATATTTATCCATATTTGTTGTTAGATTCTCGTTGTTACTATGTGCAGCAACCAGCGGAAAATGCAGCAGACAGTGGAGCTGCTGGCGGTGACATGTACGGCTCACATGGCGCCAACTACTTTTATTGGACAATAATGGGAGGCTGCCATGGATGACTTAGAGGGACGCACCCGCAGCCTTCCATACGGAGTTTTTTTTTTTTCTTTATTTAAACACCAGCAGTGCAGAAATGTGGAAGGTGTTTTGCTGTGTGATGCGTGATGTATTTGGCCTCTGAGACTTTATGCAGTGACAACTGTGCCTGGCTGCGGCTGTTGAAATGATGAAGTGTGTTTGTGCCCGATGGTGGAAGATCCTTAAAATGTGCATTAGAGGGGAAACACTGGAGCACGTGCAGTGTTCGTACAGTATCACACACTGTGCTTTTGCTTACTTTGTTGTTGTTAGAACGGTGGATCCCCTTGTTAAACATGATAGAAGTTTCAGCATATGTTTAAGCAATCCCTGTGAGCAGAGAGGTTTAATGAAGGAGGAGATGGGGTGCTTGAGGAATACTAAATAGAAATTTACAGGTTTCCCTGATGGCAGAGGTGGTGGTTCTCCCACCCCTACTGCTGAAGAGCAAATCTAAAGTTCTTGCACTGTAGCAGGGATTTAGCATTTGGATGGTGCCCTCGTGGGTCAAGTAGAGGAGATCTCGCTGGAATAAAGCTGTCGTGACTTATTTATGCGCAGAGTTTTTTCTTGTTTTGTTTTTTTTTTTTTAATCAGCTTTGGTCATTCAACACATGCAGTCGTTATGTCCCTGTGACCACTGAAATTACAGTTTTGACCCTCTCTTTAGATAGGGGCCCAAAGTACAGAGAGCCAAAAGGCTCATGCTTCAGATTGCTCTAAATGCTTAGTTTCCAGCTGTTGTTTTCCTGCTCTCTGGTCTGTATAAAAGGAATGGATATTCCTAATATGGTCAACTCAGTAGTTAGCTTTAAATGGAGATTGCTTTAAAAGTGGAGAAGCTAATCAGACGGCGTTGCTGCATCTCACTGCAGTGGCAAATGAAAAGATAGAACTGCTAATGATCAGAATTAAATGAGCTCACCCTAATAACAAGCTTCTGCTGTATGTTCAGACTTGTGGTTTATGCATTCCTTCTGTACGATAAGGCTCCTGCTGAAGAAGTCGCCTGATTACATGGACTTTGATAGAGTAAGACCTCTAATGGACTGTTAGGTTATCAGATTAAGCACACATGACCACAACATAACTGCACATTTTCACCGTACCTGTGTTACCTTACCTTTTACACCAATGCTAATTTATTTATCCATTAACTTTCAGTGCTGTGAATGTGATGCAAACTGCAGGCCATGTTACCACACGGGCTAAACTGGGCTAATTAGTCAGTCTCACCTGCTATTTGTGCGAGTCACACGCTGTCTGGTGTAATTCACAGCCAGACTAGTTTCCTCTGAAAGTGTAGTCACCATCCTGTCTCCTCTGGCAGGTACTGGAAGTGTCGTGTCAGCTCTGTGTTAGCTTCAGCTTCCTCCTACTCCTTAGATAAAACTTCCCGTTTGCATGCAGGGTCTCAGAAGGAGGGAAAACTGTGGAAACACAACACAATTTGTCTGCAGCAGAGGTGTTAGAATGTGTGTATGGTTAGTTATGTAGTGATAAATGGAAATTATGAACAGAAAGACACCAATACTTCTCTTCCAGGAGTGTTTTTTTCTCTCTCTCTCTGCGCTCTTCTACTTTCACCCTCCCTCTCTTTGTCGATGTCCAGTTGGAGCACCTGGGAGGAAGCAGCTGTAGGTGGTGATTACAGTTCAGAGACTCCAAAATAACCTCTCCTCCTCCCTGCCTGCTCTCTCTCTCTCCATTCTCTCCTTCTCAGCCGCCTTCTCCCGGCCTCCTTGCTCTGAATCAGCCCATCGTGCAGATAACAAAGGGAAGTACTGCAAAAATTGAGAAAGACAAAAGAAAAAGAGCACGAATGCTCTAAATTGCCTCCTTCACTGCTATTTGTGTGTGTTTAAATAAAGTGACTAATACACACCACTTGGCTCATCAGTATGGGGAGCAGTGTGCTCAGCTTACACGGATGAACACGGGATGAATAATGTTAGGTGAACATTGCTGCGTATGACCACCCCTCTCTCCGCCCATCTCCTGTGTGTGTGTGTGCGTTTGCATGTGTTTACTGTGCTAAAGCTCCCATCAATCACACGCCCAGGACCTTTCAGCAAGCCACACATGCACACACACACTAAGACACCAACACACACACACGGCACTGCTGCAGAGTTTATTAAAAGCAAGAGTGTTATCACTGATCTGGCAACACCTGTACACACACGCACACAAATTATATTTATATACACACGAAAGGGTGACAAAATTAAAAAAATAACACTAAATACCTTTCTAATATGCTGGCAACATTTCAGAACAGCTTCAGTGAGAGCTGCCTAATGATGTGCAGAGACCAAACGTTAAGTTTTGCTTCGCATATCTCATGCAAATACAGTAACTGACATGTTTTTAGACCATTTGGCAACCCAGAAATCCTGACGCCTAACAGCCAACGAGAGCAGATTTTACCACGAAATCCGGTGGTCTTGCTCCAAACTCTTTTACTGAATCTGTTTAACGGTGAAGCTGAATCGTACGCCTCCATCAAGAGCCTTGCAGAATCTCTGCATCGAGTGAATTTCTCAGCTTGTGTGGAACTAGTTTGTGTCTTGTATTGCTTGGTATTGCTTAGCATTTGGTATGAACATGTTCAAAATCTCCAGACTGAGATCTGTTGACTGCAGAGACAGTAACAGATGACTCAGATGACTTGAGTTCAGCCCAGAAACCACCAGATCCCCATAGTATTGCTCAAATGTTCACCTTACTGCTTTAATTATTTCACAACCAACAGGACAAGGAACAGTCATGCTGGTGGGGTGACAAGAAGAGCTAGTGCTTGGACAGAGCCGTCTTTCTTTCCTCTTCCTCTCGGCGACAAAGTCAAATCACAGCGGTCAAACAGGAAGGCCGGTGTTCAGGGTCACACACTGCCCGATGGAATTCCCCCTGACCGGCAGGGAGAAACGTGGCTCTGTTTGACCCTGTTCAGTCACCGTGCTGTCAGAGACACAAAAAGCAGGATCCTCTTCTTGCTCTTTGGTGTTTTTCTCCCAGTATCATCTCAGCTCTCGCAGAATCCAAATCAAGTGTAGGCCGGGATGACTTGTTTAATAAAAACAGGTCAGGAAATGTGTCAGCAGCCAGTTGCTGTAAGTAATGCTGCTGGTTAGCTATAGGGTTAGTTTGGGGAAAGTTGGCTCGAAAAGGGGACTTAACAACATCATCTTTCCTGATGCAGGTTTTCCCCCCTAGGACCATCAGATAGGGTCTCTCAAGTGTTTCTACTTGAGAGTACTTAACAAGAAAAAGAAAAGAGAGAACATTTCCCTGGCTGTTTCCCTGCTAAATTACTTCACATTATAGGTGACTTCACATGGAATAGTCCCGAGAGTCCAGTCCAATGATTGCAGTGTACTTGGGTAATCAGGGTCCCACCCTGTTGGCTGCAGCATGCAAAGAAACCCTGGTCTGGCCTCACGGAGCAGAAACGAGCATCTGAACAGAGCAGGAAAGAACATGACTAAGCTGAATGAAGGACAAGACAGCTGCATGTGACTCGCACAGAGTGACTGCATTGTTTGGTTGGCAGTCGCATTAGTCGCACTTTTCGAATTCATTCCACACGTGTTCCCCTTCCTCAAAAGCAACGGTTCATTTTTCTCCTGTTTACAAAGCTGGAGGAAACAAAGCAGGGCGTAATGGCAGGAGTAAACAGAAGCTGTGTTTGACTCGCTGGAGGCCCGTTAGCATAGATGGCAGAGAGGAGTGAGAGATTTGCCCATATCGATTACCCCAGCCACACCGTCGATACTCCCCTCCAAATTCTGACACGGGGAACTAATGGCCTCCCCGGGCCGGTGGCACCCAGACACACGCCCATGCGCCCGAGAACGTAATGGACAAAAGAGGGCCCGTCGATACATCACTGCATGATGAACCTGCGCTTGCCTGCTGCCTCAGCCATTTCACTATAGAGCGCCACATCCAGAGGGTGCATTAACAGTGACGCTGCTCACTCGGCCTGCCATTTTTCATCTGTCCACCCCTGTTCTACTCATCATAGCTTATGTATTAGTTACACAAAGTACAGCTGAAGGGAGTGAGTGTTGAGCAGCCCTGTGGAATAATGTGACCCCACTCCACATACACAGTTTAGTTGAGGTCTTGCATCATGTATACGCACATGCACACGTTCCTTCTCGCCTGGTTTAACAAGACAGATTTTTGTAGCTGTCCATCCAACAGGACGTCTGTAGTCCACCCTTGTGTTCATCTAACAGCAGGGTAATGGTGTGAGTGCTACTGCTTGACTGCTCTTCAGCTCTGTTCGCCCCAGGGGCTGGTGTTGTAGGGGGGGGCTAACCCTTCCTGATCACAGAGGGAAAGGCCATTTTGCCTGGGGAGAAAGGAAAGGACAGTGGTGAAGGGAGTGGGGGTTGTTAGCGGAGGAGTGAGGTGACAAAAGAGCGTTTGTGGATGCAAGTTTATGTCGTTAACCCCTTTCTCTCTGCGCTTCACGCGAATAAGAAGAAACCACTGTGACAACTGCGTGGTGGCCTCGGGCGATGTGTTTGATTGCGCGCCGTGTGTGTCGGGGGTTGTGCAGGACGTTTGGCCTCTGGAGTCTTGTGACAGAGATGACATTCTGGAAACAGGAGAGTAGTTAGCTGCTGTTGAAATGCTACACAGAGGAGAGTTTTCATAAAAAAGGAAGAGCTCGCACAGCGCTTCTGAGTGTTAGCGTCGCTATTAGTGAAGCCACAGTAGGTTGTCAACACGGATCTGGACCGAGTCCTCGCTGAGGTGTGTCGACCTGCTGATCGCTATAAATGGGGAACTTGCAAGTGTTGTAAAACTAGATGCAACCAATGAGCAAAAGGGAACTTCTGGGTTATTTCTGCACTTCCACCTGTCCGTGAATGTGTGTACAAATGTGTGCAAATGTGTCTGTGTGTGTTGCCTATTGCCCTGCAGCCTGTCCCCTCGATGAGACATCTGTCAGGCAGAGCCGCAGCGTCAACACCTGACCTTTACCGAGGCACTTGTGCACCAACCAAATGTTGTCCCTTGCCCTCGCTCTTTTGGGTTAACCCTCTTTCGTACTGCCACTCCCTGGTTGTCTTGATTTCATTTGTTAATTAATATTATTATTCACATAATTTTCCTCATGCCTTCTTCTTGCAGCCCTCTGTTTCCTCTCTCTGTTTTTCATGCCAGTCTGTCAGACAGTTTGTGTCACTCCCTCCCCGGGGCAGCCATCAGTTCAGTTGAGCATCATATGTGACAGCCCAGCTTTGTCTTTTTAAGCCATTAGCAGTTCCTGTCCTCCCACTTTGCCACCATTCCCCTCTGTTTACCTCTTCTGCCCTCTTTCTGTTGCACATCTCTTGCTGCCGACTGGCCTTCTCAGTATTAATCTACATTGTAAGCGCATTCTCGGCCAGAGTGAAGAATTGAACAGTGTAAACGTGACAGCGCTGATGGCTGAATGTTCATTCGTGTTTAATGAACTGAAAGCAGTGATGAGGCTGTGCAGTAAGGTACGCTTACAGGTAAGCAAGATTTAATGAGGTTTTTTCACATGGAGACTTGTTTGACCACACTCCTCCCTCTTTCCCTCCCTCCATTCTTCCCTCCCTCTTCAGAGGCCAGTGTAATTCTCTGTGCTCTGCACTCCCCCACAGTAAACTGTCAAGCCTAATACAGGCAGGAATGTCCAGTCACCTGCTCCTAAAATGCAACAGCCCTGTGCTACACTAACCTAATATAGGCCTGCACTACACAACCAGGTTGGATAACATCATCCCTGCTCATTGCATATATTTAAACACACACCTCAGTGTGCTTCAGCCAAGCTGTTAGGCCACAGTCTTGCAGTTGCAAAAAAAATCCCCCTCCCCTCCAAAAAGGAGGTTTTGGCGTTCTCCCAAAGGGAAATAAGAAGTTTGTAGGAAAAATTCACTCAAATATAAATTCTATTTTTGCTTAGATGGAAAGAAATATTCAGAGTGTAAGTAGCAAGTGAGATAATATATGCCTTAAATATATGCAAACTAGTCCTGCGTAGTTTCCACAGTCGGGAAACTAAAAAAATACCTTGCACACCCAATGGCTCAGCTGATACACGTCTACAGATCCAGCTGGCTACACTCACAATTGCTTTATCTCTGCAAGCTGCATTGCAACCCATCTCTACCCCAGTGTGCTATCTGTTTTTACTGATGCCTGCTCTCTTTAAGACTGGGGGTCTTGCTTCTCTCTTCCCCATTCAAATTTCCATATTCAATTCAATTCAATTCAATTTTATTTATATAGCGCCAAATTACATTATAAGTCGCCTCAAGGCGCTTCATAGATACAGAGAAAAACCCAACAATCATATGACCCCCTATGAGCAAGCACTTTGGCAACAGTGGGAAGGAAAAACTCCCTTTTAACAGGAAGAAACCTCCAGCAGAACCAGGCTCAGGGAGGGGCGGGGCCATCTGCTGCGACTGGATGGGGTGAGAGAAGGAAGACAGGATAAAAGACATGCTGTGGAAGAGAGCCAGAGATAATAACAAGTGTGATTGAACGCAGAGAGGTCTGTTAACACATAGTGAGTGAGAAAGGTGACTGGAAAGGAAAAACTCAATGCATCATGGGAATCCCCGGCAGCCTACGTCTATTGCAGCATAACTAAGGGAGGATTCAGGGTCACCTGGTCCAGCCCTAACTATATGCTTTAGCAAAAAGGAAAGTTTTAAGCCTAATCTTAAAAGTAGAGATAGTGTCTGTCTCCCGAATCCAAACTGGAAGCTGGTTCCACAGAAGAGGGGCCTGAAAACTGAAGGCTCTCCCTCCCATTCTACTTTTAAATACTCTAGGAACAACAAGTAGGCCTGCAGAGCGAGAGCGAAGCGCTCTAATAGGGTGATATGGTACTACAAGGTCATTAAGATAAGATGGGGCCTGATTATTTAAGACCTTGTATGTGAGGAGCAGGATTTTGAATTCAATTCTGGATTCAAACATGTTCAGTCTTTACGTTTTTAAGTAAGAACAGTTGAGTTTCTGGCATTTAGATGTAATTCTCCCACTTGTTGATGACAAATAAATAGTCCAGTTTGCACACATCCCACTTTAATTTCACTTGTGTTTGCTCAAACGGCATTTGCTGACCCGACCGCGCTACTGCCGTTAATGCTGAAGTGGCTGGAGAAAAAGGAAACAAGCCATGTAATGAAGTTTGATGCTCCTGATGTAGCTGACTACATTTAAACAGGCTGAATACCTTCAGGCAGCCGCTCTAATAATATCCTCACAGAGCCTCCACTCCAAATGTCAAGCCCAGACATACAAATTGGCAAAATGAAAGGAGAAGAACACCAATATAGTGCTGTGCAGCTTTCCAAACTCATCAGTCTGTACATGCAGCCTGAATGGAGTCTGACAGCAGAGGTGACGGGGACGTTTCATTCTGCCTGCGACGACCAAATGAGATTTGACGAAGGCTAACGCAACATTAGCCCAGGTTTGTGCTCAGTCGTCTGCCGCTTAAAGTTAGAGTGGCTGTTAACAGAAGGAAAACAACTGTTTACCCAGGTGTGCGCTAAAGGTTTTCTGTACTGGCTAAATATTTGTGTTGCTCTTTTTGGTGCAGTGTTTTTTCATGTGTGTGTGGGTGGGGGTTTCCAGTGCAGTCAGAAGTGAGGAGTAATAAAATTGCATCACTCAGGTAAAATAGTTTTGTTGGCCTGGTGGTTGAAAAAGGGAGGAAGAAAGAAAAAGCAGTGACAGATCAACCGTGAAGAGGTAAAAGAGAACAGAAGGAAGGTGGTTGCTGGAAGCGTGACTGCAGGTTTTACCAGAATCTACAGCAGATGTTTCCTCTCCTCACCTCCGTGTTCCCCCCCTGCACCACCTCACACTTACCCAACTCCTACATCACTGCCTCCCTGTCACCTGCCTGTGCTGTGGATGGCTGGACCGGTTGCGGGAGTTTGCATTTTCTCACCACAGGCCTGCTGAGTGTTTGAGAACAGGCCTCTTCACTGATGGACAGAGGGAGGCTTTAGAGATACTGGAAGTGGGTAGCAAAGCAGGAGGTTTACTTCTCCTTTTTTTTTTTTTAATAATTTAGTTTCTTTTTTGGGGGAGGGGCATCTGTGTTATGTAAATGTATCAGTTACATTCTTTTCTCTCACAGTCACTCGTAATTATTAAAATCCTTCAATAAACAAGGCAGATTTTTTAACTGCTACATTCAGAACACACATTCTCTCAATTAGGTGTACAAGTGTTATTACCTTGGATGGGGCCTTCTCACCTCCAATATAAACATGAGCTGGAGGAATAGTGTAAACTTGGTGGCAGGGCATGCTGTGGATTGTGTGTGTGTGTGTGGTGTGAAGACACCCTCTGGTTCCTACCAGCCCACCTGGCCTTATTTAGAAGAGCTAAGAGGAGCCAGAAGCAGCAACTCACTGTGGACACCCAGTGCAGTGAATGTGTGTGGTTCATCATTAGCCCTGCAGAGAAATACCATCACCGGTTCGTACCTTTACCAGCCTCCGACTCACTTATCTGGGGAGTTATTAGGACTAACTCTGACTAATAATAAAAACATGTGACCTAACAAGCAAGGCCCCCCTTTTTTTTGCTTTACTTTACACTCATTAACACCCACCTTTACACCTCCAAGTATCATCATGCAGATTAAGAGAACAATAGCCTCCATTAGGTTTAGTGTTATCATGGAAAGTGCTCATCAGATGGGAGATGAGTGACCCGCAGAGGCTCATTAGCTCACGTGCTAAAACCTTGATCAGTGTCATTAGGAAGACAAAAGCCCATTGTCTTCCAGCTCACCTCTAAAGAGATTCCAGTGAAGCGCTCTGCTCCACAAGTTGTTGGAGTGCTTTGACAGATGCTGCAGTCTCATATGTGTTAATGAACGGGAATATTTTTCATTTCTAGCAGTCATAGCAAGTAAATACAGAACTGCGTTAAAAGTGACTAATTCTCAGGACTGCTATTCTTAACTTTGGCCCGTACTAGTGCTTCTGTTTTTTTGGCCTTCCCAGCCTTGCTTGGAACGGTGAGTAAGAGTCATTTGGGGAGTTTTTGGAGCTGCATGTTGTGCTGCATCTGTGGAGGAACAAGCCAGTCGCAAACTTGCTGGGAAAAACAGTCTTCTGAGACTTAAACGTCCTCTACAGCTAACTAGGTGGCGCGAAGGGATTCTGTTTTGTGTTATTCACAGTTATATCTCTCAAACCAAGCAGTTCAGGTCAGCCTCTGTCGACCTGCAGCCTGTGAGCAAGCTTACCATAAAAATCCCCATTTCTTTTGTTTTGTTATCGCCACTTGAGTTGACCTTCCTGACTCTGTGGGAGGACGGCTGTTGTTTTAACAAAACCAGCAGCGTTTACCTCAGCACTGAATGAGGCGCCTCACCTTGAGACGGCATTCTTGAGGTTTTGAATGGCACGGCTTTGTTTTACTTTGGTTCGAGCTGGGGTTTTTTTGTAGTGGTTGCCTTCCCTGAGAAAATGGCATTGCAGAGCCACAAGGGCAGACTCAGTGACGGCAGAGCCTGTCCTCTTTGAGGATGCCTGTGGTAGCTTCACCGCTGCCTGCCTGGCCCTGAGCTCCAAATGAGATAAGTGGCGTACCTCAATGAGGGAGCCTGTACTAAAGCTAAATATAGAGATAGAAGAGAGGTAGAAGGGCAGACAAAGAGTTGCCGGTGCTCGCTGTGAGTCAATCTGTCTAATCGTGAGCAGAACTACAGCAGACCTCACAATATGTGTCAGTCAGTTGACTGAAATTAGCAGCAGCCAGAGAACACACCCTTTGATCTGTCTCTTTAAGAGACAAACTCTGAGAAAAGTGTTTTGGTTGGACATTCCAGACATAGCTCCTACACATTCTAGTACACGAGGCTGTCAGTCAGCAACGATGAGTTATAGGTTCCTTACGGATATCCTCGTAGTTAATGAATGTTTGTTCAAAGACTGTCTGTGTCACTGTGTCCAAATCCAAAGCTCACTTTTTAAGCCAGTCACTCACACCTTCAGGGCCCTAGAGCACAGAGATAGCAACCTCCCAACAAGGCTGAGCTGAGATAGTGCCATTCCTTTCTGACACACCTCAGTGTGGCAGAGCATAAACTGCACCAAGCACTCCTCCCTCTTGTTCATCAATCAGGCCAGGTTTAAATAGCGAGAGCTTAGAATAAGAGCCGGTGTGTTTACACAATTACAGGACACTAAGTACTCGTGCAGGACCAACAAAAGTGAACCTGCATTCGGGGACACATGGCACTCAGTGTTCCGTGCCGCTGAAAGATCAGTGACAACACGTCTGCCAAGGTGATCGCCGGACCTGTTTTGGGAGTAACCCACCCAGTCATCGGTTCTTTGCCAGTAATTGATACAGCCTGGCAGGTGTCATAACAAGACAGGCCCCTCTCTCTCTCCGGCAGGCTTATTTAAGTGTGGCTGACACAGACTGCCTGGCACTGTCTTTCAAAAGACTCTGGGAACTTTGCAAATGGGGAAGGAGGGTGGCGAGTGATGGCGAGGGTGGAGAAACTCGAGCAACTGTGGCTTTAGTCTTTTACTAAAGCATTCAACGACAGCCTGCATCTGTAGCGTGTTAAAGAGAGCTTCTTGCAGGAGACGCGAGGTACCATGGAGTGCTGTGATCCACACGGAGGAGTTCTGGTGCATCTTCAGGCCTAAGCCACACTTAAAGGCTGTTATTTTCTCAGGTGTTCCACACATTGAAACCTAGAATAAGCATAGTTGAAGAAGTAAAGCTCCTCACCTCCTCCACCTACCGGCACTTTTTCTCTCTCAGATGCGTAGGAGTCATCCTCCTGTTGTGTGCTAGCATGCTAGCGCTAATGAAGCCAGCTGTCCAAACGCTCAGCCTGGTCAGCCAGAAGGGACCGCAGCCTTTGTTGATGCTAGGTGTTACATCTCCTGTTGGAACACACACTTTTGTTTCAACACCGCCAACCATTTGGCACAGGAAGGGCCCTGTCTGTTCAACTCTTCTATCACACAGACACACACGGGCACCCGCGATCCACTACTTCTATCTCTCACCCCATTTGCTGTACTTTGCTGCTTTTATTGTCCTGCTCACTGCCACCTCCCCATCTGCACACGCCAGCACATTGATTTTCTCTCTACAGCTTTATAGTTGATCATTTTCTTTTGACACTGCCTGGCGGAGCGCGTTGGCTTTGTAATCGCTGACCTCAGCTCCACACCTGAGTGGCTGTGGCCCCACAGCCTCTCAGACTCATCCCAAAGCAGCTTCTGTTTCACAATGAAGTGCTGCACCCTGAGCGGACAATCCCCGGCTGGGTCGCTCTTACAGCAGAGAGAGAGTTTGGCATTGTTAGGCAGACAAGCAAGAAGAACCGATGCAGAGCAGTTCATACATAGCAACGCGACATCAAGCTAATTAATTATAGCTTTATTTGAATGGGATCCCAGCTTTGTGGCTTCAATTGTTCTTGCCTGTCAAGGTCTTTAAATAGATTGCAGGATGTATCCTGGATAGCGGAGCCAAAGGATGTGCAACACCCTGCCGAATGTATCTCTTGTGTGGCGCTCACATCACGATAAAGAAAAAGAGAACCTACTCTTTTTCTCAGAGAAAGAGGAAAGAGGTTGTGAGTGAAATAGTTCTCCTGATGAACCCCGATTGGATTTCACAGCTGCGGCACAGCAGCGATGACCCCGCGCAACGACTCGCAGAATAACAGCTCCTCTCCCTCCTCAACCGCCTTTCATCCCTCGCCGCCCCCCTCGGCCTTTTGCACAGTTACTGAGTGAATACGAACCAGTTGTAAATGACCCGCACGACGCAAAAGACAGAAGGAGAGCGACCTCGCTGAAACAATTCTCATTGATTGAACCAGAGGCTCACGATTCTCCCAGATACGCCTCCTCCTGACAAATTTGCAGCCACTTCAGAAAGAGGTGGGCGAGTGGGGATGGGGAGAGTGAAGGGAAAAAACTGTTCAGGTGCTTTGTACTCAGTGCATATTCTGTGAGTGAATGCAGGTGGTGTGTGCGTGTGATAGAGCGCGTTGTGTGATGTGAGATAAAGTAGCCAGAGAGCTAGTTTGAGCGCCGCAGCCCGGGCCCTCTGCTGACGGGGCTGCTCTCGCTGGAGAATTGATTTGGCCTCCGAGAGGATCTGTAGCTCTCTCTGTGGAACAGAGGGATGGAGGAGGAGGGGAGGAATGGACGGAGAGTGGGTGGAAGTAGCACAGGTGGAATTGAGAGATGGTGGAAATGAAAAGAAGACACGGGAGCACACAGCCAGCGCTCGCACACACACACACACAAATGTGAAACAGACAGTCGGTCAGGAAAATTTACTCCCCGTAATAACCCTCTCTGTAGGCTGGCTGTCTCGATGTCTCCTGGCTCCTTCAGCCCGAGCAGGTCACACCGACTCCCACACAGCACACACACCACTTCAGCATGAAATCTAATGATCTCACACACTGCTTTAGTGTGCCTGTGCGTGTGTGTGCAAGTGTGAATGTTCTCTGTTCCTCTGCTGCACGGAGCCTGTTGTTCAGAAGTTTGTCTTCACCGTTGGATTCAGATCGCTCACATTTTACTGCACCGAGCATCAAAAACGTCTCCGGCATTATTTTTAACGGCCCCTCGTTCACTCCGTGTGGTTTTATTCTCTCTGGCTTTAACAACACCCCCCCCCCCTCGGTAGGGGTCATTTTAAGTTTCATCTAATCTATTTAGCCTGGGTTATTGGGTTGGGTTTATTTAACTGGTGCTCCCACTCCCTGCCCCCTCCTCCTCCTGCTCCTCCTTCAGCCATTCCCTTTAATAGTTTTGACATTTAAATGACATAGTACATATATTTAACCTCGCTGGCTCCTTGCACACTCAGCGCTCGTAAACACAACGCACATACAGCACACCTCTTATTACCTTAATCAAAAAAATACAAATGCCAAATGTGTGCAGCTTCTAGGATTGTTGTGGATACATTTTTTTGTGGTCTTAGGAGTCAGTCAGCAGCACATAATGGAAGTTTTAAGACTGTGACAGCCACAACAAACTCACAATAAATCACAACAACCGAAGGTCTCTTCACGTTCATCCTTTCACAGTGTAAACCGCTGCTCTCCGTCGCTTTTTGAAGCCTTGCTGCTCACTCGGTGAACAGCGGGAGACGGAGCTGCTCAGCGTACAGTCCACAGATTAGTGTTTTAGGAAAAATCCGCCTATGACAAGTGATACTGCTGTGGGTTTGGATCCCAAAGTTAGCCGTTCAATTACCAAACATTTATCTCCAATTATCTCCGTACCGCCCCAGCAGCTTCTCAAAAACATGCACCCCAGTCATTCTGATGTCTTCCCTTGTTTCTTCTTTTCCAGTCACTAACTACAATAATGTGGTGGAAGCCGGCTCAGACTCGGACGACGAGGACAAGCTGCACATCGTGGAGGAGGAAGGCAGCCTGGCGGACGGGGCCGACTGCGAAAGCACCCTGCCAGAAGATGAGCACCCCAGGGAGCACTGCTGGGACCGAGGTGAGGATGCGCAGTGTGTTGTCAGTTGTTGTGAAGCAAGCCTACCAGCTATCTTGGCCTCTTTCTGAAACACAGTTGATGTTTTTGCACCAGGAAAAAGCTCCAAACGAGTGCTCGCGTAATCTGATTTTCTGCTTTGAGATTCGAACGTAACATGATTTAGTATTTGCTACACCTGTCTGTAGACAAATGCTGGTTTGTTCAGTATCTGAAGATGAACAACTATCAGAACATTTATATTTTTATCATTTCTCCTCTGACTGGCGTTCGTGCCACACTTATTTCTGAAAAAGCTTCTTGTTTTTTGGGGGTTGTTTATGCATTTGCTGTTGTTTTAACCTCAGCAAATGGACCGTAGGCTAAGTTAAGAAAGGCCTCGCTGACATCTGCACACAGTTAAGTACCAGGCTTTGTCTCATTGTGAAACAGAGTGTGAGGAAACAGGTACTACATCCAGCTATGGCAGGAAGCATGATATTAAACAAAGACAATGCCAACAGAGGGAGAGACCTTCAAGCAGAAAAAAAATAACCTTGTGGCCCACCGAGTCAGTGGAATGCTTTATGGCACTGGTGGGCATTGGCGGGGCCTCCGTGAACTTCTTTTTACCTCAAAGCACGCGGAAGTGACATCAGAGGCAGCTCACCGCCACAGGAAGGGGCTGACGTCACAGCACTCCCCCCTCCTACCCACACTAAACAACAATTGCAGGTGCTGAAGGACGTTGGTGTTTCAACCTGGGCTCAAGGCCTCTGTGCTGCTGACCTCACACTGCATGCGCACATAAATCTGTATTCGTACTTGTGGCGCTGTGAGCTTCAGGCTTGTGCCAAGAACTGAAGGTAATGAGATATTCAGCATTTTAGCCTGTTGTGCTACTTGGTCGTTTTGGGCTGTGATGTGTGAAACAGAAAGGAGGCTTCAGTTTAGCCAGAGCTCAGGTTAGCAGAGTGAAAATGTCCAGTAACATATCACTTTCAGTCTGTGCAGTGATTTTTTAATGTATTTTAATTCCTTTGCAGTGAGCAGCCTTCAGTTTTTGTCGCACAGTCACACCACAGACCTGTGCACGCCGCAGCCACCTATTCACCAGACGATGCTGTCATTCTCATCACTGCTCTCCAGCTGTAGCTCCTCGCATCAGGGGAAAGTTGGAGGAAGAATAATGTCATTGGTCTTGGCTCGGGCTTGTGAACATTAAACACTTCAAAAGCATGAGTTACACTGAAACACCTCAGTGAGCTGGCCGTGCTCCACAGTTATGCCTGATCAGGCATATTTTCTTTTGCCTTCAGTCATGTACAAACACACACGCTCTGTCTAGCCCACATCTCATACATCAAGCAGCATCTTAGCTGTCGCCCTGGATCGCACTGATGAAACACGGGAAAGCCGCAGTCCTTTAAACAAACCCTTGCTCTCGGCCCTTCAGCTCTCCTGCACTCCTGAGAACAGAGTATCTGGTGCAAGCCTTGAAAAAGTGACCACCACCCACTAGTCTTCTCCTCAGCAGAGCCCGGTTTGCTTCAAATTAAAGCCTTGACACCCATTCTCCAGAGACTGCTGTGCTCCAAACTGGAAAAAAATGTTGTTTTTCTGCACCGTCCCTACTTTCCTTTTTTTACCTCCTCATCCATTCCCTCACCATTTCTGTCCTTGGGAATCATTCCTCTTGATTATACGGTATCATGGGTCGCCCTGCTCGCTGTCATTACTCATTCACTCCTAAATGATTGTGGAGCAGCGCAGTATTGTTGCAGTAAACTGCAGTCTGCTGTCCTCTAAGGACAGGCTGACTAAGTCATGAGGAGGGAAAGGTAAAGAGAGCGGTGACCTGGGAGGGCCTCTGCTTTACATTTAATGACTCGAGGAGTGTGATTACATCTCAGAGAATAGGTAGGCTGGAGCTGGAGAGCTTTGATATGGCGAGGCTGCAGTGAAAGGCTGGGGAAACACAGTCTTCCCTGTTTCCTCACTGTTAGCTTAATATGCAGAGACAATATTTGATGCTTGCTGAAACTCCATTTTGTGGTTCTCTGTGGCTTCATGGACGCACATCAACACCTACAGTGCGTTCCTGTGTGCCTCACATCATGTGATGTTAAAACTGAGCCACGAGAAAGGAAGAAACCCCCGAGGGTTGGAAGGATTGCTCAGTAGAGACTCAGAGCACAAATGTTTGATATCACTAAGCCAAGGATAAGTAAATCATTGTGGACTTGGAAATACCTCACATCCCTTCTCCTGCTGACAGGAGATAAAGTGGAACATCTTTTCTAACGAGTGCCTGTGTGAATCCCGATTGCTGATAGGCATCGCCCAGCCGAGATAGAATCGGCAGACGGGTCTGGACGCACGACCACAGGAAGCAGCAGGGGCAAAGGTTGGCCAGGGCAGGAAATGCATCATGGGACAGCATTGTATCTTGTTGCAGAGATGTGGGCAGAGAAGGGAGCGAGGGAAAGAGAAGAGGAGAGAGTGGGTGGTCTGGTGATTTTGTTCTAAGATGTGCTGTAGTTGGGTTACACCGTGCAATAAATAGTTTTTTAGACAGGAGCTGCAACAGAACATCCTGCTACAACCTCACGGGGGCCGAGTTTCTGCAGCTGTTTTGTAACTCGCTTGTGCAGCGGTGCATTCACATCCCTGTGTCAGCAACATAAATGGCCTATGTGTGATGTTTCATAGCAGGGGAGCAGCCTGATAACACGGAGCCGCCTCGGCAAAGCCCGCGAACCCTTCTGGCCGGGCTCTGTACCTAGCAAAGAGCCGAGAGAAACACGTCATACCTTTCCAACACGCACCCCCAACTGGGACTCTACTTCACACACACGCTTAACATTTTGGTAGCCTAAAGGTGTGTTTGGATGTTGCCTTTAAGCGTGAGATGGGAGCTAAACCCAGCTTGCTGTAGCAAAGTGCTGATCTGCTGTCGGATCATCAGTTTGCCACATGTGACACATGTTCTGCACGTCAGCATAACTTTAAAATATGAAGCTTTCACTTCCAACCGACTCTCGTGTCTGCCAGTTAAACGCAGCTCACCAAGCAGCAGATGTCCATGGAAGCTGCTTTCTGGGCTAATTTTGCTCAGCCCGTCATGACCTTTATCGAGCCCTGAAATAGTGAAATGAATAAAATCTGCCCATCAGATCTGTTCCATATTTAACCAATGATGGGTTTAGATCCCATTAGCTCCAGTAGAGAAATTAAAATATTACCACCCACCCAAAAAAAAAGTGTTGATGAGATAAGTTTAAAACATGAAATGTAGGAGAGGTATATTTTTAAACCATTGAAAAGCATGTCTAAAAATGAGCTTCCTTTTCTGTAACTTCACAGTGTGGAGTTAGATCACATGTGTTATGTTTTTTTAAAAACAGGCCTGTCTTCTTATCTGGATTGGCCAGTATGTATCGTGCGAGATAAAATAATTGATTGATCTTCCTGTAGCAAGACACGTCTTGCTCAGAATTGGATACTTGGCCACTTTTAAACCAGGCTGATTTCATACTGTGAATATATGGCAAGTACAGTGTATGTACTTGAGGCGTGTCTGCTACTTACTCACAGTTGTTCCTCTGTTATTTATTCGTGCTGTGCTTTCTCTTGTTGGACTTTGCGGAAGTGTGAATGTGACTGCTGATGATTTGTGTGTCTCTCTGGGTTAGCTGTGTGATAAACTGGTCCACCTGGTTAGGATCAACTGCGGTGACGCTCACTGGATTTAAGCAGTGAAGGATGGGATTCAACTCTGTGACCAAATTTAGATGGAAAAGGATCTCTTCCCTCTCTCTGTCTTTTCACCTTTAACTTTTTCAACTAATCTGAATGTGGTTCAGATGTGTGGCAGAGTTGTCTTTTGAATGGCTTTTTGCTGAGTGGGAGGTGGTTAATTCAGCTTACCTCTGCTACGGTCGTTTTTTTTTAACTCATCAGAGCAAATGCTAGATATTGATTTTCTCATCTAACCCTTAGCCAGAAAGCCATTTCCCAAAATGCCAAATGATTTCTTCTGCTATGAAAAATGAGGTAAACATGTCTACGGGGTGTTACTGTTGCTGCTGAGGTCATGGGAGAAAAGCTGAGTGATATTCAGGGGGTTTTCAGCCCCCTAGTGTGGGCTGAGAATTCCTCGATTAGACTTTCTCAGCACCTGCTGCTGGCTTGTGCTTTCACACACACACACACGTTCATCAACAGACCGCCTCGTTCTCCATATTATCTCCCACGGGCTCATTCCAGGATGGGAGGTTTTCTTCAAACGGTCTTTAATAACCATAGCAACAAATGAGTGCCCTCATATTGTTTCACAGCTTTGTTAAGGTGCGCCAGAGGAAGCCGGAGTGAGGCTGTGCGTAAGAGCGCTGGTATTCACTGTGCGTCGGCGAGTCATGAAGTGCTACACCTGTTCCCGTCTCTGAGGAGAAAACAGCTGGCCCCGTCGTTCAGCACGCTCACAATTCACAAAACACAATCCTCAAATCTGCACTAAGCAGGGGTAGAGCTTAAATCGAGCCATAAAACATCTGCCTGGTAAACACCAGCGCAGTAGACTTTGCTTTTAGCTCATAGCTCACTATTCCAATTATTCTCTGTAATGACACACACAGGCACGCTAACATATCCATAATATCCATTGAGGAATAATGCTTGTGTTTAATAGCTGACATGCTATACCTGGTTCCGGCAGCCACTCCAGGAAGCGCTGCGAGAGCAGAGATAGAAAGAAGGAAGGAAGCTTTCATGCATCCCCAAGTCTGTCCTCAGGTTACACTTCCTATAACCGCAGCTTGGTCATTAGTGCTCGTTACTAGCTAGTCGGGCTCATGTGATGTGGAGAAGGAAGGCGCTCGGCTTCCACATACAGCACCTCATTTGCTGGGATATTAAGCACAGTCTAAAGGCCAAGCCTCTTCAGAGAACACAGTGTTTGTGCGTCCATGTGTGTGTGTGTGTGTGTGTTTGTGTGTGCTGGGTCTCGTGAAATGTCTGTCTGCTGCAATGCATTAGGACAAGATTCATCACCTAATTATCAGTCCAGTCTCTACAAGTGCCTTACCTAACATAGGGAACAGAGGCTGTCCATTCACTTCTAACAAAGAGCATGGTGTTCATACAGTAGCCTCTGGCCTTTGATGTTAATTAGTTTCTCATCCTATTGTGAAGCGTAGCATTCAGGATGTTGTGTTTTTCCCCCTCAACGCCGCACGCCTCGTTCTGGGCTTGTGGGATTCAGTTCAGTCATGACACTCTTTTTGACACCATGGATTATTGCATCTCATATACAAAGGTTAAGGTTTCATGTGTGCAGCGTGCATCAATAGAAAAAAAGGTGTCAAAATAACGAGGTAATCAATAACATTTCTGCAGTTGAGGCTGTAATCACTCTATGTTTGTCCTCTCGCAGTGAAGGAGGATTGTGTTTCGGATGGCGAGGATGATGTGAGCACAGACGCCCTCGTAGAGGAGATGCTCCAGCAGGGAGACACAGCCGTCATCTACCCAGAAGCCCCGGACGACGAGCCTCAGCGCCAGGGCACTCCCGATACCGGCATCCACGACGAGAATGGTACAGGGCATTGCTCGCTCTAAAACACACTTTTCATCTTAGATCTCAAAGCTACAGCAACCCACCCAGTAATTACTCGCCCCAGGGGGGCGGGGGGGAAACAGCTCTACCTGCTCACTGTATCACCTCTGGTGTTAACTCCACCCCATTAGCGCCACTTTCCGACATCATTACACACACTGCTATTTGTTAAGTGCAGCACACTGGGGCCTTTATGACTCCCGGGCTTTTGGCTTTTACCTGCTACCACTGAGAGGAAAAAAAGAAAAAGGGAGGTGAGAGGGAGGGAAGGAGGGAGGGATAGTGAGAGGAGGAGGAAAAAGCAACACCTGAGTAAATTTGTCACGTCTGTGTGAGCTCTGACTCACAGCTACCTGAGCGATAATGTGTGTGCATTCCCATCTCGAGGCCCTCACCTGTCCCGCAGGGGAAACTTAATACATCACCTGTTAACAAAGTAATGTTTTACCTGTGTGGGAGCTGGCCAACTGAGACCCTGTGTTAACCAGATTGGATCCAGACGGGAGGCTGTTGTTTACCACGCTCACTTTTCTCCGCGTGCGTGGGCGTTTTTTGAAATGCTTCAAATGCGCAACAGGACATCGGATCATGAGATATGAAGGGAGTGAAAGCTGCAAGTGCTTCTGAAATGCAAATGAAGTCTCAAAATGTGGTCGTATACATATGTTTTGTTTACAAAGACAGGCAGGCATTTGGATAGATGATTAATCATCCATTTGGGTACCTGTGTCCTGTTTACCTGTGGGGGAGGATCCCTCAGGGATTGGTTAAATAGCACAGGAGTCGCACTGTGGCAGGCCACGTGTAACATCAGGAGTTTTTAACCCCTTCTTCTTTCCCCTGCTCACTCTCTGCCCTTCTTTTCCACTAGGAACTCCGGATTCATTCTCTCAGCTGCTCACCTGTCCGTACTGTGCACGGGGCTACAAGCGCTACAGCTCTCTGAAGGAGCACATCAAGTACAGGCACGAGAAGACGGAGGAAAGCTTCAGCTGCCCCGAGTGCAACTACAGCTTCGCCTACCGCGCCCAGCTGGAGAGGCACATGACGGTCCACAAGAGTGCACGAGATCAGGTAGAAACTGACTTCTGACAATTTCTTTTTCACAGAACGATTAGAGATGATTTGTTCCAGTAGCACACCTGCTTGCACAACGCTGTAGCGATTGTTCAAATCGACCCTGCTTATCTTAGCTTAGTTTCCTTAGCAGCTTCCAAACAGGATGAATAAACAAGAACTTTTGCCCTCCATTGATTAATGACATGAATTAGTCGCAGTTCAAAGGTTGCGTTTCCACTGTATATCTCACTGCCTCACCCCTCTCCCGACAGAGACACATCACACAGTCGGGAGGCAATCGTAAATTCAAGTGCACTGAATGTGGCAAAGCATTTAAATACAAGCACCATCTGAAGGAGCACCTACGCATTCACAGCGGTGAGTGGACAACTCCTGTCTCCATGGCAGCGTATTGTGTATGCGTGTGTGTGTTTGTGGATGGGCGTGTGGATGGGCGTGTGCTTGGACGTGAGCGGGGCGGGCGTACGCCTCGCGAGCCTCTGTTGGCCGCAGATGTTTGAGTCTCCTCTGAAGCAATATTTATGTTTTATTTCTGTTTCAGCCAATTCCCCATATTTAGATATCCTTCATCATGTTTCAGTCCATTGTGTGCTCTTCCTTAATGTGCAATAATTGTGTTTCTTTTGGCATTATGGGACAGCAATTAGAGAAGGGCATTTCCCACTGGTGCTATTACATCAGCGTTTAAGCATCATTGAAATGCATTAGAGCTTTTTCCTGTCGTGCTGCTCATAGCCTAGCTTGCTCATTTAGCTTCATTCACTAATGGAAATTTGTTTCTCCTGCCCCCAACCGCCCTTTTCTTTCTCTCCCTTGTACACATTGTGGTTTTATCCAGGAGAGAAACCCTATGAGTGCTCCAACTGCAAGAAGCGCTTCTCCCACTCGGGCTCATATAGCTCCCACATCAGCAGTAAGAAGTGCATCAGCGTCATCTCAGTTAACGGCAGATCGCGCCTAGGAAACGCCAAAACCCAGAGCCAGGGTCAGTCACCAGGACTTTCAACACCACCCTCGGTCCTCCGCACTCAGATTAGGGAGAAGCTGGAGCACAGCAAGCCCCTGCAGGAGCAGCTGCCGCTAAACCAGATCAAGACAGAACCTGTAGACTACGAGTACAAGCCAACAGTGATATCGTCCCCGACTGTGACCGCCATGAATGGCGGCGTTTTCGGCGGAGGAGCTGCAGCTCCTCTGCAGGGCACAGTGCAAGCTGTGGTCCTACCCACTGTGGGGCTGGTATCGCCCATCAGCATCAATCTGGCAGACCTGCAGAATGCGCTCAAAGTGGCGGTGGATGGTAATGTCATCCGTCAGGTGCTAGAAAACAATGCCAAAGGCCAGGTGAACTCGGGGCTAACCACTGGAACGCTTCACACCCCACAACAGCAACTCATCTCAGCCATCAGTCTGCCAATAGTGGGTCAGGATGGAAATGCAAAAATCATTATCAACTACAATTTGGACCCCAACCAGGGTCAGCTAACAGCCCATAATCTAAAGAAAGAGCCAGAGCCTATGTCACCAGCTCAAACCACCACCAACACGTTCAAGTCCCAGAAACTCCCAGAAGATCTGACTATCAGAGGCAACAGGGCCAATGAGACAAAAGAAAAAGAGGAGAAGACCACTAAGACTTGTCTCCTGTGTGACAACTGTCCCGGTGGGCTGGATGCACTCCACGCCCTAAAGCACTGCAAGAAGGATTGTCTCAAACTGAATGGCGCAGGCCTGGATAGGTCCGATTCTACTGTTGCTGCCCTGCTGTCAGACGGAGGTCTCTGCAGCCAGCCCAAGAACCTGCTGTCACTGCTCAAGGCCTACTTTGCCTTAAACGCAGAGCCCACCAAGGATGAGCTGGCCAAGATCTCTGACTCGGTCAGCCTCCCGGTCTCTGTGGTAAAGAAGTGGTTTGAAAAAATGCAGGAGGGTCAGATATCTCTGGGTGCCCCAACACCTCCCTCAGAGGAAGAGGACACTTGTGAATCTAACAGCGTGGTGTCTCTGGTCCCAGGGAAGGACAAAGCCACTATAATTCCTCCTGTGACCCAGGACAGCCCAACAGAAGCTACCCCAGCAGAGATCAACGGCACTCACAGCTCGCCGGCCTCCCCTTCGCCACTAAATCTGACAGCCGGAGGTCCTGGCCCAGCGAAGAAAACCCAGAGCACCGAGGGACCCCTAGACCTATCGCTGCCGAAGCCAGCCAGAGATGAAGCAGAGAGAGCGGCCAATAAAACCTGCCTTTACCCCTCCCCTTCCTCTGGCTCCGCCAACATGGACGAACCCCTAAACTTAACTTGCACAAAGAAAGAGGCATTGCCACTCTCAGCCATGGGCACCTGCCCCACCGCACTGTACGCCAGCCAGCCAAGTGCCAAATCTCTTGACATCGTCACCACAATGCAATGCCTAAGAGCACTAGCCACCAACAACAAACAGACTATCTTGATCCCCCAGCTGGCTTACACCTATACCACTACAGCAAACAGCCCCGCAGGGACCGAAACGCACGAAACCATCCACCTCAACGGAGTCAAGGTGTGCACCATTTATGTCCCCTCATTTTATTAGCAGCAGAGCTGATACAATGATGCTACTCGTATTTGCACACTAAATATGAAGCTAGCTAGCCATCTGCTAGCTTATGTAAATATGTAAAACAAAGGTTCTGACTCATCGCTAATAGGACACACTAATTAACTGTTACCTTTTATTTACGTGCCAAAGGAGACAGAAAGGGTTATGTTACCTTTTGATAGAGCCAGGCCAGCTGTCACGCCCCTTTCAAGGCTTTATGGTACTCTAAGCTAAGAGGCTAGTGGTAGCTTCATATTTTCCCATCTCTTAATCGTTTAATCGCTAGCTTAAAAAGCTAAACTATTACACCCATTTCCAGCTCTTTGTTTTTATTCACAGAGCAGTTTTGCATGATTTACAGTTCAGATTAATCCCGGTGCCACTCCTTTATTCAGCAGAATAGCTCCCTTTAAGCATATTTTTCATAATTAACACTTTAATTCTAATGCTTACAAAAGAGCTTAATTAGTTTCCTGAGTTATCAGAAAATATGTTTGCCTTCAATTATGTGAGTTATATAAAGGATTGAGGGTTTAATCCATGAACAACTTTGAGAATCAAGTGCATCGGAATCAAGTTGGCTTTTATCTTTTTCGGAGCAATCAGTCAAAACATTCAATCCATGTACGGGCTTGTTGTTCAGAACCACCATCACCTGATAGATAGTCTGAAACCATCCAAAATCAAATCAATAAGTCATATATAGAAATGTCAAAATTGGGCTCTTTGTAAAAATGATAGCCCTTAATAGTTCTTCATTGTGCAGACATCTAATGGGCCTCTAATGATGGATGTAGATGCCTGGGTGTGTGAGTGATCTTCCTGGGCTGTCACCCAGAGGACATGAGGCTGCACTTTACTGCAAAGCTTCTATTGATCTGTTGGAATCTGTTTAAGCGCCGCACCTCTGCCTGCCGCATTGATTTATCGCTGTTGTATTATACTTTTGTGTTAAGTGGATTGGCATAGACCTGTCTTGTAAAAAGGAGCCCTATGCATATATATTTGCTCCTTAGCCATGCCAAGCAGCCTGTTTGACTACAGCAGTGGATAGGTTGCTAGGTTCAGAGTTTCTAGGAAAAGATTGGTAAAAACCTATGATCAGGGGATGATTCAGTACCACATCCCACAAAGGACACATAGTTTACTGGTATTCTGAGTCATCAATTGTCTTTTGCTGTCAAACAGATTGAGCATAACTATGCATTCCTACAAGTGTGTCTAATTTCTCATATTCCCCAGGAGGACAGGCAAGACACGGGTTCAGAGGGTGTTTCCACAGTCGAGGAGCAGAACGACTCAGACTCGGGCCCTCCGAGGAAGAAGATGAAGAAGACGGATAGCGGCATGTACGCCTGCGACCTGTGCGACAAGATCTTCCAAAAGAGCAGCTCGCTCCTGAGGCACAAATACGAACACACAGGTAAACATTCGTGTTTCCCAGGGCCTTCACACAAACACAGCCAGAAAAACAGAACCGGAACTTGTCTCACCATCGCTCACTCTGTTGGGTCCTGGGAAAGATGAGTCAGAGTGCGAGCAAAAGGGGGATTTTGAGCTACAGCATAAAGAAGGGTGGACACCTCCATTCCAGCAGGTATTACTCAACATGCACAGAAGAGGTCTGAGAATTTCTTTCCGCCAACTCCCCACCTCTGCGCTGCCAGCTTCTCATGTGAAGCAAGAGGCGAGCTCTGGTAGTGATTTGGATTGCTCCATGATGATGATTCTGTGGCCAAGCTCAGGTCAACACTCTCAGAGGCATTTTCGATGTTTTTTTTCTTTATTACTCTGATACCTGGCTCGGGACCACAGTTTTCGGCTCCAAATGATCTCATGCTAGGTGAAACTAGCTGCTCCCTGCCTGGATAAAGTTTTCTTGAAAGTTTTGAAGCACAATCGTTGTGATTTTGTTGTATTGTTTGGAAATGTTCTCCTTGGATACACTGATGATAGATACTGATTTCAGCTTTCTGGCACTGGCACCTTTCAGACAGCATGATGGGGGATTTGCTCCCTGAATGTTTATTGTTAATATTTTCTCTTTGCATAAATATGTTTGATGTGTTGACATCTATTTGCTTTGTTATTCTCTGCAGGGAAGCGACCTCACGAGTGCGGCATCTGCAGCAAGGCCTTCAAACACAAACACCACTTGATCGAACATATGCGGCTCCACTCGGGGGAGAAGCCGTACCAGTGCGACAAGTGTGGCAAGCGTTTCTCCCACTCGGGCTCCTACTCCCAGCACATGAACCACCGCTACTCCTACTGCAAGAAGGAGACGCAGAGCCAAGCGGGAGGGCGGGAGAGCCCGGAGGAGGACGGCGAGACCCAGATCGACATGGAGGTCCTGAGCGGGGCACAGAGACAGCTCCTGGCCCCGTCCCAGCTGGACTCAGATGAGCGAGGGAGCAGCACCAGAGAGGATGAGGAGAGCGAGGAGGAGGAGGAGGAGGAAGGCGTGGTGGACATGGATGATATCCAGGTGGTGCAGATAGGGGACGAAGGAGGGGAAGAGGAGGACGAGCCAGAGGAGCGGAATGAGGAGGAAATGAAGAGAGTAGCGGTGGAAGAGGGAGGAGAGGAGGAAAAAAGCGAGACAGGAGAAGAGGAGGCTGACACCGGACAGGAGGATGGGCTCGGGAGCGTTCAGGAAGAAACCAACGTGGAGGAGGAGAAGGCGATGGAAACTGAAGGAAGCTCCCCTGAAGCTGAAACTGAAGGTGGCCTGAGCGAAAGAGAAGGAGGAGAGGTCGCAGAGGAGAGTCAAAGCGAAACAAACAGGAACGAGGTTTGTGAAGATGAGAAGCAGACGCCACGGGAGAAAGGAGACTAAACGAGGAACCAGACTCCTCTACTAGACACAATCAGACTCCTCCTCGCTGTGTGCAGAGGAAGAACGCACGAGATGATGTCTGGTCACTCTGACAGTTCACTACTGTGTAGAAATCCAGGTGTGCCTGAAAAAATACTAGTGACTTTTCCACAGGAGAACAGTTTCTCGCTGTTAGAAAAAGAAAAAGACGAAGACGAACGTGAATTTTAACAAATGAAGGACATGCATTATACAGACTTTGGAAGCTAGAGCCGACACGTTTTAGATAATGTTTTATTACTAAAACACCTTGGGTCATTTCTTTTTATCAGTGTTACTAATTTTATCACTCATATTTTAACCTTTAAAACCTGTACAGTTCGGGAGATATTTCTATATCTTTTTATTGCCAATGAACAAAAAAAGTCAGTATTTTGTTAGGTTGGAAGGAAAATAAGAAAAAATCCTGTGCACTACAAGTGGCTTGGTTTACCTTTTGATGGAGCAGTTGAGTTGTGTTGTCTACCCTTCAGTATTACCGCATTAGATATACAATGCCATCATGCTAGCAGATGCTAGCGTTACAATTCTTTCTTTTTTTATAGTTTTGATTGGATCATGAGCCTTATGAAGAAAATATCATCAGCATTTAGTTCCTTCGAGACTTTGTTTTCTTCTTCTTTTTTTAAAATCAGCATTTAACAAAAATTGTTTGACATGTTGGGCAAATATTTTCTTTCTTGATACCAATTTGGTGTAAAGCTCAAAACCACTTAGCCATATTGGTAGCCTGGCAGCGTCTGAACAATTACTAGCACATTATAGATCATTAATTTAAACCCCTAAAACTGCACACAGTCATGTTTACCCCTGTGCAAATGCTTCACTGTGGCCTAAATGCAGTTCAATTGGCATTTCCTTCTCCTGGTTCTGCTGTCTTAAGATCAGGGTTTTTTCTTTAGTTATATAACCTTTCGTAGCTTCTATAAGATTAACATAAGACATGGTCACATTTTATTGTGCAATCGTAAACTATGTTAGAAAACGCTATTACATGTCCCAGAGCAGACGTTTGCTAACGAGAGACTAAATGAGGCTACAGAAGTTTCTGGGAAATACTCAGCAGCTTAGTATTGGTGATGCCAAAGTCATGGCAAAGCCTTACTTTAGAACAATTTGTGGAGATGATTTTGCTTAACAAATCATGTTACGTATCTTTCAGGTTTCCACAGAGATTTTCCACGATAATCCAAAAGCCAGTGGAAAAATCTTACTGGCTTTTTATTGAAGGAATGCTAACTTCCAGGTTCACCTATAGAAAAGGCTGTTGTTCTATATAAAGATACAAAGTATATGTAGTATGTTGGAGTTATATTGAAAAGGGAAATTGTTTATGTTAAACTTTTCAAGAAAGTTTTTCACTAAATATCTATGAGATAGCCTGTTCATCTGTAATGCTGCTCTGCTACATGTGCTGCAACAGCTAACAGCTATGTAATGACACCAAATATAAAAGGCCTCAATTTCTGCAATTCTTAAAAACAAATCAAAAGTATCCCAATATCTTCTACATTTAAGCTGATAAAGCAGCACTCAAATATCCGTCGCCCTCTCCTTTAGACGGAGCCAGGCTACCTATTTCCCTTTGTTTCCATTAGCTTAGCTTATTGCTAAGCTAAGCTAATTTTAGTTACTAGCAAGACAGTATAAAGCTCAAAATGTCAAACAAATTATTTAAAGTTCAGAGCGAGCAGAAAGCGGATGTAGAAAACTGTCTCATCCTTCCTATAACCCCGCCCCACCCTCCCACCCTCAGAGCCTTATGCAAAAAAATAACATTAAAATGATCAAACTGAACAAGAGAAGCATGCATATCAAAAGTGCCACTGAATATTGCTGTTGGAGCTATGATCAGGTATTGCCGGGTCCAAGATCAACCGATAAGCCGGGATACTGTTAACTTTGGCTGGTGGCCGCACCAGAGAGAGTATAGTTTAGCGTAAAATGTGTTCCTGTGTTATAGATTTTAAAGAATTTGCTTTCACCTAATCTGAGAAACGAACGGAAAAAAAATTGCAATGCACATTTTGTTTTTCAAATGGGTGATGATGAAATACACTTTCTTATTTTTGACTGTGTCCTGCCTTTCTGAAGCTTATTCAGTGCACTTGTTTAAACACACCATGAAATGCTCAGATGTCTCTTCAGGTAACAAAATGTAGGCAAATATGAATCCTAGGAGTTTAATCCAACATCGTTTTACCTGTCAGTATTATTTTTTATTTCATTTTTTTTATTTGTTTTCATTTTTTTGCTCTTACGTTGTTTTATGTTCCGTGTCCGTGTGCGTACTGTATGTTTTCAGCAATGGCAGTATTATCCCCACCCCCAGCGAGTTGGGTATGTCTCTTTAGTCATAGAGAACTTTTATATTTATGTGTCTTATTTTTTATATTTCTTTATGGTTATTTATTACACTATGTAGTGTACAATACTGTAGTTTGTATTAATACGATAATATATTTTAGTATGGGACAAAAAAAGAATCAATGGCAAATAACTACAAGCCTGGAAAAATCAGACTCTGGCATACTGAAGTATGTTTTTGGAACAAATGAAGTGATGTTTTTCTTAGGGAAAAAAAGAAACTCGCACCCTGCAAGCCTGAAAATTGGAACCTGTGACCTCTGCATCCATTCTCATGTTAGTTTAGTTTTCTTTCCCCTTTCTAATATGAAGCTACTGAACTTTTGAAAACTAATTGTATGTCTAATAGCATGAGTGTGTTCTGTTGTATTGAAGGATGATCCTTAATCCCACAAATTGTCCTTTTTGCCAAGCCAAAATAATATTTGACGTACGTTCTTATTTGTTTTTATTTGTGCCAATTTGTTACTTTATATGTCAGTGTCATGACCGCACCCAGTTTTATATGCCCCCCCTCTTTAACACCCTCATCTTTTTTTATAGTGATTGTTTTTGTTTTGTCTTTTTTGTTCATTTTTTATGACTCCCCATCTCACAATAAAATACATCAATTACAAGCTGTTCGGTTTGTCATGAGATTTTTCATTAAGAGTTTGGAAATTACAAAACGCTCTTTCATGCACTTCTGCTTTCATGTCTTTCTAAGCTTTTGCTTTCTTAATCAGAATTTTGAAAATAATTTTGAAATGTTCATTTTAGAAAACACCGAATTAAATCTGGCTGTGGTGTAAAACATGGAGAAATGCAGTTCATGGTCACATTTTGTATTTGGGATTGATGTTGGTGAGCCCCACAACCAGTGTAGGAGTCGTTACTTTAAAAAAGTAGTTTAGACACATGACTTGTTAGTTTTCTTAAAGGCAACACAGTACATTACTTAATTACTTGCCAGAGCAAGTAAGATGTTACACTACTCATTACATTACTTACTACATTACTCATAGGATAGGATCTTCCCTTTAGTATTTCCATATAAACACAAACGGGGTTAAGGCAAAGCAAAGATGAAATATAGCACAAAGAGATTTCAAAGCGATCGCCATGGTGATTCTGCTTTTAAAAAACACACAGTTGGAAATGGACCCTGTCTTTTTTACCTGTTGAGGATCAGGGTCCGGCTGCTGGGCAGCATGCAGTCGGGCTTTAACATCATTCTCGGCTCTTGGCTACACTGCAAAAACTCAAAATCCTACCAAGTATTTTTGTCTAATTTCTAGTCAAAATATCTCATCAAACTTGTTTTTAGACTTTTTCCCACTTAATACGAGATATTTTTGCTTGAAATAAGTGGAATGAAATCTGCCATTGGAACTGTGGGGTAGCATAACATAAGCAGCAAGGAAAGTGATAGGAAGAAAGCATCAGCAGACTGTTCAAGTTTCTTTTAAGTGTCCTTTGTTTTCTGGCATCACCATTCAACAATTTTTCACTCAAAAAGTCAAAATCCCACCTGCTTTACACAGAATTCCACCCACAGCTGAACCCTTATTAATCCCTACCATTGAGAAAACAGGTTAGACCAAATAACACAGTCTAGACAAAGAAACAGGAATAAAATCATTCTTCCACTTAAACTCATTTACCCAACTGACAGTTTGAAAAGTCAGTCTCTTCCCACAATCCGACTCATGAGGTTATTTTAAAGTAAATAAATAATTTTACACAAAAGAAAAACCCCTTCATTTGGTTACACCCAATTAACTCGATCATTGACGTCACACCCTATCAGTGTTGGTCAAGTTACTTGAAAAAAGTAATCAGTAATTAATTACTGATTACTCCCCCCAAAAAGTAATCCCGTTACTTTACTGATTACTTATTTTCAAAAGTAATTAATTACTTAGTTACTTAGTTACTTAGTTACTTTTTAAAAACACGATTTACAACCTGAAGAGGTGATAAAGTGATAGATCTTTCAGCCCAATTCTACTTTTTCTACATAATCCATCATACAAAATGTAATCAAATGGAAAAGTCTCTTTTTTTAACTTGTTTTATCAGTTTTAATCTTTTAACTTTATGCATCAAGCAAAACATTTAATTATATGCAACATTCTCTGACTTGAATAAATTAGTTTAACATTTAAACCTATTTTCTACACATTCCAGCACATAAAATAAAATATTTTTTGTGTTTTCACTCACTCTTTCAAACAGATGCAAGTAAAACACAGCAGAAAATAAATAAAGTCAAAGACTCAGCGGTCCTTTTGCTCTATTTTCACCTGTAAAGCAGGAGCAGGGTAGGCGGAGGGTTACCCTGGTGTAGGTGTGCTGCGGTCAGTTGAAGAATCCGCGCGAGTGTCTCTGTGAGTTTCCCATCACGTCGTAGCTACTCGGTGCTTGCTCGGAAGTTTAGGGGTTTTTTTCGCTGTAAAAAGAAGTTTTCTTCCCACGCACGATGGACGCTAATGTTTTTGTCACTTTTTATGGAATCAAACTCAAAGTAAGGTCAGTACTTCCACACTTTAAACGCTGCACGCTCATACTCTCTCCCACAATCGATATGTGATCCATTGTTGATCTGCACACAGCTGCTGTCACCAACGTCGCACTTGCTTACGTCACTGTCATGAGACATTCTCGCAAAAAAAATCACGGTTTTAGTAACGCAGTAACGCAGCGTTCCTACGGGAAAGTAACGGTAATCTAATTACCGATTTTGCAATAGTAATCCCTTACTTTACTCGTTACTTGAAAAAAGTAATCAGATTACAGTAACGCGTTACAAGTAACGCGTTACTGCCCATCTCTGCACCCTATATAACCAGGAAGTACTCGGGCGGCCCCTCTCATACACCTGTTTTATATACTGGACCTGCGCAAAGGAACACAGAATGGTAAGTGTAACCAAACTACATGAACAAATGAAAGATTCAAATCAACTAATGATTAACTGACATTTAGCTTTAAGAACATTTGCACAGGTGTAATGAATGTAACCAATGCTACCACAAACAGACCGGGATGGTATGTAGAGCCAAGATTACATCTGCAGTGTCTACATTAAAGCAGTATGATTCATTATAAGATAACACAAGACAAATTAACAACATATGTAAGTGACAAATGGTAAATGAATGAAATCCCAGCCACTTTGTCACAGGAACAAGTGAAAATTCTCCAGAATTCTGTCTAAACACAGCTTTCTATATCTCACTGAAATGTTACTCTGTAGCTGATTGTCACATTTTAAGAGTGATGAGATATTTTGACTAGAAATTAGACAAATATACTTGGTAAGATTTTGAGTTTTTGGGTTGGCGTGCAGTAAATGAGAGTGCTTTATACAACTTGCCTCATTCACTCATATATACACACATAAGTGCTTTCTATTCACACAAGATGGATTCACTGGAGAGCAACTTGGGGGTTTGCGTCTTGCCCAAGGGTGTTTGGCATTAAGGCCGGAGCAGCCAGGGATTGAACCACCAACCTTCCAATTAGTAGATGTCCAGCCTCCTGAGCTACAGCCCCCCCTGTCTGTGCAGATGCTTGTGGCTAATGTAACGTGATTACGAATTACTGTAATCACATTACATTTTTCAGTGATGCAGTAATGTATAATGTTACTAAAGAAGTTTCACCCAACACTGCCCATGACCCGGACCATGATAAGCCACAGAAGATGGGTGGATTCATAAGGTTCTGAGGAAAAACCTCAAATGACCAAAAAAGCAGAACAAAATGAAGCAACAGTTTCACATTTTAGGAAACACTTTTTAGCTTCAGCGGAAAACAGGAAGACACTTCATGAAATATTTGATGTGATAGAACTGAAAAACAAAACCTTTTAGTGGAGACTTGACTGCATTTCAGTCAGCGTCAGTAGCATTCATGGATCATCAAGTTACAGACACATGGGCACAGCTGTTTGGTGGAGCCAACTTGTTTTGCTGATGAGGCTTTTTATTCTTTTCGTCACACAGGAACATGTACATACATGTAGATGGAATAGTTTGAAATGGAGAGCAAGATGAAAGTAAACATCACAATACAATTTCATTAAAAGCTCTAAAGTACCTTATATTGAAAATGAGGCAGCCAGAGCTTTTTCATGTAATGATAATACTATACTGTAAGTTTTCACACACACACACACACACACACACACACACACACCTGTTGTCCTCTTCTTCCTCTCTCCTTGATAATCTCCTCCTCTTTTTAATCCTCTCAGTGCCTCATGCCAGCACCACAGTCCTGCTTCCAAATGAAAGTTGAAACAAAAGTAGAGCTCAGGGAGATTTTCTCTCAGGAAAACACTTTTAGGATTTGCCCACAGAAGAGAAAACCTTTTTGTCCTCTTGTTGACAATAATAATGTTAAAACAGAAGTATTGACTGCAATTTATCCTGAATTGGTTGAATAAATATGACAATTTTCAGAACGACAGGGCATCCGTCCATTTTATTGATTTTTTTTCTACTAGTTAGCTGACTACTAACCTCATCAGTGTAGAGGAATCAGGAATCATTGAAAACTGTATTCTACAAGTGATATCATTTTATTATTATACATGTGTGCATCTTATATAAAAAATACAATTCTCTTGGATACAATTTAAAAAAACCAACCATCTCTTAGACTGTATTTGACTCCCTGGGTACGTGGTCCATTATATAAGCCTGGGTCAACAGACGCTAGTAGATAAGCTAATTGTCTTCCATGGGTATCTTAAATAGTTTTTTTCACTTTTCTTTTTTTTTTCTTCCACTATCAGAATCTTAGTGGAATTACCCAGATACTATGTTTAGTTTCTTTTTCCTTTCCCATAGAGGCACCGGAATATAATAGACTTAGCTTGCCCCCCCCTGCAGGCCATTAAAAAGAATACAGGTTTAAGGTCCTTCCATTCATTTTTCAGACTTTGAAGCTTAAACCATCTTTTAACTACAGTTTATGCATGGGAGTTGTCTCCTATGCCCCTTGAAGGCAGTAAATAGTCCTATTTTCCAGACTTTACTCAGCGCCTCGGGTCACAGGCTTATCAACAAAAGAAATACTAAGTCACAAGCAATGTTCCCTCTAAGCCCCGCGCGTGCGTAATTGGGTCTCTGCACACAAAAAAGATCTAACCTGAATTGAAATTAAAATGAAAACTTTAACAATTCTGTTTTGCAATGTTAGTAAGTGACTGGCTGCTCCCATATGGGATTAGAACGATGCCACCTTATCCCATAGCCCAATGGTATACGCAGCTAATCAACGTTGTTGACAGGCTATGACAGCGTCCTTATGTGCCGACACCAGTGTTTTAGCTAGCAAAGCGGCGTGGCTGATGTGGAGTGAAGCCACGTTAATGACAACGTGTACAACCATTGGAGATGTGAGCAGGACAGACAAACAATTGACGGAAAAAGTGTGGACTTTATACCAGTTTTTAAATTGTTTTGATCGGCCACGTAAAACCAGAGTTATGATAAAAATATATGCAATGTTTGGAAAACGCTGGAAAGCACTCTCCACCTGTGAGCAAAACCAAAAAACCCCACACCTTTTCCTATTGGTCGAAAAATTTAACATGTCGACCAATCAAAAATTATATGGCAACATGGCATTTAGTTGTTTATGAAGGGGGGAAGTTTTAGGAGTGACGGCGGTGTTTCGAGATGTGAGAGATTTGAGACGTTTAGCGCAAATCTTGTGTAGTTAGTGTGTAGTGTAGTCAATAGTTTTGTTGTGTGTGTCAGAACAATGAGGCGACTGCTGAGTGTTACATCTCCTGCTGTCAGGCCTGCAGGTATCAGACTTGTGATGTTCTCCTTTATCTCATAGTGGACAGAAATTATGTTTTGCAGTGGCACAAATAATTTGTGTGGCATCAAATTTGATGCAGAAACACCTGATTGTTCTGTAAATAGTTTGAAATGTTTATTTAAAAAGACGCCTTGGCTGCATTTTTAGGTAAACAGCTGCAAAAACTTTGTTTAACTCAGTTACTTTGAAGATGTAACTATATAATTAATTGCCCAACACTGGTCATTATATACTGTATTTTGCAGACAGAGTTACAGGACTCTCTCCCAGACCACAGACTCATAATACAAGTCAGAGCTTTATTTAAAAAAAGAAAGTTGTGTTTTCAAAATTGGAATTAGTTATTTTTTACTTCCAATAGTGTTAACATGCTACACAGATCATGAACAAGATTTTTTATTTTTTTTTAAATTGTAAGTGGGCTAAAGCACTTAATTAAAAGTAGTCTAACATAAATGTAAATGCTGTAATTTGATTATTTTAATAAACCAAGTAACTTGGATGGATTCGATGCCAGCGTGACCACAGTGCACACGTCTGCTGTTGCTCACAGTGGGTGTGAGTTTGTGTTCGCTCAGACACATGAAAAATTAGAGGGAACATTGGTCACAAGTGGTAGTTTATTTATAAACCATGTTATCTGAAGTGGTTACATAGTTGTGAGATCATGGAGGCGTAACAAATTAATCAGAAGAGCAGATTTAAACCTTACTCCATCATAAAAATAAAATTTAATAGAGGGATCACATGTTAGTGATTGGGCAGAATCATTCAAGCCCGTCTGGTTATAGACCAGCCCAAGGTCAACCCTATTGATCCAGATTAGGTTTCCAGGAGGTTCGACCCTCCTCCGGCCTCCCCAAACCCACCCCCTCCACTAACATGAATTAGTAATGGAATGGACTGAAAATCCATAGTCAGTGCGGGCGCTGTAAATGATACAATAGCTGGTGAACATATTTGATAGTTATTCTTGCATAGTGTATTCTTTCTGCCTTCCCAGAAGCACAGTCTCGCTTTGGATCCCTAAGGATGATTTTGGGGGGCATTTTAGGAACATCCTTAAGTCTTAAGAAGATGCTCCTGAGCCAGAGTCTTTGTTTTAAAGGAAGGAAATCGTGGGTGGGATGGGATTCAAACTTCCTCCTTTGTCTTTTGTCTCTTCGGAGCAGAAGGAGTCCAAGCGATTGTACTATACATCTGCGATCTGAATTTACGGGAGTGTTTGTGAATGTGGTGGAGGGGGACTGTGGCGGAGAGATACAGAATAATCTGTCAGGGGTTTTGCTCTGCAGTCGTGTTAAATAGGTCTTCAGAGACATTTATAGAGGAGGGGGTTTGGTGGTGGAACAGTGCTTTATAGGACAGCTCACACCCTAACATTAAGGTGTCAAAACATCCAACAGCATCTTGTAATTGTACCTGTAATAAATGTCTTTAACAGTGATCACAGCAATACTCAGACTCCATTCTGAAATTCCACAAAGGTTAACCAGTGCGTAGCCTGTGGCTCCATGTTCAATATGTGGGGCCGTTTTACAGGCTTTCAGGCCAATCCGGGACTTAAAGCCAAGATATTGCCATATGTTCTGCTGGGCTCAGCATTTCAAAGGAAAATTGAAAAGCTATAACTGCTAAGAGGATATGGAGTGCTCTTGCCAATAATGGTGCAAAAGCCTGATGAAGTATCATGGCTGCCGGGACTCTGACACTGAGCCAAACCCAGGGGGCCGAAGCTCCCTGGGGAAATTTAGAGAAAAGCCGGGAGGAGGAGGCAGAGGAAAGAAAAACCGGCGCTCAGGAAATAGCAGTCACTTAAATATCATGTTCATTTACTCAACCACTAAATAGCAGAATGTATACAAAAACGTGTGTGTGTGTGTGTGTGTGTGTGTGTGTGTGTGTGTGTGTGTGTAAGTGTAAGTGTAAGAGAGCAGGCTAATATGCCACTTCATTTGACAAATTGCTGTTTCAGAGCTCTAGTTTAACACAGCGGTCAGCAGAAGCTCATACATAACTGAAACCTGCGCATCAAACTACATTATATAACCATGGCCTTTACAGGCTCATAAACATACCAAACAAACAATTATGACATTACTTCTTTTTTTTACTTATTTAGCAAAGCTACGTTAGCTATACTGCGCTAACAAGGTAGCAATCATATCCCGGGACAAACATGAAACTTTATGTGCAACAGGACTTCTTGAAGTATTGATCTGTTTAACTCCTAAACCATGAAGGTAGAAGGAAACAGTCACACTTCAGTCATGAACAGAAGCTCAAATCAAACAGTCAATCCCGGCTGTCGAGCACAGGCCACAAGAGAAACATCACAGGCTTCTGCAAGCCTTCAAACTTTAATAACAGAGCAGTCATTTCCAAAATGACTAAACAAAACTCTTCCCAGAGAGCAATTTAACAGCCTTAATCACTTGTTCACAGACACGAGTGACCATTTCGAGAGATCCTGATATTAACGTCACAGACGTCCAGCTGCTGTTAAATTAACAAAACAAAGGCTGATTTAAGCTAGCATTAAACTAACATTAGCTATAATATATATTCATCCATATATTGTTTTTTGCTAGTTCAACTGAGGGTTGCAGCAGGCCACATGCTTTCATTTTTTCCATGTCCTTCTATCAACACTGCCAACACAGCCATACACAAACATGTTTTAGCCCACTGTAGTGATTCCTGCAGGGTTTTTTGTGGGTTCTGTTTAAGCTAAAGTTTTGGCGAGGCCAGCCAAAGTATGAATGGCCTAGATTTTTCCTTTTTTTGGGGGGGTGGGGGTGGGGGTGCTAACAGAGAGGGACAGGGGGACAGAGCTCAGTTTTTTTTGGTTTTGTTCTTTTTTGTTGTTGTTGTTGCATATACCCCATACACTGTGATTACAGGAACACTGACTAGGACCCCAAACTGTCCTCCACTTGTAGATAAGCCATGTTTTTGTGAACTGTTAAACAGCTGCACCCTCAGAAAAGCTGTTACCAGCCTCGAGTCCTACAATGCTGCTTCTAAACTCCTGGGACAGATGTGATCAAGGCACCTCTTACCACCAATCTCATAGCCTCATAACCTAAACCACAGGTTTCAAGTATAGTCTATTGTTTCCTTACTTTTCCCAAACTCCACTCTGTTTCATTACTTGATAGGTTACAAATAACACATCAGCTTATTTGTGACTAGCTGAGGCCACATTTTTATGGGAAAGCAATGCAGAAATCCTGGTAATTCCCCCGGTACTTCCACAAAGTTTTCTTTTTCAGCTGCACTTGTGGTTCCTAGTTCTGTTTTATAAAAAGAAACTAAGTGTTCTCCGCTCGTCCACATTTATGAGAAACTGTTGCACTGCTGTCTGTATGTCCTAGCAGGACAGGGTTTATCATGAACATAGGAAAGCACATGTCCCGCCCACTGATTTACCATAATAGCTGCATGATAATGTAAGCACATTTTTATAACATAATTATATTGCTGTTATGCATACCAAAAGGTTGTCATATTACATTATTACATAATATAATTCAATTCAGTTTCAATTCAATTTTATTTATACTGCACCAAATCACAACAAGTCGCCTCAAGGCGCTTTATATTGTAAGGTAGACCCTACAATAATACATATAGAGAAAAACCCAACAATCATATGAGCTCCTATGAGCAAGCACTTGGGCGACACTGGAAAGGAAAACCCCCTTTTAACAGGAAGAAACCTCCGGAAGAACCAGGCTCAGGGAGGGGCGGGGCCTTCTGCTGCAACCGGTTGGGGTGAGAGAAGGAAGACAGGATGAAAACCTGCTTGAAAGACTATTTATCAGAAGAAAATTGTAAGTAACACATAAGATTCATCAGCAATCCATGCTGACACAATGTGTCAAGACAGGAAATACTGTGACATTTGAATACTAATTAAAAAAAATGTGCTTAGCTCTACAGTTACAGTCCGGGGGGGGGGGCTTCTGGAGTAAGTAAATGGATATAGAATTGGTTGTTCAATTTCAGCAGTTATGTTTTATTATTATTTTATTTAATTTAAAACAAACAAAAACATCTGACTCAAAATACAGGTGTGTGTGTGTGTGTGTCTCGTCCCTTTGCATTGGTCAAAGGATTGCAGGGTGACGTGTGTGTGTGTGTGTGTGTGTCAGTCAAATGGTTGATTGGATTGTTCTGTATTTGGCTCAGACTTCGAACATCTCCCTGGTGAATTACCCTTCAGCTACAGTAATATGAAACCAGTCATTAACCATGTTGAGATCCACTGAGGTTTTCGGTGTCCTTGTTTAGCGTGCAGTCGTTATCCTGAAGCCTGGTCACCTTTTACCCATCACCTTAATCACAAATAAAAGCTTTACCCCTCCTTGCCCACCCTACCGACACACGCACACAGTTTTGCTCCTCTTGCCTTCGAGCTGAATCCTATTACAGTGTTTCTCAGAGATAAGCCCTGGTGAAATCTATCTATAAATGAAATTTATGCATCATCGTTTAAGCTTGTAATTGCTTAGAGGCTCTATTTATTTTATTAGGCAGCATATCTTTTCTATTGGGGAGCTGAAAGCGTGTTAGTAGCTGAGATTTCACTTTCTTTTTGGGTTGCTTTGTATTAAGGACAATGAGATGAAAGCTTCGCATGTCAAATCTCTCTCTCCCTTCCACACGTACATATATTTAGAGTATTAAGGCTCTGGCAGTTTCGTGCTTTCTTTTCAGGGTGAGGTTCAGGGCTGAGTTTCACCACTTCCCCTCCTCGTTACCACATTGGGACTAGAGTTGCGCTAGAAAAACACCAGCGCAACCACAATCACCTCGCAACCTCTGCCTCTACACACACACACACACACACACAGACACACACAGCAGAGCAACCGATATTTGCAGGTAAGGCCGGCCCTCCCACACTGCTGGGACAACATGGAGCAGTTCTCAGTCATGACTAGAATAACAAGGAGCTGCACAGAATTCAATTAAATGGTCTGCTCTTTGAAAAGCTACCACCCACCTGCCTGCATACACACACTCACACTAAGCTCTGTGCTGTAAGTAACGCACCTCCACCCATCTACCCACTCTTGTATGCTTTGGTCTTCCCACACATGCAGGAAAGCATGCATGAACACACACATACACAAGCTAATATCCATTTCTCCTTTCTCAGTCTCTCTGCTGTGTGTGTGTAATCCCATTGTCCCGTCCTCCTCAGAGGAGCACGGACCTTCAAGTGTCGTCTCTAAAGCTGCCACCTAATTGGTTGCTGGTTGCTGGATAAGCCCATAAAAAAGGCGTGACATCTCTTTACAATGCCTTAAAGGTTCACCTTTTTGTCCTTACAGGGGCAAATGCTTCAAGGACTACAGAGCATCTCCCCACATTTCAGCTCTTCAGTTAGTGATGTTTCCTTCCTAGATATCATCTCACAGGAGAGCTTCTTCGGGTACCACGAAAATAAGATTTCACCTGTGTCCTTGTGACCCAAGACGCTAAGAGAGAGAAATAAAATGGAAAGCTCCACATGTTGATTTCCACTGTCACAGACTCCCTTAGATGATGCTTTTACTGTAGATGTCCACTCCTCACCATGAAGCTTTGGTGTAGAAACATCCCGTACGTGCACAGAATGGAAAACTTTTGTTTTATAATTATAACCATAAGACATTATATTTACACTGTAAAAAAAAAAAAAAAGATGTTATCTCATTTAAATAGGCGGTTTTTATTTCATTGATACCAGTTTTTAAAGTGTTTTTGATTATTATATTTAGTCTTCTAATTTCTAAGTGGATATTGTATAGATGGTGTATAATTGTGCCTCTTAACCATTTTTTAAAATCTAAATATACATCTAACTGTTAATGTTGAACTAAAATGCCAATTTTAGTAGAGTTGCGATTGTGATTGAAATGACGTTGTGTTTTGACTTTTGATTCTTCTGAATGTTTGATGTGGTTTGTGGTTAAGAGTTAAGAGCAGAAGGTTTCTAGTAAGTGAATAAAGACTCCTAGTTAGTGTTCCTGTAATCACACAGTGTATGGGGTATATGCGACAAAAAAAAAAAAAGAACAACAACAACAAAAAACTGAGATCTCTTTATTTATACAGCACCAAATCACAACAACAGTTGCCTCAAGGTGCTTTATATTGTAAGGTAGACCCTACAATAATACATACAGAGAAAAACCCAACCCTATGGGGTGTCACATGCCCCTATGGTGACAGTGGGAAGAAACCTCGGGCAGAACCAGGGCAGCCATTTGCTCCGCCACGTAGCACATCATTATATAGCAGCTAGCCCAACTTCATTAACCCTACAAACGTCACTGCTGTTCAGTTTTCTGTCTTCATTTATGTGATAGCAGTGATAGCAGTTTGAAATCCCTCAGCCACAACATGGTATCATCTTTAGATGGAAATTAGTGAACTAACGCCCTGCTAACTTCAAATGGCCTGTATTTGTATAGCGCTTTACTAGTCCCTAAGGACCCCAAAGCGCTTTACACAACCAGTCATCCACCCATTCACACACTGGTGATGGCAGCTACATTGTAGCCACAGCCACCCTGGGGCGCACTGACAGAGGCGAGGCTGCCGGACACTGGCGCCACCGGGCCCTCTGACCACCACCAGTAGGCAACGGGTGAAGTGTCTTGCCCAAGGACACAACGACCGAGACTGTCCAAGCCAGGGCTCGAACCGGCAACCTTCTGATTACAAGACGAACTCCCAACTCTTGAGCCACGATCGCCAACTTCAAACTCCGTTAAACTTCATAAATGCTGTTTTCATGGATGCCTGGATGTTAAACTTTAATAAAATGGTCAGCGTGGCTGCTCTCCCAGGTGTAACAATAAAGACAAGTTTGTAGCTCACAGTGATGCCGCAGTGTTCGTTTGACTTTGGGACCTGAAGCAGAGTTTGGACCCGGAAACAGCTAACGACGTCAGACTTAAAGACTGACATTGGCAAAGTGTTAGCAGTGTGCAAGTATGCATATCCAAAGTTTACAATAAATACATTTTTTCACACATTATAGCTTAATAAAAAAAGGGTAATAATTACTTTTATTATTGTAAGAGTATTTATGGACAATAATAATACTGTGTAACACATCACATGTAAACATGCTAGTTACAACACTGCTTTAATATTTAATATTTAAATGAGCATGAGCATAAACTCTCGCTGAAAGTTTTAAACACTGTGGTGGTCTCTGTCATGGTAATGTGTACATCATTTCATTTCATTAGAGACCTTGCAGTAGCATTATGGAATATTAGTTTAAGAGCAGTTAGCGTCTTGTCTAAAGCGTCTTTCTAAAGAACAGAGAGTAAACATCCAGATGTGTTACTGAGCTGTGAGTCACTCAGCAGCCAACAGCTGAGCTCAGATAAACCGACTCTCAGCTCTCTCACGTTTGGGTCACCTCACCAGTGAGGTCTCTTTTGTTAATCCGTTCGTTTCTCCCTCATCTATCACACTCGTTAAGAATGTGTCCACCATCACCATCCCGCTGCGCTCGACCTTTGGCTGCTCCCAAGGTGTACATGCCTCGGTAGAGATGACCTTTAACCTACACCGTTCTCTTACTCTACTGGGAGATGGCGGTGTGTATGTGCATGTTTCATGGGAGTAGGAACAGAGGTTAACAGAGGGGGATTTCCTGCGCTTTAGCAAGCTTGTTCATCACTACTCCTTTCACCGATACCTGCGCTCCAAAGCACCTTCCAAATCACTCCCTCACAGTCTTCCTCGCCTCCTCCTCAACATACTTTTCACCCCCGGAGCTGTGGTTTTCTTGCTTCTCCTCTGGCTGATCGGGCCCAGAGACTTTGACGGCACCTGTTGTTTTGAATCCAGCGATTATCAACAGTTTTGGTCTTCCTCCCTTGCGCTAACAGCAGAGTCTATCAGCTCCGGCTGAGCCGCTGTTGTGTCTGAAGCCCAGGCTCCAAAGGCTCCACGGCTTTTTGCATAACAGTGTAAAAAGTGCAAGTAATGAAAGGAGCCCGTTTTCTAATTACAGACAAACTAGAACAGAGAGTCTTGTTGGGGATAATTTCATATCATCACCTTTGGATGAATACTTTGTAATAGTAACGTGGGCTTTTAGATTCAATACGAAGCTTTTTTTTTTAATGTGGCTTGCAAAAAGAAGCTCGAATGTGCCTACACAATAGTGAAACCACAGAGAAAAGTGGTGATTTGAGCCCTCATAAACAACACAATTCATTAACCGTGTTTTCTTCACCGTTGGCACGTGACAGCGGTGCAGGAGAACACAGTGTATGAATATGCAGGGTGTGATTTGTGTCTGTTTTTGAAACATGTTTATTCAGGGAGCACAGCGGGTACACGATGAAAGTTTATTTGCTGCCGCTGTCGATGTGAATTTATTATTGTTTTAGAAGCGTTCAACTAAACATGTTTGAAACTTAAACAGAACTACTGCATTATCAAGAGTATTTTTATGTCTTTTAAAAGGACTCATTTGAGGAATATTCTCAGTGTCACCTTTTGTCCTTATTAAGATTTATTAAGCAAACAGGTTAACCTTTGGAGCTGAAAAAATAGGCCAAAACCTGCAGTTCCTCTAGCTGCCACACGAGGCTGACCTCCATCTATACACTACCATATCCAACTTTAACAGAAAGTTACATTAAATAATTTTGTTCACTGTGGATAATTTTGCCCCTCATAACAAATCCAAGTCTGGTTATTTTCTTTTCTATAAATTATCCACCTGGATAAATGAGTTAGTGATGTCCCTGCTTTGACTGACGAGTGTCCCACCACAGGCAGCTTGATGTTGGTGAGTGCTGTGCTGTGCAGGGTCTGTGTAGTTGGTGCTCAGTTTTAATACAACATCTGACTGCTTTGAAATTCTATCATCAGTCCGTTACTTAACACTAATTAGCCAGTATGTCATACAGTTTATGAATGCAGCTCGGCAACCGAGTTACATAGAGTTAGCGGATATAGTTACCATATAGGTAACTTTTAGCTTTAAAAAAACAAACAAACAACCAACAACAACAACAACAACAACAACAACAACACAGCGTCGGACAAAATGCTAAGTACAAATTTTCAAAAGATTCAAAAAGCAGAGCACAAAACAACAGGTGACGAGCACAGGCAGTGTTAAAGATGGATGTAGCTACCGTAAAATCATCCATTAGTTTTTGAAGTCCTGTTCTGAAGGTTTGAGATGAACGTTTCCATCATATCATATTGGTTGCAAAAAGATTTTACGCTGTGTACAGTGACAAGATGAAGAGAAACAGCAAGCTAATGGGATAAACTATAATTAGCATCATGAACACATTGCTAGCTAAAAAAAAAAAGTGCTTAGCATGGGCGTTAGGTCTAGTGAGCTTGTAGTATACCATAAAAACATGGCTAACTGTAGGACCTATGCACATGACATTTGGGCTTGTTGATTTGGGCCTGATGATGTAAGGCCCAAGTAAATGATCTGGGTCTTTAGCTGCTCAATATTCCATTAAACTAAATGGCAGCAAAACTTTTTGGCAGACTGATGAGTTTATGATAGTGGTGAAAGAACCAAAACAATCAGTTCATGGGCCATAGATAACCAAACCAGCAAGCTAATAGGTGCTAAAACTTGCTGTAATACTCTGATCCAGACAAAGTGCTTCACATTTCTTCATTAATATCAAATATTATAGAAGCAACAATTACAGAAAAACAAACATATTCTTTTTCCAAACAACAGTAAATCAGAGTTCATCTACATCTCTGCTCAGACTGCTGGCCCGTGACCTGAACCCAGGTAAGAAGCAGAAAATGGATGGATAGTTTGTGTGAAAGTGTATATTTCCAATAAACATGAAGGTGAACTGTTGCTACGCATTGTTGTGTAGACATTTCAAATCAATTTGTGCTTCAGCTACACTTCCCCCTCATCTTGGGCAACTTGAAAGCGTTTATTCTAGAAATAACCTGGAAATTTCCGAATGTTCCCATCTTTCTTGGAGACACCATTACCTCGCCCTGGGGATGCCAACGTGGCTCCTGTCACCTACGTTCCTTAAACTGAGGTAAAAAAGTGCCCAAATGTGAACGATGGAGTTTCCGCCTGGCAGCGTTAGCAGTAGCTTGTTTGTTTTAAAGTCTCTAAAACGACTGAGGCTAATTCACATCATTACTCAAAGCCTCAGCCGTACACTCGCACTTTCATTTGTTCTTCTTATCACAACCTTTAAAAATGACAATTGAAATGAGGCTCCCAGTCAGAGGGTGACAGAGGGAAATGAAGAGGAAAAAGGGGTGGGGGTGTGAGGGGTGGAGTGAGATGATGAGGAGGGATACTAATCAGTGCAGGCAGCATCCATTCTCTCCTTCTGTCTCTGTCTGTCCCCATTTCCTCAAGCTCTTTTCACTAAGACGCTGGTGGCCTCATTTCTGTGCCAGCGTCCAGCAGACCCTCTGACCTTTTGATGCCCTCTGTGCCCCCCCCCCCCCCCACCTGGTGCAATTGTTAAGAAATGTTTGGGTGTCCCTTTTTCACCAGCGGCTGACTGCTGCAAGCCCTGCCGTGCCTTCTTTTCTATGCCATTTACTGGGTGTGGCAAGAACGACAGAAGCAATCTTGCTTTGGGTGTAGCTGACCCACAATAACAACACGTTGTCCCCAAACGTTAAAGAAAAAGAAGACAAAGAGATATCATAAAATCCCACAGAGTACATGCAGCATGTGCGTGTAATCCAACCCGCCTCCCCTCTCAGGAAGGAGAACAGGTTGGAGGCCCATCTTTCTGTGCCAGATGGCTCCACATTGACAAATCAATTAAGCTCCACCTCATCACCAGGGGGAACGGCCCCTACCTCCAACACCCTGGGGTTCTCGCTCGACCACTCCTCCGTCTCCCCTCACCTTAATCACCCCCTTGATCCCCAGGAAAGCCTTGGCTGGGTAAAGGGGGCGAGGGAGGCGAGGAAAAAAAAGATAAAACAAAGAGGCTGGCAGCACATGAATCACCTAGCATCAATATGGATGACTTCCATGCTAATGCAGAGGGGACCTGGAGAGGAACAGTAGCAAAAGCTTGATTTTGTCTGAGTGTGTGTGTGTGTGTGTGTGTGTGTGTGTGTGTGTGTGTGTGTGTTTTTACAAGCTCAGTCGGAGCAGATTTGCCATGTGCCAAAGATCCAAATGTCTCTAGTTGTTTTTCCTCCTCTATGTGGAGGTGGGAGAAGAGGTGGAAGATGAGGGGAGGGTGGACGTTTGGGGAAGTTAATCCAAGGAGAATAACAGCGCAGCCTGGAGCAGGTATGCATCTGGGTCGCCGGAGCGGAGGGTGAATCCATGTTCTTCACTACAACCTAGTGGGAGAGAAAAGGCACTGCAGAGAGCGAGAAAGAGTCATGTAGACTCGCGGCTCATCGGCAGGAAACTGTGGACTAAAATAACGTGTTGATGATGTATAGAAATCCAGGCAGAGCTGAAGGTCAAAGAGCATTCTTACCCACTGATACCTGAACATGTGCACTGTCTGTGAAATGTGATCCTATTAAACACCACGAAAAAGCTTTGACAGTGAAATTACTGTAATAACAGACAATAATCCCATCCCAACAAGAGTAAAACTCACCACAGCAGGCTTCCAAAAAAGAAGAGTCATCAATTTATGGAAAATATTTTTAAAAAATGACAAAGAGCAAGCCTCGCTATAAAGTTAAAAAGGTATTTACAGACTGAGGAAGTAAAAAAATCCAACTAGTGTCCCAAAATAGGTGCTGGAGTCTACCCCTGCTGACATTAGGCCTGAGGCAGGGTAGACCCCGGCCATGTTGATAGTGTGCCACAGTGCAAACGCAAGCAGAGAGACTACCATCCACACCTACGACAGATTTAGAATCTCCAATTAGCCTAACACGGATGTGTGTGTCCTAATTTTGCCAAGATTGTGATTTTGCCTCAGCTAATCATTGTTTTTGATGTCAGAACAGAGCTCAGCTCGCCAGTCACTATAAAGATAAATAAAAAGGCTACAGGGAAAAGTCACAGAATGAAAGCCTTCAAATGTATCAGTTAGTTACTATTTACTTTTATTAGTTTACAGTCTGCTGCTAAAACTTTCCTTTTTGATTACATTAAAATGCATTTTAATATCATATTTGCTTCTTCGCTTAACATTTTTTCACAATGGAAATAAGGGAATATTTGCTTGCATGGGTTAATTGCTAATAATAGAGGTATAGATTAAGTACGGAGCCCCCCAGGGGACATGGGAGAAAAAAAATTAGGGAGGAAAAAAAAAAATTAGGGAGGAAAAAAAAATTAAGACGGACTTTTGCGAGCGCTCGCAAAAGTATTGCGAGCGCTCGCAAAAGTATTGCGAGATCTCGCAAAAGTTTTAGCCGCATTCTTCGGAGGCCGCCAGCTCGAAGCCGACCGGGAGGTCGAGGCACGATGTGCCGGGAAAGTGGTGTTCCTCCCGGCTGTAGTAGGTCTCGACTTCCCGTTAGCTTCGAGCTAGTGGCCGCCAGCTCGAAGCCGACCGGGAGGTCGAGGCACGATGTGCCAGGAAAGCGGTGTTCCTCCCGGCTGTAGTAGGTCTCGACCTCCCATTAGCTTCGAGCTAGTGGGTGTCAGATCTCCAAAAACGTCGGAGCTCTTTTGCAAATATGTGATGTCTTGTAAACCGAGCAGGTATCTGACGTTTACACAACTACATTCACGCCTCAAAATATCTTAAAAGTGTATTTTGTGACCCAGAAAGAGTAATATTACAACTAAGTAGCTGCCGCCATTGTTGGAGTTTTGCGAGATCTCGCAATACTTTTGCGAGCGCTCACAATACTTATTGCGAGCGCTCGCAATACTTTTGCGAGATCTCGCAAAAGTCCGTCTTAATTTTTTTTTCTCCCTAATTTTTTTTTTCCTCCCTAATTTTTTTTTTTCCTCCCTAATTTTTTTTTCTCCCATGTCCCCTGGGGGGGCTCCGTAATTAAGCCCTAATATAAAAGATAATGCTAAGCTAAAAGTTAACCAGTGAAGAGAAGCATGCTAGGACACTGCTAAGTCAATGCGAATGCCCTGAATAGATTGGCAATCAGAGAGACACTCACATTCACACTTAACCTAACATGCTTCAGTCTAAGCTGAAAGACAACAAAATGTTGAGCTGAGGGGAGCTGCACAGTCATTACGAGTACCACCTTTCACACCACCGATTAGTCTGGCTGTAAAGTTTGTTAACTCGTGGCAATGGTGACGACGAAAGTGAGGAGTGTGGGAAGGTATCAAAGCAAAAAAAGGGGGAGAGGCAGATCAAATGTGTCATCTTCATCACAAACACCCCGAGTCGAGGCCTGAGCGGGGAAGGTAGGAGGCAGGTTTGCGCATTAGGAGGGGCGGTGGGGTGATGAGAGATGTGTGGGTGCCCTCCTGGCTTGGCTCAATCCCCCACGTCCCTTTACTCATCCGATCTGGGGGCAGCGACGGGAAAGAAAGAGAGAGCTGATGCTGAGACCCCTGGGGAGAGATTAGCGCTGACAGCACAACAAAGAAGAATTATGCCAGGGGGTCCTCAGCTCTTCGACAAATTCAAATGTAATGTATGGCTTTAACCACGCCAAAGGAGGATCAACATAATATATGATCGACCCACTTTGCGGTGCGCTCCGTTGGCAGTGATGTAAAAGCGATTTATGCCCGTAAAGATGTGCAGGCTAATTAAGTAAGACATTGGCACAGGAGCAAATCCAATGAGCTTATGAGAGAGCTGGCAAACTAGCGCAGCCCTCCCTCTGAAAGGTCTACCTGCGGTGAGAGAAAGAAAACTTCCCCGAGCTCAGACCAGAAGCAGGAACTGTCAAAAGTGGCTTGTCGAACGCGGACGTCCACGTGTGAGGCTGTTGATCTGCTAATTGAATTCTTGTTTGTGATTTGTTTAGGGTCCCTCCTCTCCTCGCCCGACAGCATTGGAGGCCCAGGGCCTCTGTAATTACGCTGGGCCTTTTCCACCAATCAGACAGCTGCGTTGAAAAGGCTGTGGATGAAATGTCCTAATTACAGCCTCGGCGGAGACTGGCCCCACCAGGGGAATACATGCGCTGTTAGCTAACATATTCCAGAGCCAACAGTGTTAATGAGAGAGAGAAAGGAAAAACAGAACCACCCCACCTCCCCCCCAATCCAGCTCCTTTCACATTAATCAGAGCACCTAGTTCTTCCTTTGTCTCACTGTCAGTACTTATCACGGCCAACCTCCACCTCACATCTCCATCCAGGCTTGGAAGATCACTTCACAGCTGCCCTCATTTCCAAACGAGGAGCCTCTCCCTTTGCTGCCGATTGCTTCTGATTCCTGCATCAATTAAAAGCAACACACCGAGTGTAATCATCACTTGATGGCCCCCAAAAGCCATACATGCCACTGGCACATAATCGAAAGGTCTCCGGGGGGGAAGAAAAAAAAAAGGGAGGGAGAGTGTTGGTGCAGATGAAGGGAGGGGCAGCCAGCTCAGCCCATTTCTCTAATGAGCTGCTGAACAGGCTGTGTCACAGACCTACAGAGGCCAACAAGTACCTACGCCACGTGTTCCTCGTCGTCACAGGAAAGCAGACGCTGTACTTGATATTAATATTGAAGCCTGGAGCATGAGGTTTTAACCACCAGTTGACAAAGCCAGGAAAGAAAGTATTTTTTATGTGTTTTTTTTAAAGCTTCGAGTTGATTGAAGTCCCGTTCCACCTCTGCATATATACAGCATGCCACTGTTGTCTTTGTGTTCTCGCTCTATCTACAGTTAATTTCCCCAGACCCCCATTGCAGCTGCCGCAGGTAGACCTCAGAGAGGTGTAAGGAGGAGGCCCCGTCTCTCCTATTCACCCTCTTTTCCTAAGAGCTGCCTCATTTCAATTCTCACTGACAACAAGAGAAAATACTGGAGCAGAAGAGGCGGGTTTAGACTACCCGTGTGTGTCTGCTACAACAGCAGCTGTAACTGTCCAAGGGTAAATAAATAGATATTCTGGAGAGAGCCCATTATCTGTCATGGAATGCTGATACAGTCTTGCCTTGTATTTATTGCCTACTTAATGGACTTGATTGTATTACTGAAGGTAAGGAGGAGGGGGGGAAAAAGTCCATTGCCAGCTAGAAGGTGCTTTCAGCATCCTGCAATTACCTTATGTAAATCCTGGCCTGGAATGTTGATCCACCGCTATTTAAAATGCATTGAATTTCCATGGAAAATGATCCACTCCTGCCACCCGAAGCTCATTAATAACAACGACGAGTCGGGCTGACGTTTGGAATACTTACACGCTTACTTAGCATCACCATGCATGCGAGAACACAGCCCAGTCAGCCACGCGCTGCATCTATGACAGCACATTTGGATAAAGGATGGCTTTGAGTTCAAGCGCGCTGGCAAAATGAGTTATTTCTGCAACAGGAACTGGTTCTTCTTCTTGCACATGATGTTAAACTTGTATGCGCTCACACCATCTTTGGTTAGACAGTGTAGGAACGTGCAGACTTTTTTTGTTGTCTTAAATTTTACCCTCACATTAAAAATGTTACAGTGTGTGGGCCGTGTTAAAGGCCAACTCTCTCAAATAACTGAAGAAATGCTTTCTCATCTACATTTTTGCTTTTATGTCTCCAGGTTATGTGATCTCTCTCTGAAAAGTGTTTGTCCAAACCCCAGTGCACTTATAGAACCTTGGACATGTTGTGCTCACAGCTCAAATGCATTCAAAAATCCCTCCAGTTGAGCTCAGAAATAGCAGTTTGTCTGGTTTTTGTCATATGGAAGTGAAACAGCTGCATTTAGGAAGTCTAGAGGAGCTGCCGAAGGTCTGAGGTTGTCGGTAGAGTCACAGGTTAAAAAAAAAAGAAAGAATATAAAACAGCATCATTTTACAAAATGACTGATAGGACACGAGGGGAAAAAGTCCTGCTATAGGTACTTGTAAAGAACTGCGGTGTTATACTAGGTATACAGCATATATGCTGTATACCTGAGAATAGCTACAATAGTGACAACAAACTTGATAATACTGCCTTCTGTCACTCGTTTTATTCAATGTAACCAGAAATGGGTGAGTGCAAATACACCCACTCGGAAAGTGCTTACAGAAGTCAGGGCCACAGGACGTTTTCCCCTGGACAGGAAGTGTTTTTGTAACCACAGGTTTAGTTTAAAGGTCATTACATCTCAAATGAGCAAATTTATTTTTGAATAATTTCACCTCTGATTTAAATAAAACCTTCATGGTCAAAGGTTTGAATATATATGAAATTTTAACTTAATATATGAAATAATTTGTGTTTTCTGAAAATGGTGTGTTGACTATTTCGGGGCTGTTATTCGCTCACTGAAATCTGCAGCAGTGTTTAGCCCTGAATATCTCAACAACAGGATCAAAGTCTAAAAACTTCCCTGCTTTTACTTACTATGAACTATGAGTATTAGCTAGCTGAATACACATGGAATGAAAAAGAATAAAAGCCTGGTCTTTTTTATCATCAGAGAAAAAAAAGACATGAGTTTATTTGCAACGGATACATTAAAAACTGTTTGAGTATTAGCCTGTAAAATCCAATATTTGAGTACATACCAATTAAAAAAATGTGACACTGCAAACATAAACCAGTGATATAGCAGCATATAGTTGACAATCATGCAGACTAAAACCTGTAGAACACTTTATAACTTTGAAATTCTTACACAACCTGATTCACTGTGATGGATTCATTCACACAGTGAATCAGGTCGCCGATGAGCACAGATGCCGGTCCCTTTGTTTGCCCTGACAAATGCTGCTGCCTGAAAGCTTCAATCACTGATAAAACATTCAGTATTTTTAACTATATCATCATAAATATCATTATTGCAAATTTCGATGAAATATCGTGATATAATTTTGAGGCTATACCGCCCACCCCTACATAGGTGACATTATATTAGGTGCATTCATCCTGTATTAACAGCTTCAAAAACATATCGAGTTCATATCAGTGTCAGCAGACGTCTAAGTTTGTGTTATCAGACATGAAACTGCAGCGCTGAGTGATGTCGCCCTGCTGCTGCCACAGAAATCATTAATGGTGGCGTAGCAGGCTGGTGGATGGATGCAGAGGAGGTGGAGGAACATTAGTTCATCTGTCAAAGAGATGTTTGGACTGGATTGTCAAATGAAACGTCACTTCTAATGCACATTAGGATCTTCAACAAACCCGTTTCACCAGAAACAAAAAAGAAAGAAAGAAAACCTGTGTAGTAAAAAAAAATTAAATTAACTGTCAGTCAGAAAACACAACGTTTAAAAGCTCCAACGCTCTAACTGCTGCACAGCTCAACAACCAATCAGCATCATGGAATCTAAAAGTCTCCTCTTGGATGTCTTCATCTTGCAGCACTGAGCTAACAGCACCTCACGCTTGCTCTCTGAGCTATTGGTAAAAGCAGTTGGTAAAAATGTCTTTACCACAGAGTAGAAAAAGAAAAACCTCCCAAACCATTTTGTTCCTCATTCAGCCACTTTGCTGACAGCCCACCTGCAAATGAAGCGGGGGGGGGGGGGGGGGGGGGGGGGGATCCATAAATCTTTTATGCTCCATAATGGCTTGTTCACATTACCTGCCCACACCTCGGCCTCCACGGAGCAGATCAGGCCTGAAAACCACTGCAAGCATACGGAGCATTTCAAACACTCAAAGCCTCTCCAGGCCTGCGCTGTGGTCACATCCATGAATTATAGAAATGATCTAATTGTTTTCTCATTTGGAAATACTGAGGGCCCTCCTCCTTGCATCTCAGTTTTAACGGCCTGCGGTTTTCAGCGGGGTGCACGACTCAGTGCTGCCTACCTTTGACACGTTTGTTGAATCCAGGGTGGTCCGTCCTGTCAAAACAGAGCCAGAGCTGAGGTATGAGTTAAACCTGTTGCAATAAATTAACACATAGGCAAAGAGAGCGGAGGTGGTTCAGAGTAGTGGCTTCAATCAGAGGAGGGCATGTGGTGGAAAGAAAAGAGCCTGTAGGCTGGATGAAAAGTTCTGTTTAACTCCCTTAGAGAAAGTACAGAAGATAAATACTGCCAAGAAAGAGGGAAAAGTCACACGAGGTATTCTGCTTACAGTATTAAAAATCTAACATACATGTGACTCACACATGATGTCACACATCGCACAGCTTTTGTCATCTGTGAGATACGGTCAGTCATAGATTCTAAACCCTCACATTAATGTCTGCGGGCTAATGTACAGGCTGAAATGTTAAATCAAACCAGGGAATCCACCAACAGCAAGCATTTGGGAGATCCTGAAAACCAGGTAAGAGTGAGATCGTCTGCTAGGCTGCTGTCTTCAGGTGTTTGACCTGCCCATTGAAGAACTCCTTTCTTTGCTTTGAGGAACTCTTGGGTCGATTTTGCGGTTTGCTTTGGCTTATCCATCTGCAGTGTGAAGCGCCGTCTCATCAGTTTTGCTGCATTCGGCTGAATCTGAGCAGCGGTCCTGTACACTTTAGTTCATCCTGCTACTTTTGTTAGTAGTCACATTATCGGCAAACACAATTTACAGGTTTCTGCTGACAGCCAGGCCTGTGCCATAACATCGCCTTCAGCGTGTTTCACAGATTCTGTGGAAAGCTTTGGATCATTTCTCTTCTCATCATTCTGACAGAAGTTAATCTTTGTTTCATCTGTGAAGACTTTTTCTGTCACATCTGCAGCTGATTGTCACCATGTTGTGTGAGGACACAACATGGGTTCTGTTGTGCTTCTTTATGTGTGTGTGAGCTTTTGCATTCTTTTCTATTCGCTGGTGCTTTTGACCTCTCCAGGCCACCGTACTTTCACGTTTTCTGTCAGTCCAATCTACCCTTGCTGTTTTTAGTATAGGCAAAGGTTTACACCGTGTTGTAAACGCTGTTTACATTCACGACATTAACACTGATTATGATACACCTACCTCCCCAAGAGTTTAGTTGCCTGCTGTGGTCTTTCAGGCCTTTTGGTTTTCTTTGTAGCTAATTTGGCTACTCTTAAAGTTTCTGCTCTGTCCTTCACTCCATTAACATTTCTTTGGACCTCATACTGAGTTTCAGTGAAAAGATACCAAATGTATTGACTTAATTTGTCATTAAATAGCCTCATCGGGCCAAGAAACTACTACTATTATATATATATATATATATATATATATGCACAAAAAAATGATATGAAAAAGAGGTTAAAGTTAACAAGGTGAAAACAAGGATATTCTGAAACTATAACAACGGGAGGTGTCTTTAGTTGACGTCTTTGATGTGGCATTCCCCCGACAAATGCCACATTCCAAAAATCAAGGAAAATTAAACACTGGCGCTAATAAAAACTAAATTAGATTAAAGCAAACCCACTCTGGAAACTTCCAGATATGGAGACAACTACAGAAAATATACACACAGGCTCTGTGTGGCTTTCAGCAAAGCAGAGTTTGCTCCACTTCGTGCTTCTTAATCAGAACTGACACTGTGGCAATTACCTAATTAGACATCAATTAATCCACACCCTTCAGGTCTGCAGCCACGTTTGACCTGAGACGTAACGACAAAAACGGCGTTTGAAGAACGGAGAAATCAGATTAATGGAAGTGGAGCGGCAGAGGTTGGGCCGCGTTCAAGAAATCTCCAGAAATACACCGACGTTTCATTTCATAATTAACAGGTAGGAAAATAATTGATTGAGACATGAAAGCTTAATCACTCAATTCAATAAGCAGGATATCAGTGATGAGTAGATTAATTCAATTATGTAATTAAAGACGAGGGAAAGGGGGGAAGCTTTAGAGCTGATTGAAGGTTAAACAGCCTGCTAACCTTTTCTTCACTTCACATCCACCACAGCACACACCGACGTGGGTTTGTCTTGTTTTTTATTAGACATAGCAATTTCACAAACAGCAGTTAGCCTGAAAAGTACATTCAAATGTATGCCTGACCATGCGCAAACACTCCAGATACACCTGCAAACAAAAGTAACAGTCGGTCACGGGTTTTTTTTTCTTTTTCACAATCTGTCTATTTTTCACGTTTTTGATTCAAACTTCAACAAAGTCAGACTCTTTCACTGGTTCGCCATCAAAAGCACACATACCTCAGTCACTACGACAGTTTAACAGCTACTTTCTTTCCCTGTACATACGCTCCGAAAGGGTTTAAAGGCTCTTCTTTGCGTTCGAACAGCCGGGCGCCATGTTCCCCTGTCTGAACACTTTGTAATATTAGCTTACGTGAGGAGAAGGGTCAGCAAATTCACGTGAAATGGTAACACTGAAGTTCCCAGAAGTCCGCTTTGTTGGTTTCCAGTAACACCAGGACTGAGGTTGGCGACCTTTCTCGCCACTGAAGTTTTAATGAAGTTCACGAAGGACCGCGGCCGGCTTAACGCAAATGTTACCAAAGCACGTTAGACTACACGACACACAGTTTGTTACAAAGTGGCAACACAGGGATGCTTCTGCTCCGATTTGATGCCATTTACCTCACTCGGCACACTCGTGTGTCAAAGGGTTAATGGCCAACACTGGTTGAAAGTGGGGGCGGGGGTGTCACTAATAAGTGGGATAAGTGTAATTCCAGTTCATCCAAGAGCCAAAAGACAGTCTGTTAGCTTAACACTGATTCTTTTTCCACCTCATCCAAATACTCAAAGGGCTCACACGTCACAAACGAAGCTTCACGACACAGAAACCAGAACCACTGCTGGTCGGATTCCACCAAGAGGTGCGAGCAGCTCCACTTTCATTTACTGGCCACAGGGAATCCAGTGTATGTGAAAAACACCTGAATACTCAAATCCACCACATCGTCCACACGTCATCGCAGCACCACTCTGAAAAAAACTCATCTGGCCCCACTACTCGCAGCAGGAATGGCAACTGAACAAGTGGGTGAGATTTATACACTTTGTTTTTTTCTTTTAAATCATCTCCAAAACTTCTTCAAGTGCAACACTTTAGGAATTTTTTTTCTGCTTGGTCCACAGCAATGTTCAGTTCAGTCCAGAAACAAAAGAGAGGAGGGGAAATGGAAAACAAGTCCGTGTTTGAAAAGTGTGGCATCCTCTTCCTAAGTAGGCACCTCTACCTACCAAAAATACTTTCGTACTCGAGCAGTATAAGCTCTACTATCTGGTTCTGGTAGACCATGTGGACCGCGATGTTGCCCGTCTCGGTCTCGGGCCTCAGCAGCGTGGGTCCGAACACGATGGCCACGCTCTGCGTGGTCATGCGGTTGGCCTCTCCGTGGTCCACCACCCTGGAGAGAAGAGGAGATTTAAAGATTGCACGTTTTATAAACAGCTTCAGATGTTCGCCGGCGTTCCGGTTTCATCTGGAGAAAAGTGCATTACATACATCTTTAAGGCTCGAGCCGGAGCGCAGAAGCAAACTCGGTAACACGACAGAACGCTCCAGGCAAGAGCATAATAGCTTTTTTAAATAGAATCTACATCCTTGCATGCAGATGCACAAAACAATAACATATTCATGGAGCGAAGGAAAAAAGAAGGCAGATTAAATCCCCCTGCTGATATATGTAGACCTCCATATACAGAATGTCACGCTATAAATTTCCTCATGAAACACCACTTCACAGGTACTGAATTACAGCAAACACGGCACCATATAAATGCAAATTGGAAAGCTAGGCAAATGTCATTGTGAACATATGATATTGCCACTGGCTGCAGTGAGCCAAGAATACACAGCTGGCTCAAGTTTGTGTTTGCATGTAGGCTGATCAGAACGAGGGAGAGTAAACAGCTGAACGGGTCCGTTTGAGCCACGCATGTGAAACTCGTTCAAGTAGAACGTGACCCAATAAATCAAAGAGGACGGGCATTAGAGAATACACACTTGAAGGCGTTTACTTTCTCCGTGTCGGATGTTCCTCATAAACGTTTATCACCAGTTATATTTTTCAAAGTGACTGCTGATGAGTTGGCCAACTAGTTATGATCCTGGGCTTCACACTGGGATGGGCTGGTTACAGTTGTCAGGCTGTACTTTTCCCATGTGTTGATACAGACACAGGTCCGAATATTTGTTTTTATTTGATGGATCTTCAGGGTAAAATGATTTATATCTGGGCTGAAACAATGTTTTGTCATTATACCTTAGTGTATAACAAAATACACAGTAATAAATAACTAACATACAACACAGTGGCTTTAATTCAGAGAATATCCGACTTCAATTGGGAAACCTAGAAGTGAACAAGTCTGACTGATGACTCTCTCACTTCTGAAGACAGTGATGAAATTTCACAGGTTTCAGGATCTGAAGAAGTTATTTATTAAATGGATGAATGGAAAGTGTCCCAGCGCACTGCTTACCTCCTCAGGTGTTTGAAGAGGATTTGCATTGTGTCATGGTTGGGCTTTGGCAACTTCTTGATTAAATCTTTGATTGAATTCACTCGCTGCTTGTAGTCGGAGCACTCTGAAGAGGAGAAGCAGAATCAGCGAAAACACATGGATGCAGTGCCACCTTGTGGTCACACCAGGCAAAGGATTTAACCTAAAGATTGAGAGCGGCACTATTTTAACCGTATAACTCACTGATGGCATTCACAAAGTCATTGAAGGATCCGTATGAGAACAGAGGCTCTGGAAGCTCCCTGAAAAACATCTTGAGAGCTCCGGTGGTGACGTGGATGTCCTCCCACTTGCTATCATTGAGATCCACCTTCTCATCTGACAGATGACGAGGAGGTAAGGCAGAACACAACTATTACCAGAAAGCTGACCCTTTACATCACATCACATATAGAGATACAGTGTAACTAGATCTTACCATGATTCACAGCAAAGCGAAGCTTCTGGATCACTGCCAGGTTCCCGCTCACTCGATATAAGCCGTCAATATTAAGACCTGTGGGTGTAGTTGAGAGGAAGGGAACACAGACAGGAGCAGGGAGTGTAAACGACAAGGCCGCGTTTATGTTTCCTGACTTTAAAGCAGCAGCACCAACAAAGAGAGACTGATCAAATGCTTTTGTCTTCACTGCCTCGCTTTGTGTTGCTCTGGAACAAACTGCAGGTAGTCTGAATGAAAACAGTTGAGTTGATGCTTGAAAGAGACTAAAATTACGCCTGATACAGAAAGTCGCAGCATCAGAAGCAAAAACAATTTAAAAACAATTGAAATTCCACACAGATGTTTAATATTCTGAACTGGCTGAAGTGGCAGAAAACCTGAGTTTACTTCTGAAAGACTCTGCCTCTCTCCGCCATGACCTGGACACAGGTCATGTTACTGGCCTGTGTCTATGTAACCTCATCGGCTGGAAGATCTATTTATTTTTGTATTTACTGATTTTCAAACATTTTTTCCATTTAAATACTTTTACACAGCCTCTTCCAGTTTACGACTCGGGTAATTGGCTCGTGTACTTTTAACCTCTGGAACTCTGTTGTTTAATGTGTGTGAAAAAATAATGCAACTGTAACAAACGACTGGCTGAACATGAAATAAAACCGAGCCGAAACCATCGCCATGGTGATGCATGATTTATAGCAACATATTCTGGAGTCTTTAGATTAGAATGGGGGAGCTTAATGTCTGCATTTGTGAAGTTGTATATAAAAATCGATAAAAATAATAAGCAGTGTGACATATGCGTATGTATGGGGGGCTCGTACCTGTGTTCTCCACATGGTCGATGCACATTGTGACAAAGTTGGGCACTGATGTGTTCTCCCGCTGACACAGACTGGTCAGACTGCAGCCGAACACCTGATCTGTGAGCACGCACAAACATTTATTTCCATCTTTCACCCGTCTGGTGGAACATCACAGAGCACTCTCGCTGGAGTCACGTGCATAGAGCTGCTGTCCGCTTACCTTTAATGTATCCTTTGTCTCGGACAGCCTGGTATGTGGGTCGACGAGTCAGGAACTTCTTGAGCTTCATCCTGGTTTTCTTCTGGTCTGATGAATCCATGCTCACAGAGTTCTTCATTGCTGTAGGAAGACAGGCTCCATGTGAGTGCATCTCTTTTGCAAACACACTGAATGTCCATTCTGTAGCGCAGGGACACTCGCAGACTTACCTCGGCTCTTCTTAGAGTCCCGGTGCTCCTTCTCCTTGTCCTGTTTCTCAGCTCCCGGAGACTCTGGCATGTCCTCCTCAATGGCTTCATCCGACTCCCACGCCTGGACGGGGAAGACACATACATGCTGTTAGCTTAAGCTGGCTCAGAATGAATTTGCTCTCAGTTTCTATTTATTCTGTCCACTCCTGAATATTTAACCTTTCACTGCAGTTTGTTTAAACAGGTGTAAACTGGGATTTCAGCTCTGGCTGGACTTGCACTGAATTGTGGGAAAAGTATCTAAATTAAAGGTAAAGCTTCTGTGTCCTCCACTCACATGTGTGTTGATGGTCTCTGTAAGGGCGCGGTACCAGTCACTGATGACACTGTCGATCTCAGACTGTATCAGGAGCTCTGTTCCCTGACGGGTCTTCAGCTAGAGGAGGAAAGGATAAAAAGCCAAAACAGCTCAGCTTGTTCTGACATGTTTGAACCGAAAATGACTGAAAAAACAAGAGCTGAGAGTTGGGAGCAGGTCCAGTGGGTCCAGCACCTCGATGACGTGCTTCTTGCTTGATTTGTCCTTGGAGGCCCACTCCACTGTCCCCCCGCGCAGATCCACAGTGAACTCAGGCTTAGACTGATTGCTGCCAAACTTCTGGAACAGAGAGACGGGACACAGTATGAGAGACAACATCTGACGCACACATAATATAACAGGGATGTCATGCTGTGTCTGTACAAGGATGAAACCAGATATGCAACAAAGGGGTAAAGACTTAACACTGGACTCAGTAAATAACACAACAGTTAATAAAATAGTCGTTAAATCATCTAAGAACCTCAGTTATGTTCATTAATATTGCATTGATGTCAGAGGAATCACTGGTGGAGCAGGAGGTACATATTGGATCTCTTCACACACAAAGATCTTTAGTTTTGTGTTACGAAAAAGCAAAAAGGCTATTAGTTATTTATATTAATGTCATGCATATTAATAAACACGATGTTTGGAGGTTTTAAATCTAACAGCGTTGTAATTCAGTCAGAGCTATTCCTGGAAATATCACCGGAAAGTGATGAACACCGTGAGCCTCCTAAATCTCTCTTCTTGTCAGACATGCGGTCCATATGGCAAATGCCTGAAACTGTGCGAACAGATTCCTGACATCAACGCCTGGTCAGACACCCCAGCAGAAAGCTGCACGTTGGAGCAGTTGATCAACTCCAGCACTGTCCCCAAAGTCTGGCTCTTCATGTGTGGGTAACTTTCTGGAAGGGGATGCCAGGACACGACCCAGCACTGTTATTAATCACTGGAGCTGTGGTGTGACCCGTCATAAAACAAGGTCAATTATAAGTATCTCCACTTGTTGTAAATGACCAAGACAAGATTTTAAATTTGGCACTGGATTGTAGAGTGACTTGCTTTATTTTATTGTGCCTCACTCTGGACAATGTAATATATTTTTGGAATAAGACCAGGGAACCCCTCTGACTCCTTGGGTCCTGGACCTATGCTTGGTAAGCCCTGTTAGCATTCTGTATTTCCTCCCTGTGTCTTTATATGCTGCCATAATATCAACTCTTGCCTCCTCTCTCTCCCAGTATGCACTTTGTGCTTGTCTCTCCGTGCTCTCCTTCTTTTCTCTTACTCTCCACACACAACTACCAGCCAGAGGTTTCTTCCAGCTAAATGAAATATCAGTACTGCTTAAAAAAAAATAAATCTTTCAGTGACATCACAGAGAAACTGTATGAAACACACTGATGCAGCTGTTGGGTGTGAACCTTTCATGAAGGTTTGATCACACTTTGTTCTTCCTCTCTTTAAATCACTTTTCACTATAGTTACTGGAATGCTGATTTTCTTTAAACTCTTTGCATTTTTTCTTTCTTTTCTGCATATTTTTACTCACTTAATATTTAAAGAGCATTCCATTTATCAATAAAGTATTAAACACACTTGCCCCAAGTAAAATATAAGTGGATGTCCTCCTGAGGAGAGACACACTGCATACACTTTTATCCAACAGAATAATTTAAGTCCTCTTTATTAACTATTTTCTGTTTGTCTGTCTGTTTGGGCTCCACTGCTGCTCATTAGTGTATCTATGGCTACGTCCACACTAGCCCGGATAGATTTGAAAACGGTGTTTTCGTCTGAAAACACTCCGCATCCACACACTATCGTCTTCAGTCATTTTCACAGAGTTGTGCGTCCACATTGAAACGGGCGAAGACGCTTACGTTCCAGTACTGCGCATGCATGAAACACAAGACGATTCGACCTGCCTCATTTCTGCCTGCCGTTTATTTACTTTCTGACTCTTTGAAACGTCGCAGCAAAATGTCGAGAAAAAGCACCGAGTTTTTTTTAAAGTGGACTAACAATGAGGTGGAGTTGTTGGAATTTGAAGAAAAGCTATCTGAGGGATGTACAAACTGATATCAAAATTGAGAGCAAACAAAACAACTGCTGTATAATGCCCACCGCTGTTTAATTAGACACTTGATTGCATCACATGACTAAAATGTATCATTGTTTTCAAAAAGTCTCAGTTTTTGCTGTCCACACTGCGACACAAAAGCACCATTTTCAAGTGTATGCGTTTTCCTTCACAGAAAATGCTGTCTGAGTGTGGATGGGAGGCCAAAATGGAGAGAAAACTATGCGTTTTCCAACGAAAACGCATTAGTGTGGACGTAGCCTAAATCCTGGCTGCTCTCCAAGCACCAGGTAAAATGTGCAAGTTTAATGCCACAAAGTGCAACAAAGATCAAAAACGTACGGTAGCTGCTTTCTTGTAAATTTAAGATAAAAGTATAAATATCACACAACCTTTGATCTCTCTCTAAACCGCTGTTTCTCTAAAGTGAAGTTAAGGTGAGTCAAGCTTGACAAACACACGTCAGTCAGTCTCCTGGTCAGTCACAGCAGGGGTGAATGAACAAATGGGAGAGAGGTGGGAGCGCATGCAGAGAGAGAGGGAACATACAGCGGCAGCCTGACCGGGCCTACAGTTCACATAGGAGACAGCGGGACGGGGCTTGACTGAGTGCTTCCAGCTGCTAAGAAGAGTGAGGAGCAGCTCTGGGATAGAGTCGCTGCGGTAGTAAGACTTCAGAGAGAAGAGGAGAAAACTAATGAACAGAAGTTGACAAACGTCACAACACAGATGGCATGAAGGCCGGTGAATACGCAGGAATATGGAAAAGGAAAATATCAGAGAAACAAATGGAATGATAAAAAAAAAAAAAAAAAGCAAAAGAAGAAGTCCGAGGTCACAGGATACATACCCAGCTGGTGCTGCCCCCCTGACCCTTTGCAAAGAGCAGGGATGAGCCCTGCAGCACAGTCCATGAGGAGGTCCAGTTCTTCCTGTTAGTCAGAACAAATGTGTTAATGAGATTCTGTGGATGCAGAGAACACTTTTAGAGAGTAATCACGTCTTACCTGACTTTCTTTCCATTCTCTGTGATTTTGGTGACATTGAGAACTCCACACTTCTCTGAAGGCTGAAGAGAGAGACACACAGTGGCAGATAAAAACCTGCTGGAACACATGAATGAAAATACACACACACACACACACACACACACACACCGATCCTCAACAAGCAAATGGAGCGGAGCAAACAGTCTTAAAGCTGCTGTGTTGCCTTGTGTCATAGCTAAACACCACCAGCAGATGGCACCCTAATGCTGCAGTGTTGAAATAGTAGTTTAGTAGGTAGGTGATAGGTTTGATGCAGGTAAATATGGCATGCAGCAGACGATAGTAAACCAACTGGGTTGTTGAGAAGATTAAAGATGAGAAGTGTTGTCTTTACATGCAGAGACAGCAGGATGATGATATGCAGTGTGCAGTGCAAGCTGGGATACTAACGGTCAAGGGGTGCTTAGGAGATGAGGGGCAGGAGTCAGAGTCTGGAGAGCTCTGCTTGGGCACCGAAGCACACTCCTACCAACAAGAGGCACAGTGTGATAAGTCACTAATAACTATACATGACTACACATGAAGACAGTAGGTCTGAGGTTAGAGAGTGATGGAGAAGAAACCTGGGATGGAATCACAAGAATGAGTTATTGTTAATAGAAGTCATTAAAAGAGAAAGATAAAAAAGACAAGTTAGGGTTTAAACTGCAAACATCTTGGATTTCGGCTTCAGAGATGTTCAATATTTAGTCCAATAAGCTTCTTCTTTTCCTGATCTGCATCAACAACAATGTACACTGAAGAAACTAACAAAACACCAACATATAGGGTGTTGTTTTTAAATCTAGCCACTCTTTAGCCGGTTCTTTTAACTCATGCATATTGTTAGATCCCATATTAGAACCATTTCTTTAATGTGACTTGCTAAACTCTGCATCAGGGAGGGTTAAAAAAAGAAAAGAAAAAAATATGTGCCTAGTTGCATAATAAAAAAGTGCAGGGACTAGTTTTTGGAGCTTTGCCCAAACTGAAGGGTAAGGTTGAGGATGTCTAAATCTCTGCAGCGTCTCCTTTCTTTTATCAGTTTGTATTCTGTGAGCTTTCCTTTCAGAAGCCCTGAGCGGAAAGTGAGAAAAGCTTGTGGTGATTCATTTTCTAATCTCTAACACGTTTATTTTCCTCCTGACTTAAAAGGTAAAAATCAATTTCAGACCGTTTTACAATGTTTTACTTTTTCTACCTGTGAAATGGGAAGAAAAAAGTTCTCCAGTTGAAACAAGTGAAAAGAAAATTAGCCAAGTTTGTAAAAAAGTTTCTTAGGTAAAAAAAACAAAACAAAACAAAACAAAAATGTATTTTCAACCTGTGAAAAAAGTTCCTCAGAGAAGCTTTGACAGGGGGGAAAAGCCCCCCACCCAAAAAACCGTTACAGAAGCAAAAATTTTTGTTCTCACAAGAGACAAAAACAAAAAAGCACTCTCACAAACAAAGACACAAGCGAGACTGATAACTGACCCAGATGGTAACAGATGTTGCATTGTTAAAAGGAATTCAGGGACATTCAAGTGTCAGCGTGTGGGTTTGTGAGCTGTACTTTGTGGCTCTGGCCCGTTTTACATGTCACAAGATTGAATCACACACAACATGACGAGCAGGTGCCCACTGTCCTCACAGAGATATGCTGGCTACACACACCATGAAGTCGTCCCCAGAAAAAGCAAACTTGTTAATCCATTTTTTTGGCCATCATTAATTTTCACAACAACCTGCTCTCTTCTTTTCACACACAGAATTATTCACCACCTTTCCATATGCTGAACTCAAAGTGCACACAAAACACAGCATGAACAACACAGCAGAGCCTTTTTCCATCAGCCTAACACTGTTTAACTCCACATTAGTGGTGGTCTCTGTCCTACCTTGTCATTGAGGTCTAAGACATAAGTGCTGTGCCTCCACTTAGTGAGGACAATGGGCTCCGGCTGCTTTCTCTCCAGGCTGCGACTCTTAGGAACCTCGCCAGGCTGAGGGGAGATGTTGTACTGCAACGACAGAGACAAGTGGTGATGTTTACAGTCCAGATGTTTTTCTAACAGACCTCACATCCCCTTTCCCTACCTCTCCTTTTACTGTCCACAGGATCATTGGACAGAGGAACTTTCCTTACACAGCAGGCATTGTTTACAGTAAAGTCCACTGACTGTACCTGCGTGTGCACTGGACCACTGTTTACTCACTCTGCAAACGAAGCGGTCTATTCTGATCGCCTCTAAAGCCTCCAGATTAGGTGGTAAAGTGCCACTAATAGCCAGTCACTTAGAGTTCAACGTAAACTTGGCTCTTCCGTGAGCTCTCAGAACTTCATCCACTTACAACAACAGGACTGGTGTCAACACTGCTAGGATGAGGCAAAGTGTGTTACAGTGCAGTGGTGCCAGGTGATGTAATACGACAAGACTTGTCATTGTCACAGGAAGGAACCTGCATTAGGTGGTGGATGTCTGATGTAAAGAGCGAAGACAAAGCACACGGACAACCAAGTTCATCATGTAATCTTACCTTAGGCAATTCCCACTCTGACCTGGAGCCATCAGCGCTGTAGTAGTAGGGTCGGCCTTGTTCGTCCACATGTTTTATCCACTGTAAACATAAACACTGGTCAGCTGCAAATAAAGAAAAAGCATCTGATGGAAGTGCAGTCGCTAAGGGTGACAGGTGAGGTCACCCGAACTCTTTTAAGCACAATCAAAATCAGATTCCACCTTCTCCTGTGTGTATTCAGACACATAGAGGGTGTGTCCATGTTCATCCAGCTCTTCAGACCAGCCTCTAGGGGGTGACCCATACTGGCTGTCAGACTGACTGGAGTGGGTGCTGTGGCAGTTTTCCTCTGAGGACAGTGGCTGTGGAGAAAGAAGGACAGCAAAGAAGACCTTAAAGCAAAGAACTGGCTGAACCAAGGGTCACACGTATGACCACACGTATGACCACACGTATGACCACATGGCAAGTTTGTTCTAACAGGACACAAAGTTATAGTCAACCAAAGTAAAAACTGGCTGCTGAGTATAAAACTCCAACATGTGAGTTACAGTGGATGTTATGCACTTCAGCAGCATCTCCATGGCTTCATGTTGATATCACTGTAAGGTACAACACCAACATTTAAAAGGTTCTCAAGTAGTTTTCAGCATCAATCATCTTGCCCAACTGTAGGCAAGAATGTAAAACTGTAAACATCATGTAAACATTTTAATGCAAAATGCTGCAGCTACACTACTTATGAGGACCACAAAGAAAGAGCATATTTCGCCAGTATCAGCTTCTCTTCATTAGGTTCCTGTTGAATCCCCCTCCTCACATATAAGGTCTTAAAAAAATCAGGCCCCATCTTATCTTAAAGACCTCATAGTACTGTATGACCCCGATACAACCACTTTGCCTGCAGGCTTACTTTTGGTTTCTAAAATATTTAAAAGTAGAATGGGAGGCAGAGCCATCAGTTTTCAGGCCCCTCTTCTTTGGAACCAGCTTCCAGTTTGGATTCAAGAGACAGACACCATCTCTGCTTTTAAGATTAGAAGTAAAACTTTCCTTTTTGATAAAGCATATAGACAGGGCTGGATCAGGTGACCCTGAACCCTCGCTTAGCTTCCCACAATGCACTGACTGTCTCTTTTTCACTCACCTTTTTTTCCCACTCTTTGTGTTTAATTCAATTCAATTCAATTTTATTTATACATCGCCAAATCACAACAACAGTCTCCTTAAGGCGCTTTATATTGTAAGGTAGACCCTACAATAATACATACAGAGAAAAACACAACCATCATATGATCCCCTATTAGCAACCACTTTGGCGACAGTGGGAAGGAAAAACTCCCTTTTTAAACAGGAAGAAACCTGCAGCAGAACCAGGCTCAGGGAGGGGCGGGGCCATCTGCTGTGACGGTTGGGGAGAGAGAAGGAAGACATTTAATCATTAGTTATTAATCTCTGTCTTTTGTCCTGTCTTCCTCTCCTCACCCCCAACCGGTCGCAGCAGATGGCAGCCCCTCCCTGAGCCTGGTTCTGCTGCAGGTTTCTTCCTGTTTAAAAAGGGAGTTTTTTGTTCCCACTGTCACCAAAGTGGTTGCTCATACAGGGGCCGGGGTCATCTGATTGTTGGGTTCTCTCTGTATGTATTTACCTTAAAATATAAAAGGCCTTGAGGCTGCTGGTGCCAGAAGAGAAAAAGAGTAGAGAAGCGTTCAACCAACTATATTTAGTGAATATAAAAGCTGAACAACCCAAGCATCAAATAACATTTGACGTGTTTCTTTTACTTTATTTATTTATTTATTGTTCTTACTTTATAGCTGACTAATGCTTTTATTTGTGTAAAAATGGTTAACAGTCACAGCTGGAAAATAACATATTGAACAACTTCACACTAGTAGCTGATGGTATTTGCAAATGTCAGTGGCAGATTTATCTGTCGTGTATCGCCACGTTTTTCCTCAGGCTGGTTGGAATTTCATGTTTTAAGTCTTTCAGCCAAGCAGCACAATCAACAACAATAAAACAAAGGTCCTGTGACAAGCTGGAATCAACACGTTTGTTTTTTAGGCTATAATAAGCCACTCCAGTGCTCTATCAGTTATACATCAGTACATTAATGCTTCACAAGGGGGCAGTGTTGGATAGTTAGGATGAAATGACAACCTACTAAGAAACCGAAAACATGGTTTCTCTATATCAAAGGCGCACTTGTCTTCCCACCTTCGTCTAACCACAACATCTTTTAAAAGTGAGGTTGACCACAACTTCAACAGAGCCTGTTTATTTAACGTGAACTGCCAGAGACGCCATTTACAGACCATCATGATCTGATTCCTGTTTCCACATCCACTCACACCTACTAAACCCTTTGGCCCAAACAAAGGATTATTTGTTTGAATGCTTGTTCATGTTTGACATTTATGACTACTTACAGAAACAGATCATTTTTAGTATCTCTCTTCAAATACTCCAGGCACCCCTCACCTCACTCTCCGCTGTGCACTGACTGTCTCCACGGGTACTGCTGGTGCTGCTGCTAGTATCCCTGGTGCGTGGTGGCTTCCAGGTCCGCTCCCCAGTGGCCCGGTTGTAGTAGAAGTGCCTGCCACTCAGATCTTTGTGGGTCTCCCAGTCACCCAGGATGTGGATTGGGGAGCCTGAGGGCACAGGAGGCAGGCTGGACTGAGAGATCTTCAGCTCCTGGAGGTTGGTATAGACAGGTGAGTCGGACCGGCCCTGACTTGTCGGTGATGTTGTCTGGACGAGACAGATGGAGGAAAAGAGGGGGAAAGATCAGGATTTGTGGTGCATTCATTCACGGGTGGCTGATCATCTTTTTTTCATTTATATTGACTGAGTTGTCCTGGGAATTTACGACTGTCCTCGCTTTATTCTGAAAATTCAATGACATTCCAGGAATTCCATGACCACAAGACGCCAGTGTCTGCTGACATCCAAGCTACAAACAGCAGCAGCTGTCACAGCGTGGACCCAACGGTAGAACGTGATCAGCTGAGCTGTTTGCTGCAGCACAGTTAGCATTACAAACATAAACATGGAATTTAGCTGCAAAGAAATATAACTGTTGCACAATAATCTAATTTCTCCATTTAGAAGAAGGAAAGTGAGTGAGTGAGGAGGCAGACAAAGGCTTTGAGCAAGTCTGGCAGTCTGCACGGCAGGATGGAGGCGGCACATGTGGCTTGCAGTCACAGAGGTTGAAATCGCACCATATCAGTGAGACTTGAACCACATGCACTCAACAGAGTTATGTAATCATTTATCTGTCAAATCAGAGGCAAATGCTCTGAGGACAAATGTCTGCTGGTATTTTAATGCAAGAAATACCCATGTGGGATAAAAGATATGAAATGCAAAAGAAATGAAATGGTGAATTTCAGAGATTTTACTTCACGGTTCATGCATGAGGCTGTTTAATAGTTATATTAAACAATATGTAGATTGTTTTGGTATGAGCTGCCCAGTTTTTCAGACAACTTCTGCAGCAAGGCTCCTTGAATGTATTGGAACTGTTTCTACTCCTGTTCACACAGTTATTTATTATCATACAAGCCTAAATCTTAACCTAAAGCTAATGATACCATGCTGTCACACTGGCATTAGCACTGCCAGAGGTACAGGTGTAGTTTCAACTGTTCACTAAAAGGACTGCAGATTTTTCTGAGTAACTGGGTCTTAATTCCTGGAAAGAAATATGGATTTTTGGTGCTTTGAGCACAATTTACTTCATCAAGAGAAGGGGGACATACAGCAAATTTCCCCCTAGCACACAAAAAGAGCTCTACAGGTCAGAGGAAAATACAGAATTTTAAACAGAAAGTTTTCACAAGACTCTGTGCAGGCTTGTGAAGAGCTGTCACTTTAAATGTGGCTTTTTGCCATAACAGACAGCACTGTCACGGCACGGCGACCTAACAGCTAAACATCTCCTTAGCAACCATAAATATTGCTTCAAATTGTGCAACAGCAGGTTAGAAAGATTGAAAAATTTGGGGAAACAAGCGTTAGAGAAAAAAAAAAAAGCACGTTGCACAGCAAAGGCAAGAGGAAGTAGAAGAGATAAGTTACGTGTGTCTTTTGTGCAAATGGCTGGTATAAAGTGCCGATGCGGTATAGAGATAAAAAGGTTTCTATCAGTTTGTCTTCCATTTAGATCTTTACTTACACAATCTAAGAGATGCCGTCTGAATATATTTTCCTGGATTTGGACCTGGCCCTGCAGTGTCAGAGCAGATAAACATCAAAGACAGTTTTTGAGATGGTCTTTTAAAACTTGGCAGCATCCGAAGGTCACTCCACAAAAGGGAAAAAGCTAAGTTACCATGGCTACGGCTCAGAGCGTTTAACGTTCTGTATGCTCTGAAAAAAAAAAAATTGGGGGCTTTTGGAGCTGAGCTGAGTCTGACCGGTGCCAGCTTTGGGTGTCTCTAGCGAGCAGGAAAGCATTAGATACAGAACGCTGTGCCAGCACTGCCTCTGTTTGTTACAGGTGAGGAATGTAGGGGTGGAAACACACTTCAGTTACAAGCTTTTGGGCATCTTTCAGGATGCAGATGGAACTTCCTGCCGGTTTTGGAATAACAGGAATATTTTTCACATGAATTATTATTTAATATCCTGCACACGTGCTGGACCGGAGCAAAGGCCTCGTGGCACCCTGCTGGCTTCAGTTAGTTTTACCCGCTGCTTCTCAGTTTCAAGTCCAACACAGAGCGAGCAGCTGAACGAGGCAAAGCGAAGAGACATGACAGTTTGGCTGAACTCGAGTTCAGACTCGTCCGTCGCCACCAGAATGGATCCAGTGTGCTGCAACTTTAACTGCTCTTTTTTTTTTTAAAGGAAGTAATACAGCAATGATGGAGTCTCGCGGCTGTGGAGAGCACGGCTGGGGTCAAATCCATTTAGATTCCACTCAGCCCAAACAAACCTGAATGCATCTGGTGGAGAAGTAATTTATATGCTTTAATGTCTGTTTTGACAGAAGGGAAACCAAAACATTTTTTTTGGTTTCTGCATTCAGAGTCATTTCAAAATGATTGTAGTCTGAGTGGAGTGTGCACACACTTTATTACTGGGTAAAGGAACACAGTTCAACTGCTGACCACACATGCTACAATCATTTTATATCATATTCTGCTGCCTGCATAGAGTGTTTGTCTTCTTTAGCTGCACTGGTCATTTTGCACCACCCTAACATGTAACGTTTAAAAGGACGCTCAGCTCTTCGTTGTTGTTATTAGTGTTATTACCAAAGACTGGACGAAGCTCCCTTTGTGTTTCCACAGGCTGAGTAGTGCTCCCCTCAGTGCTGTTAATGTGGAACATAATGAGTAACAAGAAGAGCACAACCAACAGAGTTTATTACCAAACACCCGACTAATGACTACTGTACACTCAAACTTAAGGCAGTGAGCAAATGCAGATCACAGTCACTGCGTGTTAGCATGACAACGTAACCACAAAGCTATAGTGATAAACTCACTATAACCTTCACCAAATTCTGTGTCGTAATTCCCAATGACATGTAGATGTTTTGTCACATGAACGCTCACTTTCTGTGTGAAATCAAGCGCACACCTTAAGGTTTCCAGTACATCAAACTTTATATATTATTTGCTTCCAGAGAAGGTACCATGATGGTGCACACACACGCACAGACTAAATCACAGGATGAAAACAAAACTAGCTTTGCTGGTTAAAAACAAAACAGGAAAAACAAAAACAAAAAATACAGCCTCTAACACCATGATTCACAGCTCTTTCATCCTCATCAAGCCATTCAGTGAAAGCTCATTACAAATGATGATCCACTGCTTTCCAGGAAGAGACCACTACCATCAAGATAGATATGTTTCATCGCAGCATACAGGTGACGACTCAGGACCATTTCTAGTGTACACACAGAACTGAGATATCACCAGCAGATTCCCTCCTTACTACAAATGGTAAATGGACTGGACACTTAAAGCACTTTAGCACTTTGCCTCATTTAACAGCTGCACTGCAAGCTGGATGCATCAGAAAGCATGGGGTTAGCATCTTGCCCAAGGATATTTGGCTGCAGACTGGAGCAGCCAGGGTTCAAACTACCAACCTTTTGATTAGTGCTCTGACTTCTGACTTGCTCTACCTCCTGAGCTACAGCGACCCCATGCAGGGGTTCAAAGTCTAGCTTTTCCTTTTTTGTTGCTAATCTGTATGACATCTAAACTCGAAAGAGGGAAAAAAGTGGCAACTCCCTCGAAACTAGACAGAAATGAAAATAGCAACATGAAGAGAGGCTGTTCTGTATGAGAAAGAAAAGCTTCATGCAATGTACACCATACACTAAAACACAACACATATCTGGTATTGCAGGAGACAACAGAGGAACTTTTTTTTTTTACTTCAAAATTAAACTTGACATGAAGAGAAACATCACTGGCAGTCACCATCTGTTCCCTAAATTCAGACTGGCAAACTTTCACTATGCTGTTATTAATAATACCTGGAATCCAATGCAACAGTTTCAGGAGAACAAAGCTGCTGCTTGCTGCCAGTGCTGATGGAAAGGTCTCAAACTATAAATGAACAGTTTGAGGAAGAGCACAGAGGAACTAATTGTTATGGGACATCAAAATCCATCTGTGCTGGCAACGCAGAGGCACTGTGCTATATTAATGCAGAGGGCAGAGATCTAAGCAAGCTGACATGGTGAAAATATCTAGCAGTCTCATTTGTGTCACCTTGTGTCCAGAGCTGCACACAAAGACGTCGTCGTCATCCTCCCCGGCTCTCCTGTAGCCTCTGAACACACTGAATGCACGTCGCATGGTGATGCACGGCGGCCATCAAGTGCAACGGGGCACGCGCTGTGGTTTCAAAGCACCCCTCACCAACACAGACGCAAAGAAATACACCGCTTTCACTCAGTCCTTCTGACTTGTAATGTTCCAGCTGAAGGTAACAGGAAATCTGAGACCTCACTTTGTGTGTGTGTGTGTGAGGTGGAAGGATTCTGTTCCCCTTTGCACTTGTCAAACACACACACACAGAGCGCGGCAGTGTACACAAACGCAACTGACACAACAGGAAACTGCTGAAATAGTGTGAGCTTCCCCTACGAAGAATGACTTTCTGTGGGTTTCGCTCAGACCAGCCGCCGACAAAACTGCTTCACCAAAGGCCAGACTCTATTTTTACCACAGTGTAGAGACCTGAGTGTGCTGATGAGAGATAACACCCCCGATCACTACTCCTGTGGACTCTTCTTTCACCGGGACAAATGAGTGCCATATGACAGATTAGGCAAAGTATATTTAAAGGAGGTTTGACAGGCAATAAAAGTGATTAGGAGAAGAGGAAGGTGTTATTTAAGTTTTAACACCAACGGCAACAATTCTCTAAAGATTTTTGCAATTCCATGTGGCAACATGCTGAAGCTCTTTCACCATTACAACACTTAGTTTTGATCACCGATTTCACTTTGTATTGTTTCTAGATGATACCTGGCACACGACAGAGTGTTAAAAATTACACCGGTAATCTTTTAACATGTTTTAGGTGCCGTATTTAATGTACTTGAGAAACAGTTGAAAAATACATCTGAGAATGTTACACTACAGCAGGAAAAGCCATAGTTAATCTTCAGGTATGACAAGCTGCAGCCGACTAAATTTAAAGCACACACACATGGCATCAGTTATCTATGTGTATCATGTGAAAGGGGTCACATGTCATGATGCATGTGCAGAAAATTATTCCCAGTATTGTCATATCTCATAAGAGCTGCAGGGACCAAATCACAATAAGAGAGATACCAGGGTCAAATAAGGAGTGGATGTAATGACTGCACCTCCTCTGATAGCAATTACCCAAGGTAGGCTATTAATGCTATATTAAATATGACTTGAAACTATCAATGAACACCAAAAAGTAATCAGTAAAATGGTAAGTTAGGTCATAAATCAAGTGAGAAGTGGGGCAATTTCCTCATTAACTTAAAAAGTGCAAGCTTTAGTTGACAGTCACCTCTTTTTGCAAACACTTTATTTCAACTAATTATATTTATTTAATGCTAAATCACAACAGTCGCTGCGTTATATTGTAAGGTAAAGACCTAATCGGACGAACCTCTGTGTACAAGCACTTGGTGACAGTAGGAAGGAAAAACTATCTTTGATTAAGGAGAAAACTTCAGCAGAACCAGTTCAGGGACGGGTGTCCATCTGGGGGTGAGGGGAGGGAAACTTGACAAAACACAACGATCAATAACAACCGGGAGGCTTCCCCTGCTGGTCAACAGGAAGACTGCAAGTATAAGGCACTTCCTTACCTGTAAGGTAAGTAAGATACGATTGTGCTTATGATGATGATGATTATTTTGATGATAATGTGCCAATTTTAAAGATAATAAGCATTATTTAACCAAAACGTATGACACATTAATTTAAATAATTCACTCAATTAAATAACACACTTTTTAAAACACTCTTTTTCAACAGTACCAGAAAATACAGGCACACCTGCTAAAATCTTCCCTGTGGTATTACACAGTAAAATACAGCAGGCAACTTCAGCATGACGTCCTCCCACAGTATACTCCCAGTACCCTCACTGTAAATCGCTGTATTCTCAACAGGCAGATTCCTGGCTGAAGTGAATGAGATGTGGCAGAGAGCGGGGAAGGAGGGATCAGGACCCAGGGTCTCTGACAGGTAATTAAAAATAGAGAGGATCTAGGGGATGGGTGGAGGGAGCGAGAGAAAGAGAGCAGGTGATGAGGAGAGAGGGAGAGAGGTGCTGTTGAATACAGAACAGTCTTCTTCACAGCAGAGCAGCCTGTCTGTTGGCAGAGCCGTGATAAATGAGTTTCAGACTACAGGCCAGTACAGTATAGGATCTCCACAAACTGCATTAAGAATGCATTACGCAGGCTGAGTGTGTAGGCCCGTGTGGTTTCATGTCGTTAATTCAACTCAGAGGTCTAATGGAGAAATTGAAGGAAGCTGGGAACGGACGTGCACAGCAGAAAACAAAACAACTGATTAGAGAGAGGTTTACTAATAGATCCCGATGAGCTTAGGCTCTGTTGCAGTTTGCTATCGCCCTTGTATTTATCGCCATATTGAGAAAAGCACACTATAAATCGCCTCCCTTCAGTCAGCCTCCTGTCCCACAGAGCTTGTACAATCGCTGGAGAAGGACTGCACCCAGCAGTGCGCTGTAAATTAAACCATAAATAATTCTCTGTGTAAAGAAGTACAGGTCAGGGTGAGGGCAGCAGGGAAGCACAGGCTGCAGTTAAACTGCAGGTCCAGTAGGTGTCTCCCTTGGGTTACGACAGTAGGCACAGGGGTGGGAGGGGGGAGAGTTTCCATCACAAATATCTGGCCATGAGGAGAGTACCGTGAGGGGGAGGGGTTTCTAGCACATGGCAACCCACTCTGCAGCATCTCCATCAATGGTAGCTGTGCAGCAGTTTGCAGTCCAAACAGCACACAAAGGCAGATCAAACACTGCATTTTCTCATTTCAATCACCGATTCAGGATGCTGCTACTGCTGTCAGGATCCTGACAGACTAAAAAAGCCGAACACATTACATAATGTTTACAGATCTCACTTCCCTCCTTTGTGACACAGAATCTATGTTTCTGAATAGACACAGATATTTAAAAATGAACAGAAACAAAATGTCTTTTATGTCTTTTAAATGTCTTTAAATTGTGGGTCTGAAATGACACAGCCCCTTAAGACATCCATGCTGTTGCACTTGGTTTTGCAAATGAAAAGAAAGGGAAGTAGTTCCGCAAAGATGAAAGCACACAGCATGAAACAGAAGTTCAAACTTCCTTAACACGGCTCCACCTGTACTGCAGGCCAGAGCCTGGATAATACAGACCTACTGTGCAGTGTTTTGGGTCTGATCACTAATAGTGAACACCAGCACATAACTCCTTACTGGTAAATGTGATGTTATTTATTTGCTGGTAGGCAAATATTCTTTCCCACAAAGTCAATCTTAGGAGGTCTGCATTGAAAATTAAAGGCAGCAGAGAGATTCAACAACAAGCTCCACTCTCTGTAATAACTGTTGTTAAAATAATAATTCTGTATTCCTCCCTCTCATCACCGACAGCACACGGGTCAATCTCACCTCTGAGCGTGGCTCTATTCCCCCGGTAACCACCTTACATAATGCGACTGAGTAATTGAATTAGATGAAAGCAGGTTAAAGGAAGTGCGGTGTGGTGGTGAGAATAGACGGCATGGTGACTGAGACCACGGAGACATCCAGCCAATAAGGTGGTCACCACGAGAACCGTTTGAAGCTAGGTCATGAGGGTTGGAGAGAGGGAGGGCAGGGGAGAGCATGCAGCATCGCTGAAACGCTGCCTCAATCTGCTCCCATTCCCTCTGTTCTTTTGTCCTCAGCTCTCTCATCTTTCTCTGCTGACCTCTTCCCACCGCCGCCTTCCTCTCTCGCTTCTGTTTCCCCTCTCAAGCCACGTTTCTCTGCAGACACACACACACACACACATACACACCAAACAACCCTTTCATCTGCTGCATCTTTTGATAATCATGCACCAAAACCTCTTTGGCCATTCTTTCCTTCTTTATCCTGTGCCACCTTTCAGTCAGCCAACGCCCTACTGCTACCCCTCCTTCTCACATTCATCATACTTTCTCTCCCTCTGCTCCAGGAGATATGATGCTGATGACGATGGCCACATCCATATGATCAGATTAACCTACATTTCCGCGTTGCTAGTCATCGCTCCGAACACATTCGCCCACTCTCTCATCATAATATTTCTGGCAAAGCCCTCCCTGTCTATTTTCCATGAACATGAGAAAAGACGCATGCACACACGCGCACCACTCCTCACCTCCCTTAGCAACCAGTTTAAGAAAAAGAGAAAAAAGAAAAAAACGTCTAAATAGTTTGTGCAGGGAAAAAAATGTTAATGAAACATATATATGCAACCTGCACAGGTAGACAGGTCAGCACTTGACAACCAGGGTTAGGCACAAAAAAACAAACAAAAAGAAAAAAAAAAAAAAGCAAAAACCAAGAGATTAAAATCGAGTCAGCATCTTTTCAGCGGTCGGCATGACGACAGCTCCTTTCATTTCACGGATCAGAAGGTTCGGTGAGGCTCATGCGCTGATAGAGATGCGAACAATTAACCTTTCGGTGTGGAGCTGATAAGGCTCAGCTAAAATGTCAGTTTGTTGTGATAAACCTCCAGATAGCTTGTTGGAGAATAACAAGTCTAATAGACACAAACTGTTGCTGCCTGGATACAGGAGACAAAAGAAGGCTCCAAGTGCTAAAACAAGCTGCAGTGGACAAATGAATTTTTGAGTTTTTGTTCCAAAATCATCTGTTTTACATGATTTAAGGCTTCTTCTTTTTTTTTTTTGTTCAAACAACATCTCTGCAAAGAACAGAGGGAGTTTCACTGCCACACACTGCCTCTCCAATCAGGTTTCCTTCTTGAAATATTAATTGAGTGAGGGGTGGATTTTGAGGACAGGGGAAGCCTGCAGCCATGTTCAGTCTCCTGTGCATAAGGGGGAGACTGTCGTAGAGCCAAGAATGAGTGTGCGGCACTGTGCTCTGCCTATCTGCAACAACGCAACTGAGAATAACTAGAATGAGCCAATCAAAAGCTTCATTTGTAAAGGACCCAAGGACCTGGTTACTTTACAGGTAAACATCAGATCACAGGGGTCGGATTCTATTTGGGCCTCAACACGAATCAAAGTGTGAATGCGAACACAGACGCAGAGAGAAACTTTTTTTAGTTTTGATCTTTTCTTTAAAGCACATGGAGACATTCCCAGACTATTTAAGAATGTGTGTGTATGTGTATGTCAAATATCACCAGGTCAGTGCATGCAGCTGCTCACACTAGCAGGAGAGACGGATCAGAAACATGTTTGTTGCATGTGCTGCTACTGTCAGTGTATGATGTGATTTGTGTAACAAGCCGTTTCAGGTGGGTACCACATGTACCTTTGCTTCACCTGGCTGTGCTCAGTCTCAGTGGTCAGTGCCTCACTGCAAACGGTGTGGTTCTTCTAGAACAGGGGTGTCAAACTCCAGGCCTCGAGGGCGGGTGTCCTGCAGGTTTTAGATCTCACCCTGGGTCAACACACCTGTTTCAAATGATTAGTTCATTACCAGCCCTCTGGAGAACTTCAAGACATGTTGAGGGGGCAGTTTAGCCATTGGAATCAGTTGTGTTGGATCAAGGACACATCTAAAACCTGCAGGACACCCGCCCTCGAGGCCTGGAGTTCGACACCCCTTTTCTAGAAGCTCCGTGCAGTCTCTATACTCACAAGCGTAAATGATTAAGTGCATACTTGACAGATCTGTGGACCTATTACACTCCAGTCTTACGTCTTGACTCCAACAGACTTCCATTGAATAGATTATTCATATTTCATTAACCAGTTACGACAGAGAAACATATCTGCCTGTAGCAATCAATTCCACAGCAGTGCATGCAACATAATGAATTTTGCTGGAATTTTTTCTAGAGTGGAGCAAAGTTGCTACTGTTATCATGCACAGTGCTATACAAATGAGCTGATGCAACAGAGTGGATGAATTCGAAGATCTGGACCTAGGCATATTAACTGCTCCTGTAGCTGAAAGACAACCATAATGTTATTAGCAGGTTGGACTAGTCACAGCATACATCAGCACTTCAGTTTTCGCTCCACTCCATCTTTACGCATCAGCATGTATGTAACCACCTAACATGTTCTCACTGGTTCTTTTGGATGCCCAGAGGTTAGTTTATGGTGGTTATGGACACCCCTGGCGCTCCATTGGCTAATAAAGTTAGAGTCATTTAATATTGTTTTAAATTAACAAACTTCTGTGGGTTTAATTCACTGCAAAGTTTCACTGTTTAAAGTGCTGGTATAACTATGCCTTTTCTCTAAGAAATACTCAGTGCAAAGGATTGTCTAACAGAGTAACAGATTGCAACAAAGAATCTGAATGCGCATGCTGGGGGAAGTTAAAGGCCACCGATCTGCACAGGAGGACAGACTCCCAGACCCCCCAGGAATGTGTCCAGTCTGGGTCATACCCCCCCTACTGTTCAACTCCTTTTGCTTTTCATTTTCTGCCAAACTTGGAGTCAAACTTTCACTAAAAGCTGCGAGCCAGCGTGTGTGCTCTCCGATCAAAGTGTGAGACACGCAGCCAGACTTGTGGGAAAGGACGACAGAGCCGTGCTGCAATCTGTTACCCACACAGCCGTCCAATAAAAAAGGAAGAACAGGATGTGATGGATTTTGCGTACGCTCCTGAGAGAGAACTGGAAGGGGTCTGATAAATGAATTCAGGCTGCACCAGTCAAACGACCTGCCAGCACCCTGACAGCATCAATTTGTTCTGTTTAGTTGCAGTGGGGTTATGGGGGTTGGGGGTTGGGGTATCGATGACGCGCTGAAGGAAAATTCAATTTCTTTAATGGAACTGGCGTTGGCAAATCTCACTCTTATTTCTCATTTCAAGTGGCCCTCATAGTACAAAGAGTCTCTGTGTTCAAACTCGCTGCCATCAGGTTTTCTCTGACTGCAGAGCCAAAGCTAACAGAGGGTCTGTTCTGTGGTGACACCATTAAACATTACACATTACATTCTGACACTTCAGACTATGAAAACTTGCTTAATTAACACAGACAGTGTGCCTGTTTTCAGGTCCTCCTGTATCCAGGCTCACAGACTGCATTACTGCACCAACATCTGTTGGACATTAAAAGAGCAGCACCGGGCTACATATGCAACAGAGATATTTACAGCTGGTGTCTGATCCATCCACCCGTGGCTACGGCTATTAACAGAGCAGAGCGGCAGACAGCGCCACTGTATTTTAAGAACTATTTCGCAGGCGTAATTTTTGTTTTCTTGCCATGTCTTGGTGGCACGGGGCTGAAGCAGAGGCTTAGCAGCATTCCTCTGTGGCTGACAGCTGACAGCTAAGCCCCCAGTTAATGACTAATCCTGCCCTAATGCCTTCAGTGTGATTGGTTCAAGCTAATTACACCGACTCCCTTCCCTGGGTGCAGAATGGCTGGTCGGGTGGGATGGAGAAGAGGTCAAAAGGTGTGTGGACTTGTGCAGCAGAGATCTTGGTGAAAGATGAACAGTCAGAAAACTAACAAGGACCGATTCTAATCAGCTGATTAAGTTGATTGATTTAAGCAAAGCTTTAAAGCAGATTTGTCAAAGTTTTGATAGTTCTAGCTTTTCAAATCTCAAAGCAGCTTCTTTTCACTTGTTGCAACTAAAAGCAGTCACTCCAAAAGTCAAGAGTGCTGAGGCCCACGTAGAAAGCAGAAAACCCCACAGGTCTCCCCCAGTTTTAATCTTCACTCTACTCAAAATACAAGACAAGGTATTGTATTTCTTTGAAATATTTGATTAAAAAAAACATAAACAACACAGCCTGTTATGTAAAAATTGCTGCTGCTTGTTGAAGTTAAGGGCGATATGTGACAAGCCTTCCACTAGGACCCAAACTCCAATGCGAGCATATATCCAGCTCGCCATTGAGTTCCTGATGAAGGCTCTTAGGGTCCTGTTGATCTTGTATCCAGCTGTGGGGCATTGAGTCATAGGCCTTCTTGTAATCAATCCAGGCAGTGCACAGGTTGGTCAGCCTGGTCTTGTAGTCTCGGCTGACTGGTCTGTCTACCAGTAGCTGGTGTTTTACGCCTCTGGTATTCTTGCCAATCCCTTTCTTTGCCCCATGTATTGACCCGGGTGTCTCTCGTCAACTAGCAGCTGGTTCATTTCTGCTGCCAGACGCTCGTGGAGTGCAGTCAGCTTCTTTAGCCAGTAGGCGTGAACCATGTCGGGGCCTGGTGCTGTCCAACTCTTCATACTAGAGACCCTTGCTTGGATGTCTGCCACCGTGATGGTTACTGGACCCTGTTCAGGGAGGTCGCTGTGGTCTGCCCTCAGATCCACTAGGCACTGAGCATTGCAGTTATGGGTTGCGTCCTTCTCCCATATGCTCTTCCAGTATTGTGCCGTCTCCAGCCTTGGTGGTGCTGTTCTCTTATTGTTCCCTTGCCACTGAGAGTACACCTTTGCTGGTTCTGTGGAGAACAGCTGGTTTATTCTCCTGCCTTCTATCTCTCTGGTGTACCTCCTCAAGCGGCTGGCCAAGGCTGTGAGTCTTTGCTTGGCAGTTTCCAAGGCCTCAGGTATGGACAGCTTGCTGTACTTTTTATGCACTTTCTTTGTCGCACCTTTCTGCAACTCCGTTAGTTGGCTAACCTCCCTCCGTGCTACTTTGATCTTGCCCTCTAGCCTCCTTCTCCATGGAGGGTACTGCCCCTTGTGGCTGTTCAACTTATAGCCAAGTATCTCACTGATCACTGCTGCCGTATTATAGATCAGCTTGTTAGTCTCGGTAAGCGTGGTTGTAGGTATCGTCCGTAGTGCTGCATTATCATCATCTAGCAGACCTTCTGAGGGTACTTCACGTAATATTTTTTATATTGTACCTCGTCAATCTCTAGCTGTGCGAGCAGTCCCTTCTTTCGAATGTTGGAACACTGAGCTACTAGTTGTTTCGCCGTCATTGTGGATGTTGGGTATCGAAGAATCCATAGGTCCTTCATCCTATTCATGTAACCCCTTCCGCCAGGGTTACTTGCGTAGTAGCATTCCAACAACGCCCTGTTTTCGTGTCTTGCCCACCGATGCCTGTCTCGCTCATGTCTGCGGTAACATCATGACCCACCAGGGGGCCCCACTCCCATTTTGGCCATGACGCACAAAAGAACCATTTTGGATTTAGCTTTAAAGGTTTCCTTGGCCCCGCCTCTCGCCCTGTGGTAGCTGGGATAGCCTGATAGTTCAGCGTTGCTTCTAACCTGCTTAAATCACCACAAACACTTCTGCAGAACACACAACCTGCAAGAAAGATGGTTATGATCAGCTTCGAATGGATGAAAATAAGTTTTGAATATGCAATCTGTTGAGCCGTACATTGGTAAGACCACGGTTACCATGGGAACCTGCAAGCATTCAGATAATCCATAAGAGGCATGAGTTTGTTTTTTGACGTTATTACTATTTTTCATGCCCGGACTTTATCTGCCGACAAACACTGCAGCACTGCTAATGCTGCAGCTAACAGAACACAGAAAAGAGAACTGATTGGTTTGTTGTACTAATTTTTTTTAAGTCTTAATTTTGGTAAACAAAGCTTTTATCAATTAGACCTCAATTACACTCTTATACTTCTTGGAAGTCCACCACCTGGGACACACACATAGTTGGTGCCTTATAATTAAAATTCTCAGCAGACGAGTCTGTTACGTCACAAAAACCATTCAGATACACGTCCACACAGACCTGTGTCACATTGATCCGGGAGGACCCCAAATAGTTCCCTTTCCTTTCTGTTATTTATTGACCGGGCTAACTCAAAGAAAACTTGACTTGATCCACTATCCTTGTAGTGCATTACTCTGCAAATGCAGCAGCACAGGATCTGTGTTAACCCAGCTGCTTAAACAAAGCCATTATCCTTCCACTTGATGGTCTCATACTGAGCATAGCAGGCAGGAAAACCTCGGCTTTCATCACACACAGAGCAGAGCTGTTATTGGAGAAGTCTATCCAAATGCGGCATTCTGACGAGCCGTGTTTGTTTCTAGTGAAATACAGATCTATTTTTATTGTACAACATTGCTTTACAGTAGATACAACACACTTTACTAAAGCACAAACTACATCATAAAAACACATATTCAATCTGTAACAGCTCATTAGACAGAAAAACAAGGTCAGCAGAGAGCTGAAGGATTTCATTACAGAAACCAGGCTGTTATAGCATTAATCTACTGCCACAGCAGCCTTTACTTTTATGATTTTAGGATTTTTAAGAAATGCTGGAACCAGGCTGCAGGGATCTGCTCCCATTTAGCCCCAGGCATATTTGTGAGTTCGGCCACTGATGCTACCTGATAAGGCCAGGCTTCGACCACAACTAGGGTTGCAAAGGGGCGGAAAATTTCCGGTAAATTTCCGAAAAGTTTCCGGTAAATTTCCATGGTAAGTTAAGCTTGGGAATTTTGGAAATATTCCATATTGGAAACTGTCCATGGAAATAATGGGAATTATGGAAATTAATGGGAATTTAGGAGAACTAACTGGGAATATATTATTTCCAAGCATAAATATAAACAGAAATCATAAGAAAACCTCCATGCAAAATGTTTTCAACAGATATTTAAACAGATTTATTTGTAAGTACAGTAGAATAGAACACGTTTCAATAACTTGTTTCATGGATGAATAAAAACAGAAATGTTGAGTTCAATATTACCATCCCCTAACCCCGCTCATTCAAAAATGCCCCCTGTCCAAAAATCTCCACAAAGTCCCATTCAAAAGGTTAAATGAAAAATGCCACTTATCCTCCAAAACGTCCCATTAAACATTCAAATCTTCCTTCAAGCAATCCTCTTTTCTCATTTTTGCTCAGTCAATAGACTCTTCCTGGACCTCATCATCATCCAACAACATGTCCACTTCCTCAGCATCCAACTCTGAGTCTTCCTCTTCAGTGTCACTTTCCAGCTTTGTTGAGGATGGCTCTGTGTCAGGCTCAAAGAGCCGTAGGTTTGCCCGAATGCCGACCAGCTTTTCCACTCTCACATTTGTGAGCCTGTTGCGAACCTTTGTGTGGGTGTTCCCAAACAGTGACCAGTTGCGCTCGGAGGCGGCTGATGATGGTGGGATTTGGAGGAGGATGGAGGCTACAGGTGCAAGGGCCTCAGATTCACATAGTCCCTTCCACCAGGTGGCTGCAGATATGTGCTGGCATGACTGCCATATTCCATCCCCTTTCCAAAGGCCTTGCTTTGTTCGATACTTTGCCAAACTGCCTAGAACTTTGCCTTTATCGAGACCCAGGTGGTCAGACATGGCTGTAATGACCGCATAGGCACCGTTGATCAAAGTATGCCCTTGTCATATTTGGGGTCCAGCATGTATGCTGCTGCATGCACTGGCTTCATGCAGAACTCCCTCCGCTGTTCCAATGACTTGACCACAGCCGTTTCCTCTGCTTTCAGTAGTAGGGAAGTGGGCAGAATTGTCTGGATTTCTTCTTTGAGTTCTGCAAAAAGGCACTGGACATCTGACAAGATGGCACCATCCCCCTCTATCTTCGCTATTGCTGCTGCAATAGGTTTGAGGATTTTCTGACTGCTAGATACTCTTTCCCAGAACACATCATCCAAGATGACCTTCTTGATGTCACTGTCGATGCCTACAGACTGGGATATGGCCATCTCTTGCAGAGACTCCTTTCCCTCCAGAAGGCTGTCAAACATGATAACAACACCACCCCATCGCGTTATGCTGGGAAGCTTCAGTGTAGTACTCTTGTTCTTTTCCTTTTGCTTTGACAGAAATGTAGCGGAAGTTACTTGTTTGCCTTTAACATATTTCAGAACTTGCTTCACTCTCTTATTCAGAGTGTCCATTGTTTTTAGTGCCATTATGTCTTTTAGGAGAAGGTTTAGTGTATGGGCTGCACAGCCAATAGTAGTTATATGAGGGTAGGTCTCCTCCACATGTGCCCAGGCAACCTTCATGTTGGCTGCATTGTCAGTGACCAGTGCAAAAACCTTATCTGGTCCAAGGTCATTGATGATCACTTTTAGCTCATCTGCAATGTATTGGCCTGTGTGTCTGTTTTCCTTTGTGTCTACACTCTTGTAGAACACAGGCTGAGGAGTGGTGATTATGTAGTTAATAATTCCTTGTCCCCTGATATTGGACCATCCATCAGAGATGACTGAAATACAGTCAGCTTGGTCAATGGTCTGTTTCACCTTTGCTTGAACTCGACTGAACTCTTCATCCAGTAGATGAGTAGACAATGCATGTCTGGTTGGGGGAATGTATGCTGGTCGGAGAACATTCAAAAATCTCTTCCAGTACACATTGGATGTCAGCATCAGGGGTGAGCCAGTTGCATAGATTGCACGAGCGAAACACTCATCTGCGTTTTTCTGGCTAGTGTCATCCATAAAATCAAAGAATCCTCTGATGCCAGAGGGACCAGGAGCTGATGAGTGGGTATCTGACTCTGATACAGCTGAAACAGATTCATTTTCCCCTTGAGTGGAACTCCTGGCTGCTGCATGTGTTGGGCCTTGAGGAATTTTTTTGCACTTTGCAATGTGCTGCTGCATTTTTGTGGCATTCTTCACGTACGTCTTATCACAATACTTACACATATATACAGATTTCCCTTGTACATTAGCTGGTGTAAAATGTCTCCACACATCAGATAGCGCACGTGGCATTTTTCTGTAAAATAAAACAAGAGCTTGTAAAAATGCTAATGCAATGCAAGAGATCGTAATAATACAATTGCAATATGATAATAAACAGATATAAATAGTAAGGCTAGCTAAACAACTGGAATGATCTTCAAAACAAAACAACCAAATGAGGAAGCTAGCATCTTCTTTATGTTATACTAGCTATGGCTTATTTAGCATCTAACAGATGCTAGCATTTTATTTAGCATCTAACAGATGCTAGCATTTTATTTAGCATCTTATCAGATGCTAGCATTTTATTTAGCATCTTATCAGATTGCTATCTACCAGATTAATACATTTTATGTGATATTCACAATTTAAACATTTAATGAATATATTTTCCCATAATATCATCAAAACTTACCTCACTTGTTAAGTCCACAGGCTCAAATGTGTGCCTTTAATACTCTTTGTCCTTCAGGCTCAAAAGTGTGGTCCATGTGTACATGTGATGGAGGCATGCACAGTGCCAGTAGGTGGTCTCAATAGCCATGCAGCAAGCTTGTGCTCTGTACATGTGATTAAGGAATGGCATGGATATTCAAGTGTATTTGAATTGCATTTGTTTGTTTTTGTCAATATTATGCTAAAATATACTTTCCTCAACTATATTTAAGTTCCCTAAGAAGAGCCAACCTTCAATTTTGAAAATTCCCACTTTATTCCCATAAATTCCCGTTAATTCCCGTTTATTCCCATAAATTCCCGTTAATTCCCGTTAATTCCCATGGAAAGATTCCATCTTTGAAAATTCCGGGAATTTTGCAACCCTAACCACAACACTGATTGATTACAATGTTTTAAAATTTGTGTCTGAAAAAAGGTAACTACATGACTCATGGTGCACCTTGTTAGCTGACAGTTGTGTTCGGGTGGTAGTTGAATAACAGGTACTGGTAAGTATAAAATTCAATCTTGACTTAAAAAGCTGGAACGGGTATCATGACAGTTTATGGGGTTTGATTTATTCAGCTCAGCTCTGTGTAGTTTGATTTTCAAAGTTTTCCCATGGTCAACCTTACATCACCCGACTTCTAGGGATGGGTATCGAAACCCGGTTCTTGTTGAGAACCGGTTCCCACTGTTTCAATTCCTTGAAATCGTTTGCCATTTTTGCAAACGATTCCCTTATCAATTCCAGTCGCCCCAAATGACGTCACCATGTTGCAGAGCGTCGCTTACCTGGCAGGAAACACGGTGCCTAAGCGGCTCAAACGCTCAAAAGCTTGGTTATACTTTACGAGAACGGATGACAACAGGGCAACTTGCAATACTTGCAAAGTAGATATTTCATTTAAGGGAGGAAACACTACGAATATGCAAAAGCATTTGCTCACAAAACACGCGATCGTGTTTTTAAATCCGCTCCGGACTCGTGAATCTCAACCCAGCAGCGGTAACGTTTACACGTCCTCTCCCGTTAATGCGGCAGGTAAATAATCAACTAACAGTGCATATTATGTTAGCGCAATCTGCCTTATTACAAGACCTGCTATTACTGTGCATTTAGGTGACCATGATGAGACAGACAGAGTCTGGCTCAGATGCTGGCAGTTCTCACTGCAGTCTACTGGTAGCGTCTCCTTTCAGGCCAGGATAGACGAATGTCACCGAGCAGTGTCTAAGTTTGTGGTAAAAGGCTTGCACCCATTTGCCACAGCAGATGCCCCCGATTTCACTTTGGTAAGTGAATGTGTTTAATTGTAGGCAGGGACATTACTGGATATTCTTGTGTAATTGCTACAGAATAATTTATGTTATACTTTGTTATTGCTACAGAAGAATATTTATTTTATTATTTTACATTTACAATTTTTTTTCCTGGGGACCCTGTGACACCCCATTGAAGAGCCGTAGGCTGGATCTCTCAAGATCTCACTGTTGGGTTTGTAAGGCCATGTTACTCCTAAATTTCTATCTTGTTCAAAGAGAAGATATAAAACAAAGTTCTAAGCTAATCGACCTTAGTGTTCTCCTTTTTTAAAAATAAGAATCGATAAAGAATCGAATCGTTAAACAGAATCGAAAATGGAATCGGAATCGTGAAAATCTTATCAATACCCATCCCTACAGACTTCATACAAGGTTTTAGACGGAGCTAATGTCTCTGGGGTTTGTTCTTCAGGAGCAAGCGGGGGAAAATATTTTCCTCGTGAACATCAAACGTCAAGGCGTTTCCTTGGTTGGCACAAAAGCTCTGTCCCAAACCCTAACAACCCCCAGTCCCATTATGACAGCATGTGATGGTACTGTGCCCACTAAATCAGCCAATACAACATGGCAACCAACACAAGCAGAATGTATCATTAACATGCCCGTTTCAGACTGCATTTCATTTTGCCAATAAGAGTATGTTTAACTGCGCAGGTCTTCATGTGCGTCAGCACCTGGTTTTTATTTTAATGAATCTGACTGGAGCCTGAACCAGAGGTCACTTCCACTCTGCAGCAGAACAAAGCTGGAACATTGGCTCCACACATCAGAAAGATGGAACGAGGCTTTGTTGTTGTGAGAGACGAGGAGAATGTGTGCACGTGCACATATCCTTTTAATACACGTGCAAGGGCTCATACGCACGCGCACACACACGCACACACACGCACGTTTCAACTTTTTATAAAAGAAGTGTTTTACACACAAAGGCTTCAACATATAAAGAAAAACGTGTCAGTCTGCAGAAAGCACTCCCTCAGTGCTCCCTGTTTTAGTAGATTAGGTTTCAGAAATCACAAACTGTATGCAGCAGTGGAGGTACATAATGACCTCATTGATGAGTTCTGGAAACATGTTGATGTATATTAACATCTGTATTCTTGGTTTGTCAGCATTTGCAGGCACTTGGCTCAAATTAATCAAATCCTGATGAGTCCTGAGCAGGTGAGAAGAAAACAGCAGGATGTGTCATGCAGTGAAGGCGTGACTAGACCGTTTCTCAGCTGAACTAAAACCAGTGATTCATTTCACGCCGATAACACCGAAACAGTTACATAAATAATGATGAAATAAATCCTAGCCGACTCCTGGAAGAGAAGGAATGGTGCACTCCCGTCCTTCACTGTCATCTCAGCATCCAAAAAAATGTTCCTGCTGCAGACAGATGAGCACTTGAAGCAGGGACTGGGACAAAAACAGATCGAGTTACTGTCTTCACAGTACAGACGCCAAATATATTGCGAGTCAGCTGCCATCAGAGCTGAGATATCAACCTGTTAGATAATTGGGACTTTTTTAGTGATGACAGCTTTTACAGATTACTAAAATCTACACATTTGCTGATAACACGCTGATGGCGTGTTCATTTTGCAAACTTAAACAAACAGTAGAGGATTAGGATAATCTTATTGATCTATGCTGCAGAAAAATTTCTTGTCATCCTCTTCAGGGATTCCAGAGGTCAGGGGTGGCTACTAAATGCTGGAACAAGCTAGCATGCTTTAGTTAAAGCCTTTCATACAAAGAACTGCTTCTCCCAAGTCAATCATCAGCTGTTTTCACACATCAGGATGTTCATTAGAGTTAGGTCACTTGTCATAGCTTAATTCAGATATTCCCACACTGGTGGAACAAGTCACAGTACACAGATATTATATCTAATAAACTGTATAAACAGAAGTGAAGTATTATTTTTACGTTAGCTGACAAACTGCCTCATTGTCTGGAATAATTTATCTTAAGACATTAATAAAGTAATGATTGCAGCTGATCGGTGTAGCTACTGTAAGTTGGCATAAGCACAGAATGACACAGTTTTTGCTATTTTGGTTTTGAAAGCCAAATAGTGCAGTTTTTTGTTTTGTTTTGTTTTTTTGTGGAGCCTTCCAAGGATCATCATCATTTACTTTTACAAAATAACAGGATTTTAGTTCAAGTGCATGTCGGTGCTAGTCCATCCAATCCTCACCGAACTTGGAAAAAAAACGACTCAACTGCTTCAACCTTTTACACACCTGGAAACTGAATTTTGTGTCCACTTGCGTCCTTTGTGTTACTTTTAACTGTGTATCTTTTACTATTAGTATAATTTTAAATACTCTACATCATTGTCAACAACAGCTAGCCTTCAATAACATGTAATATGTTTGACATTATAGGTGACCCAGTGCTGTTCTGGGATATTTAGACTTTTGTCTTATATTAATTTTTTAACATCTGTGATTTCCCACAAGGTAGTGTAGATTATTCCCGTGCATGAAGAACAAACTGGTCAGATGCCAACAGATTAGTCAAAACGAGTGCATGTCTAAAAAAAGTTATACTGCTGCGAGAAAAACTGACAACCTTAGGTTCAAGATGTCACATTTTATAAACACCAGCCCTGTGTTTGCATCCTGTGAAGCTGATTATGTAATACCTACAGTAGCCTGCTAAAAAAGGTCAGCCTCGATTTAAGTCACTGGACTGTAGTAAGTCCTGCTACAGAGGCAGCAGTGGAAGAACACTAGTTTTAGACACAGAGAGGTGTGTGTGTGTGTACAAGTTTAGAAATCTTTGTCTAAACAAATTGGCATTAGGTCAATTAGATTTGTCCTCACTAAGATATGAAAACAAATGTGTGTCTGTTTTTATTGAAGAAGATTCACCTGATATAACAGAAATATGTCAGAATAAGTCTCCCTGCTTTATGTTTTGTATGTGACAAAAACATTTTTTAAGGTCTGTTACCTAAAATTATATATAAACAGCCCTCTTATCTAGACAACTCACTGGGGCTGCTGCTAACTGAGGTCTAATTAATTCACCGTAATTACAAACATTAACTTCAGTGAGTGATTGTTGTCAATATGCACAAGCCCTGAGGGGCAAATGAAAACCGAAGAGAACGGTGGTGCGTTACGGCTGCAAGCCTTCCAAGCAGACCGCAGGTTTGAAGGTGTCTGACACCTTTTCATGGCAGCAAATAAACCCGAGTGCAACCAATGACATTTCCAACATAAAGGCTCTATTATAGTTATGTGTTCCAGTTCCAGGTGCTATAATCCTATATCTAATTAACATCCCATGCATGAAAAAGGTTTATGGTTAAAGCAGACATTTGGAATTGTCACAATACAAAGAGCACTAATAACATTAATTACAGCGTTGCTCCATCCAGGTAACTGCAACAACGTCGTTGTTATATGAGCCGACACAATGAAAAGAACTGCAGGAATTAGTGATTCACCGTTATGCAACAGTCAGACATGGTACGGGTCTTTCTGATCGATACTGGCCTACGGACTGAGATGAGAACTTTATGCATGGCTGTGGCCGTTTATCTATTATGTCACATCAGTTTTGTGAGCCATTTGAAAGCTAATCATTTTAAAATATTTGTGGTGCACATACAAAGGTGTCACTGAATAATTAAAAAAAGCATAAATTAAACACAAAAAAGTACAGATACTGGAGAATTTGTTGATTGAAAAACTGATTGCTGAAACTTGAAATAGTTCTTTAAGGAAAAACACCTTATGAAAAAGTGCTTGCCCTACTGTATCAAGTCAACATGCTTCATGATAACAAATGCTAGAAGAAACAGTCATCACTGCTTTATACCAGCGTTCACTGAACAGTCAACCAGTGCTGCAGTATTAAATGATTATGTATCATATGAGAGGGCTGGATTAAATGTGACAACTCTTCGTTGTCCAAGCTTACATCTGCATGCTCCTTGTTTACTGGCTGCAGTCTTCCATAAAACAGTTAACGGGCAGAAATAGACGGTTTCACAGTTCACATAAGAAGAATTTTGAAATTGTTCTGGTACATGTGAGGTATTCCGCTATCCTCCCCTTCACTGTCCTGTACATTGTGAGGAGGGCTGATGGAAAATACAGGCCCTGAGAGCCTGGTAGCAGTAGGTCTGAGGTCTATTGATGCTGTGAGCGATGAAGTGCAGAGACGGCACACAATACAAGGGTTCTTGGTACAGAGGATAACAATGACCAGTCAGCCTTCAGTCACTGCAGCTGAGCAGCTGACTATGACGGGGGAAATGGAAGAAATGGGGGGGGGTTTAAAAAGAGGTGTGAAGTGTCACAAGGGTTACTTGGTAGGAGGGAGGGAGCGGGCAGAAACATTGTGACATAGGCAGACACTAACAATAGAGAACAACAGAGCCACAGTAGGTACTACTGTGGTTGCTGTGGAGAGGTGGTGGGTGGAAGGGGTTAAGCCAACCTGCCAGTTATTATTAGAGAATAAAAGAACTGTCTGTACATGGTGTATTTCAGTCTTTTCTTCCTTCACACTGGAAGGCAGGTGTGTGGGTAACAGAGAGGAGGAGGGGGGGGGGGGGGGGGGTGCTTCAACTCATCAACCCATGTTGAGGAAAAACTTTAATTGTGAAGACAATCACCTCAGAGCACGCAGGCGAGGCACTGTCACATCTCACAATATCAGCTCTGTTCACTGACACAGTCTGTTCTCGTTACAGGCCCGTTCAGGCTGAACTGCATTTGCCCCGTGGTTAAGTGAAGGTCAGATCCTCTTTATACTCACTCGCTCCGACTCCCTTTTGATGCTGGAGGAAGAATGTGAACACAAGCATCAGCCTCTTCTCTCTCATGTAACCCGAAACAGACAGACAGCCAAGGTTTAGAAATACTCCTGAGGATGCTTTAGTCTTACCAGGGCTGCCCCCTTCAAAGTCACTGTTTCAAAGCAACAGTTAAGGATCCCTGATTCAACTCAAAAGATTAATTTATCAAGATGATAACATGCGTTGTGCTCGTGGCTATCAGAAGAGAGAAGGCGAAACCTTAGGTAAAGTAATTCCCTGCTAGCTGAGCCCCTCTCTAAAAAAAACGCGGTCATGTGGGTGACCTCCTGTGTGTGATGCAGGCCCGGTGTTGATCTCTCTCTGTTGGTGTTTTTCCTGGATCGTCATAATTGATGTTGGTCCAAGTACCACATCGCAAGTCAACAATCACATTACTGTGACGTCATGGTTTCCTGCAATCCTACACACATAACCTTAGCCGCTGTAACTTTATCACTAACCACGATAACGCTCCCAGCCCTGACCCTAGCTTCCCATTTTCTGAGTTTTTTTGTCCTGAGTGGACATCAGCAGGGGTTTTTTCTGCATTGTAAAACTATGACATCATAACAATGTGATTGGTTACTTGTAGTGCTAAACCTTAACCAATATTCATTATGAAGATTCAAGGAACAACACCAATGCAGAGATATCAGTACACACTGAGATGTAACCCTTAACAACACACAGCTGCTGTAGTTATTCAACCAACCAAGAAATGCCTTTGAGTTGAAATAGTGTTTTCCCCCACCAATAGCATGTTATTATGTCAAAATAAAGGAATTGGTATTTGAATCACTGTAGTGAACTGCAGAATCAGAGTCAACTGAACGGGGAGGTCCTAATTGTCAACCTTCTATAAGTAAGGCCCAGTTGAACTTGCCATTCGTGTGTTAAATGTTACTTTGACACATAACGCCCACGTAAAGGTTGTTGAAGATGCATGTTCCCCATGGCAACCGGTTGCCTAATTCAGCAGGATAATGCACTCCACCGAACTTGTCCCAGATCTCAATCCCAGGCTGAACATTTATGGGACATTTCAGTAAATCCCCATGAGACAACACACAAGACCCACAGGAGCAGCTACCAATGACATGCCTCGACTTTTCTGTTTTTATGTCACGGGGTTGAACGGTGTTAACCAGGTGGTTTTAATAATTGCGTATATCCTTTGGATGTTAGGTCTAACGTTTCCACAGAAGTGGATCTTGAGTGCTCATATTGTAGAAACCTACCGATCAACAGTTAAACCACCCTAAAGAACGCCTTGCTAAACTATATGGACAAAGGTATTGGGCCAACCTCCTAATGTGATTTCAGCCCCACAGTGTATAAAATAAAATACATTGTTGAAAAAAATAGGTAATTCTAAAGAGCTCACTGAATTTAACATGGTGATGTAAGAATTCAGTCAGTTCATGAATTTTCTCCTCTCCTCGATATTTTACAGTCGACTGGAACTTATGCCCCCTGCTGGAGTGTGTGTATAAGGCATTTCTGCATTGGCTTCCACTGTTTAAACTTATGAGCTGTGGAATGTTTTAGTGCTACTGTTTTGGTGACTGTCTGGTAAACAGACATAGCTCCAGTTCTATGATGGATGCTTTGATTATAGATTTCATATTATCATATAGATTGCTATATTGCTATTTACCAGTGTAGTTTGGATTACTGTCATCTTTTTTAGTTTTAATTCTCTGGAACTTCACTCGTCATGGTGACTACCGGGAGCCAACAGGTACAGCATGAGGTACAAAAGCAGTTTTACTACGAAGCTGCTCTGCTGCTATTCTAATTAAATGATCAACTCGCACATTCAATTTTTAACGAGAAACGTAAAGTAGCACCTCTAGCTCTATATTTAGTATGCACTTAGGTGAAACAACTATGCTACAGCATAGAGGTACTTGTTTATTCCTATTATTTAAAAACGAAATATACAGAAGTCGGATATCTAATAGTATTAGTCTTTTTTATGGAATTATTCTATCAATAACACATGCTTTTTACACAAGGAAATTACAACAGCAGCAGGGCTCGCAAAATTGCTAGCCCGACGTCCCGGGGCTAGCGATTTTTCTGGTCGGGCTACCAAAATCCATCTCAGCCCTGCCCGTCAGGCTGTCATAGGAAGAAAAAATATGTCAATGCTTTTGCATTCTTTGGCAAACGTAGCTGTCAGTATGTGACATATTGAAATCGCGTTTGAATTTCCGCTTGTTTTTTGCTTCACTTTCACTTTGCGATCGCGCGAACTGTGAATAGAGAGCGGCAGCTACTGACTGGTGAGTGACAGATTAATTGCGCACTAATTCCTCTGACATCGTCTTATCACTCATTAGCTTACTATTCAAACGTGACAAGTGAAATCTCCCGCAGCAAGCTTAAACATGTGATACAGGTTGATTGCGCAGAGAATCGCTGATCATTATGCAAGTGCCTGTGTAAAAGCAGATGGATTTACGCAGGTATTTTAGTTCTGCAGAGCCAAATAAGACAGGTCAGGGTGAAGAAGGGACAGCCAAAGAAAAGCCGATCACAAAACGGAAAAGATATGACAAATCAGGCTATGAGGCAAAAGGAAAGCGCAGCTTTTTTTGGTTTCATGGACAAAATAATTTCTGTGGCTGGAATATGACGAGCTAAATAACATAATGTTCTGCGAGGTGTGTCTTGAGTTTCCCTCGATTTCTGAGTCAACAAGCACCTTTGTTACTGGGACCAGTAATTTTAAGTAAGACCCCATTAGAACCCATGAGAAATCCAAGAAATGCATTATTGCTCAGTCTGCAGTATCTTTCCCAGAACAAACGCCAATTGCAAAAAAACTACTAAAAATAAACCCAGCACAACAAGAAGTCCAGAAGAAACGCAGAAGAAAAAGCTGTTTAGAACAGCGTGATGTTGCAAAGAGTGAACTACCTTTGGCAAAATTTTGCAGTCTTTGCAAACAAAGCAAATGGCCTAGATCTTGGTTCCACTTACCTCTTACCCGTGACTTCAGTGGAAATGTCAGATTCAGGATCTGACACAGACTGATTCATGTTCTACACAGTTCTTACAAGTTCATAGAAGTTTCTGTTCAATTAGAACCAAATATTTGAGTTGATGATTGTATTTTTTTTTTTTACAGTTGTTGTAATTTGTGTTTTAACAATTTTTTTAAGTCAATCAAAGAAAAATTGTCCTCTTTTTTTTCATGCTACTTGAATTTATTTTGGGCTACCATAAACTGAAGAGTGTCTGCCGGAAGGGCTACCAGAGATTTTGAAATTATACGAGCCCTGAGCAGTCTGCTGGTACAGCATGGTAGTGATTATCAGAGACCATGACAAGATCCCAGACTCACCAACACCTGCTCCACTTTTCCCCTCAGCCAAGTAGCCTAAGCCTTGACACATCCAGTCCCATTCACTAAGCCTTCTCTTACACAGTGCACAATGGCAGCTACTCACAATGTAATGAGGGGTCCTCAGGTATGAAAACATGGTCCGAAAGAAGAGAGACGAGTCCGGTCAGGGCTGGGGTGGTCCTGAGCAGGTATGTCGATGTGGCAAGTAGTAGCGACTGTAACAACCTGACTACATCCACACAGTCGTCACGGAGAACAGAAGAGGCCTCAGCGGCCGATTAAAGGATCTTAAGAGATCTATTTAGGGCTCTGGTGCTAGCCTTAAATAGGAGGACTCATTAGCTGAATGACCTGATCCTCTCAGAGACACAGGGAGGGAGAGAGGGAGATGGATGTAAGGAGGGAGAGAGAAAGAAAATACAGAGCAAGATGAAGGCAATGGCAGAAAGAATCAGAAGGGACTGCTTGAGAAGTGGCCGTACCATGGACAAAGGCTATAAAAAGGTCAGAGTTCACAACCTTGGGGTCATAAAATCTGGTTCACACGCTCCATTTAGAGTGACAGACGCTCCAGTGAATTCTGCACTGAAAACTGTTGTGAATCTACTCACGACAAAAGCCAAAAACTAATCTCAGCACTTTCCGAGACACAACAAGAGCTCAACAAAAGCCATCGGAAAGCCAATCGCAAACAGGAAATAACATCCAACAAGCCGCAATGATCAAATTGCCAAAACCCACCGCCATCGAGATTAGATTTTTGGCATTGTTGTAAGTCTGCCACCAGCTGTGTGTGAAAACAAAACAAAGTGATCACAGCTGATCCCAGTGCCCCCCTTTTTGTGTGTGGTTTCAGTCTGTGAATGGAAAGGTCAGCCAAAACAGACGAGGATGATGACAGATTAGAGTCACTACCTCGTTAGCCGGGCAGCAGATCGGTGGGAGGAGTACGTCGAGCGCACATCACGGTTTTGTTTTGACGAGCCAGGTGACAGAAGGCATCAGTGCAAGTGTTTGGTGTGGGTGGAAATCCGAGAAAGGTGTCAAACTCATACCCTGCCTCTGCTGCAGTGCACAGGTGCGCACACACACGTTCATAGACTCACCAAACACACAAATCTTTGTACTATAAAGGAGAAGATGGCGTTTACAAACTGGCCTGAAATGTACCTGAAATACAACATGATAATACTTTCTTCCTTATTTGATGTCACCTATTTATGTGAAGTAAACATCAAGTACTGATGCAGTTAAATGGCTTTTTCCCTCTGCTTCTGTAGCACTAAGCCCGTCCATTACAGAGCATGTAGCAGAGGAACTTCATAGGCCACGGGCGACGTTTGGGTCCCAGCTTACTTTGGCTGACAGCATTAATGCTCATTAAACAGTAATACAGTCAGCATAAACAAGCAGTACATCAAAACATCCAAGGTCTCCCAACCAGCTCCTTCTCAGTGACATCTTTTCCGCTTCACACACCCATGTGAAGAGTTCTGCTTGTAGCAGAGTGCAATGAACAAGTTAAAAACAAACAAAGTAGAGGGGCACTTGGAGAAAGCAATGTTAAAGCCTTAATGTGGATACAAGAAATACGAGTGTGTGCGTGCGTGCGTTAGGGGTAGGATCTCTCTGTCTTTATAGCAAAGCCAGGTTTACTTGAATACATATACTACTTAATACTTGAACAGCATTGTTTCTCAACTTGACTCCCGCTATATTAATGGTCACCCAAGTGCATTTTGTAACTCATTTCACCATTTAATATTTTCCATCCTCAGATTATCTCCACGCTCTTATTTTGAAACTTCAGCTGCTTCTTACCAGCCAAGCTTTTGACTTTACATGTCACATTCTCTACACGGGAGTTTGATTCTGTGCTGACCCTTCATGTCACACAGCTGCTTCTCCACACAGTCTCTCGTGGACTCCAGCTCCAAAGCCGTGGAGTACTTATAAGTACAACAGTACTTATTACCCAGAGCACTGCTCTGCCTTATTTGATCCTGCAGTTCAGGTGGAAATGACAGGAAAGGTAGTCTGTTACAGATGTGGTATTTATTGTTCAAAAGTAATTGTTTTGTCATTTTTTGGGATTCAGTAAAGTGCATGTGCCGCTCTTTTTGCATGTGTGGGCCCGCTCATGAACTCATTACCTGCAGCTGTACAGGAAAACTTATTCCTGTCCTTTCACACGTTGAAAACTCCAAAAGTGCTTTACTTCCAATCGAGACTGCTCTGATTAAACTTTTCATCATGTTGTTTGTATTTCTTCGCTAGCCTGATATATCATACTTGAGTTTTTATTCTGACCAAAGATTAACCTGGAAGCACAGCTTACCAAATACAGAGTTCAACTTGAGATGTTATTTTTATGTTTCCATGTTAGTTGCTTTATTTCTCTTTTAGAGAAGGCTCGTGGCAGAGACAAAGGGAAGCTTGTCTATCTGTGCTCAGACACAAGATGACTCATTAGTGGAAAGAACAGAGTGGGAGCGCCTTGGAGCCGCCGAGCACGCAGGTTGCGGTGCATCAGGGTACTAACCCCAGTGAATCAGGTTAATTGAAAATCAAACGTACAGCGAGGAGTGCTTTTATCTCACAACAGCATTACAGGCAAAATATGAAATGGGATGGCAAGCTGCGTGAGTTGTGAGTCAGTGTGTATCTCCATCTCAGTGTGGGGGATTGTGTTTGCACCATGCATATGCATTAGTGTTTTCATGTAGCTGATTTCTAATGCTCCAGATTTAATGATCCTCCTCTCCAGAATGTGACCCAGATAAACGCCACCCTGCCGCCCTCGAGGTTCAAATAGAATAATTCCACACATCTCCCTCTCTCTCTCCTTCTGTGTATCACCCTGTAGCCGTCTTTGGAGTGCTATAGGGTGTGAGGGGTGCGAGAATGTGCGTGCGTGCATTTCATCATGTGAACTGAATTATTAAGGCCCCTGGTTGCGATCACACTCTGCAGAAAGCTGACACAAACCATGGTGAAGCTGAGTGCCAAGTGGTACCACTTCACCAGACAACAGCCAACCGCAAGGGAAATGGAAACTTCCTCCAAGAAAACAACCTCAAACCAGCAATCTGTAGTAAATCCAACTCACGCACAAACACAGGCAGGGAAACAGGAAGTGCAGGTTGTGCTTCGACAGCTTTCCTTAAATTTAGGCTGAAGGTTCTGAATATTTAATGAGAGTTTGAACAAGCTACACCACACAGGCTCTGATATATATCAACATAATGAAAATGTCTTGTTGCCATGTTGGGTTTTGTTGTAGCTGCTGAGTAAAAAAAAAACCTGAAAGGCAACCCAGGATGTGCAGGATATTCAGGTGTACCTGATACTCTCATAGGACAAGCAATGCAAATTATCATGGCATGACAGATACAGCAGCAGCAACATCTATAGAGCAGTGAGGGCGAGCGCTAAAAGAGGAGGGACAAAAGGTGAAAAAAAGAGCTAGGACGGAGGGATGAGGTGGTTTGGGACCGGCAGACAGTAACGGCACATCTGGGCTGGGAGAGGCTGACGGCAGGGACCCCCCACAGAGCTGAGTGCTGCACTCGCAGCTCGTCTACAATAAGGAAATGGAATTACCTTAGCAGAGCGAGAAAAAGAGCCCAGAGCACAGCAGGTGGTTTGGACAACTCATTCTGCTTAAGGCAGAGAATAGGAGGGGAGAAAAAACAGTTACTACATTTACAACTCTGATTTTTATTCGTTTAGTCCTCATAAACAATCATCTAAAAATATGCAAAGAGTTCACAAATGAATCTTGCTGAATTAAAAAGGGAAAGGGAATACGATAATGATCAATACTATAGCGATACATGCACAAATACTTCTGTGTATTTTCATTACAGAAGTGTTGATTTTCTTCAATCTGAAAATGTCTCCTATAGATATTTTAATCCACTAAAGGGTCACAAAATATCTGAAGTCTGAAAATTATGTCTTCACTTTGCATTGTTTCTTTATGTGATCAAAGGTTTGGGCGACTGGAGAAAGATGTTAGCCATCACTGAGTCAATTAGCGATTAGCTTTTTATTCCTTCATTTTAGTGATTTTGTAACAGTTGTATGAAAATCCTCAAATGTCTCCACAATGTGAACTTATGATGAGCTTCGAAATCTGGCCAATGGGTTATCATTCTTTAAGAAACGATGGTATTCTGGATTATAGTAGCAAATTATTATTTTCAGTAATCCTAATCTAGATTATCAGCACCATAGTTCATCAACTTAAACACCATGCCTTTAAATGTCCTGTCATTATTTCTATGAAACAAATAAAAACAAAGACTTTGACGTGGTGGACATGGCTAACTGGTGGTTGGGTAGGCCCAGTAAGGCTAGCAGAGGCAGGTGCCGGACAGCCATCCAATACGAAAGCAGTCCAGCTTTACTGATCCTTGGAGAGCCACAGACTAAAACAGCTACAGGCAACATTTGATGAGCCTTCTATAGTTTGACCTGTGGGGGGCCTTATATGACTTAATTTCCAGATAGATCCTCTAATTTATGAGCTTATGAACCAGTTCATGCTGTACAAACGACAGTTCGAACAAATTTGGGGAGAAAAGAGACAATTACTTTATTTATTTACAAATATATTTCTAATATTTACCTTGAGTCATGTGGAAATTCACATAAAAAAAACCCACTGATGGCTTTCCACTGGACAGAAAACCCATTGATAACTAATCATTTCCGCTGTATAGACGTTATCTACAGATTTGCTGTGTAAATAAATTCTTCAAAATGTTCATTTTCAAAGCCACATTGTTCTTGTCAAGCTATCAGCGTCACCAGAGATTAATTGTTCAATCTGTGACCTTAGTAGCAGTGAAACAGTGGTTCGATGTATTGATTGGTCATTTGGAAGAAGCTGAGCTGATGATGTTTTATCACACAAGAATGTCACACATTTGATTACAGCTACTCGAAAGTGAGGACAGGGTTGTTTTTGCTCTTCCACCAACCTCAGCTGAATCCCACTGGTTTCTTGACATAAGTAGAAGACTTTGCTTTGGGCTCTGATGAAAGGGCAGCGTCACTGTAGATTAGTTAATAATGATTTACCACAGCCTTTAGTGACAGGGCCAAGGAAAGTGGGCTACTAGGCTATACATACAATTAAAAGGGCACATTTAAATCTCCAGCCTCTTCACCCCACTCTACCCACTGGCCTACATAAAATGACTCAGGGTGTTCAGCTGTGTGTGTGTGTGTGTGTGTGTGTGTGTGTGTGTGTGTGTGTGTGTGTGTGTGTGTGTGTGTGTGTGTGAGTGACAGAAAGATGCATTGTGTCACAGGTTATGGGTCAGGCAGCCCACAATCTGGACTCTGCCAAGCAGCCGGCCCTCCCCTCTTTGTGCCCCCGTCCCGGGGTATATCCAGCCAGAGAAAAGTTCCAGCACGGGAGCAGCCACTGTAAAAGCCATTGTTGCGTACAGTCTCTGCCAGAGAGAGGGCTGCCTTGTCATCTATACTGCCTGGTCACATGTTTGGGGTCTTTAGAAAAGTGACTTGCATCATCAGCTAGCCACTGGTCTGCATGTGACACAGAAAACATGACTACACACTGAACTGTGCACTGCTTGCCACCTCCTGAGTTACACGTCAACATATTCTTGGCAGTGTGGTGCTCACATGCTGTTAGACTTGTATTCCTCTCATATTTGACAGAATCCCACTACCCATATTTAGGTTAGAAAATAAGAATGTATTAAATAAACAAAGAAATCTGGTTTAAAGTGGTGGATTTTCATTATTCTAGGTAGGAAAAAATGATATAAAATACAGAATATAATCATGCTACACTAAAGCACAAGGGAAAAACCAACTATCACATGTACACGCATTCATGGGCTCCAATATCTTTTAACAGATAAGCTTGTTCTCCTTTGTCCTCTGGTTGACCCACATAAAGGTCTTGGTTGGGTAATTGACTGTCACAGAGCTGCTTCTGTAGAAAGCAATTCAATTTCCACTGGGCGAGTTTGACCACATTATCGAGAATGCCGCCATTGTTTTTGTCAAGCCAGCAATGGCACGTAAAGGCAGCTCAGACCAGTGGGCCTTGAACAGAACGTGTACCGGGCAGCGCAGAAACTGGGGCAGTCGGTAACCCTGAGCCATGAGGTGGTCCCCTCCTGCTGAGTGGTGCTGACAGCAATCTGGAACGTGGCTGTCACTAGGTTGGATGGCATTTACGATCAGGGTCAGTGGGTTTGCTTCAAAGGAACAAAGGGGCATTGGAAATGGGACCAGATGAACCAATGGGATGGTTCAGAACGGAGAGGCGTTAACACTGCCTGTTAAGAACAAGAATGGATCAGTTGCCCAAAATGTAATCTTGATCCGTCAGCTATTTATTGGGGTTTTTACATGTATTTATAGTCACACTTGGACTGTAAACTATGACTGGTGCGTAGAACTGAAAATATTAACCTGTATATGCATTGGTCATTATCCAGACATCTGCTGGTTACATTGGAAGCCCCAGAACATTGGTCTTTGCCCCCATAACGGTATCATCTGATACCTTTGTAGACCTTTTAATCAAAAATAAATGTATTAAGGAGTCCTGACAGTAAAGGTTGTTTGCTCAGCATGATGGTTTGGATCAGTTTTAGCTGAATAAAAAATACCAACAATCTGCAACAAATGCTGTAGCCTTGGTTCCTTTTTGTTGTCCTCCATCCAAACTATGGGATGCATCAGGATTCTCACAATTCTAAAAGGTGAACTGAACATGTAATTAAACTAACATATTTAAAGCAAACTGGTGTTTCTGTGATTGGCTTTCCAACACCCTCATCCTTAAACAGTGTCTCATACACAGCATGCTTAACATATCTAAAGCGCTGCAACCTAGTAACCAGTGGAGTGGGTGCTATCTGCCCAGAATATGTCACCATGGTTGCAAACGCCCACTCATTTTAGATCAATAGATGCTCAAGAGCCTGGGGACTGGCTGGCAGATCAACAACAAACATTTTTACTGACCACCAGGAGGGGGTCCTGGCCCGGGCCACCGAGCACTCACATAAACCCCGACTCTAAGAAAGGCAGATTACTTGCCTGTCAGTTACCACTGAGGGTTTTTTAGTGACACCCCAAAAATAAGGAGAGTGAATTTGTAAATTAAGCGACAAAAAAAGACATGGAAGCAAACAGCAAGCACTCTCGCATCTACCTAGGCCATCAGTATGGCACACTTGGCATTTGGATAAGGTGGGGTTTTGTGATTTGCCACGCCACAGTGAGGGTCAAGATAAGCACATTGTTCAACAACATGTTGGTGTGGGATGAACAGGAGTTTGGAGGGAGGGGTTTAACCCAGGAATGTACCGTGCACAACCCCCTTAATCCAGATATGTAAGAAGATTGCATTCTAGTATGTGTATGTGTGTAGAGCAGTGTGCCTAGGCTGACCAGTAAAGCCCCTCTGTCTCACAGTTGCCAGTGCAGGAAGCTTAGCCATTGAAGCCTATAACACTTTTCAGACGATTATGGCACTCCAGCACGGTCCATCTCTAGGTTAATCCACTCAAAACAATGTTCCAGTAGTAGCACTTTTCAGAGAAAACAAAAACTACACTCAGGCTTTAGTGTGCCATATATGTTGAATTATACACAAGCTGATTCCCTGATGCACACAAACATGAGACTGTAATACAGAAAGTACACCAGAGGGAAGTGAATCACTGGACTCAGACAACTGACCTTTGTCATGGGGCTGCTTTCAGGATTTTATTTGTTTACTTAGTCAAGACTTAGTTTTTCCAATTTAATCTAGAAAATGAAAGATGAAACAAATTCAAAAATAAAATATTAGTCCTGATCTGTCTAGACACTTCCAGACCTTCAAAACACCTAAAAAGCTATCAGAGATAGACATAAAAAAAAAAAGAAGCAAAGAAGATAAATACAGCAAATATATCTAACCACCACCCTGTGCTAAAGTGCCAAGAACTGCCGCTCCTCTAAATGCCAGCATTAAACAACTTAATTACAGCCAAAACACAAAAGTGGTCCTGGCCAGTATGGATAATTTCTTACAATAAAATGATTGCACCTCAGGTAATTGATTTTAACGCATCTGCTTGAACTATGAGAATATTGCAGTTTAGGGGCTGCTTCGATTAACCGTGTGTTGTAGCAGGCAGCTGCTGATTTGGTTCATTTGAAGCGCTGAACTGGAAAACTGTGTTTAATGAGATCATTTAGCAAATAATATGGCCTCCTGTATGGTACAGAGCATCCAAGAAGTTTGTGATTCAGGTTTGGTGAGTGGAATTCTAGTGTTTAAGAGCCTGTTGTTCTGTACTGATCAGCAGGTATGCATCTCTGGGCATTACTAGCTCCATAAATGCTTATGCTGAGGTTAATGGGTGACACCCTGTGGCTAATGTTTATATCTTATGATCAGCATATGCCAAAAGGAACTGCTGGCTGATGGCCTTTCACTGTGGAAACAAGAAGAATTTAACCTCTATTAGTGGTTTCAGTCACATCCCACAGCCAGGGATCAGCAATACAGAAAGAGAAAAATAAATCATATCATGCCAAAATTTCAGATCAAAATTTAGATCAAATCATCTTTCTATCAAGCTTAAAAGTTTGAAAGTATTGGGAAAGAATCCCACAAAAACAAACAAAAAACCTTCTCTATACATCAAACAAGTTCGAGAAGTTTTGTACACAAAGAAGAACATTAACTGACATATTAACTCAGTTGTGGTACCCTTATGCTCCAAAAAAGGTAAATCAAATACATTTTTTTTAGAAAGCACATGAAGTGCAATACTGTCTCTGAGTGAATCTCATCTATGGATGTACAACCACAAACCTGATATATATGACACATATAGGGCCAAGTACTTTAAACAGATGCTTAAATCCAATATATTCAACTATGCTAACTGGCACCATGTCTTTTACAGTAAAGTTACCTGTTGCATTTGTGATATTACTGTGTCTCTTCATTTTCTGTTGTATGGTATGCTGCAAGAACAGTCGTTACGTTGTGTGTGCATTGGGTTGTGCAGGCCACCCAAAGCAGTGTCTACTTCTCTGTCTGTCCTTCTCTTTTGAGGCTTGGGTTGTTTCCTTTCCCTGTGTCAACCTAATTCTCAACTATTCTCATCGTCACTGGCCGTTAGGATGAGTTCTATCGACTGTATATTGACCGTGTCTCATGTATGCATCAATGAAAAGTTTATTTTATTTTATTTTTCCCCCATTTTATCGACCGGCCATAACCACAGCCAGTGTGAGAAACAACATTAAAGAAAAACAGCAGGAGAAGGGAAAGAAGAGATGTTTGATCAGATAACTAAATGTGTTGTTACGGAGAAACTGACATAAAGAGGTGCAGAAAAGTATTCCTGATTTCTTTGTTCTGTTTTTGTATATTTCTCACACTTAAACGTTTCCGGTCATCAAACTAATTTTAATGCTAGACAAAGATAAACCAACTAAATACAAAATGCAGTTTTTAAAATTTGTTTTTTTTAAGGGGGTAGGGGAAAAAAAGCAAGGCCCTGTGTGAAAAAGTAATCGCCCTCTAAATCTAATAACTGGTTGTATCACCCTTGGCACCAAAAACTGCAATCAAGCATTTGAGCAATGAGTGCTTCACATCACTCTGCTTTAGTCTACCCTTCTTTGCTGTATTGCTTTAACTGAGCCACACCAGAGGCTTTTCGAGCGTCCAGTATAAAGTCATGTCAAAGCATCTCAATCAGATTTAAGCCCAGACTTTGATTTGGCCGACCCCAGGAAGGTTCAGCACTGTTGCAAGTTTTTCTCCATTTGGGGATAATGGCTGTCAAACCCTTAGAAATGGCACTGTAACCTTTTCCAGACTGACAGATGGCATGACTTTGTTTCTCAGCTGTTTCTTTAGATGGTGGCATGATGTGCAGCGTTTCACGTCCTTTTAGCTTGCTACTTTGTCAGACAGTTCCTGTTTTAGTGATTTCTTGATTCAGCAGGTCTGATCGTAGCTAACAAAACAAACTGAGCTTTCGAAAAGGTGTGGTTAATCACAGATAATTTATGATTTAACAAGGTGTGTGTCTTTTCCTTTAACAATTAAAATCACCACTTTGAAAGATTAGTCAAATCTCGAGTAAATACAAACTAATCTTAGACTAATACTATTTTCTGATGCTGTGTATGTTTATAGTTTTTCACAACACTAGCTCTGAGCCCAGTGAGAAAGACTTTGCCTTTAATGCTCCTTCATAAAAGTATTTGCCACAAGCTGTTTTGCATCGTGTAGAGTTAATCTGAATTAATTTAAAGAAGTTTTTAAAAAAGTTTTAAAAGGGGTGTGCAAGGCAGGGGTAATGCACTATGTCACTGGTTCCAACAATCCCCAACACTTGGCTGTTTTGCTCCCATTCAGCTAATGCTTACCTGACCAAGGTCCATCACCAAGGTCATGCTTCAAACAGCAAAGGAGGGGAGCAGAAAATAAGGGAAAGAAGGTGATCATCATTCTAAAGGTTCCACAGACCCTTTTCTTTAATGTTGCAAAGCTTCTCAGATGAACTATGAACAGGATTTTGTCTCCACTCCTACACTTTAAACACGAGCCAGTCTAAACGTTTATGACGGAAACTCTAATCTCTCCCTGACAGAATAACCAACGAGCTGTCAATCAGTTATAAACAGGGGTGCACATAAGTGGTCCGGTGCGCATTCGCTGTCAAAATAAAACACGCGCACCAGATAAGAAGTTGCAACGTGCATTTGCGTACATATAAAGGCACTGTTTTTGGGATTTTCATGGCATATTCTGCACCACATCTCTGTGCGTTCATCATTTGTTTGAAGCCAGCTCACCTTCTGCAACCACTTTTCCAAGAATACGCGCTTCTTTTGCGGTTTGGACTCCTTCTGACATTTCTTTGGAGGTGGAGGAACACCTGATTAAAGGAGATTGCTTCTTGACATCTTTAAGAGTTCTAAACAAATGTCTGTCCTCCTCCAGAAAATCTTATGTACGCAAACGCGCGTTGCAACTTCTTATCTGGTGCGCGTCTTTTTATTTTGACAGTGAATGCGCACCGGACCACTTATGTGCACCCCTGTTTATAAAAAGAGCTGATCAGCCCAGCCAACAGCACTGCAGAGCCAGCAGAGCATAGAGGGAGCACTGAGACATCCGTTACTGCAGACATATCCATTTCATTAATGGACACCGGGAGTGCCTCTCTGCCAATCAAATGCAAGGGCACTGAAAGGCTCCTGGCCTTGGAAGGTTCTTCCATGTGTTAAAGAGAACTCTGATCACCATCCTAACGCCTATATTTTATCAGTAAGCTATTTCTGGTCAGCTTTGAGGGAACGTACAGACACACATACTGTATCCCCTTAAGGCAGGGTTTGGTTGGAGGATTCCCCACTGAGCTGAAAGCCCATCTGAGAGCAATTATAGGACTTGTGCTGAGGCTGTGTTAAAATTGGATTTGCTGTTTGGTTACAGAGCTGTAAAGCTGGCAGAAGGATCCGGACTGATCCACAGCGGTATAGTGTGTCCACTCCCTGTGTATCCCCTTTGTTTTTCCCTCTGTAGCATCTCTGTTCGGTGACAGCTGCTCGTGGAAAGTTCTGGGGACAAAAACACAGTTTCTGGAAAGTTGGTTCAGGGGTAAACGACTATCTGGGCCACGCATGCTCGACCGCGAGCCTAAAAATGACCTACACGAACAGAAAGGATTACACACCCACTGCAGAGCTGGTTCAACTAATGCCTATAACCTCAGTGCCAAAAAAATCAACACTGTAGCACTTCTTTGTGCTACTGAGTTTTATTTATTTTTTAAGTAGGTCAACTAGTGCTAGGCTTCATGCCCAATAATTTGACTAATAATATTCTAGCAGTCTGACAGAATGTGAAACATAAAGAAAATATAATTACACATATAATAGATTATTTTTGATCAGTTTGTAAGCTTCTGATGTATCTCTTTAAATGTGACAAACGGTGTTTTCATCCCAATGAAACACCAATAAAAGACATTTAGATTATTTCTTGCATACTTTGTCTCCACAAAATGATTCTGCTTTGTATTTTTAGGTACTCCTGCAGCACTTTGTAGTGCGTTAGGTCAAACAGCAACTGTACCAGCCCACAGCAACAACTCTACACCTTTCCATGCGCCTGTACACTCCACCAGATGATGTGACAGACCAATTCCATTCTCCTTTTAACAGTAAATGACCTCTGGCAAGACAGCCGCCAGCAGAACAATTTCGGCGTTGATCGATTCACTGCTCATACTTTGTCTCTTTGGCAGCTGCATTAAGTAATTAATGATAGCAGCAGCATATGACGAAGACAATACGTGCCCCTCGATGCCTCGAGACTCCTACGCTCTGATGCTTTCACCAGTCCTCCCACTCGCTGGCAACCAACTCCCAGCTGCAGGTCTCCTGAGGAAAACACTGAGAGCAGAGAGACACAGCAGATGGCTCTCAAATATTGTCTTTGATCTGCAGGAAATTGCTGCAGTGTTGCGCTAAATCGCTGAGAAATACAAGCTGTTACACTCAAAGACAGAGTGCAACAAGTCAAAGAGCAGCCAGAACCCAGGGAAGAGGGCGAGAGGGCCGCAAGAGTTTTATAACACACTGATTAGTCCAAACTCTGACTTTACATGCAACGCCATTACCTGCCAAGTTGTGCATTTTGGATAGAAAAGCTGTTAAAGAAACAGTTTTTGAATTGTAAACATTAGAAGCATGGTGACGTGATTTCAAAATTCAGTCTTTATGCAGGCGAAACTAGCGTGGGCGAAGAAAAACAAACAAAATGCCAAGAACAGTGGGATACTGATGGTGCTTCACTTCAGCGCTGCGCTGACTGTGATCCCTCAAGGTGCAAGTACAAACCTCAAACACAGATGCAAAACACTGCAAATTCTAGCACTCTATTAGTCTGTTACTTAACACTAATTAGCAGATAAATGTGCCTGTGCACTGCTCCGGCACGGTTTATTAATGTAGCCTGCTAACCTTGGGTGATAACAGATGCAGCAGTTTTGAGCACGCTGGTCACTTAACAGCATATGTTATTTATTTAGAGACTGAAATATTCAGTATACTTAACAATGGTTTTATTTAGGTCCTAGTTGATTTGTCCACTTTAAAACAAAAATAAAACCAATTAGGTAATTTAGCCTCCTTTTCTGCAACAAGCAAGTGTGTGCCGCCAGATACAGTTTTTATCATCAACACAGAAAGTGCAGTATTTGTGAGATTCTTAAGAATAGCTTGACCTGACCACTCATCCACACCAAGAGGCGGCTGGAGGGTGTAAAGGACTAGCAGCTGTTCAAAAGGCTCTGGACACAGCGAGAATCAGTTATGTAACTACGCACTGAGAGCCCAGTGCCCCGAGCATCATCACTTGTGTGCAAACAGACCTCTGTGGAAAACACAGCAGAGGGGGAGCTGGCAAAGTTACTTTCTAAATAAATCCTACACTAGAACACCCACACGTGCCCAGCACCATATCAAACACATAAGCGTACACACAGCAGTTGGTGCTGTCGGTCTGAGTGTTTCCAGGTGAAATGCCACAGGCAGAAGGGAATGAGGTTTCCACATTGATTACAAACAACAGTGAAGGGGAGGGAGAAAGCATGGACAGGGAACGATCCAGAGGGGGAGAGAAGACCAGAGGAAGGCAGCTTGAGAAAAATAATGTAGCCGAGTTATGAAAAGCAGCCCAGATAGGTGTTCTTCTTACCTTTTCTGGGTACATGCTGTCCCAGTGCATCAAGCTACAGCAGTGAGCCAGGCTCAGAGAGAGAGAGAGACACGTTGAGCAACAGGCGAGGGACTAGCTAAACAACAGAGAGCTGCGGAGCAAGGACGAGCAGAGCGAGATAGCCGGAGTGAGCAAATTAAACAGGTGATGTACCCCCGTCATCCACTACATGAATAGGCAGCACGCTGCCTCACAGGCTGACAGGCAGAGCAGCTTTAGGGATGCTGGATACGAAGAACTGCAACTAAAAAGGGAGACAGAAGAGAGGCCAAGGCTTCGGTCTCTCCTGTGTCAGCTCTGTTCTTCAGTGACATGCGGCTCACTTACATGTCAAGTTTACACTCATTACCTCATCTTGGAAGAACACAAGGTAATGAAGACAAGTAACAACCGATGGATTTTAAACACTAACCAACCTGTCACTCTCACTTGAAGGAGAAGTTGCCGTCTAACCAATGCAAAACCAATGTTAAATGATTATAAACTACATAACCTGCTTTTTCCCAATAACTGAGCAGTAACTGAGCAGATGTAGAATATTATGGTTTTCTAGGAAATCACTACAGGACAGCAACCCTATTAGCTTGTGACACAATAACATGTTCTCTTGCAGAGCACTTCTTTGTTACTGAAATGCCTAAGGTCACATGGAGTATGTATGCATTTCAGTAACAAAGAAGTTGTTACTTCTGGTTGTGCCCGGTTTTGTTTATGCCAACTGCAAATGAGGAAACAAGCATTGACAGAACTTCTGCAGGTTAATATAAAGGGATTTGTGCATACACTGCAGCCTTCACCTGTTCTACGCCATAACTGATAGATGGGCATCTGAGAGCAAACATGCAATGTAGTCAAAGAAGATATCAAATGATCTCCAACCTAGTACATGGTCTGTGTGTTGTCTGATTGTGCCCTCAATCTTTAGCTGGCTAATAGGAGTGATTATTGGAAGTACGAGCTCAACATCGGGGAAAAAAAGCCTCTAAGAGTATGCACTTCTTTTGTGGACCACCAAGTGAGTAGTTACCCTTAGGGTATCCCCAGAACTGTTTGGGCTGAAAACACCTGATGTCCTGACATGTCCGTGTCAGTTCTCAGTTATCCAGGTCTTGGGGGAAAAACAGGCATCTGGACTTTTTGTGGAGATATTTCAACTCTAATCCAACGGCTTCCTCCATTCGAAAGAAAAGGTGGAGAGGGCCAGGTATTTAACCCCTAGTGGGGGTTGTCTCTTGGCCTCTTAGACGAGAGGAGGAACCTCTTCACAGGTTCAGCTGCCTTCTTTTTTCAGGCTCTTAAGATTAACGTCTGAACCTGTTTTTAGGAGTGCATGTGCGAGCAGCTTACGCCCTCCAATGCCATCGTTCCTCTGTTCTGAAGTGAGCGGTTTCCGTCATATTCCTTCCTGTTTTCTGAACAAAATGACTGGGTGTGCATCATAAGTTAGTACGGATAATGTCTGCCTATGTAGCTATGTGCTAACCTTGAAAAAGCTGGGAACCTTATCTTGTGGTCAACAAACCACATCTTTATCGATATATATGGAGGTGTCAAAACTCGTCATTAAGGGTACTAGGTGAGGTCATCAAATGACGTCTTTATTGGGGAAGAAGAAGAATTAAACTGGTGTGACACTTTATGACAGATTGGTCTCTCTGGCTCCTTTCATGTGAACGCACACTGTGACTTGATATGAAATCTTCTTATATCAAAACATTAATAAAGGAAAAATGGAAAGCAAGCAATCCCCCATAACAGCAAGCCTTAATATCAGCTATTGTGGGTTTCTTAAAGCCTTGTTGCTTGGGGCTTGTGGATATAATCCTCATGCGCATGCGTCACAGAGGCATGCATCGGGATGGATGTGGAGGAAGAAATAAATAGAAACATCAGAAACATCAATAGAAAAATCTCATATCCCGATATAAGGCATTTATCGTCCCGACAACGATATATAATAACAAAAATTTTACATTTTCTGTAAATTCTGTTAATCTCGGGCAACTTGACTTGCGTGAAGTGTTTTCAGCTGGGCGTTGTGTACCTGGAGTCGAGTGTTACGTATTTATTACACGGCGTGCTGCGGGGGAAAGCCTGTTCTAAGCTTTTTCTTTTTTTTTTAAGCACCTGACAGCTCTTTTTAGCTTCTCATGCGTAAACACTCTGCATTCTATTTCACTTGATTCAGTTTATTTTGAAAAATCTCAACAGGCTCTTCAGCTTTATTGTGAAAGGTTTATGTGGAAAATAAACATGCGGACGGCGGAGCCACGCGGTGGTTTTACCGTCGTTGTTGCTAACGACAATGCATAAAAACAATCACTTGTCCGTCTGTAGTGTGGCTATATTAAATATAAGAGAAAGAGAGAACTTCAGGAAATTATACAGTGACCATCAAAACGATGAAAAAAATATTGCCGTAAACAGATGATTTTGCGACACCACGAAACAAACGATAACATAATATGAAACAGACGTTTTCACATCGTCATCCGATATATATCGTTATATCGAACAGCCCTAGTCACCGGTTGGAAAGTGGACCAAGAGGAGCCATTCACTAAACTCCAGAGACAGGTGTGCAGACTGACTTAGCAGAGGGAGCAGCAGAGAGACAGAGCGAGGCAGAAAAGTAGAAGAGAAACCTCAATGCCCAGACAGAAGAGAGAAAAAGAAGAACTAGGAAGAATGCATGCAGCCAGATGCACGCACTCGCAGAGACAGACGCTCACATGAGCACAGCAGATGCACTGTTTGCTCAAGTTTATTATTAGATTACCAAAAGGTCTAGTGCTGCACTTCTGAGGGAAAAGCAAGCCTTCATTGATTTTACTCGCTTGTTGCCTCACCGTGAGTGAGTGTGCGTTTGTAGGCACTGATGCAGGAATGTCAAGCACGCGCTGGAAAACAAGCAGGGGCCTCCTTTTCAGCCGGACCGGTAGCAAGTCTCGGCACAGGAGATGGTTACAGCACTGCTTGCGCTCATATCTAGTGGAATTTACTGTCTTTGTTTAATAAGAGTGTATGCTTTCTTCAAAAGCTTTCAGCTTATTTGGAAATTGGCTGTAAAGAGTCCCTGCACATAATTTTAGGCTGCACGCACAAAGGGCCCATTTAGCAAAACATGCAATTAGCAGGTTATTGTGGTGCTGTGTGTTTAAGAGCAGGTTGTTTCTGTACAGTAAACTCAAGAGCTTCCCAGGACACTCAAGTGGGACAGAAAGGCTTTCTCACTATCCACCTCACTGTCCTTTCTAAGAACAATACACACATTCTGCTTCACGTGGGAGAAAACGCACGTCACTGAACTTTAATGAGCCGATTCAGCACAACCAAAATAACAGCGGTAAATTCATCAAACCTTTCAGCGAGCGACTGCAGTTTCAAAGTGCATTTAGGAGTCTCAAGCAACCGCACGTAGCGGTATATTTCATTACACTGCTAAACCCTTGATGTACATTCCCAAACTTTGCTCTGTTGCGCAAGTCAGCAAACATACAATGCAGGAGGACGGGGCCAACGTGTGCACGTGCTTCCCTCTGCGTTTCATACACAGGAAGAAGGAAACAGCAATGAGCAGGCCATCGACATCCCAGCATATGCTCACACATTCACAACACCCGCTTTTAATGCTCTCCTCCATCTTTAATGGTGACCTTGTAGTGTCGCTATTCTGGATCACTCAGCTCACCGTGGCAGCTGCTTAGAGGTTCACAGCTCACGTGCTACAACTAATCTCCTCATTAACCAAAAATATGACAATGTACCTGTCTGGGATGCCTTTGCCATCCCATAACCGGGTACGAGCAGCAAAGTCAGGGTCCAGGGCCTCCAAGCCTTCCCCCCGTCTATCTCTCCTCCTCCAGGCACGACTAGCAAGCAAAAAGACCACAAAGCAGGCTGAAGGCAGGCAAACGCTGGCCTCAAAACAGCAGCATACTTTCATTTTTAACCCCTCTAAGAATCCATCTGGATGCATACAAGCTTGTTATGTCACTGTGGCTACACAGCAGCCCTTCAATTAGATTTCTCTGAGAGGAGAAAAAAAATAAAAACAACAACACAATACTAGAAGACAGCTTATTTAATGGGAGTGACTGATCCATCTTGTAATCTCAGGGAATTACCAGTTTCATCACAGACACAGAGAGTGCAGCCTGTGAGGATTTACTTAACAGCCAAATGTGTTGGAATTATGAAAGAAAGGGAGGGTCCAGCAGTGTTTAGACACTGATTGTGTCAAATGGTATAAATCCTGGCGTGAGGGTGGGGGCTTTAAGGCCTTTCTACCTGTGAGTGCCTGCAGGGCAGCTGGCCGACTCCATGGCATAAAAACACAGACCCAAACACTTCCAGGGCCACCACATCTGTGTGACACATCCACTGAGAGAGAAAACAACCATCCGACCTCTCCAAAAATCCCACAGAGTGGCATTCATCTGCTCATTAAGTCACAGTGCTTTGGAACAAAGAAAACTGCTTCCAGTCAAAAAAGAAGAGAAGCTGAGTAAAAAGCACTCCTGAGGAACCTGACTCAAAATAACTTTCTTTGTGGGGATACACACACTGTGTGGTCAGACAAACAGACAAAACAACAGATAAAAGCAGAGTAAGCGTAGAGAAAACCAAGATGTTTATGTGGAAAAAAGGGCTTTAAATCACATGTTTGCTAAATTCAAAAAAGAAAACACACAACAGATCCTACTGCGAGGTCCCCGAGAAGTGAGGAAAAGAGGCTTATTTTGCCCGTCCAATAAGAACGTAGTAGCTGTGCTGTCTAGACGAGAGAGGAGGGGGAGGGTTGGTTAATAAAAGGGAGTTGGTTTGGATGGGGCTGTGTGACCACCGGCCCAAGCAACCTCCAGTGGTGCAGAGGAGGCGTGGAGTGAACCATCAGTCTCTGCCAGAGCCGGCGAGATAAGCAAATTACACGAGGAAAGCATGAAGAGACACGGAGGCGTTAATCGCCACCCGCACATCAAATCAAATCAATTAAGAGGGGGCCAGCTGGCACTTGAATCCTCCCATCCAGTCTCCATTCATTCAAAGGCTCCTGAGTCGATGTGCTCAGGAGAGGAAATGTGTTTGTGGATGGGTACCGTTACTGCAGCTTTAGCCTCTTCTAATAACCTGATTTGTGGACAAGGTTTGTCCTCCTTGGGTGGCTTTAAGTTGTAAGTGGGTTAAAATTAGTCTTATTAGATGATACTGCCACTCCAGACAGCCTGACAGCAAGTGTATTAGTGCCTGGCAGTCTGCATTTTCACTGCACTGGCATGCTGGGACACTGGACATGCTCGTTGCCATAGAGATACATCATGACATCATGGTTTTGCACCTTCAGTGAGGATCTGAGATGACTGTGACGTTTACTGCAGCTTCAACAGTGTTTGCTACCTCACGTTTAGACCAGCTTCAGCAGCTTAACAGAGAAGCTCCTGTATGTCAATGAGCTACTCAGCCTTCAGTGTTGATAAGATAAGATAACCTTTATTAGTCCCACACGTGGGAAATTTGTTGATGGGCTATATGCTAATATATCGGCCACTGTTTTCCCCTTTCAGAACATGAAACAATCAGATTTCCCTAAAATTTGTTATGTTATGGGGAAGAGAGAGATGAGGAACATTGAAAGTGCTGCGAGGTTACGCAAATAAAAGTTATCATCTTGTTAAAATGGAGTGTTCACAAGCTTGGATTCTAGTATTTATGTGGATGCTAATTTGAAATGCACCACCTACCTAATCTGTTCCAGATTAAGCACACTCTTCATGGCACTTGGCAGCTGACACCTCCCAGCAGGATACTATGCACTGCCACACCACAAAAACTTAAGGTAGTCACACCAGATCGCAATATGCAGAGCGGGGCTGATCCAGCACGTGATTCATGCTGGACCAGCTCCGCTCTGCAACCCAGTGGACACAAAAGCTCTAATGCCTACATGCCATGTTGCACACCACAGCACTGCCATATCTATGCCACAAAGGTCAGAGGTGTCATAGTGGTGCGATGGTGGCCCACCTTGGGTCAATCAGATAATTTTATGTATGTTTTAGCAAGTCTCAATCACAATACAGTGGAACCCCGACTTACGAATACCCCATTTAACAAAAAATTCAACTTACGAAGGCACTTAACGGCAATATTTCTGCCCGTGTTACGTCAAAATGCCCGCTTAACAAAATCTGCTGGCTCTGATTGGCTGAGCCCAGAATGCCTACAATGCCCACAATTGGCTTTTGTACTTGCGCTTCGCTGTTCCACTTGAATGACGTATTAGTGTTGCAGTTAGCAATTAGCCTATAGCCTATCGTTCACTCAAAAGGCGCAATGGGTGCTTCGACTTACGAAAATTTTCGACTAATGAAAGACCCTCAGGAACGAATTAATTTCGTAAGTCGGGGTTTCACTGTATTAAGTAAACACAAAGGATACAATTAACTATTTTTTTTCAAATCGCATAAAAGTGAGTTTTACCACTCTGGCACTAACAAGTGTCTAAAACCAACTTCTAAAATACAATATTGCCTCAGCAGGAACCTCCCTCTGCCTCTCTCTCTTCAGGGGGCAGTTTGCTTGTACCCGTGCAATGGCAGGAAGCAGTGGAAGGAGAGGAGCTGAAAGAATTGGGCTTTCTGCAGGGTCATTCACTTGCCTGGCAACAGGCCAAACAGGACAAGCTAACACAACAAGGTACAAAGAGAGAGGGAGTGGGTTCCACCTGCCCCGGCGACTACAGACACCGCAGAGCTTGACGGGGAGCTCTGGCTAAATCCTGTCTGCTGTCTGTTACTTATGCGCCCCGCCAGCTCTACTGCAGCCTGACAAAAACCACCCCAAAGAGCTGCCCATGCAAATGTAAATGCCTGAGAGTGAAATGTGTTTATTTTGGCCAAGCATATAATTAACTCCAAAAGTTTAGTGAAGACAGGCAGTAACACAGAAAGCAACCCTTTTCTTTCTTCTTTTTTTTGTTTTGGGGGGGGGGGGGTTATGTCAATAGCGACCCACCAACCCGTTGGCCATCCAACAGTACATCGGTGGCTCTGAAGCCATAAACTGTGTTGGTGTGCTGCCATTCTCACTTTCCTTCACATGGCGCATCACACATGGCATTCGCACTCACACATGTTCTCGCTCACACAACGGTCCCCGCAGCGGGGCGATCAGGGGCTACAGACTGATCCACGGCAGATATGACCTAGTTTCTATTCAGGCCCGTCTCTTTGTTCACTCAACAGTGGAGGAGGCTGCTGCAGCCCGTGGAACAAAGAACACAAGCAGCACTTGGAACCTTGGAACCAGCTGACCCTGCCTGGATACGGCTGGCCCAAAAATGGCTCGTGAAGGCAGAGCCACATGGCCTCCCACTGTCTTCAAATCTCCTCCTTTTTCCTACTTTGATCTACCAGCGCTCCAGACAAGGGAGGATAAGCCCCAGTTCCTGCAGTCTCCCACAGTCCCCCTGTCTGAGAGTGATGAGACATATCTCGTGGCCTGAGTTATCAGTCTGTGGGACGGGAAAGAAAGGAGAGGGAGGAAATAAATTTTATGATTTCAAAGTGTGTGTGTGTGTGTTGGGGGGGAGGTCAGGAAGTCTAGATCTCTGCAGATACCAAAACCTTTGCAGAGATAATCTGTCTCAAAGCATTAGCCTAGCTATAATGATACCTTTACACACCTTCCTGTGGTACAGCAACATAAAAGTGTTTGAAAAGCTAAAGTGACAACAAAGCTGCACAGCCTTATATTCAATCTACCTGAAGACTCAGTTATAGAAGCCTGCATTTAACAAGCAAAACCATTTAGTCGTTAATGGCCCAACTACAACGCAACCCCTTCACCCCACTCCGTCTGTACAAACCAGACAAATTCTGCTTCAAAGGCAACAGCAGATTTTAATAAGCACGTGCAACTGTTGATGCGTTTACTCAGAACTGGCAAATGATGCACAGCTGATGAACGATTGCAGCTAAGCAAGATGATGAATGAAGAAGCTGGAACTTCTCTCTACGCAATGACAGAATGTGACTGGGACGAGGGCAGCTATTTGCAGATGGCCCAGAGGAAATGTGAGCAAAGAGTGTGAAATAAACCAGGGAGAGAGGAAGACGTGAACAGAAAAGGGAAAAAAAAAACATAGCTGAGAGAACAAAGAAACAGAAAATGAATGGCGATCATAAGAGTGAGTCACTTTTGCTGGGAGGGGAGCAGTTACAGAACCAAAGGTGTCACCCTGTGTGGTATTTGGTGCACCTGCAAAGCAATGCACAAATGCGCAAAGCAAGGCTTACTAATAGAAATTAAGCAGCAGCTTACCTGCATGTGTTCTGTTGAGCTGCTGCTCAGCTCGTCTCCAGACTCCGAGTCGTTGCGGAGCTTGTTTAGCCCCTCTCCAGGCAACTCGCTCAGAGGGGACGTCTTGCTGCCATCCGGGCTTTTGTGGTTGTTCCCCGATTTTGGTGTTGGTGAATCAGCCCGCGTCCGTGGCAATGTGGAATTGTTGGGGTGGTGGTGGTTGTTGTTATTGTGGAGAAGTACCAACTCAGCCACCAGCTTGCAGTGGTGGGGACTCCCCACGTTCTGGTTAGCATCCTTGGGCAGTGCAGGCGGAGTGACGCGATCAGAAGATGGAGAGGGGGTGGAAGAAGGCGACGGGCGTCCGAAGCTGGACATTTCTGGCTGAGGTCTGTTGAGGTTCTCATTGGAGGCCCGGCAGATGTCCAAAACGGCGGGCTTGGCCCTCAAGGTGGGTTTCTGGGGGGGCATGAGCGCCCTGCGCACTTCCCTGACGTACTGTGCTGGCACATAAAATGCCTTTGCGCCTTCGTCCTTTCTCACCTGCCACCAGTCCTCGTTGGTCTTCTTCACCAGCATATAGCACTCTCCCTGCCGGATAGCCACCATCTTGTCTTTGGCCTTGTACTCGTAGTCATATTCCACCTCAATGTAGACCTGTCCCGGAGCGATGGGCAGCCCCTCTCTGTCAGCCATGTCTGTGGGAACAAGTGCTTGCCTCAGCTGATCAGCAATCTGGGCCTGCAGGGTTCCTCATATCTCACTGAGGAAGACAAGACAGAGGAGAACCATAAGTTGTTAATTTTTATTTTTTTAAAGACTACAAAACTTTGAGCAAAGTTGAACACACACATCCAGTAAACAACACAAACCCTCTGCTATTTATATGGCCTGGGTATCCACACCCCACTTTATTACTCACCTTATAACCACAACCACAAAGCGCTACTGCTGAAACACGCTCACATTATGACACAATGTTCCCCCAGTCAGACGTGCTCGGATGGTGAGTCAACCACAAGCAGGCAGTCAACACTGACTGGCCCTGATAACGGATACGACCACTAAGGATATCCAGCCTGGTAATCCGATCGTCCTCTGCTGAGCTAAAGGTGATGGCAACATGACCCCACACACTAATCTTAATGACTATAACGACACTGTGGAGGCCACGTTCTTTCAGTGGCTGCACTTAAAAATAAAGTCGGCATCATTTTATTAGCTTCTTGTCATGCACTGTATAAAACCACTACCAGCCCGTGGTAGCCTTTGTGTAGCTCTCAGGCACACAAGCAAGGCTGCACTTCAGTAAATGTGCTTCATGGATGTAGCTCCCCCGTCTAAAAAGTAAAGCCCAAGTGCAAGTGTCTTCAACATGGAGTGTTTTTAATGGCCATTAACATGCAGTTTCTCAGGGTGTAAAGAGAAGTCCAATTGGGAGGAAGTCTATGGGAAAATCCACTTCCTTCTTCCTTGATCTATGGCCTCAATAAAACCTTTCCTCACGAGTTCATAGTTTCAGTCGATAATGTGAAATATTACGAAATAGATTGTTACGTTTACTGTGTAAATTTTGGTCCCAATTAGTCTCCAGAAAGACAACAAATAATGTATAAAATAATTTTAGCTCAATTTCACATATAAATAATAATAATAATAATAATGGATTGGATTTATATAGCGCTTTTCAAGGCACCCAAAGCGCTTTACAATACCACTATTCATTCACTCTCACATTCATACACTGGTGGAGGCAGCTACAGTTGTAGCCACAGTTGCCCTGGGGCAGACTGACAGAAGCGAGGCTGCCATATCGCGCCATCGGCCCCTCTGGCCAACACCAGTAGGCAAGTAGGGTGAAGTGTCTTGCCCAAGGACACAACGACCAGGACAGAGAGCCCAGGGATCGAACCGGCGACCTTCCGGTTACAGATGCGATTCCCAACCCCCTGAGCCAAGGTCGCCCACAAAAGAGCCATTCGTTTAGAAAACAGAAGCTATACAGCTTGAGATGTGCAATTTCAACATCCCTAAGTTCTTCCAAACTCATCGAGAGTGTCATTACATGGATATTACAATTTACAGATCACACTGGATCTAGAAAGTCATAAAACCTTCATTTAGAGAGTTGTAAGGAAAATAACAGTTTTCTGTTTTTCATGATCCAAACCATTGTTTAGATTTTAAAAAATAATAATTTAAATCGACGTGCATTTTTAATCCGATGTGTTGTAATGCTGGCATCATCGCACCAGGAATATCTCAGTATTTTATTTAAAAACTGTATCCTCTTGCAGGCTGGTTCTGGACCACATGACTGGAATCCCTGATATAAAGTCTATGAGTCCTGCTCTGCAGCTTTGGCATCATTACTCATTAATGCAGCTACAAGACACTGTGTGAAACCTCTTAAAAGCTTGAGGCGATCTCTTTGCTATATCATGTACACTCAGTGTGTGAGTCAGAAGACAGCTGGGCCCCACGCCATTCCTGTGCAGTTTGTTTTGGGATGAGACCTGTCATTGAGCCATCAGATAGTATCCTTTCATCAGTTAACCTAATATCTCCTCATATTGAATTCTTCTTCTTCTTCTCCTGCCCCTGAAATACCAGCCGCCACAGACTGAAGTCTAGGCGGCAAAAGCAGCTGCTATTAGTGAGGCGTGAGAACATGCCGCCAAATCTACAAAGGGCCCCATCCTTACGTAAAGAAATAGACAGCTACACCCAGAATAGATTTACAGTGGTAAGAGCCGTCTGGGCCAGAGTGGGAACCCATGAAAGATGTCCATAATGAGCTTTAATAGTGTCTGTTTCATCTGTTTCAACACTATGAAGTGTTACAGTTGCATCAAGCCACAGCTTTCTGGGTGTGTGTCTCTGAAAGCAGCCCGGTCCAGGCTTGTCCCAGCACAACCTCCAACTGTAATGTCAAATTACACATGCATCAGCCTTTATGAATGACCGTCTCTTCAGGAACATGCAAGGGCAAGAATGCACCACTCAGACACAATCTACAGTTGACACCATGAGCAAAGCTGCCAAAGATGTAGTCACGTGCCTGTTAGGGCTTCCACGTGATAACACCATTATCACCATAGTTTGCATGGCAGTCACTGTCCTGACTTCATCACAGGAAGCTAACACAGAGAGCAGTGAGTTTAAGCTCTTCGGTCCCTGATCGCGTACGTAGTAGTATGCAAGGTTGTAACAGATAACTACTAGCATGTGAAGCTGAGGCACCTATCTGAAAGGCTCCCAAATATACCCAAGGAAAACCATTTCCCACACTGACCACAAATGACCACAAAACCAAACGATTAAATCTGCTCTAATGGGAGCATAAACCGAGAGAAACTGGCTGGAGATCAAGCATGACATCACTAGCCTCGGAAGGGGCCCCCAGCTCCACTAGTCACTACTGTTAATTATTAAAAGCAACTTCCCAGCAAGAATGCAGCTGAAATATGGAGCTCCTCGTCTCTCCTTTCAACTGCTGTGGTTCTGGCAGAGGACTCGAGAGTAAATCTTGTTGGAAATAAATCCCCAGCACTGCACAGCAGGGTGTCACAGCACTGTGCAGCTTTACAGGAGCGCACTGGCCAACTTGTTGCTCAGCAGACTCTTACAAAAAAAAAAAAAAAGGGATGTTGTGCAAATACTGCCTGTCCCTGTCGATATGGACCTTGATAACCATAAACTTACTGTGTTTCTTTTGTGGAGTTTTAAAAGAGGAGCCAGGTGGTTCGAAATCCTCAACCAGTGACAACAATCCGGTGACAGAAATAGGTCTCTGGAAAAACATTTTTAAAGATTCTTAACGAACATGTTTATGACTTGCACTGCTGCACACCGTTAACATGTTAAATCAGTGTCTCTCAGCTGGGTGGGTGTAGATGGAAGAATATTAAGTAAGGAGATCACGACCAGAGCGTTTACCTGCATACATCTGCAGACAAGCCACTGTAGCAGCAGAAACACCCTGAGACCTGCACTGCCTTTGTCCCTATGCTTCACCCAAAGCAGATGTGTGGATGAGCAGCATCCACTCCAACATGTGCTCCTGCTGCTGCTGCATTGCAATCCCATCTATGCGGGTTATTTGCTGCATATGATGAGCATCAATGGGAAATAAACGCTGCTTCTCCCTGACACAGCACTGGAAAAGCCCCCTCTAAAGGCAAGCAGTCTATAAATTGTAGGGGGGGGGACTCAGAGCATGCCTGAGGGGGCAGGCGATGGTGAGGGGCGGTATAGGTGGGGGGTAGGGTCCCTTCCACACACACACACACACACACACACACACACACACACACACACACTGCAGTAACGCAACACAAAGGAGTTTAATCCATGTGAATTCATGACAAAGGGTCTCCGAATCGACATCACCAAGGATTCCCAGGAGCGAGGGGAGAGGAGGGCATGCCTGCCAAAGAAAGCCCCCTCCTCCTATTTATGTCGCCTCCCGGACCGGGACAAATAACCAAAAACACCGAGAGGAAATTAGCCCATCAACACGGAGTGATGCTATCACGTGGAACCTTTAATTACCCTCTCAGTAGAATATCAACAACGTTTCTTTAGTTTATTTTCCCACTAGCAGACATTTTCGGGGTATTTTCGAGAAGCTTCATGCGTGGACAAAAGCACTGCAGGTTCACTCGAGTACGAACCACCGCGCGCTCTGCCACAGCGTGCCATAGCAACAAAGTAATTCCGACAGAAGCCAATAGCCTCGCGCTGACCATCGCGCCCCGCCAGGATAAAATCACTCACCTCGAGAAAAAAGAAACTCCCGCTTCGTCTCTCCGTGCTTCGTACCGACCGCAGAGGTACTCCGAGGGAACTTTTTTCTAACCTATTTCAGTCTCGCCTGCTCCGACTGAGTCCGCAGAAGACCTCAAGTCCTTCAGCCAGCTTGTTCGCAATCCGCCGCCTCTCCACAGGCTGTCAAGTTCCGAGCGGAAACAGCGCACATCCGGTCATAATTGCCAAAATAAATCTGCCTCCGTCAAATTCTCGCTATTGGAGATAATCACGATAACGCTATCACCATAAGAGCCATATTTATATAATCATAACAAAAATAATAATATTATTAGTAACAGACAACCTTGCCTTTGCACTTTTCTATTTCTTGGAAAATGAATTACGCTTGATGCAGTCACACAGCTGTGGGGCACTGACAGACTCTGTACCCACAAATGTACAAAACAATGGAAAAGAGTTTTATTTAAAAAATATCAAATGTGCATTAATTACACATTTTGGAGGTTATTTAAAAAAACAAAAAACACGGTTATCAAATCAGCAACAGATAATTATATTTCTTGGTTATTTTATTGTTTTATTCGTCTTATGCTACGGGAACTTTACAGGGAACTTTTGTTTTGAAGTTAATTTGCATCGTAAAGAACACATTTTATTATATCTATATTTTTGCTCACTAAAATTTATATCACAATACTCCGCAATACTAATTTGTCCAAGCATAACAATCTCCTCGCTGAACGGAGTTGTAGTCCTTGGACTGTGCTACTATATTATCATATTATACACATTTCATCTCAGAGGAAATCCTCACACATAAACACACATTTGTTTTGTTTTTTTAGGAAGAAAATTTTACTGTGTAAAAAAAACAAATCCTTGAAGGCTTGGGGAGTTAATTAACTTGCGTTTATAATCCTACATGATGTGATAAAGTAATCAGCAAAATTTTCAGTTGAATAGTTTTTAGATTTTTGATGGACCTTTAGTTTCATGAACAAACAAACTTGTTTCCGGTTTGAGTTCGCGTACTTTATTGCACCCTGTGGCAGTTGGGGCATTTAACACAGCAGTCGTCTGTCACTCCCACTCCGCCCGTCTGTCAACGCTGATAGACGGGTTTCAGAGCCTCGAGGTCTCCCTGGCCTCTCCCGGCCGAACACCCTGGGGGTCTTTGACTTTGATCTGGTAAACTTGGAATAGTTGTAAATTTCCTCAAGGTAAAGGTCATGACAGTAAGATGAAATTATTTCCCTTCAGAACCAGGCTTTTAATTCTCACAGTCTTTAAATCGTGTAACATCACCAAACATACATACTGAGCTGAAATTTCTTTTGGTGATCAAAGAAGAGTGTTTTACCATCCAAGCAGGAACATGAATGATTTAGTGCCAGGAAGCAGGGAGGCTTCAGTGGAGTCACTCACCCAGACTTAGCCTCTGGCAAAAACACTACAACCATAGTATCTTAGAAAAATGTATGAATGTGTCATAAACAACTCTGTGTTAAAACACAACATGTTGTTGTAAAGAGGAAATGACAGTTCCGAGCACTGATTTCAGTACACATCAGTCTTGTTTAGAGAGAAAATGTTAATTCAGACTTTTATCACTGAGGGCAACATTGCACTTTTCCATGCGTATTGCTGTTCCTTTCGCTTTTGCTGTTTCTTTGGAATTTTGGAATGCCAACTCAACTTGGATTTCCTACTCAGAGAGTCAGAGCAGCCCCGCCAACCACAAGTTAGCAATCCAAGATGGCGGCCTTCAATATAAACAGTAGAAAACGAATCCCGTTTTTTCTCACTTTCCTGACTTTAAAGCTGGAACAGGCTAACTCGGGAGTGTCTGGAAAACAGCATAGGAATGCTTTCAGTGGCTTGCCTTGGTTGAGTTAGGACACCATCCTGTGGTACAAGTTGGTATGACGCAAAAGAACAGCCAGGACCTTTTTCAGCTCCCGTTGATGTTGTCTCAGTCTTGTCAAAGTTTAGATCTCACTCAGATGTTAAACTGTTCAATGGTGCCTGAGTTGTGTCTCCCCCGCTAAACTGAAAGTAAAAAAAAAACTTCCCAAAATACAGGAAACCAAGTGTCTGATGCTCAGAATTTTCTGAGGCAGGATTCCCCACCTAATGTGTTAGGTAGGGAATTTGTTTTTCTTGTATTTATTTTCCTACTCGTCGTCTGGCTGCTCTTTTTAAGGATTGCCACAGTGGATCATTTGCCTTCATGTCACCCTATCCCGAGCATCCTTCTCTGTCAAACCTGTGTTTGGCCCATGACATCCATCAATCTTTTCTGTGGTCTTCTTTTCCTCCTGTTTGGTTGTTTATTTTCATACCCTCTCATATTTTCTACATTAATCAGCTCATCAAAGTCCTCCTTTCACCTTTTCAACACTCGTCATATGTTAGCACATTTCCATCTCTATTCTTAATCATGCTGCACATACTCAATCTCTGTCTGCAGCCAATCACAAGTCCCTTTCTCCTTCCTCAGCGTCCAGTCTCACATACAACTCAGTATAAGCTTTTTCCTTTGCTACCGCTCACTTTAATAGGTGCCCCCCCTCCCCCATATACTCCTGTGTAGTTTATTCATCTCCTCAACTGTGTGTTATACTTGTATAACTATGCATGTGACAAATAAAGAACCTTGAACTTGAACTAACCCCCCCTCCATTGAGTTATCCCGATGGTACAGGAAATAAAGTCACCAAGCAAGCTTTCAAATTAAAGTTTATTAATAATTATTAATATATACATTTGAAAACTGCAGTGGAAGCTGAACCCAGCACTGTAGTAACAGATTCATTTAATAAAATGTTAAATGTTTAAGGGACAAAAAACTGCTGCTTCAGCATCATCGTTATTAGCTTGTTAAGCTATCACACCAAAATATGACAGCAGTTCCAGATTGATTTTATTGAGGTATCTTTACAATAATAACAATTACACATAGGCAGATCATTCTCTGTTCTATAATGCTAGACACGGTCATGCTTTATGCTTATGCCATTTCTGCCCTCTGCTGTCTCCAGCAAAAGGTGCTGCAATGCAGCAGTGCAACTTCAGTGACATAAACTAAGACACAGTCGTGAAAAAGAAAGTTTTCACAGTAGTCTGTGCAGTCCAGTGAAAAACTCAGTACACCCCACAATTCAGTAGCTCGTATAACCTCCTTAAGCAGCATTAACTTGCAGTAATTGTTTTCTGTATAACTTTACATCATGTGAGAATTTTGGCCAACACAACTTTACATTGCTTCAGTTTGTTGAGTTTTGAACTGAATTTATGCATAAGGACATTTCAATCAGGTTGAGGTCTGGACTGTCACTGAGCCAAAACAACACCTTTTCTTTTTTTCAGCCATTGTCCTGTTGCATGACCCAATTTCAGCCAAGCTTAAGCTGTTGGACAGATGGTCTCACACTTGGCCTCATCTACCCAGAGAAGTCATGCAGTTCCTTCAGATACAACTTTGCAAACCTAAATCATGCTGCCATCTTCCTTTCCAATAGATGAGACTTTCTCCTGGCAACCTTTCCAAACAAGTCATACTTGTGCAGTCATTTCCTAATCATCCTGTCATGAACGTTAGCATTTAGCATGCTAAGAGACGTAGCTCTTGGCGGGGTTTTTTTTGTTTTTCAGATTTTCCAAAAACTCCACAATCTGACCTTGGGGTGAATTTCTGGTGATTTTCCCCTGGGAAAACTGTGGAACATTATTAAAACACATCCGAATGTTCCAGACTAGCAAACTGGCAAAACATCTGTTTCATAGAGGCGCTCACACTTGCTGATGATCTGTTAATCAAGTGCATTTGATTAGCAGCACCTGGCTACTATGTGCCCTCGTAAATCCTATGGGAACAGTAAGAGTGGACTGCACAGAGTCCTGTCAAAACTTCCTTTTTCCTATGAGTACAACTAAAGTGGGGGGTTTTTTGCCTTCAAAAGTTTTTGTGACATCTGTGAATTGCACATGTCACATTTTAACCAATCAATAAGTCAACAAACAGACGAAAGAATCAAGGCCTTCGTTCAGCCTTGTTTTCATCTCTGCTCTCATGCTGAGGTGGCCATCAAGGTCTGATACTGTATGTACATGCATGTTGGCACAATGTAAAATATTATCTGTGCCTGGGAAAAGGAAACACACCAGCCTGTCATAATAAAAGTGGATTTTGCAGGACACTATTACACGTTATGAGTGCTTACAGAGCTTAAAAGAGCAGCTTTGCAGCTTATGCTGCGCTTATGTACAGTAAATAAATACACATTTAGACATTGGAAGAATAGTGCAACGATTCAGCTGATGGATGTCCACGTCAGTCTGCTTCTTTGGTTTTGTATCTGAGTGAGTATTAGTACCATCAGGGACTGTGAGGGGGAGAAATTTTGACAACAATTAATAATGAAGTCCATAAACTTGTGGATAGATGCAAAAGAATGAATGAGAAAAGAAACATGAATCATCTTAGAGTTGATAAGTTGGTCATCACTGGCTTGTCACGTTTTTGTGTCCCCCTTTCTACAAGACTGAATTAATCAATTTTCAATATGATTAATTTATCTCTATCAACAGGATACGTATCAGAGGCTTTTAAGGCAGCTGTAATTGAGCCATTATTCAAAAAGCCTTTACTTGGCCCATCTGTCTTAGCTAATTATAAACTGGGAGGCCATCTTCAGACAGAGGTTACTCAAAGTATTAGGATTAAGCAAACATGAACGCTAATTCATAAACCTGGGACTGCAGGGAAACAGGGTGCATGTTTTTCTTGCCTGTTATTGCCTCCTCCTCCCTTAATGCCGGTAGGGTGGTTGTTCTGGATGAGGTTGGACCTGTTGACACTGAAGTTTATGGGAGCCCCTGGCAGCTGACCAGGTCTGATAGGCTTGGCTGGATTGGACACAGCGAAACAATAACAATCATTTACAGAGGGAAGGTTAATGGCCCACTGATATTTTTAAAAAACCCAAACACTAATTTCTTTCTGTTTGAGAATCAGATGAGAACATTAATAAAATACTGACGTATATGCATCATTTTAGTGATAAAGCTAGGCGGCTGTTAGCCTAGCTTTATCACTTTAGTGCTAAAGCTAGCTGGCTGTTAGCCTAGGTTAGCATAAAAATAAAAAACACTGATCAATGATTAGCCTGATCCTGTCCAAAACAACAAAAAAACTACAAAACGTACAAAACCTACTATAATAATCATAGTGTTATATATATGTTCCCTGGTCCCAAACTCCGCCTAGATTTGTTAGTCAATCTGGATGAAATTTATTATATAATCTGCCCAGGGTACCAGGATTATCAACATCTATATAGCTTTTGAGAATTATTTTTATAATGTGTCATACCTGATCTCAAAACAAACAGCAAGATTACATCAAGCTTAGCTAACTGCTACCTTTTAGTCTGGTAAAAGACGTCGCTTTTTAAAACAGTGGTGCCACCTACCTATCTGTGCTGACCCTCTCCTGCCCATGTTTTTAGGCTTGGCGGCATCCTTAATGCGCTCCACCTCCTGTTGGTAGCGTTTACGGTCATGGGCTGCATTCTCTTTGGCTTCCTTTAGGGCGGTCTCCAGGGCTTTGACCCGTTCAGCGGTGGCCCGCAGGCGCTTCTCCATCTTTGGGATTTCGCTGCGTAGGTCATTGTTGTCCCGTACCAGCTGTGGAATTTAAAACAGAAGAGAAAAAATAGAGCTTTTAACCTTGAGATGCCAGTTTGAGTGGGAGACACTCGTCTCACTTTGTTTGCATCTATTTCTACCTGCTTGTGAACTCTGGTTAGCTGCTCCAGGTTGTTCTCCAGGAAGCTGATCTTTTGCTTCTGGGCAGCGCTGCTCTCTGTGTCCTCTGAGTCCATCTGAGCATTCTGTCCAAGCACAGCAAACAACTTTGTTATCTATGTAATTTATTTTGTTGCTTTCAGTTTTTCAAATCCGTGTCAAAGTGAAAAATAATTCTGTAACCAAAGAGCCCTGATCCAGATAATCCCATCTGTGCCTAAATGTGGTGATAAGTAGCAGTTTTTGGATGAGTACAGCAGCATAATATATTCTCTGTGTGCTCCAGGAAGCACTGCTCTGCCTTTGTCTCATCAAGCTTCCGCTGGAAGGCAGGAGATGAGCAGCACTGAGGGCCCAGGTCCCTAAATTACAGCTGCTACCTTTGAAGAATCAGATGGCCTACTTATTGCAGACACTTTCTGTTGTGTTCCCTGGATTCATTAAAATTTCATTAAGGATGCAGATTTAATGGGAGTGTTGCCGGTGCATGAGCGAAATATGGAGCTGTTTGACTCACTCCAGGTAAACGTCGTGGTCGAGGCAAGAAGAGCTCATGTGATATTGTGTAAGACAGGAGTCTTAACAGATGACAAATCAGATCACAAGATGGCAATTACTGTGATGATCCACCATGGCAACATTCAGGGAATGGGAGGTTACATATCTGCTCCGAGAGCTGAAATGTGTTCCATCACAGAAACACTTTGAGGACTTGTACCTTTTTTAATCTTGTGGATAAGTCTTGGACAAAGAGCCTTCTCAGGTTGTGAAGTGTCTGCAGCTCCCGTGCCTAACACAAGACAAGAAAGACAGGTTTGCAAAGAATAACGGTGACAAGAAATCGCCCTCCAAACTCATGTCACAATGTATCATTTGCTGCTGGCAACAAATCTGGGTTATATCTGGGCTAGTGAGCCATAAAAATAATAGTGAGGCTGTACTGAGATGTCACATCATGTCAGTTCATACCTAATTATTGCTCCCAAAAATTACATCTTTGAGCACCACTACTCTTTGTGCAAAAATACATGAATGTGGCAAGAGGTCACATGATTAAAGCTGATTAAAGGAAACTAATTACACCAATTTCACTAGAAAGGCTTTCCATAATCCATCAAATCCATCCATCTATCCATTCATCCACCCACCCATAGACACCCATTCATACTCACAGTCACACCAGAAGTGACCATATTTGCTAATGCTAGCTGAATGTTAAAAATGTTACTGTTTTTCCTCTTACCTCTGTTGTATTGGTGGAGATCGAAATCTCCATAGCAAATGGCCTGGTAAATGGCCTGTATTTGTATAGCGCTTTACTAGTCCCTAAGGACCCCAAAGCGCTTTACACATTCAGTCATCCACCCATACATACACTGGTGATGGCAGGTCCATTGTAGCCACAGCCACCCTGGGGCGCACTGACAGAGGGGAGGCTGCCGGACGCTGGCGCCACCGGGCCCTCTGACCACCACCAGTAGGCAACGGGTGAAGTGTCTTGCCCAAGGACACAACGACTGTCCGAGCCGGGGCTCAAACCGGCAACCTTCCGATTACAAGGTGAACTCCAAACTCTTGAGCCACAATCGCCCAGCAACATACTACTGCTAACAGCTACTTACATAAGAGGTTTGTTGTGTAGTGGGTGAACTCATTTTCTAAGCAAATACAGATTTCAAAACTTGTGGCAATAACTGACCACAGTTTCCTCCAGTCCCTTCAGGTCCTGTCTGGCCTGCTCCCTCCTGTCCTGCTGCACCCTGCAGCACATGAAACAAGCATTAATAAGACTGGAAAACAGTTCTGCTAAACAAGTGTGCATTTTCCTGTTAAATAAACGCGAGAGATGTTACGTGAGCTCTTCCAGCTGGCGGCTCTTTTCCTGGTCAGCAGCCTTGAGCTTCTCATGCTCCACTCTGAGCCTCTCCTGCTCCAGCATGATCTGCTGGTTCAGACTGCACAGAGGTCAGGGATAAAATCAGCCGAGTCATGTAAGTTTCGCTCAAAGAGACAAGCGTTAGGTGATGTGGTGTCTTACTCCTGCAGCTCAGTGATAAGCTTCTCCTTGGCGTCAAGCTCATCTCTCAGGCTGCTGATCTGCCTTTGATGGGCCTCTCTGTGAGTCTGGATCTGCTTCTCCACAGCTTCCTGAAGACACGGAAAAAAACAGCTAGTCACTGCATGAGATGAGGTGGGCAATCACACTTTGTACGTGTTACAGTACCTTGACTTCATTTGCAGACTGGATCTCGTTCTCTTTCTCCATGGCATTAACCTTCTCTGGAAGGAGAAGAAATGATCCATGTTATTGGGAACAACTGGGATATAACAATGGATCTTCTTTAGTTTCTTATGGCACAAACAAGTACAAACAGTATTTTTCTTAAGCTTGCCACGTCATGTAAACCCTTTTCATAGTTTACTGGAAACAAGATTTAAAGGAGAAACAGGTATTACTTGACATGACTTTCAGGGAAATCCATAAACACAGATACTTCTTTGAACGTTCAATGCTAATAATCAATACTTATGACTTATTCAAGTTTAGTTTTACAAATTCAGGTTTAAAACAATAAAAATGTCATGGTCCCTGGATCTTGGACCCAGGATTTTAAGTTTCTTTATGGTTTTAAGGATACCTTTAAGTTTGCCCTTTATTATATTCTCAGTTTGTAGGATTCTAGTTCACCTTCTTGCTTATTAAATCTATATCTTTTGTGATCCCTTTGTTCCCCCAGTGACGTTCCCGTGTCTGTCTAGTCTTTCTGTGTTCTGTCTCTGTGTTTAATCTTCTATCCCTGTGTTAGTTTGGCATGTCATAGTCTGGGTCTCAGTGTGTATGCTTGTTCCTGTTTTATTGTGATAGTCTTGTGTCAAGTTTAACTTCCCTTGTCTTGTTATTCCTGATTTGTTCCCACTTTGTTTCCCATCTGTTTCCTCTCCCTTCATTACCTGCTGTGTATCAATTGTCTGAGTTTCCCCCTTGCTCTTTGTCACATTGTCCCTCTTGCCGTGGGTCCCTGTGAGTTCCATGTTTCCAAAGAGATTTTCCTAGTTAATAAGTTCTATTATTATTCTGCACCTTGGTTCCTATGAAGCCACCAGTAAAACTACCGTTAAGGTTGAGTTCTGTTCTCTGTGTCCTGTATTTGGGACCTGCCTGCTGCACCGCGATGCACAACAAAAAATGTATCCAAATATTTTTCACATGTGAGTTGTCACAAAGAATTAAGACAGCTGTGAAGACAAAAGGGGTCAAGGTGCACCTAATGAAGTGGCCGGTACATATAATAAATACATTTTTAAAGAAATGTGGATTTTACCCTATCTGACTGGTCAATAGCCCTAAAACACCAGAGAAGATTAAATCCTTTTATTCAGGGTTGTTTCCAAGACTTTATTTTTTAAAATCAGTGTGTGAGACTTTGTTTTAAGGTCACCATTGCACCACTGTACCCACTTGCTTTAGCTTTTATGTCCTAAAACATTTGAGTCACTATACAGCAGGGGTGGGCAATCTCAGTCCACGAGGGTCGGTGTCCCTGCAGGTTTTAGATCTCACCTTGGGTCAACACACCTGAATCACATGATTAGTTCGTTACCAGGCCTCTGGAGAACTTCAGGACATGTCGAGGAGCTAATTTAGCCATTTAAATCAGCTGTGTTGGTTCGAGGACACATCTAAAACCTGCAGGGACACCGGCCCTCGTGGACTGAGATTGCCCACCCCTGCTATACAGACAACTATTAGTTAGTTTAAGGACCTCTTACAGCAGTTTCACTGCCTTCTCCACAACAAACCTTTAGCCAAACAGGGCTCCTTGTGCAAAAACAGAATGGAGAGCAGAGAGTGTGTTGCTCACCCTGGGCCCTGGTCCTGACTATTTCCTCACTGAGAGAGTCCACATTCTCTTCCAGCTGTCTTTTCTTCTGCTCCACATTCTGGAGGGACTCCGTCAGGGACTTGATTTTGGCTTCTTGCTAAACAACGACCGGCCAACGAAAGACATGAAAAGGACTCATACAAATTAAATGACAGTTCTTTTAGGCCAGACCCAATTGTTAGGCCCCATTGTTATTGATATAGAACCACATAATCTGACATCTTAACTATATGTCACTATGGCGACAGCATCTGAGATGGCAGCAGTTGTTAAGCAGCTGTTACCTGGGAGATGCGGAGCTGACAGGCAGTCAGCTCGCTCTCAGTCTCGTCCAGCTTCTGGGTGCTCTCGGTCTGTGTGCTCTCCAGCAGCTTGCTGCGCTTCACCATGGTCTTCACCTCTGACTTCATCTTGCTGATGTAGAGACGGGCCACAGTGAACTCTTCGTCAATGAGACCACTGCTCTCCTGTTGCTGAGGACGTGAGAGAACATTACGTAGGTCAAAGACATTCCTCAGACTCAGTCCCACTCAGACCATCCATGGAGTTTAAAATAGATTAGGAGTTTATCAAAATTTCTTGAAGAGCATGCAGTTGGAGATACACTGGAAACCAGTGGAAACAAACCAAGATGCTCACAATTCCTATTAAAACTAGACAACAAACTGATTGACTGTCGTCTGATCATGCAGAACATTAGTCTGCTGAAGCGTTTTCTGTGAGCATATTTGTGCTTTTACCAGTTTTACATTTGAATCAATCAATTTCACACTGTTGGTTCAACCAAATCTGTTTTACCAATTTTTTAAGGACTATTGAAAGTCATTATCTGCAGAAATTCAACACTCATAGTTTAGTTTCTGTTTCTTATTTTTCAAGATTGGGTGCTTTTCTTTTTTTGTGATAATAAAGGTTGATTTGAAGTTCTACTTTGGCAGGAACTTTATCAAGGTTCATGTTCTACATTTTCTGACTGAATCCACTAAATAAATTGAATGAGAGATACATCCACAGTGGAATTAAGTGCTTGCAACCAGCCTATGCAAAACCATCCTCATTTTCAGCAAGGATCACCTGAATACCTGATGATGTTGATAGTTCTTAGACCACAAGTTGTTAGCTTGTGGTCTAAAGCACTGTTATTTCATAGTTTTAACCCAAATGTCACTTTTCTGAATATGAAACAGTGTATCAGAGCCAAACTGGGAACCTTGATGTCATTGCTTCCCACAGCGATGCCTATTTCAGCCAGGTCTTTGAGTAATGATGACATCATCTCAGTGACCCTCTTTTTCTGGTGGTTGGTCATCTCCTTCAATTTCTGAAGCTCTGAGTCAATGGAGGCCAAGGAGCTCTAGTGGTGGACGATAACACACATCACAAAGCATCTAGGATTAGGATTAGTGTTTTTACTTCCAGCAAATTCCCCCAAAGCTTCAAGCTGCTCACCGATTTCTCGTTCAGCTCCTCACTGAGAGCCTCAAACTCTTTGGTTTTGTTTTCAACTTCCTGACTCTTCTGGTCGTAGTTGACAGCCAGCTCCTCCAGGGCCTGCAGCACTTCCTTCACTTCCTCCTTGGAGGCTTCATTCTCCGCCAGCAGCCGGTTCAGCTCCGTCTGCAACGTGTGGTGGTCACGGCGAGAGGATGCTAATAGCTAGGAGAGGTAAATGATGCTCAGTGATGCTCTCCTATGGTCAGGTTTGAAAGTATGTTAAAAAATGTATCAACAGCAGGGACTACAAAACAGATTTGTGAACAGTGAAGAAAAATGTGCTCAATCTGGTGAGGCTCCTGTGCTTGCTAAGGGTGAGTTACAGTTTGACCTCTCCTGCAGGGCTACTAATGGTCTGCAATCAGCTGTCACACCAGGTTTATGCTAACAGGAGTGCCTAGGGGGATTTGGAACAGCGGGAAGGCACAGGGGAAGGAAGAAAGGAAAGAAAGGAAGGCAAGGCGGATGCAGTGTCACCTCCTCCTGATCCAACATCTGCTGCTTCAGCGTCTCCACCAACTGAGACTGCTGGTTGATCTCATCGTCCTACAGGAAAGGCAGAGGAAAAGAGAAATCCAGTAATGTTTCATTCACATAATTCTCCTGCCAAAGAGCAATACTGAACAGCAACCAGTTGCACCACCTGCTGGTCAAAAGAAATAAGTTCACCACAATTAATTAGAAGACGAATGTTGGTTTTCACATAAATATATTCTCTTTATTCCAATATCAAGAATGAATTTACATTATTAAAACAAAAGAGAAAGATGAAGTGAAGATATTGTGAAATTTCATGTGACAGGAATTGTGAAACCTTTCATAGTTTTCATCCTGCTCTCACAAAGTCAAAGTACTACCGAAATAGATTCAGTGTTCTAGTTTTTACTGTCATCCTGCTGGAGATTAATAGCATGTCTTGCCTGAGGTAATGTCTATTTAAATATGTTAAAAAATCTGTCAGTTGCTACTGCATTGCACTTTATCTGCATGTTCTAATATATACATATATATACACATACATATATACACATACATATATACATACATACATACATACATACTTACATACATACATACTTACATACATACATACACATACATATATATACACATTCATATATATATATACATACATATATACACATACATATACATACATACATACATACATATATACACATACATATATATACACATACATACATACATACATACATACATACATGTATATATACACGTACACACACACACACACACACACACACACACATACATACGTTGTTTCGTTACCTTGTCGTCCAGCTCTTTGTAGAGCTTGGCCATTTCCGCCTCGTACTTCTCTTTCTCTGCATCTGTGAGTTTGACTCCTGGCAGGGAGCTCAGGGCAGGTTTGGGTGGCGTCTTGTCATTGTGGTGGGTGCTCTCCAGGGCCTGGACTTCTTCTTTGGCCTTTTCTTTGTCAAACTGCTCATCCGCTGGCACACTCTCTCCTGCAGGGAGCAGCAGAAAGATGATATAAGAAGGTCTGTTTCCACCCTAAATAGCTCCCCATCAGAGAAAATATTATGACTGCACACACAGGAATCCTTTTTTTAACAGGTTCTTAATACAAAAAAAAGAAAGGAAAACTAGTCAAAATTAACGAGCCTTCATGTGTAGCATTAGTGCAGGACAGGCATGGTCTTGCATATTTTTCCGGGGGACTGTTTGTCGTTATTAAATATAGAAACAAGGAGCTCTTTCTTTAAAAGCCTCCTGTTAGGATCCATGTGCAGCTCAACTCTAATTGCTAAACACAAGGACACAAGATTTAACCTTGTTATGAACATATCCATACTAACATTAAACACATAAAAACAATGATCATATGTCTGCAAACTCCTCTGCCTCTGCTTTAATGACCCACACATAACCCACACATAATACAGCCTGTGGCCCTCACCGCTCCTCCAGCGGTTCAGCTCATTCTCAAGCCAGGTGACTGTGTTTCTCAGTGTCTTGTTCTTCTCCTTCTCTTTCTCCCATTTGCTCTTCCACTGCTCTGCTGTCAGTTCCACATTCATAGTCACTTGGTTCTTGATGGTCTTTGCTCTGGTGAGACACAGAGGTGAGAAAGTGGTAGCGGTCTGTTTTGAATACTAACAGCACACAGTTGAGCCTGGTTTCACCGCAGAGCCAGCTCAGAGGTCGGTGTTTCTGAGCTTAAGTCGGTGCCCTGTCTTTATGGAGTCAGACACCAAACCTATGGATCATTCATATTTATGACTCTAGACCACAGTCTTCTTTGCCTCTAATCTTTTAATATTAAAACGTAGCTATTTGTGGAACACCTTTCAGTTCAGTAACATCATTTGTACAGATGTGATGACAGGTTTGTGTCTACGTACCTCTGTCCAAAAAGCAATGTAGTCCTGGTCTCTGCATCATTGTAAGCCGAAGGTGAGCAGCAAATGACCATAGTTGTCCGACAGTTCCCTCCCAGGGAATCCTGCAGGATTCTGGTCATCTTACTGTCTCTGTATGGTATGTAGGACTAGGTGGATTGAGAGGGACCATATGTCGCATTATATGATAATTCTGCATGTCACAAACAGCATTTACAACAGTGAAGCCTGTTGTGATGAAATGTAACTGAGCAATTTAAATTAAGGACTGCAGTCCACTATCATGCACTTACAAAATATAATATACTCAATTTGTAACATTTTAGCAATATAAAAACCCTCTATGGAGGCTCCTGAGCAGTAGGCCGATGGTTCATCTCAGGGTTCCTAGAGCTTTGAAATAGGTGCAACTCCTGGGATATTCAGGGTGGCTTAGATCAGGTCTTATGATAAATCTATGGTATGTAAAATGTATTCAGGTTCTATAATGCCGTCCTACAATAAAAAGAAACAGTAAATATTTAAAAAATGTCTCCAGCTGCAGGCTGATGTTCCTATTTTTGCACACAAGATTGTTCCACAGTATTGCAAGTCCTTTAACCTAAACAGCTACACAGGTGGTTTGCACTCTGATGATTTCACAACTTTTCATAAATATACACCTTTGCCTTCACATTTTAGCATGCTGTGCTCATCTTTAGCATAAGTTTTTGAGGTCCAATCTGGTCTGATAGTCCCCCCAGAACTGGAAATAGTCATAGTAATAACCAAGAAAATGGAGATATGATGTGATCAGTAGATCAACATCTATCTTGCACACATTACATGGTGATATGCACATTTATCCAGTGTGTTAAGTGTTTAAGGCGCAGACATCAGCAGAAACAGTACAACAAATTCTTCGAATTCAGCGATCTGCCTTCATCTCACCCTGTCCCTGTCTTCCTCTTCTGTCACACCAACTCTCTGCATGTCATAAAACACTACATCCATGAATCTTCTTTGTTGTCCTCATTTTTTCCTCCTGCCTTGCAGCTCAATATTCAACATCCTTCATATCCACTCTCCCTTCTCTGAACATATCAAAACCACCTCACCCTTGCCTCTATAACTGTCTCCAAACCGCTCATTTTTACTGTCTCCGATGAACTCATTTCTAATCTGGTCCAGTCTGGTCACTGCCAGTGGAAGTCTTAGCATCTTCAGCTCTACCTCTCCTGTTTTTTTTTTTGTTAGCCACCGTCTTTAAACCATACATAATGGCAGGTCTAACTTTCATCTCGTAATTTTTCCCTTTCACTCTTGCTGCCGTCCTTCTGTCAAATCATCCCAACGCTCATCTCCACCCACTCCACCCTGCTTACACTCTCTTCTTCACCTCTCTTGTGCACTGTCTGTTGCTTTGGATGGTTTAAGGTATTTAAACTACCTCTGCTCCACCTTCTTATTCACACACATGCATTCTGTCATGCTTTTACTGGATTTCTTTATGCATGCTCAATCATTTAGGTAAGTAAATCCCAGAAGGTTGATTCTGTTCATCTGGACGGAGCGTTTCCAGTGGGAGAAACGTTTCATCGCTCATCCAAGTGACTTCCTCAGTCTCAGCTGACTGCAGGTTTCCCCAACCTTATAAAGAGCACATTGCACAATGACTGAAACTAGCACCACTGGATGAACAACGCTACGTCCAGATGAACAGAATCAACATTTTGGGATTTACTGGATTTCATTCCTCTTCTCTCCAGAGCATACCTCCACCTCTCCAGGCTCTCATCCACCTGCTCTCTTTTGTCACCACAGATCCAAATGTCCTGTGTAAACATAATGGTTCACAGAGACACCTGCCTGGCCTCTTCTGTCAGCCTGTCCATGACCACCGCAAACAAGAAGCCGTTAAGAGCTAATGTAATCCCACCCCACTTCACAGCTCTGTCACCATGCTCATGCAAATATAACTTATGGGATCAAAATATCTAATGAACGAATCAGCACATTTGTGATAATAAACTCACTTCAGCCTCTCCTTTTTACGAATTTCATTTATAAACTTTGAATCACATTTTGGAGTGGCAGTAATTCTAACGCTTCACCAAGCAGAGTCGCAAACTGTCTCACCGAGCCTTCTGCCAGAGCTGAGATGACAATTCCCAGTGCAGACAGGGACTTGTTAATCATCTTGGCTTCATCCAGCACTGTACCCTCTGCTCCAGTTTTACCCACCTTTGAAACACAAAAACAGCACAATTGTCATAGTGAAGCTGAAAACTGTGTCACATAACAGATGCTCAGAACCTTTTTCTTTTAACAAGATCAGCTTAGTAAAAGAAAGTTGACAAAGCATGTCAATGGCTTTCCCGGGGTTTAGCGCTATGACTGGTCTGTTAACATTTTACACTTTACTGATGGAAGATTGCTCTAGTTTCCCCCCTGAACTGAAGTGGCAGCACGATAGCATCATTAAACTTTTATCATACCGATCCATTTAATACAGACACACTTTGCCACTAGGGAAAAGGTAAATGAGAGTAAAAGAGCTGTTTCCACCCTGAGTTTTAAATCAGGCCTGGTTTCTACTCTATTAATAAACAACTACTTAAAAGCTACTCTTTAGCTGGTTCAAGTCAGAGGCGGGCTCTTGAAATTGGGAAAAAACACATTTGCAGAGGTTATGAAGATGAGAGAGGTCAGAGAGGAGGAGGAGGAGGAGGAGGAGTACTGAGGATCATACTTTTTCACTCCCAGCCAGATCGACGAGGTACAGCTTGCCGGTTAATTTCTGTTCAGTCTTACTGTTTTCCTGCTTGATGTTGATGAGGAAGATGCTGTGACTCCTGGAGCTGTGCTCATTCATGTCTGAATGTACATGTGGGCACACAAACAAAAAAACAGTTATTACTGATTATATTATTCTAGGTTTGCACGCTATAAAAATAATGGCCCATTGAAGTGTTTTTTCTGAGGGATTACCAAGGTAAAAGAATGAGACTTAACCAGACTAGAATACATAAAAACTCCAGCTGCGACTAACACAGGTAGCTGTAGCTGACTGGTATCTAAAAGGCCTCACATCTTCTAACACCTCTTGACTGTCCATATGCTGTTCTTGCCTTTTTAATGGAATTATTGAACATAGAATATGTCCTGCTGAGTGGAAAGATAAATGGAAATGGACTGGTATTTTTAAACCTGCAGGCACAGGGAGGATATGCAAACTCCAAAGTCCAAAACCAATCCTTGACATCTGGAATGGTGGTATAGTGGTGAGCACAGCTGCCTTCCCAGCAGATCAGCATCTCCTTTAATCTTCATGTCACAGCGTTAAATTAGGAGATCACACAGGACCTTCCGACTGTGTTATCCTGCTGATCTCAGGTAGAGCAAAAACGTTTGTTGTGGTGGCTGCAGATCAGGAGGCAGAGCAGGTCATCGACTAATCAGAAGACTGGTGGTTGCTCCAGTCTGCATGTCAAAGTATCATTGAGCAAGATACTGAAGTTGCTCACTGGTGCTTCCATTGGAGTATGAATGTTACATAGAAAGCAGAAACAAGTGCTGGTGTGAACTGTTGTAGAAATGCATTATGTAAGAACCAGTCTGTTACCATCACAGTGGCTCTATGCATGGACCTGCATGCAACCAAAGTCTGACTAGATACAAACAGTCAGCTTCCAGCTTCCAGGACCAAAAATGTTGTCCCATGCTTACAGATTCTGTATGTGTCAAGAATCGCTGTGTGGCGGGCAGGAGTTGGACCCAAAATGCAGGCTCTCAGACACGAGGGGTGAATGCAAAATCACAGCGACATGGAACAGAGGGAGATTCCGACATAAATACACAGAAGGTAATGAGTGAGGTGGGAACACACGGGGAGCACAGCTGAGGACAATTATGCATAACAAGACAGGGAGGGCACAGAGCTGAAAATACTAACCCAAGATGCGGACCTTAAACGTAACACACGAAGAACAGAGACACAGACAGGAGGGGAGAGAGAGCATGGGGAGAGCACATGAAGAAATACACGAAGGGAAGAGGAAAACACGGAACACAAGGAGTGGGAGCAAAACACAATAACTCACATCACTATATAAGACAGTCACACAGAGGGAGACACAGAAGGCAACAACACAGGGGGAACACATGGGCAGAGAAGACTAAACAGAACAGAGGGCACAGAGAAACATGAGGGGCAGGGGATCAAAACCTAGGAACCATAGAATAAATCACAAATGAACTTGACATAATACAGAAACACAGGAAAACTAAGAACGCTGGGTCAAATGACCCAGGATCCTGACAGTATGTTCATATGCAGATGTCTGTTTACAGAAATTATAATTTTCCAACAAACTTAACTGATGCCATAATGGGATCCATTTAATTCAGAAAATAAGTGCATAATTAAGTCAGCTCAGCTTCAGTTTAAATCGTGTACCCATGGTTAGAAAGAACCTGACTTTAATGTGTTTTTCACAGATGTCTTCTTGGCTCAGCTTTTGGGAGTGTGGCAACAGTCAGGAGACTCAGTGAGGATGAACCCATGAGAGGCCGCAATGTACGAACTCACTTGTGACAGCCACGCTTCGGTTATTTTTGCCTTCGTCTATGGCTTCCATGACCTCGTCAGGAGTGCAGACAAAACGCTCGGTACAGCCCTGGGGACACATGAACATCACAAGGAAATATTATTCTCAGTAGCCCCACAGCAGGACTGGTTTATAGAGACACATTTATTAGCTGAAGGGACCGTGACACGCTAACAGTCTCCACTGGATATTTATGAAAGGAGAGCTAGTGCTTCATGGTCTCAGTAGCTTTTGTATCTCCTTGGATTTCTTCATGCAGTCATGGTCTATGCGACTTATAGCTGAATGCCAAATGAAATACAATGATCTGTAAAGCCTTCTTACCCTTTATACATAAAACCCTGTAGGTAAGCTATCACATTAGCATCATTGTTTTGCTCTGTTGTTCATAACTAATGCATTAGAACCAGCAGGGAGAAGTTTGTGACTGTATGACTGCAGACTTTGAGTTTAATCAGAAACAATGTTGTGCCTTGAAAATGAAGCACTCAGTCTGTCTTACCTTGACATATGGGACCCTGTTCTTGTCCTCATGTACAGGAAGGTTGGTCTTTGACACTGTGGAGGAAAATGAAAGCAAAGAATGAATCATGGTCTCTGTAACAGGGTCTGACTGATGATGAGCCCCGTACATACCATCCAACAAGTCCCTAATTTTGTCCAAATAGATTTCAAAATATGAAACCTGCAAAACAAAAGCGCACAGTGAGACTTTATCAGATCTTTTCATGTGCGCCTGCCTCGTTGCTCAGCTACATACTTTGATGTGGAACTCCAGGTTCTCATCCATGGAATAAATGTAGTTAAAGATGTCTTGCACAATTCGAGGAATGATTCCCATCATTTCAGGGTCATGAAGCTTCCCCTTCAGGACATGATGATAAAAGTAAGACAGCACAGAATCTCAGGCTTTTCCTGGCTATTTTTAATATGTTTGACCAGTAGCAAAAAAAAGCAACAGCTGATACTTCATAGTACCTCCATTGTGTGTGTTTTGCCTGAAGATGTCTGCCCATAAGCAAAGATGGTCCCGTTGTATCCCTCCAAAACATCTGTACAAAGAAGTAACACATTTAGGATTGGGGTTTGGCTTTGTATTTCATGAACAGATTCCAATGCACAGCTTACCTTTGACTATCTTCTGAGCCACAGCATTATAAAACTCCTCCTGAGTTGTCTTGGACTGGAACACACGGTCAAAGTAGTATGGTTTGCCCTTTAAACAAGAGGTGGAAGCAGTGAGAAATAGTAAAGTATACCATCAAGAATTTAGAGTTTGCTGCACAACAGCAGCCCTACTTTTTCATGCTCACTGCACAATCTTTTTTCCCACTGTTTTCTACTTTTAGTTTGTGTTTGTAATATTTTATCCACTGTTCTTAGTGTCTCTCTTTTAGTCTTGTTTTACTTTGAAGGTCAGCTCTTTGGGGGTATTGCTTTGCTTTGATTTCCTGTCTTTATTTATTTCCCACCCATGCATTTACATAAGCCTGTATTACTGTTTTCTCCTCATGCCATCTTTGAGTCATCTGCTTCTAGATCAGTGTCCCCCCCTGGGTTTTCTGGTTTGAGATTTTAATTTTTCTTTCTTTGAAATTTTCTTTGTTGAACATGTTTGTTATATTTAGCAAATTATTTATATTTAATATATGCTTTGTTACTTCCTCCTCTGCCTTCAGGGTGTCCTCAGCTGAGGCACTTTAAGAGCATCAGATTAAAAACATAAGATACTTGATGTGACACAGCTCAAGTGTGTTCGCAAGTTACTAAACAAGTGGGATATGTTTCTAAACTATTTTACTACAGTGAGGAACATTTTGGGGGATGGCTGTGGTTTGGCAGGTTGAGCAGGTCATTTACTAATTGGAAGGTTGGTGGGGTACGAATGTTAAAAAGCACTTAGACATTAAAGAAAGTGAATGTTCATGTTCAACTGCTCCGAAGCAGTCACATCAGCCAGTCACACTGCAGCAACTCAGTGCAGGCATGGTGAAGATGACCTGTTCAAGTTGATTTAAGTGGCTTGCATTAGCCTTAATTAGCCACTGTTAGTGCCTCCAAAATCAGCATTTCCAACCCAAAATATAGAACGATGTAAAAAAAACAACAATTTCAGTTAATAAAATGTGAAAAGGTCTGCTTACTGTTTCGCACACTCACCATCAGCACACAGTCGTCCCCCTTAAACTTGGGTATGTACTGGTCTCCGCGGGCCACCTCAGCGCTGTTCAGCGGCCTGAAACGGCACACCACCTTGATGGTGCACTCCGCCGCCGCGTCCCCCATCCTCGCCGCAGTGGATGAATGGATGGATGAAGCGCTCAGAGAACAAAAATGTGGTGCTGCTGAAGTTGTCTGTCGCTCGGCTCAGAGACTTTCCCCGCAAAAAGAAGTCAAAAGTAAAAACTGTAAAACATACATTCATTTGTGTTTCTATTCAACACTTTTCAGCGAAAGCTGACAATAAAAGTCGGCTAGAAGAAACCTAACAGCATGCTCGCTTCGGGCGCAGCATTGATGAAAAAGCCTCTTTGCAGAGCAGGGCTGAACTAAAAAACGATTAGAGCACATGACACATGAACAGAAGCGTCACATTGCTGCTCATGATCTGCGACGCTGTTGACCACCCGACGGTCAGAAGTCACGTTTAAGTACTGAGTAGCTTCAGGTATTTTAAAAGAAAGAAGGTACATTTATACTGTAGGGAATTTGAAGTAGGAACTCTGGGTATTTTACAAGAATATATATCTCACAAGAAAGAAAGACAAGTGACAGTGTGCACTTTTTTATATAAGTGCTGTGGATATAAAAAGTAAACACACCCGTGTTACAATGCCAGATTTTTGTGCTGTTAAAAAATTAGACCACAATAAAAAGAGAGCGCGATGAGGAAGATGATCCCATTGCTGATGAGGACTGAGATGAATGTATCAGTGAGAATTGTGAGTATGATACCATGAATGAGGACGAATTGGAGAAGTTGTTGAAGATGAGACTGAAGACATCAGACTTCATTCCCCTCTTATAGAGCAGTTACCTAGAAGACACTCTGCAAGAATATTAACAGGCTTGGTACTTAAACCTCTGAGACAGATGTTACAGGAAGCTGCTCTGTCAAGTTTACCAAAGAGAAGCTTGGAAGTGAGACTGCTCTGAGACTGCTCTGTGCAAAAAAAAAATGAAGAAGCAGAGAGGACGCTGTGAGCAAATTCCAAGGATACTAAATCCTCAGCTTTTTAGCCCTTTAAGAGGCAGTGAAACAGACACAAACTACAGAGAGTGTGCACCGTTAAACTCAGCCCTCAGCTCCTCCTCAAACAATAGATTCTGAGAGAGACCTTTTAAGTGCCTAATGTGAGTTATTAACAGCTACTCAGTTAAACAGTCTTGTTTGCAGGAATGGAAAACTGTGATTCCCTTACATGGTTGGCAGGCTATATTCTTGTGCCAGGGCCTGTTTTTACATATATAAACATGCACTTTAAAATACTGACAGCTGTTCTTTGCTTCTCTACTGGGCTACATTTGCTTTTTCTGCATCTGTCTCAGTAGGTACTGATGTAAATAAGCAGGGTTTTAAAGGCAAGTGTATCATATTTGATACATGAGTTTTTGAGACCATCCAAAAAAGACTAAATTAATAGCACAATATATTTTTAAGGAATAAAATGCAATGTCCCAAATATGATACAAAATGAAACTCATATGTGCAAATTAACTCTTTTTTTTTTTAAATTGTCAGAATGTTCACAGAATTTTAACAGGCAGTTATTTCATGGTTCAGGCTTTGAAGGGTTAAAAAAATCAGCAGCTTTATGCTGATGCTACTTTTATAACGTTATTCTTTGCCTCTCATGCTCAACACTGCTCTAAACTTTGGTTACAATGTGAGGTTCACTGTGTGGCCCAAGACAAGTCAAAATGTTGACCATGATTATGATCTAGTAGATCAGGGCTGCCCAATCCCAGTCCTCAAGAGCTACTATCCTGCAGCTTTTAGATGCATCCCTACTCCAACACAGCTGAATCAAATGGTTTGATTACCTCTTCAGCATGCCATCATGTTTGGCAAAGGCCTGATAACAAGCCATTCATTTGATTCGGGTGTGTGGGGAACAAGGATGCATCTAAAAGCTGCAGGACGGTAGCTCTCGAGGACCGGGATTGGGCACCCCTGTAGTAGATGATCTATAAAGACAGCACAGTGTACTATCAGTGTAGAGGACAGATATTAGCCAAGATAGCTTGCAAAACATCTCCTTACACAATACAGTTGTGTAAATCCACAAAGAACAGTAAACCTCAGAGCAACAGCAGCAGCACACATCACAGCCTGTACTTTAAAAACACTATTGACTAGTCTGCATTTGAAACACATACAAAGGCACAAGAAGAAGAAACCAAGAAAGTCAAGGTTGCAGAAAGATGAATCATCAGGTTTAAAATGAGAAGAGGGGAATATGTTCTCTTTACTGCATGCAAACAGAACACGGCTCCCTCGTGTATGAGGTCGTCTGATTAAATGTAAACTCTTCATGGTATTTTTTTTAAAGCATCCCTGCTTTACTTGTGGTGCCTGAATGTTGGCAAAACAGCTTTCCTCTGAAGTAACTAGCAAATCACAAGCATTCTGATTAATTTTGAGCTTCAATCTGCCTTCACTGTTTCCTGAGGGATCACCAACTGCTAACTTAAGGTGCTTAAATATTTTTGCACAACTTATTAAAAAAATAATGTTAAAATCTTTTAAATTGAAGTATTTTCATTTTGGAAGTTTGGAAGTATTGCATATCAAGGTTTTTCTTCTGCAAGAGTTGAAGAAAAACCTTGATGGTTTGCAGAGTGTTGATTTGGTTGCTTTTATTGCAAAAATCATACTTGAATGGAAAAAAAACACAGGTCTTCTTGCAGAGCTTACCTTCTTCTTGTCACACTCAGAGTTAATAATGGATAAGAAAACATATTCTGCACCCCTGTGGTAGGAAAAAGGTCAGGAGGCTGTACAGTATCCTGAGGTGGTTGTGCATTTTAAATGATGATGAATCACTTGTGTACAAAAACCTGCTTGATTTACCGGACTAGTGATGTCACATAATGAAAATGTACCTTATACATTTTACCTTTGTACACATATCATTTTGTATTGTAATTTCTGCCCATGATGTTTTGGATTTGTAGTTATGAAAATGATATTGAGAAACCGGATGGGAATGAGACAGAACTGTGGAGTTGTCTAAAACACATGAAATTTATATCCACCTGCAGCTCAGAGCAACTTTCAAAGCACGTATCTTTTCCAAGACTGTAGTGGAGGGTTTGTTTGTTTTTTAAAAATGCAGTAGCTCCCTCTGCTGGACTCCAGGCTTTCCCGATGCCATTCTGGGGGAAATATCTTATTAAATTGAATAATGTCTGCAAAACGTCTTGATTCATTGCCTTCCGCTTATCCTGTTCAGGGTTGCCTGTCTTAGGTTGAGAGGCAGGGTACACCCTAGACAGGTCGCCAGTCTGCCGCAGGGCTAACACATAGACAAAGACAACCAACTGCATTCACATTCACACCTATGGGCAATTTAGTATTTCAAATTAACCTAACCCCACTAATTAACTAAGTGTGGGAGGAAGCCGGAGCCCCTGGAGAGAACCCTAGCAAACACGGGGAGAACATGCAAACTCCACACAGAAAGACCCTGGCCTGATGTGAGGCAACAATGCTAACCACCGTGCTACCGTGCTCATAGACTGTACAACCAAATCAAGTTTGAATAAAAACGCTGTCAGCTGTTATAGCTAAAGAAATCAATTTTAAAATTCTCTCCCTTCACTCCTCTGTGACCGTATGTCTGAGTGCAAAGATCTCACACTTTCAAAAGCCACCCACAAAGCTTATAAGGAGGGTGCTTGTCACATAAATGTCACACAAATCACTGTAATGATCTCACTGATGGAAAATAGCTGAAAAAAAAAGACCCCGAAAAGTAAACAGCTAATGTTGCTAGGCAAAAGACTTCAGAAGAAAGAAACACAACTGCCCTGGCTGGCTACCATACATTCATCTCTTGGTGAAAAGGTCCATATGAACAAGGAGACTTCAACATTGGGACTTCATCTTCTCTTCAGGGGCGGATCTACAGGGGTGGTATGGGGTGGCATGTGCCACCCTAAAATAATCTCTTGCCACCCCTAGTGCCACCCTTGCTTTTTGCATATGACAATGTTGTTTATTAAGATAAGCTAGCATTAACCCTTTGAGCCAAGCTACAATTAATGTTGAATATAAATTCTAAAACTGGATATATTGCATAGTGTTACCCTCCCTCCCCACTGCTAAAAAATGGTTCAGCCCTGCAGACAGGCTTTATTTCTTGTTGTCAGTAGCAACCAATGCCTATGATTGTGCTGAACACATTTTGAATCTAGAGTTCATCAATGAGGTCGATGCGGGGATGGCCCCACTGCTCATACTGTTAGTTCAGAGTGCTCACGATGGTCTCGGCTTGTCTTACGACAAAAATAAAAAGTAAAAACGGACAAAGTGATAACGTGCTCCGTGAAAAGCAGACTGTGGGTTGGAAGAGAAAGAAACAGAGATCTGTTTAGTTTCACTTACAGAATGTATCTTAACACTTTCCGTGAGAATATTTAAAGTAATAAGTAATATATGATATGGTTTCTTTTTGTTTCCATTTCAGTGCCACGGTGAACTGAGGACTCAAACACGGGACTCCGATGGTTGGAAAGAACACAGTTTTATTTGACACTCCACCAGGTATATGTTCAATATTGCAGGAAAAGTTCCTATATACAATAGTGCCAGGGTAAGGGCTCCGGGAGATCAAGTTAATATGGATATATACAAGTTAACACGAAGGCACAGAATCAACAAGAGCTATGAACTAATCTTAAAGATGGGGCTACACTGGTGCGAGTCATACAACGATCCAGCGATGAGTAGCGTCCTTTCCTCAGCTTAAGTAGTGGCAAGGATAATGAGGCGCAGGTGTTCACTCTCCACAGGTGTGTTGGGCGAGGGCAGGAACCCACAATGAGTTCCACTCCGGCGAGAGAGAGAAAAACAATGACACTGTTGATCATCTTCATGCTGGTCCACCGGGCCGTGACGTTAAGTAACATGAATATGGAAGTGTAAAGAGGCACACAAGATCTCAGTTATTGAAGCACTACAGGTTAAACCATGGCCACCTTTGCTGCAGAAACGCTTATCCATGCACATATTTAAATTGTCTGTGCACTCCAAAGTCACCTATGTAGATCACATGATCAGACATTGCAGAGATCAGTAGATTGCTGGTGAGGTGATTGAAGCAAGCTATTCATTGATGATTTCAAAAGAGGGTGACCAGCTCTCTTGAGGTCAGCAAATATTATTGTTATTATTATTATGAAATATTTGTTCCACAAAACTAAAGTGTTGTAATTTGAATTTACTTATGTACACTATGTGGAAATTGTTGACATATCCTGGTTTAGTAAATCAACTTAAAACCTCTACGGTTATACCAGTTAAAACAAGTTAAGTGAAATAAAATCCAGGTATTGCCACACACACTGATTTAAGTCAGTTAAGTTGGAGCTGCAAAGTATTTTTTTTATTGGATTTACTAAATACAGTTAACCTACTTATGTAAATAGAACTTAATTCAGTATAATGACATATTTTCATGTCTGCATTAATCAACAAATTTAAGCATTTTTTGGGGTCACTTTAATTAGGTGAACACAGACCTATTACTTAAATCAAAGCTGACCAGATGAGTTTGGAATTACCTGATTTGCTTATGTTAGTTAGCTGGTAAGTACAAAACACAGTGACAACGTGCGTATTAGATACCCTCACTCCAAAAGCATAAATATTTTAAAAAATGAATCTCCAAGAATATCATCCTAAAAAATGGCACTGAGAGAGGGTGTTACAGTGAAAAAAAGCAGTCAAATTTTCATCAGAAAATGCTGAATTTTAGTAAAAACAATGCTCTGCAGTTTGATACTGTCGTTACAGACAAAGCGGATGTTTAAAGGACGCGCATTTGAAATGCCATAAGTCTCCTTATCAACTGGAAATATTAAAGCCATAAAATGACTTTTGAGAGTGGATAAAAACTATTGAACAACAGCAATGTTGAGCCTGTTCCAAAATTTGAATGTACATGTGTTGAAGGTGTGGCTCTTGTTGAATTATTAAACATATTTTTCTTCAATCTTTCGAGCCATAAAAAAACAAAACAACTTTTAATTTTCTTCTGCTTGAGTCTTGGCCTCGGGTAGCTCTACTTATCATTGATGAGTTAGTTGTCTGTTTGTGCTACTTTTTTCAAGGAACAGTCGATTATTGGTAAGGGTGACTTCATGTGTTTGGTTACTTAAGTGGATGTACTGTGGAAAGTTTAACCTTACATACATAGATCTGACAGTACAGGTTCTGAGGTTGTTAGGAGTTGGTGTTTCTCTGGTGTGGTGTCACGGGGTCTGCTTCTGTTTTCAGCACAGGTAAGCGGGGTGGTGTGTCACGGGATGCTGACACACCGGCGGTGCATCAGACGTCATTTGATGGAGCGTTACTTAGGAGCAGCGCGACTGACGTCTGGCAGGGACGTGCAGAGGGGGGGGCTAGAGGGGCTTGAGCACCCGCCCCTTTCCTGATGAGTGCCCAAAGTGCCCTTTTGTTGAGGCAACTTTTAAATTGTTTTTATTTATTTATTTATTTATTTTATGTGTGTGTGCGTGCGGAGTCCTGTCTGTGCCCCTCAACAATAATATTTAACTATTAATCATAGTTTTGCTAAATAAAAAGATCTGGCTTGCATCAGTCACATGATCACATTTAACCAATGATCGCCCCCGACGGCAGAACGCGCTGGTTACGAGCCGGGAACGAGCTCACAAAGAGCACGCGCATTTTTAGCGGTCCGGAGCTGTAGGAGAAACACAAGTTAACTCAGAGACACAGACTGATGCCACAAAACCAGTAAGTAGGTGTACAGCGTACACTGTAGTGTGTAGCACCCAGGAGTATTAGCTTATTACGTACACGTTGGTAAGCTGTCTTGTTGCAACTGACGAACTGAAACAAACGAGCGTGCTGTGTGTGCAACAGCGCGACAAACATTACCTGTCCTTTTATTAACTGCACAAGTAGTGCTGGTCATAGCTGCTGGCTACCTGTGTAAGGCTGTCATGGGTCTGTAGCTCTGTCACCGTTTTAGGGAACATATTTAGTTTTAAAGTAAGTTTCTGGGCATTTCCTGCCTTTCTGGAGGGATTATATTTCACTAAAAAACGATCTAATATGCATGTCCACATAATAATTATTATAATTATAATATATTAAAAAACACACGCTGTATTTTAAAGAACATACATTAAGAAGCAGATTATATTAGATTTATATTTTAAATAAGACAAAAGTTGGATTTTACAGCAGTAAAAATACAGTTTAAAAATGTAATAAGCTTTGCCCTGCACAGAGTGGATAGTGAAACAAATGGAATCATCATAAATACATTATTTCATATTTATTACTTCCCCCTCCTCATTGCTTTATTATTGTAGCTCTAGTAATAAATAATAATGTAAGGATGCCCATAGTATATACAGTATTCTGAAGAAGGTCTAAAATGTCACTGTGTGTGCATGTGTGTGTTTTATTTAGCTGGATTTAAAAAAATATTACTCATGATATAACATTGTGCAGACATGGCTGGTAAGGACATGAGGAGGAAACAGTAGGAGCTGTATGAGGCTACTAAAGGCAGTGCTATAACATTTTTCTGTCATCATTTTATTATAGATTAAGTGCAAGAGTTGTTAGGTGTGGATAATTAGATTATAGTTTATTGCAATAGCAAGTTGTGCCTTGTTCTCAGATAGACAGCAAGTGGAGAGTGATATATGAAATGATGGGAAGGAAGGAAGAAGAGAAGCAAAGAGTGATTCACAGGCAGAGCCGAGTTTATGTCACAGTTTTTCGTTGCCTTATGGTTCCAAGCGCTGTCACCAATCTTTGCATTTTGTTATTATCTCATGACACTTGTTTAATCAGCTACCATCTCTCCTGTGGACTTTTTAATGTCTACAGTCTCAGATCAACACAGCCCTGCCCTTCCCATATTAGATTCTTGATGAATGTGTGTTGTTGTTATTCAGCCTGGTTCAATGTGCCCCTTTTTAACTTTGAGCACCCGCCCCTTTAAACCTCTCTGCACGTCCCTGACGTCTGGTGTCGGAGTATTGCTACCTCCTCGAGTGGTAACGTGTTAATTCTCCGCGGTGTGCATTACGGCCAACCTATGTCTTGGATTTTGTTTGCTTACCTGTTGTCCTGTATCCTCAGCCGGATCCATCACCCGCTTACCTGTCAGCTGTTTGTGAAGCCGCATTTCCGGGATCACTACGGAGATCAATTACAGCGTTTCTCCCACATCCCGAGAATCCTCGCCCGAGCCTGTACAGCCAGTGTGACAAGTGAGCTCTCCAACTCTCCCTATGTTTATTGCTGTTTCTTACCGGTGGTTTGGCATCTCCCCCTAAAGTTTCGTTTTTCTTTTTCTCATAGATCCACCCTGCGTGCGCGGGTAACCCCTTTCCCTCCGAATGCGTGTCAGCATCCTCCCCTGGTTTCCTTCTGTTTATTCATCAGTATTATCTCATCCCATGTAAATAAGTTTGACACAGCAAATAAAGAGCACTCCCTGCGCTTCTGTGTATTCTGCCATAGAGTCCGTTCACTCAGCATAACAGAGGTAACTGTTTAAAAAATGTATCCTATCCAAAAGTCCTTTGCAATGTTACATTGAGAAACATTATTGTTAACATATTTGACCCGCATAAAGTACTATGGCCATCACGCTGTCATTTAGAATTGTTTAAATAACTCGTGTCTTAAGTCATCCCATCATACAGAAAATAAAATAGCCGTGTGGTTCACTTTTACATCACAAAATGTTAGAAATATAAGCCATTCATAACAACCTGAAAGGTTGGGAGTTTAAGAGTTTAAGACTATAATGTCACAGAGCACATGGTGTCTCTTATTGTGAAGACATTTATAAATAATAGCTTAATAAAGACACTTCATTTCTTAAGAAATATGCAGGTGGAGTGGTCTTTATCAAAAGTAGAAGTCACATCTGTGGCTATACCATTGTACACCATTGTGTGAGGCTGTGCAAATAAAGGGTGACTTGCCCTTCTTGAACCTGCTGTTGTGTTGCTTTTTGAGTGTTTGAACCCAGCGTGTGACAAACCATCTGTGGGGGTTGTGGATTTGACACCTTAGCATTGTGAAAGTGGGGCAACGCGCTTCAGGCTGAGCATAAAATTTCTGCTTACAACGTAGAATCTCAGTTCTAAATGAAATTCAAAATGTTTTTGTAAGTGTGGCTAATGCATACTTTGACTTCTACAGCATACACACACACACACATACACAAGAACAACAACACAGAGAAGAAGAAGAGGGGGTACTATGCATCATAAAAACGCAATCATTCATCTTCCAACTGCTAGCTGTGTTGTCCAGCAATAAACTTGGTTGGATTAAGAGTAGGAAACACTAGTATAAGGTGTCTATGGAACAAATCTCCTTCAACATTCACAATGACCAAAGTGGATGACTACAGGCATTTCTCTCAGTTAACTGATTGTGTTTAGGGAAAAAGCAGCTAAATACACTGAGACTGCTCCACATTGTTAGTGAGCTGTGGGTTTTGTCAAACTTGGAGCGAACAAAAGCAGAAAAACAGTAAAAGATTCGGACATTGAAATTCTGGTTTATTTCATGAATACAATGAAACATTTTAGTCCACAGAGCAAAGTAGCATACATGATAAATTGATACACATAACACGGACAGTGAGAAGTAAAACTCATTGTCATACCAGATGTTATATTCTGTAAACTTAAAATAAACCCCTGAAATTAGAGTTTAGTGTTTTAAGTCTTCTATTAAAAAACATGAGTCAACACTTCTTTCTCCCGGCAGCACTGCTGAAGTGACACTTTAACGACGTTTAAATTCTCAGTCGTTATGATGATAAAACATGTTCTCTCATTAGCAGATGTCTGCACTGTCACTTGTCATGAAAATCTCCAGAGCCAGGGTTCAAGCTTCCTCTTCAATCACCATTGATCATTATTAGGGCCCACAAAGGATTTGTCACATTATCCCCATAAACAACATGCTTTTATAGAAATCATTGTTTCACAAAGATTTAGATTCTTGTTTCACAATGTGATGGCTGCACTTACAGCCACACAGTGGTAATACCCAACATGTTAGTGTAGAGGCTTATATAAGTAACATTGCATTCACATTTGTCTTTCTTTAAATATAGGAATTAATTTACAGGACAATAAATAACTGGTTTTGGTTTAGAGTTAATTCACATATCCACATAACACTGCATTCTAAAATAAGTGCGCACATTTTAGTTTACACTGTTATGTATGATTAACCTTTTGTTTTCTGAGTTACCTTAGTTACAGCTGTTCCAGTCCCTTGATTAAGGAGTGTTTGTATCTTTTTTTCCTTTTTTAGGTATAAAGACGTCCTTGATAGTGACACACAACACCACTCTTTTTTTCCACTTTTTAAAGCAGAAAGACACGCTCAAAAACGGAATTTTTGGCTTGAGTTCGTTCAATGCTGAAATATAAAAAAGGGCGCCACCTGGTGGACAACTAAAAAATTACAATTTTAAGGCCCGGACTCCAAAGTGTCACCCTGACTTGGAGGATGGCACTACATTTGGTTATAATGATCCTGCAATGAAAAATAGCGTTTATAATGGGTTTCAATGGGGCGTTTTTTGGCTCTAGGACCTTGAGTGGATGGCGGTTTCATCCACCTTTTGTCCTAGAGCAAAAGGTGGATGGCGGTTTGTAGCTTAGCCACTTTAAGCTAATTTAATGAACTCAGACCGCAATTCTAAATTTAAAAAAAAAAAAAAATGTTTGGCAAATTTGGCTATATTCTATTCAACACAGTGAAAATGGCTTGAAATTAAAAAACACAGTGGATGAAAAATGGCTCCAGGACATTCCAAGAGTTAAAAAACTAAAACGGGTTGGCATAGTAATAACGAAAAAAAAAACCCACATAAACACCAGTTTATCGCGGTTTCATAGAAACACAAATTAACAGAGAAACATTAAACGCACCTCATTGCCTCCTGTAGCCAAACGGGAGACAGTACGTTCTTTGGATCTGTACTTCATCTCAGAGGTAGGTTAATAAATTGGATTTAACTTAACCACAATACTTTGACATGGGTTCTTTATAAACTTGAGTACAACTTGAAGGTGGTAGCAAGATGCGTTGCATGGATGTTTCGGGGGGAGTTCTCTGCCGAGTGCTGTGTGAGCCTGCGCACAAACGGTGGACGGAGGCAAAGAGGAGTGAGACGTGATACCTGTCATTTATCTTGTGCCTTTGAATTGCCGTAATATGAAGCGATATACTTTTTCATATCGTCATCCGATATGTGCCCTATTTTGAACTCTCCTCGTCCTTTGAGTGCGCAGTCACCTTTGTTATATAGCAAGGTATTTAAAATGAATAAATAAATATCCTGTTCATTTCAATACGCATGATCTGAGCATGCGCGGAATGACACGGAGGTATTCTTTGATCCTTTGATCTTCTCAAAGGGGAGACTGTGACCGTCACGAGACAGTCTCCCGTGACGGTCGACCGTCACCAGCTCTACCACATGAGTCCTTAAATAGAGGTGCTTTAACACAGTTTACCTTGGTGCGTCTTCAGTAACAGCGAGTTGTTTTTGCAAAGCAGGGATCTTTGACAAAGGTAATACCTTTACATAGTGATGGCCAAATGAAGCTTTCCGAAGCACTGAAGCTTGTATTGAAAAGCGGTTCATTACTCGAAGCTTTTCAACACAGTCCTCTCCGGTGACATCTGGTGGTGAAAATGTTGAAGAGCAGCTTGAATCTGCAAAATAAAACGGACTGCTCAATTATCAGTGCTCACTCAAGAGTGGAGTTCTCTCTGATATTGGGCCACCGTTCCGTTGCTTTGAACATGTAATTGGTTTTGTTTTCTCGATTGGGGGGCTGAAAAAATGTAATGCGTATTTGCGTAATACATTTTGATCAATAAACTTTCCCTATTTAAACATGCACTATGGTGTGGCCTTTCTTTGCTCATAACTCCTTGATGTTGGTAAATACAATAAGTGAGCAATATATATAATATACATATGAGAATGCACAGCACATTATGGAGTATGCCCCTGCTGTGAAGTCCTGCCTCCATCTACTTGTCGTTTAATCACTGGACAGCTGGACAGGTTCATACAAAATATTAGATTAGGCCAATTCCTATACATATTTTTGACTTAGGGGTGGGATTGATTGTGAACTGGAAAGGGAAAATGCTTAGGAAGCTGAGTACGGCTGCATCGTCACTGATTTGTAGAATCATTTTGATTCGATACAGGATCCGATTCAATTTGATTGGAATCTGGAAAGTTTTGCCTCAGTCAGAAATATTACAATTCTGGTCATGTATCAGTATATATCCATAATTTCGTATCTATTAAAAGAAAGCTGACACATGTGAGACTTAATTAGAGATGTAAACAGAGAGTTATGAAACCTGCAGCTGCAGAAGCCAGCGAAAAAAAAAAGAGGCAAACACAGCGCGGACCCGCCGACACATCAAAATCTGACTCTGACGCGTCGGGTCCGCGCTCTGTGTTCACGTTTGTATGCAGAATCCGTAAACCTGCTCCCAGTTACTGTGTTAGCTGTATGGTGTTTGACGACATGTTGTGAGGTTTAACCTGAGATGCTGGCGTTTCAGGCATAATAACGTTAATTTACAAATCGACACGGGATTTTAATGAATCAATATCACTTTATTCAATTTAGCATGGATTGTAATCAGAAAAGCGATAATCAAAACCCACCCCTAATCAAGAACTTGCAAAGTAAAAACATGATCAATGTAAGGTAGCCCTTTTGTTATTTACATTTAAAAAGGGGATTAGTGTTACTGTGCGCTGGCTGAGTCTGTTTCTTTTCTTAGAAATAGTTTCTCCTGCCCTGGAGAAAATCCACTTGCATGGAACAGAAGAGGCTGTGGAGTGCAGGAACTACACTGCAAGTTGGTAGATATGCAGGTATTCCTGGGTCCTGCAGACTATCACCTAAAAACAATAAACAAAATGATTTTCTAAACTGTAGCAATGTAATGTACGTATAGTGTCAAATACATTTTTGTAGTCTTCATTAGCTTTAATTCACATGGAAGTGTTCCTAAAGTCATATGCTGTAATGATATTTACATTATGAAAACATGATTTTGGACATTTCAAGTTTTTCACTTCGGCAGATAAAATGAATTGAGCAAAATCAACTCAAAATATTCCCACACGCCAGAACGTCCTCTCTTCCTCGCTGGCTCCATATCTGTCAGTGGAATGATCACCTCGTCGCTATCTGTCACCATCAACACACTCCACGAATCCCGTGGATGATTCACTTCCTTATATCCGTTTGAATCAGGTACCGAAGCAGTTACGTGCGTAATGAAGCTTCGGACGTCACTGGTCACGTGACTTTTGCCAAACGAAGCAAGCCTCGACACAGTGCTTCTGAACCAGTGTGTTGTTTTTTTCGACACACGCTCCGGAGCGTCAGCTTCAAGCGGGCCATCACTACCTTTACATTTAAATAATTCAGGGAACATTTTTTTTCTTTTGACACACAATGGAGACAATAGATCAGCGTTTAGAGTTTATCATAGAGCAAAACAGAATGCTTAATACTAGGATGGACAACTTTGAAAGGGAGTTGAATGAACTAAAGGAAGAGACTGAGAAAATGAGGCGTGAAATCCAAGAGGAAGTACCACAGAGTGCTTTTGCCAACTTCGCATGTAACGTACCTACGTTACATGCTTTCCAAATGATGACATTTAACACCTGTACAAGTCTCACCTGTACGTTACAAGGGAAAGGATCAAAGAGCGAGCGAGTGAATTCGACAAAGTCGAAAGCTGACGGCAGCTCGCGGCCCTTGCTGTCGAGGTAGGGCTTCATGTGTGACAGACCTATAGCGCCCCCTATAGGTCTTGCCATAGCGGGCGCTATTTTCGGTGGAGTTTACCTGGCCACCTTCACATATTTGGAATTGTACGGCCTACCTGATTGGCTTATTATAACACAATAACTATACTGTGCTCTCATTTATGTTAAATTTTATTTTGCCCTCACCTCCCAACCAGTCATGACAGAAGACTGCCCGTCCCTGAGCCTGGTTCTGTCACAGGTTTCTTCCTGTTAAAAGGGAGTTTTTCCTGTCCACGGTTGCTCATAGGGAATCACTTGATTGTTGGGGTTGAATTTTTGATTTGAATTTAATTGCCTTAAACTGAAAATTAAAAATTCAAGTGAGGGGTTGACCAGGGCTCGTTAGCTGGGTTGTTTTTTTTTTTATTTGTAATTTGCTAATCAAAAATAAAGAAAAATTATATTTAAAAAAATCCACTACTGCTCTGTGTGCTTACTTCAATGAAGACTTGTATTTTTTGTGATAGAAAAATATCAACACCATTAGTGATATTGTTGCTCCTGCTCCACCTGCTGTCCCAATTTCATCAAATGAAGATTGTGAAAAATTTCTTTCTTTCTTCGTTGAAAAAGTCAGTGACGTGAGGAACAATATCTCTCCTGTGTCTCTCTTGTCTGCTCCAACTCAAGCTAGGCCTGTAATTTTAGAAAGATTTTTACCTGCGTCCTTACCTGAGCTGGTCAAGTTAGTTAATTCGATGAAAGCGTCCTCCGGCTCTCTTGATATTTTACCTGGATCTTTGTTTAAAAATGTCTTTCAGTCTATTGGTCCCTGTGTGCTCACAATTATCAATACCTCACTGGTTTCTGGTCAGGTCCCTGTTTATTGTAAGAATGCTGTTATTCACCCACTGTTAAAAAAAACCTAAGCTTGATGGTTCTCTTCTTAGTAGCTACAGACCGATTTCAAAATTACCGTTCATTGCTAAGATTTTCAAAAGGCTGTGGCTAAGCAGCTTATAGCTGTTCTAGATGAATACAGCATTCTGGATAAATTCCAATCTGGCTTTCGTAGAACTCACTCTACTGAAACTACACTTCTTATAGTCTCCAACGACATTTTGATGAGATGTGATGCAGGAGAATGCTCCGTTCTGTTGATGTTGGACCTGACCTCCGCCTTTGATACTGTGGACCATCATATTCTGCTAGACAGGCTGAGACACTGGGTGGGTATATGAGGGGCTGCTTTGGACTGGTTTGAATCCTCTTTGCATGAACGATCCTTTTCTGTGGCTACCTCTAAGTACAGTTCCTCTTCTACTTTTCTTGCCTATGGTGTGCCACAAGGTTCAGTTTTGGGGCCTTTATTGTTCTTGCTGTATTTACTTCCTCTTCAACACTTATTGAGCACCTTTAAGGACATTTCGTATCACTGCTATGCAGATGATATTCAGTTATACATCTCCTTTAAGCCGCATGATGTTTCCAAGCTACAGATTTTGCATAAGTGCATAGACTCCATTAGAGGTTGGATGGCTGGAAACTTTCTTCAACTAAATGAGGAGAATACTGAAGTGTCATGGTCCGGGTGTGTGCCAGGGTGTCTCCCTCCAAGTTGGCATCTCCACCCCTGGGAGGGGCCTCAGTGTTCTGCTGATTGCTCACACCTGTGGGTAATTAAGCCGGGGACTCATAAGGCCAGCGCACTCAACCTCTCTTCGCCAGATTCTCAGCTAACCTTAGTTGGTGCAGGCCACCACTGTGATTTTGCACACGCTTTGTAAACTACCTTGTCTCATTGTGTGTTTCTCTCACAGCCACGCACCAAGTTGCCAGACACAAATCTCCGCCGAAGAGCTCCAATCCGGACGCTGGACCACCTGACAGTCCCACGGGCTGTTCACCCGACTCACCTGCCTGCCTCCTGCCTCAATGCCAGGAATTTCGGACCACTCACCCGGACCACCCACCCCTCCACGCCACTACAGACCACCCGCAGCAAGTACGCAGTGCTAAGGAAAATTCAGAATGAACAGCTTGCCGATATTCCTCCTGAACCATACCTGAACGTCTGTACTCTATTTACAGGAACTGCTGTTTCCACTGACCAACACCAGATTGCTTACTTAGCCCAGGCTGCTTAAAACCCTTTTGGTTTAGTTGTGGCATTTTGCACTTGTTAAACGCACATTCCAGTTTCCTGTTTATGAACACTAACTGAGAAAATAAACGTTGTCTCTAAAACTACTTCCAGCATTTGAGTCCTTTCTCTTTTGAGGTGGCCTCGGCCGTGACATGAAGTCCTTGTTTGTGCTCCTAAAAATTTTGTACCTAGTGTTATGGAAAACTTGGGTCCACTTGCTACATTTGCCAAACTGTCTATCAGGAACCTTGGTGTTACTACAGGGAGTGCAGAATTATTAGGCAAGTTGTATTTTTGAGGAATAATTTTATTATTGAACAACAACCATGTTCTCAATGAACCCAAAAAACTCATTAATATCAAAGCTGAATATTTTTGGAAGTAGTTTTTAGTTTGTTTTTAGTTTTAGCTATTTTAGGGGGATATCTGTGTGTGCAGGTGACTATTACTGTGCATAAATATTAGGCAACTTAACAAAAAACAAATATATACCCATTTCAATTATTTATTTTTACCAGTGAAACCAATATAACATCTCCACATTCACAAATATACATTTCTGACATTCAAAAACAAAACAAAAACAAATCAGCGACCAATATAGCCACCTTTCTTTGCAAGGACACTCAAAAGCCTGCCATCCATGGATTCTGTCAGTGTTTTGATCTGTTCACCATCAACATTGCGTGCAGCAGCAACCACAGCCTCCCAGACACTGTTCAGAGAGGTGTACTGTTTTCCCTCCTTGTAAATCTCACATTTGATGATGGACCACAGGTTCTCAATGGGGTTCAGATCAGGTGAACAAGGTGGCCATGTCATTAGTTTTTCTTCTTTTATACCCTTTCTTGCCAGCCACGCTGTGGAGTACTTGGACGCGTGTGATGGAGCATTGTCCTGCATGAAAATCATGTTTTTCTTGAAGGATGCAGACTTCTTCCTGTACCACTGCTTGAAGAAGGTGTCTTCCAGAAACTGGCAGTAGGACTGGGAGTTGAGCTTGACTCCATCCTCAACCCTAAAAGGCCCCACAAGCTCATCTTTGATGATACCAGCCCAAACCAGTACTCCACCTCCACCTTGCTGGCGTCTGAGTCGGACTGGAGCTCTCTGCCCTTTACCAATCCAGCCACGGGCCCATCCATCTGGCCCATCAAGACTCCCTCTCATTTCATCGGTCCATAAAACCTTAGAAAAACCAGTCTTGAGATATTTCTTGGCCCAGTCTTGACGTTTCAGCTTGTGTGTCTTGTTCAGTGGTGGTCGTCTTTCAGCCTTTCTTACCTTGGCCATGTCTCTGAGTATTGCACACCTTGTGCTTTTGGGCACTCCAGTGATGTTGCAGCTCTGAAATATGGCCAAACTGGTGGCAAGTGGCATCTTGGCAGCTGCACGCTTGACTTTTCTCAGTTCATGGGCAGTTATTTTGCGCCTTGGTTTTTCCACACGCTTCTTGCGACCCTGTTGACTATTTTGAATGAAAGGCTTGATTGTTCGATGATCATGCTTCAGAAGCTTTGCAATTTTGAGACTGCTGCATCCCTCTGCAAGATATCTCACTATTTTTGAATTTTCTGAGCCTGTCAAGTCCTTCTTTTGACCCATTTTGCCAAAGGAAAGGACGCTGCCTAATAATTATGCACACCTGATATAGGGTGTTGATGTCATTAGACCACACCCCTTCTCATTACAGAGATGCACATCACCTAATATGCTTAATTGGTAGTAGGCTTTCGAGCCTATACAGCTTGGAGTAAGACAACATGCATGAAGAGGATGATGTGGACAAAATACTCATTTGCCTAATAATTCTGCGCTCCCTGTATACTGCTTGATCATTCCAGATACAGGCCCTTAGAATCTGTACTCACTCACATTTATCTTCACATCTACACAACTCAAAGGTTGTTCTTTTGCTTCTCACTTTATTTTTGGTATGTTAAGTATGTCTCAATCATATTGGAGTTACCTTGAACACATTTATGATCTGAGATAATGATGAAGTTGTTCCTTACTTGCTGTGAAGCAAACATGTCTCAGGTTGGGTCCTTGTTACCCTGACTCCTTCCTAATCATGCCTCTCACCTCTATTCACATTGCTGGTGGAGGGACTAAGTTGTGAGGAGAGGAAGCTAGGAAAGGAATCGCAGATTGCCCAATCAGAGAAATTAGAAACTTCAAATACACTTCCCTTATAGATGTAAACTGTTCATGACATTAGGTAAAGCTGCAGCTTTCTCCTACCTGCTCTGTCACACTAGGCTGTTATTGCATTTTATTATGGAAATGATACAAGGTTACAGTAAGACTCATATGATATTCATATGAGTCTTACTGATATGAAACTGTGAAGGTTTTGAGCAACCCTTCATTTCTTTACATTTAGCTGGTAGAAATAGGAGTGATGTAAACATACACAGTAATACAGTATAAAAGGTAAAAGTCAGTATTTGGTACGACCACCTTTATTCAACACAGCCTGAACTCTCTCGGTCTGCTTTCTTATCATGTGTTGAAGCACTTTTCAGGACTCGTTCTCTATTTTTCTTGAATCATGTGGCAGCTCCAGCCGAGACTTTTCAGTGTTAAGATTTAGTTTAGCTGATCATCTTTCATACAGACAAAATTAAAATAACACGACACACAGTTTTGATTTGATATTTCCTTCATTTAAGACAGCTGTTTTCTAATACGTCTGCACGCAGTTAGTAATGAGTCTTCTGTTATTAAAAAAAAAAGCAGGAAATGGAAGAATGCAATATTGGTTTAAAGCAGGAAGAGTGGTATTGGAAAACTTGTAAAAGAACCTATTTTAGAAACGTGATTATATACAAGTTTAATCTTGGGTTTTGGCAGCAAAGTAGTTGGTATTGTTTCCTTTGAGCAAGAAGGTCTTGGGTTCCTGTGTCTGAGCAACACCATGTGCAGCATCCACTATAGCCAGCAGAGGTCAGCAAAGACTTTCAAAAAATGCTCAGTAACACAAGCTGGATTTATCATAATACACATTTTCTAACCTTTCTTCATATTAAACACATAAGAGTGACAAATGAAAGCAAAAACAGGAACTCCTTACATGTACAGTGTGGGATCTGCTGGCCATCTTATGCTATGGGGTTAATTGCAGGTATAGTTTGAGTCTAATTGTCAGTGGAAAGGTTATTGCAAAGTAATACAGAATTTCTGTGGTCTTTCATATGTTAAAACCAATGGAACACGTACCTATCAGTGAAATGTTAAAGAGCAATATGTAAGATGGTGCATTCCACGACTGTCATAAAAACACTAAATAACGGAAGAAATGGGTGCCTGGTTCCAGTAGAGTATCAGAGACTTGGAGAATCAGTGTGCTGAAGCAGTCCTGCCAGCATGTGGTGGCCCAGTATCTAACTGAGGAAAAATGAAATGAGAGCCATCGTGTATGTATATATTGTTTATTCCATAGAAACTGCAGCATTAGACAAGTGCTGAAGCTGTAAACCATGTCGCAAACACAAGATCACACTTTATTTTCCCCCACTTTCACGCATTCCCTTAGCCACACACATTCGATCAATGCCGAGCACTGGTGCAGGGAGATTTGCCAGTAAACACTGAAACAGAAGTTACACAGTCACTCAGAACAAAAAAAACTAAACAAAAAAACAAAACATTACAGCAGGGCGTTTATTTGTGACACCAACTGACCTCCTTAACGGATAGAAAATATAAATTATTCCTACAGCAAGTACATTCTCTCTAGTAAGACCCATAAATATGCGTTTGAGAGTTCAAATTACAGTATCTACAGAGGTCCATGCATCCACGATATACATACAGAACAATAAATATCAGATATAGTCACAATACAGCATCAAAATGGATATCTGTGGAGCGGGAAGCAAGCAAGACACGGCCAGAGTCAGCTGTGGAAAGGCATTCACAACCTGTGAGTGTACGGAGCGGCCTTTGTGCGGCTGTGAAAACAACAAATAAGATGAGCGGGAGGTCTGCAGAAGCACCAGTGAGCTTTTCCTCCAGGCTTCAACCTGGCTCACGATAGAAAGGGGAAAGGGAGGAAAAGGGGACAAGTGAAAGGAGAGATTGATGCAAAGTAAAGCAAATCAACTTTCTCAGCAGTAGCTGAAAAAAGGAACCTCAGAGGGAGGGGAGACCTACAGAGGAGCGAGTGTGAAAGAATGAGATGAGAGGGGTCAAATCAAGACTTAGTTTTGGCAATGTGGGATCCGGCTGCGAATTAACAGTCTCCGAGTGTATGAGAAGCATCTCTTTGAGGTTTTCACCTTCACCTCCACCTCCTTTCTCGCTCTTTCTCCCTCTCAGCGAGCGAAGGCCTTTCCTGAGCAATGAGTCAGTGAACGCTGTCGACGCAGAGACAGAGCGGTTCATAGTCAGACTGTCAGCAAACGAGGCAAAGTGCTGGAACCGGAGCACCTCTTGTTTTGTGTTTAGGTTTTCTGCAGCGTCTTTCTCAACGCACAATCGGGCCATCCTGACAGGCGGAGGAAAAACCAACAAAATTTGTCATCAGAATGAAAAGCAAAAACACTCAGTGGTTCAACTTAGAAAAAAAAAAAGATAAAATCAGTCAACAGATAAAATGCATGACATCCTCACACTGTGCCGTATCGGCTCATTCACATTCCTCATTAAATATTCAGCGCTTCAGAAGCCACGTATTGCCTCGTGTGTTTCAGACTGCTGCTCACTGCCTCTCCGTTCACAGATGAAAGCTGGTGGAGACGCTTTGCTAATGACCACTAAAGCCTTGTGATGTAACAACACTCATAATGACTTCTTCTCTGATTCACTGTTTTTTTCCCCTATCCAGCATCTAGACTGGCTGAAATGAAAAGTTTTTGCTGCATCCACTAACTGAGTCTCTGTGAAGGGCCATGGCTCTGTGTGGACATGAATGAAACCTGCACTCACCCCTACACAGATAAGCTTCAAACACATGAAGAGCTCAAGAAGGTCTACTTAAGTTTATGGGTCTTCTGACCACGGAACACTAAATATAGCTGATTTATTTCTAGATGAGGCCCAGGCTGATCTAAAAGCACACTGAATCTATTTGTGCAGAGGCACTAAAACCTGCTGAAACAATGTGAGCTTGTGTGAGCAGGCAACATACACTAATCAGCCACAACATTAAAATAGGTGCAGTAAAACACGATGAGTATTTTAGTGTAACACCTCTAGGAGACTTTGGCTCATGGCACGTGTACCTTTGCCATATCCATCTTTTATACTCTATGCTAGGTAACAGTGTTGATGGTGATGTCAGATGTCATCCACTGATTTGCGAAGCCTCGAGCTGAGCGTTGTCAATATTTTTATGACACCGCAAACTTAAATATTAATGACTTGTCAATCACTAGGTAGCCCCGCCCTAAAGGATTCCCTGCGTTCTCGTTTTGTTTTTTAAACTCTACTAAGGATCGTAATATTTGTATTCAGTAAGACTCGACAGCTTTAAGGCACTTTTCAACTGGCTTCAGGTTTAGGACCTGGAAGCCACATCTATCCTTTACAGTCTATGATGCAGATCAAGCTCCCTTCCATGGTTGTTCCAAAAGACATCGACTTCCTTACAACTATCACAAATCCTGCCTGGAGCGTGATCCCAAGAACTGAACCCAACCCCAAAACTGCTACCACTAATCCATTCATCAGGGCCCCACCCTGGGGGCATGGTGGCAGCATTGGTAAAAATAATAGATACGTGTCACAAATTCTTAATAATTAATTAGCACTTTAGAGATTCAAAATGTTCTAATAATGCTTGGGAGGTTTACTGGAAAGAGTCACAATACTAATTATCAGCAAATTGATCAGCACAGCCAACTGCTAACATCTACGTAGTTTTGGCTTTAATCAGTCGTAGTCAGGCCCTCGTGTAGAATACGAAGGCTCATAGCTCTGCCTTTATGCAAATTCCAAATCCTATGTCTTAAGTATGTTGCCTCCTTTGAGATGTGTCCTCAAGAAAGTCTGAACTGATCTGAAAAATGCATTTTCCATCGGAAGAGATAAGCACATAAAGTATTTACTTGTGCAGAAACAGGGAGGACTCACAAGAGAATCCAACTGGAAATTAACCAGAAATCACACTCTCAGATCTTTGACTGCACCAAAGTGCACAGTCACACAGGACTTTACGAGAGTGCATAAGGGCCAAACAGACCTGCAAATAAAATGCTACCAATTAAAGCAAAAACGTCAGATTTTACTGCAATAAAAGTTAACCTAAGTCATAAGCTGCCTTTAATATGCTGTAGGTGTTATATTTAGCCTCCAACCTTTCCCTCCCTGTGTGCGTCTATCTATATTTAACCAGCGAGAAAGGCAAATCATTCACCTCCAGCTGAACTCAACAGGGACAAATAAACAACCAGTTCTACTCCAGCAGAGAGCTATAAATCAAACAGCAGTATAATGAGTTAAAGGCCATATCAGTGGGGTCCTAAAGACCTCTCCTTTTTCCTATTAAGTGCCTGCTTATCTAGTGTCTTCTTCACAGTCGACCAACCCTTAGGTTCATTTCCCCAAATCTGTGTTGATGGTAATAAACAGACAAATTCAACTCTGAAGAAACAAGTCTAACTTCTGTGCATGTTCTGTTTTTTCTTTACATAGCTATATCTTGTGAGCTTAACTGACAAAGGGGGGAAAGTCTATATGCAGATTTGATAAGGCGTTTAAACACGGGGCAATATTTTCCCTGAAGTACTGAGAGGCAGCTTATCAGTGTCGGACTCTGCGCTTTTCATGCAAACTATTTAGGCAAAAGTGTTTTCTGGTTCTTCAATTTCTGTTCTGTGACATGAGGGGTTTTAAAGAGGGCCTGGCCTCAGCAAAGCACTAAACAGTAAACAATAAAAGAGCATGCACTGACACTCTATGATCTATGAGTTCATGGGTGACGGTGTAGTTGTGCTGCTTTCTGATATAGTGCATTTAAAGAGAAAACATAAAGCTTTTCACAAGAGACTCTTTTGGTCAATATCCGATAAATGGAAATAAGAAGCTGAATGCTCCGAAGGCCTCAGTCTGCTGTTAAGCTCCCACAATAGCACTGCAGGTCAGTCAGTGGAAACTTCAACATAGAATAAATACCCTAACATTCATCCAGACATGTTCCAGTTCCTTGGTTTGTACAAAAAAACAAAAACAAAAAACCCCATACAGTACTGATTTAATTCTTTAGACAAAAGCGTATTGTTGCTTCATATTATTTTTATGTACATTTTCAGTAGTCGTTACATATTTAGTATTTCAGCACAGCTTATGGATAGAGAATGCATATTTAAAAAAAATCAATCTTTTGGCTTGTGGGTTGGTGTTATTCCTTCACCTGCGTCGACTGACGTTAAACTTTAAGTTCAGCTGTATTTGCTTTCATCACTTTCTGATGGTTTGTTTCTGTTTCCCGGGAAGCTGGGCTGTGAGTCACACACCTGCTTGTTATGTTTTCTGATTGGTGGGTTAAACTGTTACGTGCATTAGTCGAAAGCTGATGAAACTTACAGCATACATTTCTGCTTACATAACAAGTCCAAAGCTGCATTTGCCTTTGTCCAGATAATAGAAAGCTGTATGGAGGACTGGGGTTTGAATTAAGTTCCAGTTAAAATATTAACCAGTGTGGGGGCTTGTAGTAATATCGATTGTTCTGAACTGCAAAAGATCAAAAATGTGATTGCTTTCGGGCATTTTGAAACTGCTTCACTGCCACTGCTCATCTCTTTTCCAGCATTGTTGCTATTTACAAAGCAGCAAACCGACATGGACAGCTTTGAAGCGCAGCTGACAACGTCGCTGCAGTGGTTCCTGCCACGCTTACAACTGTTTTAAAACTACAGTGTAGCTAGAGCATAGTCTGATGTGCACCTTCAGAGAAAACAACTGTGGTTGGTCTGTTTGGTGTTGATGGTCTGTGTAAGCATAGTTTACTGATTAGCTTCCTCACTATTCTAATGCAAGAGATATTAATCTTCCAATGTAGGCGGATGCCGTTTTCATGTTTTCATTCCTCTTGACAATCCGCGCATAAACTAAATAAATAAGTTAGATTCAATCTTGGCAGCAGACCAGTGCAGACAGCGCTGTCACCTACTACGGCACTGGCTCTATAGGGGTTCAAAGCAGGACTGCAAGTTAAGCTTTAATTGCTTTAATTGTGTACTGTTTGGTATGGCTTTATTGTTGCAGTCTTCTACAGTACCATAACCCTTTTCTTAAAGTTGCATATTAAAACAGCCTTTGAGTTTCCATGTCAATGGACCAATTTCCGTAATACTCTTTAGTCTTTAGAGCACACTGGTGACATAGATATCAGTGGACTGAAGGAACCTTGTAGTTCCTTTAAAAATATGTATGGCAGCATACAGTGTGTTTGCTGCTGCTGGAAATAAGGTCAGTGAGAGCGGTGAGAGTGACGCAAAACCAAAACACTGGAACATGAGCTAAAAGAGGCCAAAACGCTGGACGCATATCTGAACTGTTCTTTTTAAAAACAGTTAATGTAAAAATTTGATGTAATAATTGAAAGCAGGGATCAGTGGGTGTGGGGCCAAGGGCCACAGACACTGTACTGTAGTTAGGAATTATTGACAGATGGATTAATGCTACTGGGTTTGATCTTTAGGCCTATATGAAATTTTTCCAACAATGAGAAAAAAAACACAAAATAACACCAACCTTAACACTTTGAATAAAAACTTTTTCTTTTTTTTTTAAAAATGTAGTCGCCCACACTTTGCTACACTGCTTGATTTACTGCAAGTTCTCAGTCTTACTTAAGCTCTGGGCAGACCACACGGGCTTGCAATTAGTTTGCAGCACTGATTGCACAGAAGTGTGCGAATGAAATCTGCACATAGCTTGCAAACTTACATGCAAGACTGTCTGCACTTCAGTGCCACATGAGATTAAGTCGCTACAATGATAGCATAAAACGAGTCAGAGTACCGCTACACTGACCAACCACGCAGGTGATGCACAGCCGACTGGAACTGCATAAAGGCATACCATAGTTTAATCTAACCCTTTATTTCAGGCTCAGAGAGAAACTAGTGCCCCTTCTGCCTGTTTATATTGCATATGAAAACCAGAGTCCTCTGGGACCCCCCCCCAAAAAAACACCAGCCAAATGATTGATTCTTTTTTTCTCTTGTTTCACACACATAGGAGAAACATACGGAGCAGACAGAGCATGACTATAAAGCACACTGACTTGTTTTTTTTAACATTCACTTGGTAAAACTAGTACTAAAAGTACTTCAGATTACAGCAACAACAGACTGGCACAATTTTAAAAAAAGACTATCGTTCTTCCTTGGCAGTCCTTGTTCAGACCCACAGTGTAGGGCGTGTGTCTTTCTAGACCAGTTATATAGAAGAGAAGGAGAAACAGGAGGCACAAATAACTGTTTGATCAAGCAGCCAGCAGGGGTGATGAAAAGCATATGAAATTGCAAGTATCTGTTGGTGAAATGGGAACATTAGAAGGCGATCCCCACAAGGACGCCTCCTACTGATCGACCAACTAACCAGCAGGTAGTTTCACTCCCTGATATGCCGCCACTGTAGGTCCTTCTGTTGCATGAATTAGCTTGATTTAAAAGTGCATCTCCCCGCAGGGCTTAAACCTGCTGCCAAAATGAAAAAAAAAAGCTTCTTTATAAATAAAGTTCTGATTATTTATCACATTGCTTTTCCTACCGCTGAGGACGGGAAACCACAACTCTCTGCACGTCGTCGTGTAAAGCCTCTGTAACAGTGACAACACAAATTTCAACACAAAACTGGAATCCGGCAGCTCTGTGAAAAAACTTCCAACAATGCCGCTTGAGCGCCACCATGAGTTTTAAAAATGCTAACAGTAGAGGGACATCCTACTCCGCCGCATGGCCTCGCTGATCAGATAAGCTGGGCTGACCTCTGGTTCTTCTGTCATGACCACAATGTTCTGCCACTCTCCGCACTGGTTGGACTTCTTAATTGTATCCACCACACACAGAGCATATAGGCAATCCTCAAAAGTGGCAGCCATTGTCAGGGGCCTCCCGTCCCACGTCCGCCGGTCATCTTGGTCCTGGAAGGCCTGCCGCACAGCCTGGATCATGCGGATCGTCCCGGTGAGGTAAGGGGACGGAATGTCACTGAAGGCCTTCTCCGGCAGGGAGGCCTTCTCGAGAGGCGTGGTGTCTTTGAGCAGGAGCTCAGGGCCGCCACCACTTTCTCCACCGCCACTGTTCTTCTGTCCATACAAGTCTGTCCCTGTGACCGTTAGCCTCCCGTCAGTCCCTACAACTATCACCTCCTGCCTGAACTCTCCGGGGACATTGAAGTTGAGCGTGACGGTGCAGCAGGCGCCTCCCTCCAGTACCATCTGGAACGTGCAGAAGTCGTCACTGGTGATCTGGCGGATGCCCCGAATGTGGTCGGTCTGTTTAACGAAAGTCTTGAGGAAGCCGTGGACTTTGGCCGCACGCTGGCCTGTCAGAAACGTAAGCAGGTCAATAATGTAGCTGCCAACCGAATGCAGGCCACCGCCTCCCATCAGATCATCGCAGCTCCAGTTGTATTTTTTCCCAAGGAGGCTACCACTGTGGACCTTTAAGACAAAGAGGATAACAGGGGAGGGAGCACAAGTTTTTTAGATTTTATTATGGCTCACTTGACTGTGATCAGGAAAAGCAAGAATGAAAAGGAGATAGTTGGGTAGCATCTGGGATCAAATCACCAGGGTACCACCAGTGTCTTGTAGCAACATTGATTCTTTGCTATGCCGGTGCTGCTATAACTCAATCTAACATCGAGATAAAAGCATAAGAAACAATTTGTATAAAATGTCTTCACACAGCAATAAACAGAAGTAGTTCTGGTCATACCTGGGCCTCACAGACCAGAAGTTCTCCGACGTAACCTGCCTCCAGCAGCTCCTTCATTCGAACAAAAGCTGGCAAGAAACGCAGAACATTTCCCATAATGCTCAGCAGCTTGGGGTAGTACTGGGCAGCTGACATCATTCGGAAGGCATCCAGAGGCGTGGCGGTCCTGTCGCAGATTACATTTTTGCCAATACCTTATAAAATAAAGGAGAGACAACGGGGAATCAGACATGCAACCTTGCAACTTATTGTACTAAAAAAGCCTGACAGCTTACTTGAAATGTTCAGATGAAGGAAGAAGGTGGAAGAGAAGAGACGGAAAGAGAGAGAGTGAGAGAGTCATAATATCCTCTTGAGCATAAAAACATCCCTTCCCCTGAAGAAACAATGCAAAGCTGCTAAATGTGGTAACTCCCACAACAACTGGCTCAAGATGTCATGAACTTTCAAGTAGTTCCTATCTGGGTCGTGAGAACTGTTAGTGTAAACTGCGCACCAATGGTGAATCCATGCAAAAAGGCAGTTTTGCAGTCTATATTATTGGCTCCACCAGCCAAACCTAATGAAGATCTTCTAAAGTCACTAAAAGCCATTTAGATGGGCTGCTGGGGTATTCCCATGATGTATTGAGTGGTAAATGGCCTGTATTTGTATAGCGCTTTTACTAGTCCCTAAGGACCCCAAAGCGCTTTACACATCCAGTCATCCACACACTGGTGATGGCAGCTACATTGTAGCCACAGCGGCAAGGCCGCCGAACAATGGTGCCACCGGGCCCTCTGACCACCACCAGTAGGCAACGGTTGAAGTGTCTTGCCCAAGGACACAACGACTGTCCGAGCCGGGGCTCGAACCAACAACATGCCAATTACAAGGCGAACGCCCAACTCTTGAGCCACGATCGCCCACATCGAGTGCATCTTCTTCAGTCACCTTTTTCACTCACTATGTGTTAATACACCTCTTTACATTTAATTATTAGTTATTATTAATCTCTAGATCTCTTCCAAAGTGTGTTTTTGTCCTGTCTTTATGCACCTAACCACCCCTCCCAGTGGGTTTTCTCTGTATTATTGGCTTTACCTTAGAATATAAAGTGCCATGAAGCAACTGTTGTTGTGATTTATTAAATAAAAAGTCAATTAATTTGATACGTTGAATAATTGTTGGCAGGCATGCGTGATATTGCAGACATAACCATGGTGTACAGTAAGACCACACAGCTCACAGAGGTTTAGACAGGGTTCATTTGCATTACTGGATGCCTTATGGTAGAAGAGAGGAGAAAGACCGTGTACGAAACCCAATAAAAATCACTTCCAGCACATCAAAAGGCCCACTGGTGGCAGAAACACCCGAACACAACCAAGATGTGAGGCTGTATGTCTGTCCTCACATCACCGTTATAGTGATGGTACTGCAAAATATGCTGTTGAGGAGTAAGTTGCTTCGTACTCATTGATTTGTTGTTCAGTTTCTAGGCAGACGAAACAGAATCAGGCCAAGCACCAATTTTGCCTCGAGCCAACAGTTCAAACAAAATCAATTCTGAGTGACAGAAAAGAGACCCCCCCCCCCCCCACCGCAAAACCCTGAAATCTGTCTGCAAATTGCAATCGATTGTCAAACTGGCTCTGAATGACAAAAACATTGAAACAGCTGTGCTGTTCTTTACTACATCTTTGCAAAGAACATCAATGTTAATCAATAACACTCAATACTGTACAAAGTATAAAAAATATCCATCATGAGGACGCCTTGAATGCATACAACCAGTGCAAAGCAGAAGTAAACAGTCTCTGTGGCCACAATAGTAAATGATGAAACATACTGTAGAACAAAGTCAACATAGTGACACAGTATAGTTCATAGTATACAGAAATCTATATAAACTTCAACAGAAGCCCATCTTTGTTTGCGGTGTGGCCAGTACCACAAGGTTCTTGTAAAAAAAGCCAGTTAACTTATATCTTTTTGTCAATGAAGATAATGTGTTACATTCAATTTCAATTTTTTATGTGTATGTTTTTTTCATGTGTAAAGACAGGTAATGTGAATAGTAATCTACATTAACTAGCTTAAATGTTCTAGGTTTTCACAAAAGATGCATACAACCACTGACAGGCACAGGAGCAGAAACGCTGCTTCCTCTAAACCGCGCAGTTGGAACCTTTTCTCTTGTAAGACCGGTAAATACAAAACAACGGCTGGCCTGTTCCATATTAGAAAAACTCTGACTGACCACACGTGGTACCTGTTGTACTGTTTTAGTTTGATAAGAATAAAGAACTCAAAGAGGATAACTACAGACCACTGTACTGAATAAAGGTGCATTTTTAAATCCATTTGTATTTGTAAGTGAAAGAATGTGGTATTTTCTCTGCACAATCATGCTTATGTCTTAAAACCTTTGACTGACTGGGGGGGTCTAAGCCTCCCACTAGTGTCGGGCTGTTGCTAAGGATTTATTTTGACTGATACGCTGACACTGAGCTGTTCTCGTGGCCACTTCTGCCACTGTTAGCTTAATGCACTGTAAATGCTCTAGATTCACACTGTCAACAGGGAGTCAAATAATAAAGGATATGTACACACAATCTAAAAGCATTGCTTCACATACTGTACACATTCCTTGAGCCCTCAGAGTGTGAAAAGCTTCATAGTGGAGTCCCGGCTGAGGCTGCCTGTGGGTGAACTAGCAGTTTTGGAAGTGAACTTCAGCTCCAATTAGCCAGGTCAGGATATTAATCCCTCTGACCCAGTTCTGAGGATCGCTAAGGGAGCCCCTCCCCCCCCACCCATTACCCAGCCACTGTGCACACACACACAAAGCAAAAAATATTTACCCACGTCCCCTTCGTCTTGGCAGCAACACACAGAAACAGATACAGGAAAAGACACACTGCCTCGGGTGAGACTCTTCAGGCTAAATGCTAAATGTTCTTGATGGGGTATTTTGGTTTTCATATGAAGCACTAGCTTGCCTAGTTACAACACAATACAGAACAATAGAATACAAACAATACAAAAATGACAAAGAATACTGGAACTTTTTATACTGTTATTCTTATGGTTGTGCTGTCATACCAAACTAAAGTGTGACCTTTATGGAGATGAAAAGCGGCTTCTCTTCAGATCAGCAACGACCTTTCGTTCCTTGTCTACAAAGCTCTGAAAGGTCGAGCCTGGCTTAGGCAGGTCAGACTGATGAGTCAGGGGAGCTACTCTGCTGAAGTGTGACTCAGACAGTGAGAGGACACATCGTGTGTTTGCGCAACAGATTATGGATGCACCTGAGCACAAGGTGCTATCATAGCAATCACTGCAGTAAACCAACGGCTGGGAGATGAAATGATACAGCGCTAATGCTGTATTTGGTAGACCAGAATTAAAAGTGAATAGAGGAGCGTGAGAAGAAATACGAGTGCAGAGCACAGAGCAAAGAGTACAAAAAAAAAGAAGAGGAGGACGATGGGAAATGGAGCGAAAGCAATTGTAAATTTAAGAAATCACATGGGAATCCCTTGAAAGATGGGATGCCAAAGAAAGATACAGTGTCATCAGTACAACTAGGCAGGACTTCCAAGAGTAAACAAATGGCACTCGAATGGATAAGGATTGAGGGTAAAATACAATACTTTGTGTACTTACAGCAGTATTGTGGGCCATATACAGCTCCCCGTAAGGGACCTGAAGAGCTCAATTTAGTGGGCGATCTATGCTCCAACACTCAGTTGTGAGCATTGGGAAGTGAGAAACGTTGAGTTGATGTTAATCTCTAGACATATCATCTCTAGACAGACGTGCTTCCTTTCTGCATCTGAAATTTTTGTTAGTTACAGAAACAACAGCACCAAGTAATACCTAGTCTAAGGGGAAACCCTGAGATTAGGTGTACTGGTGCAGCATATGGGAAGGAATTAATGAGGAATTAATTAGAAATAAGAAACATAATAACTTTTTTGTCAGACAGACTTAGACTTCCAACTGAATTTATCAAGACGCTTGATGTAACCTAACATTGACTGTTAACAGCCTGCTTTGCTCTCAATTTGTTTAACAAACAGCTCATGTATAAATTCAATATATGATTTTAAATTGCTAAGTTGATTGAGGACATTACATGTAAGCTTTTATTTCCAGTTTATCTATTAGTACATACCAAGTAGTCCTGATCGGCATGTGCACCTTATAGCTAGCAGACACAAACAGCGGAGTGTTATGTTGAGGTGCTCAAAAAATTCATTTGAAATAAACTGTCACTTAAAAAACCCTTACTCCGTTTATGCTTGCTCCTCTTCTGTGCTACTAATTAGATGTTCAAGCACTGTAACCCACTTTACACCTGCACCATGAACACATCACAGATGTACCTTCAATGGAAGCGACACCAGGATGCCAGACATGAAAAATGAACTCATTCGACAGTAATACGCACTGACCTGCCTATCAGATTTAAGTGGTCATTAAATTAAGGTGTTCTGGATTATTGGAGCCCTACCTAGGATGTAACAACTGGGATAAGTGCAAATTCTGACCTGCTTGGTTGCCACAGGGCTGGTAGGAATCAGCCTATAACCTGCCTCTGTTCCTGATGCCATTCTGTTAAGGCTGCTTCTCTCCTGGCCAACCTCGCTTTATTGAAATACTGTATATTGCAATTTAGCTGGTCTTTGAGCCTTCAGTGTGTTAACAGTGGTGGTTGATAATCTACTGGATGTACAGCTAGTAAGCTTCTTCTTTTTCTTAATGTGTGCCACATGTGAGATCAACAGTGGAAAATATCCTTAGATATACGGTAGGTTTAGTGTAAAGGCCTGACGCTGGGGGTTAGGGTTGGTCGAATAGCTACACATAGCTACAGGATTGGTGGGGTAAATTGAAGCTCAAATCGCAGGTAAAGTTCCTGACCCAGTGGGAGAGCAGTAATGGAGCAGAAAAAACCCTTGAGCACAGAGGCTCAGTCCCTTAGCATCAATAATTCACATATAAGACTTATCTAACCAACAGATTTAAAGGCAAAGAGAGAGGAAGGCCCTGCATTAGAGGGGAAAAGGACAATCACACTCCTATAGATATGACAAGAGTATTAATAGATTATAAAGAGGCCAGTAATGGGGATGCATCATTCTTTACTGTGTAAATCCAGACAATGTACCATGGAAGCAGGTATGCAGCAGGAGCAGCAGCATTGCATAAGAGTCACTGACATTTTGCAAAGCAGGTTGTACAAGACTGCCATTTTTTAGCTTTCTAGGATTAGAAGCTTCCTTCAGTGAACAGTGGTAGCACGCTTCCCTCCAGGTGCCTTCAGGTACACGCTCCTGACAACTTGCCTAACAAATCAGCCGACCTCACAGACTGAAAACACACCCCATCGCCTCACAGACCTGACGTCCAAAAAAGAAGTAAATTGCAGAAACGTGTTCCTGCTACAAGCTGGAAAGGCAGAAACACCACCCAGCAGGTGACTAGTTTTAATTTATTTGCTCGCACATATTCTGATCATGACCCTCTAGTGAAAAACAAAAGTTAATTCCTTAATCTCATTGCAGGGAGAGGAGAATGAGGCAGACAGGGGCTTTGTAATTAATTGGACGGAACAGATGAGTCACTGAATCTTGAATGGATGAGCCATGTGCAGCATGTTAACATCGTTACAGCAATAAGTATGAGATCGTGTACAATCAATTTTAACAGTGCAACTACTGCAGCAGTTAGCAGCAATTTCTACTAAGTTAACATATGCAGAGAAAAAGAAAAAGCATTCAAAACATGTAGTTCTTGTCAGTCATACATAGGGATGGGTATCGAAAACCACTGTTTCAGTTCCTTGAAATTGTTTGCCATTTTTGCAAACGATTCCCTTATCGATTCCAGTCGCCCTGACTGACGTCACCACGTTGCGGAGCGTCATTTACCTGGCAGGAAACATGGCGGCTCAAACGCTCAAAAGTTTGGTTATACTTTACGAGAACGGATGACAACAGGGCAACTTGCAATACTTGCAAAGTAGATACTTCATTTAAGGGAGGAAACACCACGAATATGCAAAAGCATTTGCTCACAAAACACGCGATCGTGTTTTTAATTCTGCTCCGGACTCGTGAATCTCAACCCAGCAGCAGCGGTAACGTTTGCACGTCCTCTCCCGTTAATGCGGCAGGCAAATAATCAACTAACAGTGCATATTATGTTAGCGCGATCTGCCTTATTACAAAACCTGCCATTACTGTGCATTTAGGCCACCATGATGAGAGAGACAGACAGAGTCTGGCTCAGATGCTGGCAGTTCTCGCTGCAGTCTACCGGTAGCGTCTCCTTTCAGGCCAGGATAGACGAATGTCACCGAGCAGTGACTCAGTTTGTGGTAAAAGGCTTGAACCCATTTGCCACAGCAGATGATTTTCGGTAAGTGAATGTGTTTAATTGTAGGCAGGGACATTTCTGGATATTCTTGTGTAATTGCTACAGAATAATTTATGTTATACTTTGTTATTGCTACAGAAGAATATTTATTTTATTATTTTACATTTACAATTTTTTTCCTGGGGACCCTGTGACACCCCATTGAAGAGCCGTAGGCTGTGGCTCTCTTAAGATCTCACTGTTGGGTTTGTAAGGCCATGTTACTCCTAAATTTCTATCTTGTTCAAAGAGAAGATATAAATGGTAAAATGGTAAATGGCCTGTATTTATATAGCGCTTTACTAGTCCCTAAGGACCCCAAAGCGCTTTACATATCCAGTCATCCACCCATTCACACACACATTCACACATATAAAACAAAGTTCTAAGCTAATCGACCTTAGTGTTCTCCTTTTTTAAAAATAAGAATCGATAAAGAATCGAAAATGGAATCGGAATCATGAAAATCTTATCAATACCCATCCCTAGTCATACACATAAAAGTTGCTGAATTTAAAACCCACTGTCCTCTGCATACACACAAAGCATGCGTGACTTCCTGCAAGTTCTATTTATTAAAAACAGGATGTGCAATAAAGATGGTGACATGACAATTTTACAAACTCCTGTAAAAATCCATATACCTGCATGTTTACGCTTTACTGTCCACGCAGTATTGATCAAGTGCCAGCTGTTATTAGAAAACTTTACTGGTGCCAAAACAAACAAAGTGCATTAGGTGGAGATCCAATTAAGTGTTTATTTAGTCAAACTAGGCCATGTTTATCAGTGTTGGCTTCATTTTTCAGCCCCAAGAGGGTCCCACTTGATCTGGCCCCTGAGTTCATATATGGCTTATATGGAAACTGTTCACTGCTAACTGTTCATGTTACTTGTTCTATGACATTTACACATCAAAATATCAAAAATTACAGTGACAGTCTTTAATTCAGCCAAATTACCGCAATGAACAAGCGAAATTCTAAGTCTTGAAGGCTGTGATTGCTTCAGGTCCTGTAAATATGATTATTTTTGATATTCTTCCATTTTGCTAAGTCAACACTGGCTGGACAGAGACACTGACAGAGGAATGCCAGGATAGAGAAAGAGAGAGCAGCTGCATCATTACAAATGAAGGCCAACTTTCTCCAGTCCAGTGCTCCTCTCTGCTCACTGCCACACACATCATCTGGGCCTCTCTGCACGACTCGTGGCGTATCCTACAGGGCACCAAATATTCACTTCAGCAGACACACAAACACAGGGCACAGCCTTGAAACACGAGAGGGAGGGTATGAGGCTGTGTGTGGTAGAGGGAATGCTTTCATTGCATGAGATCTCACACCTCCACTGTACAGGAGTGGCACTGCTGAGGAAGGAAAGGCTGGAAGTGTTGGCTGTGCAGGAAGGTCAGGCTGGGTTTAAGTGAGGGCGAGGCTCACTGACTTGCTTTTGATGGCAGAGCAAATACTGATCAGCAACACTGATACAATAAACTTGACTCACCAGCTGAAGAAATGGGGACAAAACCAGACTACAAGACCAGAGTTCACATTTAAATCTGCCTCTAATGTGGCCCTGTGGAAACAGCTGGAAAGGAAAACCAGGTGGCTCGAGAAGGATGCTGAAGGCATCATTGCAACAGCCAACACAATAGGCCCTCCGCCCGAGGAAGCCAGAAATAGGAAATGTAGGGGAACCAGTCAGGAGAAATAGCCATCTGCCACGCTGTGGCACGCACGTGCTCCTGCAGGGCGAGGGTCACAATGAGACGTGTCAGGGAGGAGCTTTCTACATTCCTATCCACTGATGAAATCGATATGTAGTAAAGCAGAGTTCACACGCAGCATTAGCTGGTATCATGATGTGTTTGAGTAAACAACACAGATTCTCTAAAGCCAGTATTACTATTCTCAGCATCTTTGAAGCAGTTTGTGCCTCACTGAATGGTTCTTCAGCACCAAACAGGAGCAGACACTAGGCAAGGCAGGCCAGGCTCATCTTTCTGCTCAATATTCCAAATTAAATTTAAGTTAAAGCAATTACACAGCAGAGAGGGGGTGGCAACAGAGCCCAGAAACAAATGGAGAATTAGACATTCTTATCAGTGTACACTGTATGCTTCTGGCTGGACATAAAGCAAACAAAAGCCAGCTGTCTGCTCACTAATTTGCTGTTTTTTGTGTATTCACACTGTGAAATTAGCATGTCAATAGTGACCTTGATAGCAGTGATGGATGAACGCAGCACTGTTTGCTCTACTGCTTTGGATTTCAAATCAATCTGCTTCGAGTCCAGAGGAGCGCAGTCACTGTTTAATGGAAACAAAATTTGGTAATATTTGGTGTCTGGTTCAAAAATGTTTAAAAGATCAATTTTGTTTCCTAACCGATTAAGAGATGCACATGTTTGATTTAGCATATTTTTATACTAACCCCAGAGTCTGTGTGTTCCCTCCCGTACACCACTACACAAAAGAACCACTACCTGTCTACTGACCAGCGTTATCACCTTCCTCCTTAAACAGCTAGTGGATAATCTGAATGACATTTCAGTAGGAAAACTTCCTTAAAAGGGTGTGTGCAAACAATGTCAACTGTTATACAAGATAAGTGTTAATGAGTTGATGTTTGGTGCAGTTTTTTGTTAACATGTGTACACAAGCTGCTATTTACTGAGAGCTTTGTATTCTCCAAGTGGACGTTTATTGCAACAAATTATCGGTTATGGTTTTTAAATCTATTTTCTGTATGCCAAAGATGTCAAGTGACATTCATGCATTTTACCGCTGATGTCAACTGATGCCAAAATGTTCATTTCTTGTGTATTATAAAGTATATAATGTTATTTAATGCATTTTTTTACAGTAATAGGCATTAAGTTTGGTGTCACCTTCTTGTCAACTGCTTTTGCTTGGAACTTTCCAGCTAATGCAAAGGCAGGGGGCATGTGTGGATGCCATATAACTTTTTTAACAAATCCTGGAGAAGCCCCAAACACTAAACTGCCTTATTTAAGATAATATTTATGCCAAACAGGAGTAAGAATTTGGTGGTGTTCATAGTGTTACGAGTCATGGAAAAAGCACACCTGGGGAGAGTACAGCCAGCAGATGGATAGGAATGATAAAACACTAGGTATTGCAACACTAAGTCCATTAGGACACAGTACAGCTATGAATGATAGGAAGCATTAGCCTCATTCAACCAGCTTTGGCCTCAGCTAATGCCCTTGAATCTCAAGGAGTTTAGCATCCCTAAATGTGCTTAAGTGCAGCTATTAACCCCAGCACCAGCGTGGCCCTCTGGCAACTGGCACTCCTTTGACTCGTAATCAAAGGAGTGGCTTCCACTAAAACCACAAGCACTATGGGCATGCATTAAGGTTGCTGCTGCCCATTGATAATGCAGGTATATGCAAACAGAAATGGCCATCCATACAATATGTCACAGTTAGCTAAATATTCCTACTGTGCAGTGATAAAAATGTATTTAGCACAAACAAAAAAAAAAGTAATGGCAAAATTAGCCTTTATGTTTACCTCGGATCACAAAGAGTTTGCACGTGTCTGTAGTTGAAGAGCCCCCCCCCCCCCCAAGTTCCTCCAGGGTCTAATTAACTGCTGAGCTGAACGGCTACTTTTCCTCTCTCACCACATCCTAATCAGCACACTTCCCATCATGGCTCATGGTAACATGCACAGCTGAGACAGATAAAACAAGCCTGACAGTGATAGAGCGGTCTCCCAAAGAAGCACCTCTCTGTTACATTTTGCTTTCAGAGCTGCCTTAATTTACTATGTAGGTCAGGCAGAAGACTACCCAGACGCACATGTTTTTCCTCATGTAATTGCCACTTTAAGCTGGTTGGGCTCATTTACATATAAACAACTGCTTGCGGTCAGGCAAATATCACTTTAAATGCTTAGTCATGCGTACGTGTCAGCTCATTAGGTACAGAAAGAAGTAAAGTCAGACGACTTGATTTAGAAAAAAGCAAATAGAGGACTACAAGGACTGCAGTGAGCAAACCTGCTGTCATCAATAATAAATACGTAACTGACTCTTTGTCCCAGAGAAGCTGCTCTTAGGTGGCCAAAGTAACTGGCATTTAAAGCAGCCTGGGACAATGTGACAGAATAATGCACTAAAAATGTAAACGTGCTATATGTTAGGGTAAAGGACAGATGCCATGCATGAGGTAAAAGACACATGTAACTCTGCTGTTACTGTGTACAGTGTCTGAGAAAATATTGCCAAGTTTGAGCTTTTCAGTTCACAATAATAAAAAACAAACTGCATCTTCCAAAGGGATCGCACTAACAGGTGAGCATGCTAGAGTGGCCGTTTGGAAGAAGTCAGGCTTTGTCAAAACAAGAGGTGAGCTCCAGCCCTCCTTTCAGTTGGCTTCATTCAGAGCCATGAAGGGCGTCTTTGTGCCAGACTGAGCTGCTGTGAAGTGAAAGGAGGAGGCGACAGGAGGAAGGTCAGAATTGTAATGAGCAGCAGTGAGCTAACAGTTATCGTAAGGGACCCTGTATGGAGCACATGACAGCATGTGATTGTTAATGAGATGACTTCTAAGCTTATTACTTTTATATAGTGGGAAAAAAAGGGAGCGGGGAAGGATAAAGTCATTCCATAGTGAACTTACACGTCGCTGAAGACCCACAGCTAACGCTACATAAGGAGGCAGACAGCTGTACCATAAACTGACACGTGAGTAAAGGGCAGTGAGCAATCATTAGTAATCATTAATGTCCTGAGATGCATGGGCGGGCAAGTGACTTAAGGCGCACGCTAATTAATTGACACGTTTTGATGCGATTGCGTTCACAAGAAAGACGTTCCACTATAACCATTATCACTGGAGAGGGATGGAGGAGGGAAAACACTTGGGCCAAGCAGGACTGTCATCATGGTGATAATGCACCCCTCGTATCTGCCTGTCATCTGTAAAAATAAGGCTCTATTTGTTCCTGTCTCTTTCAGGTACCCGTCTCCTAAAGGGCACTTTCTTCTGATTGGCTGATTTGTGGAAGCCTGCCAAGGAGCAGGCGCTGCCTCGTTCTTTTGCCAAAGTGTTGGCACAGTGTTGTAAAACTACTAAAAAACAGTGACTGTGGCAATCTCTCAAATCCAGCCAAGCATGCTGGAGACTGAATCCAAACCAGAATTAGAAAACACAGCGCAAACATGACAACGATTACTGTGGAACTTTGTTACACACATCAAATTACTGCACAGGTAACACTGTATCAAAAGCTGTATAGAGCAGTAGCTACATATGTCCCTGTTAAAAGGAGTAAATAAAAATATGTTACATTTCCTGACTAAAGTAACAGAGCTAGTTTTTTTTTTTTTTTTGCTATTGGCAAGCAACTGTGTATTATCTCACTTCACTTGATTAATTGGATGCTGGAATACTTAAAACAGCTAAAATAATACTTAAGTAGTGCATCGTCTTGCAGCGATAACAGTCCTTCTGATGCAGCTTGTGTTAATTTCTACTCAGTAAGGGCTCAATTTAACTAGTAACATATGAACATGTGAACAAAGTGCTGTCTGAAGAGGCCCCTGATCAATGTGACAACTTCCCCACACATAATTCTGCCAAACATGTCACTTTAAGTCTCAAACATTATTATTATTCGTGGGTCACTAATATCAAGGGGAAGTCGTGTTTCCCGTCTCCATAAACAACAATTGCTTGAAACATAGCCCAATTACAAAGTAACTGCTGAGACGTGACACATAACGGTCTTAGAACCTGCAGTCAAAGACTCTAAATCGACAATGACGTTACATAAATAAACAGAGATGACCTCCATCAGCTGAGACAGACACACTGCCTTTTGAAAGATCTCTTTTTTTTTTGACCCAGTTGAATTTGGCTGGCAGTCTCCTGGCTGCTTTGGAAGTCATAACTCACTATGGCTGGGTTAACAGCAGACAGGGCACCGACACAATGCTTCATTCATGCGCCTTCTGGAGTCGTGAGATAAACGAGGTCAAAAAATGCAAAGCGCTTCTACGATGACTGTGCAGAGAACAGACATCGCAATGCGCCGCAGAAGAACATCAATGGTCAATAGGCAGGTCTGTGGGACTGGCTGAAAGAATGATTGAGCGAGATTGTGAAACATCGTGAACTCATCAAATTCTCCCCAGAGATCCAGATGTGCAGTGGTATGCAACTGCACAATGACACATCTGTGATTCTAAGAAATCCAAAAGGGTTGTAGCGGTCAGTGTAATTTAAATAACAGTGCTCTACTGTACGCAAAATCACCTCCAGTATTTGCATCTTTCAGTCTGATCACATGGATCATTTGCATACTGTGACAGAGAACAGTGGCTCTCAGCTTCTAGGCTGCTCACTATACTGGGGTAATGTGTGAACATATCATTGAAGCACCTTCAGCAGCAAACCTGAAGCCACACCTCTGTTTGAGGTGCCTTCCACCATATGCACATGAATACATACATTATCAAAATGCCATATATTGTATAAAAAAGATGCATTCAGCCACCACCGCCGCATCCATTTTGATCTCAAGTGTTTTAGTCACGTACATAATGAGTTTTGATGAAAGGGATGGATCTGATTATGCAACACATAACACTGCATGCCCATACAGTACTGACTTGGCATTTATTTTCATACAAATGATCCAAACAGTAAGTAAATAACACATTGTATTGAATATGATACAGTAACTGGGTCCATATACTCATTAGAGAAGTATTTACTGAGGTCAAAAAATAAGAGATAAGAGATAAGATAAGATAGAACTTTATTAATCCCTCGGGTGGGTTCCTCTGGGAAATTCGACTTCCAAAAAGCACAGCAAGTAAGGCTCAGGATAAATTCTCACAGACTTCTATGCAAACCGACGTCTTTTTGCAACCGAGTAGTCGCCCCCTGCTGGGGAAATGCAGGTTTAAGGAACTTTCATGTTGGCTTCACATTCAGAACCAGGGACAGTTTTTATTTTAACTGCAGCCTACAATCAACACTCATTTCTGGCATAATAATAAGACTTAAACCCTCTCTCCCAGGAGAAAGGCCTCTGCTTAACACATAACACCACTTCTTAATTTCCAAGCAGGCTTTTTCTAGTCTTCATACTACCGACCTGATTTGGTTTGAAAAGATGTGTGACTGGCCGAGGTCTTCCGTCAGGGGCTAGAATTTCAAGTCAGAGCCCAGAGGAAGTGCAGCAATTTGGCTCCTGCTCAGATGACTTAAATTACAATATACTAAAAGGTTTACATGAATTTCCTATGTCCAGTGACGTCAAACAGACCACCTAATCTTATAAACCTAATGCGACATACCTGGGGAGCACTGAAAATCAGACAGACAAAGTTAGCAATTATCTGGACCGCACAAACAGAGCTGTTAGGGGCTTAAAAATCAGATAATTCCCTCAAGGAGGAGGCTGAATATATAACGTATGGCTAGAATCATGACTTCAAACAATGCTGAGAATGCTCAACTATTTCTGCTATATATAGTAAAAAAAAAAAATGGGACACTGATAACATGGGACCCATAGCACCTTTAAAAACTGATGATTTTAGACAATTCCTTTAAATGGTGGAGATTTAAATGAAGCTGGTTGCATGAAATCGCTCCATAGTGGTATCTGACTTCCTTTCATGCACCTGGCTGACTGGGATTGTGTGATAATAGCAAGTCAGTGGGAGACTGCAGCGACACAGTTACACCCGTGGTATGACTGAGTCATGCATGAGGGCAAGCTGGAAAGAATTTGTCAGAAAAATAAGAAGGATGGAAAGAGACATTAGTCAGAGAGATACATGACCAACAAAGATATTATTGATATGGAAAGAAGAAGAGAAAAACCTGATCTGTTTTCTATTTTTCTGAATCGTTCCATCTCTCCGTTTGTTTATTGGGCAGCTGGATATATTTCATATGTTACACACATGCACAGAGAAAGAAAAGAACACAAAGGGTCACCGGTCGTTAGCAGGAAAACGCTGAAAGAAATCCTCAATATCACCCAAGCGCACACTTCCCACACACAACAGGAAGTGAGACACACTTTACTACAGAGTACCCAAGTATCACTTCCTGTTGACCGCGTTGCTGCGTCGCACGTTACTCCGCAGTGTCAGTTTATGCTTTTTATTGCTGAAGCGTGATCTAAAAATAGGCCCAACAAGGTTAAAAAGGAAAAAAGTGCAGGACCTGGTGTGGTTACAATAGTCTTAGCGGAAAAACCGGACCAAAAACTTGGGGGCTTTAACTCATATCCGCACATGCCTCTTGTCCCTGTTCCCTGATGGCCAATTAAGACACACAGACAGACCTATTCCTGAACACAGCGCATAAAAGGACATCTGAGCGGAACAACAGAGGACAAGACGGGGAATAAAGAGCCACATAAGCTGATGACAGTGCATCAGCCGGCAGCATGCTAGAGAAGATGATGACGGGGCCACTGGTTAAGTTTGTGCAAGTTGAAAATATTACTCAAGTAGTTTCCCAACACCGCAGCTGATTGCACAGGTATCTTTGTTTTGACATGCTGCAGTTAGCTACACACAGACACTCAGTAAGTGGGAGTGTTTTAACAGGCTGATCAGCGAGGTGTTTTCAGGCCGGGAAGGAATTAAGTAGCGACGGGTCATAACAGGATAAGATATGAGTTAGCGTTTAGCCACATCGTCTGGCTCTTGTTTTTCACTGAATCATGTGGAAAACAGTACAGCTTTATTTATTGTTATTTTTTTAAAACTCGATTGCCCCTCTAAATATGTCTAATTTAGTCTTTCGACTAAAAAAACTATGACAAGTGTTTTACGTATTCCTACGACTGTGACTATGTGTTATTCTCACATTGCTCAGGCAACATGTAAATGTTCAAGGCATCAGTGTATGTATGAAGATGGCTTGAGTGTCACCAACACCTTATTCATTTAACATGTCACCCATGTGAACTGGTGATACAGCTGTAATGATTTCAACCATTATTTACCAGTAATAACTGTTGCCAATCCACCCCAGTGCGTTAGAGAGGATTTTCTTATATAATTCAGAAGCTAAGGATGGATGGATGGAATGAGAAGTAATGCCGGCTTCTCATTTCTCCTCATGTGGATAATAAAAATAAAGACAGAAACCTTTTCCACACACGGCAGATTTACTGACTGACACTAAACGAGAAATCTCTGAAAGCTTCTCTTCCATTCCTGTTCAAATATAATAATAGAGGAAAATATCCTCATTAAGACTCTAGTCTAATAATGCAGAATTATTCAACGCTAAAAGCCTGCCTCAAATCCCATTCTATATAAAAATCTGGCCTCCCTAATGCCCTTGGATTTAAAAACACACACACACAAACACACACACACATACACACACAATGTGATTCCTGTTCCAAAGCCTGGACCCCAAGTTCATGCCACACAACAGTCCCTAATGGGTCCATGCAGAAGAAAGCGGGCATGTCGAAGGGGCAGGGACGGGGAGGTTCCTACTTTCCTTTTCTCCAGGAATGCTCACTTGTCCGCACAGCGTGGCGGTGAGCTGAAAGAGCTTCCCCCGTCCGGCCATTCATCCAACACACAAAGGCAATTTCACAGGATGACAAGCTTTCTCTCTGCTTTTCTTCCTCACTGCTCCTCATCGTCTCTCAGTTCATTCCTCTGTCTCTAAAACACACTTTTTCACACTTGCGCTCCCAGGCTGTCATTAACATGTTAATGGACATCCAGTAGAACATGAACGCAAACCAGTGGGAAACTTGTGGTGAAAAACACAAGCGGAGAAAGCAAAAAAAGAAGGCCTGGGAATGTCGGCATACCACTCTATCTCCTGGCTGACTCCGTCTGCGAGGGTGGTTAATTTGTCTGGAGCTAAACCACTCAGCAGCACCGCTCAGCCAAAGGGCCCTTCATCCATCAGGCTGATGAATGCAAGCAAAGTCACCCTGAAGAAAACGGAGCCCTTCTGTAGACTACATCAGAGGTGCTCTCTTCTCGTGTAGCTTTTTATCATTTAAGAATGTGATAAATACAGAAAAAGGTTATTTTTCCATAATGAGTGACCTGCTCTGGTTATAGCAACTCAAACAGAAAACGCTAACACTGGTTGGACTCCCTCATTTATACAATGTGGTTTAACCACAATGGTGTGTGTGGTAGCTGGAAATAAGTCATCAGATGACAAGATTAATTAGAAATGTTAGCTAGTTAATATGCACTTTATTAACCCCTAAGTTGCTTTTCTGCAGCCAATATTTAGCTGTTCCAAACAGCTTGATTTTTTTTTATATCATACTCTGTAATGTTTATCTAAAACAACATGCCATGATGTGGTAATAGTTGGAAATTTGGAAAATTATGCATCAATTGTCCTGACATACAGGCATACATTTGGTGGTGTGGCCTTCCTAATGCATTCACACATTTGTAGCTATGACTGGCCTAGTAGCAGCTAGCTAGTGTTAGCGTAGCTGTCACTTTAACAATAGAGAACAAACTCCACAAACAAAGCATTTTCACACATGCTCTTATGCATTATGATAAAGAAAGTTGTTTGTTTTTTTTTAATTTCCACATCTGGCAAACACACTGAAGCGGGTAAACATAGGAAAAACAACTTCATGGTTTTCAGGCTATTGCTAACAAAGGAAATGCAAGCTAAGCTAAGATGTATTTTTAATAACACATGTACAATTAACATTTCTTTTAAGCTTGTTAACAATATGAATGTTAAACTAATTTAATGACACTCATTTTACATTTTTTTTCTTCAGTGATGACAAATTTGCCTGACTATTCTCTTGTAATTTGTACATTTGGGCATCGTTTGCACTTTAAACATGTTCAGTGGGCTGCCAGAGAGCTCATCACCAGTCAAAAGTGCTGTTAGGTAAGCGTATCAGAGGTGGAAACATGTATTTATGATGACATCCTTAGTATTCAAGTTATAAATAAACCCGTGCCTTTGGGTGGCCCTGCAGAGCAGGTGTCTGAGAGCTTGTGTAGTGCTGATGAACCATGGGCATGATTTAGATTTCAAACTACTGCAGATATCATCTACTGTTAACTGTAGCAGTCCTCTATTATGATGACAGCTCAATAACACACTGCATGTTTAGCGTCACTCAAACCCCCTTGACCTGATTACTGCTGGCTTTTAGTCTGCATAATGCTTCATAGTTACCTGTTATCTACACACTGTTCATATTGATCATGCAGGAACAACACAAACACGGGGATACCTAAAGAAAATGTTTGGATTTGTTTATGTGCTGGACTGGACCAAGACAGAAAAGTTGAATGCGGTAAAACCTAAACAGTGAACTGAAAGATGCTAAAGATGCTACAGTTATATTTTTCTGCGGGCTTTCATTATAGCCAACATCCTTCACATTACACACAGTCACATTATGGAGACGAGCGATTGCCCAAACTGTCCATCTACTGAGCTTTACATGCTATAATTAGCAGGTACAGTCTGGTCCAGTCAGCAGCATGAACGAGCGTCTGGCTGTGCAGCTTAGATATCTTCTATCAGTGAGACGAGAGAAACCAGATTCACATTTGATAATTCAATTACAGTTTTTTTAATTTCAAAGGGCAGTCACTTCAAGGGGCCTTATATTCTAAGGTAAAAGATGTTACAATAACATAGAGAAAAACCCAACAATCAGATGACTCCCTATGAGCAAACATTTGGTGACACTGGGAAGGAAAAACTCCCTTTTAACAGGAAGAAACCATCAGCAGAACAGCACGCAGGGAGGGAGACAGGACAAATACACTTTAAAAAGGACTGAGGAAGCTTTTCAACAGGTGTTCTGATTTCAGTGTGTCCAAGTAGGACTTTATCACCTTCATACTCATGTAGCCATTCAGAGATGTCACTTGCCCCATGGAAGGAGCATTAGACCACTCTTGACAGGACAGAATTGTTAAAGGACTAAAGTGATCACCCAGTACAACTCTGCATTTATTTAGAGGGAATTCTCTCAAAGGTAGGGATCCATCAAATCCATTCAAATCCATCTTGTGGTCCAAATTAGAGTCCTTATCAGGTCAATTCTTGCTCAAGGGTTCAAGTTTTTCTGTTGATTTGTCATTATCACGTACGTATTACTAATCAACCTGAATAATGACTGATGCAGAAAACACACCCCAGTGCTGTCAGTTTCATGCTCAGCAGTCATGCTGTGCGGCTGCTTGACCTTTTCAACTTCCTTGTGATCTATGTTGCATTTTTCTCAGAATTACAACAGAAATCGATTTTGGAATTTCACAATGACACAAGTGATGAAGTGAATAATTGAAAGGGATTTTACACAAACGTCACAAGGTGCCAACAGTCGCTTTAAAAAGACACAGCATGCTGTGCTGTGCCTGTTGCTCATCACTGTAAAAGTGCACCGCAGAGCTGAGCTGTAGAGCTGCACTTCCTTCGCCTTCAACAAAACGGAACCACACGAGGGGACAGAAAGCGCACCTGAAACTCATGCTCGTCTTACATTTCAGTTCAACTCTCAGATTCCCCATTAGCGTGTGACCCACAGCCATTCAAGCTTCTGCGAAAACGAGAACATTTATCAGAATAAAAGCACAATCTTAACAAGGTGATTAGTGACCCAGTATGCTCATTTTCACCTATATACTTTTATCCTTGGCCTCCACTAAAGTAGTTTTGTGTAATACACATTTCAGATACACACACACACGTTTGAATATCAGTGTCCACCACTTTAACATTATATATGTGACAGAAGACAAAGAAAAACCTCAACACTTTAAGTAGTGTGAGACTATAGTCCAACTCTCAGGCACTTACTGGACCGTCAACAGTCTGAAGTATTTTTGTTCATGCAGGGACACCTGAGAACCTTTGCACAGCCTTCTGAATGATCCCCAAAACAGGACCGGGCACTTACAGGATGACAAACTGGGGCATCGTCCTTCTTCTTTTTCTTGCATTTTCACAAAGCATCTACCCAGGAGGAAGTTAAAGAACAGAAATGATTCTACTGCAAAGCTATACAGGACACCTAAAACCAACGGGACTGAAATGTATTGTACATATGTCTCAACAACCTGAGGGCATTACTCTGGATGCAGCAAACTGGAAACGCTAATACAAGCTTCACACCACAGGAGTGCTAGATTAATAAGAAAGAGAAACCAGAGGAAGAACTGCAAAAGAAATCCCAATGGAAGCCAAGAAGCTGCTCAACAAGACCGACAGGTTCACTGTAATGTAGACCAAGTATGCTTATCTGCTCATGTAAAACCTGAAGAACATGTGTGGTGCTGTTCGCTTCCACCGGTGATTTTCCATTTTCCCAAAATCCTCGTGGTTATTATTAGTTCTTAATTCTGTACTCAGTCATTCAAGCAGGGGTAAAGGGAGGACACACAATACAGAGACGGCTGGCTGGATGATGTAACTGTTAATATTAACAGTCAGACTTTAATTTCACTGAGTAAACCCAACTTGGATTTAAAAACAAGTAAATATTGAATATTTCTTTCAATTTGATTTGGTGAGATCAATTAAAACAATCATTGTTTTGTCTGTTGGAAATTCAGTTTATGTAGACAGCAGCTGATCTGTGATTTTCAATGATTTATCACAGTTATTTGATAAGATAAGATAAGATAAGATAAGATAACCTTTATTAGTCCCACACGTGGGAAATTTGTTATATTATGTATTATTATTATGTTATGTATTATCAAATAAGATTGCATGTAATTGCCAACTAAACTCCAGTCAGTCTCAGACTGATATCAGACACAAAGCAGACTGACTTTATCTGAGGGCAACAGTGATCTTATTCTACACCTATTTAAATAAAAATAAATATAGTGAGATAACTTTATTTAATGAATAAAACAGATATATAGACAAAGTTTAACTGTCATTTGATTTGACAAAAGATGATAAATTGCAGTATATTTTACTGCAACACTTAGTGTACTGCTAAATACTAAAAATTATATAATATTATTATATGATGAATGACTTATTCTCACCTTCAGCATAGAACATCCTAATATGAAATAATATATGACTGTAAGCTTTTGTTACCCCAAATATTCAACTATTATGGACGGATTATAAGACGACAAACACATAAACCAAACATTTTTAGATTTATGTCTAATTTTGCATTCAATGTATGTTGAATTCAATTGTTGAATTAAATGTTTGCAAAGTACAATCAGTATTAGACGTTGTGTTCATGCATCACAAAAGTCAAATGAAGAGAGGGTAAAAACAAACCGGTCAATGTGGTCAAAGGCAAAGTTCACATTCTTCTGTTGAAGAAGCCTGATCACATTTCAGCTCATGAGGTAAGCAATAAGCAATGAGGAATGAGCAATAAGCAGGCCACAGGCAGATTACTATCAGCTCACACGCCCTGATAAAAGAGGAAGTTTTAGTGCTTCAGTCCCTCGGGTCAGCCAATCAGTGACTGCGTAAGACTTTCACAGAGCTGTCGTGAAAACGGTGATGCAAGAAAGGGCAGGCGTGTGGGCCGTGTCTGCTGATGAAATTTCAGTGGTCAGCTGATATTGCGATTCACTGTAATTTTATTTTCAACTTTACCACCAAGTCTGCCATCTGTAAAATTTACCACTGCTTTCTACGAGCATCTACTTGGAGTTCAAGTCCAGTCACGGTGTGAGTGCGTATAGCTGATAAACATTACACAATTTTATAACAATTATTAACCACAAAAAGTGATCCCAGAATGTGGCTGTTACATCTGCTCAGTGTGCATGTGTGACACCTGAGATAGTTGTCTCTCTATCTTGATCTTAGCTTTCTATTTTGGTTTCTTTTCTTGTGTTACAAACTAAACTTTCTACACTAACAAGCAAAAATGCTGTTTTAATTCAAAGCTTTGACCAAACACACTGGAGTTCACCTCTCATCTGAAACCACTTTAAAGTTTCACTTTCACTTGCTGCTCACTATTGTTTTCACTGGCAAAAGATGGCAGTACTCCACAATATTAGCACATGTTAGAGAGACGCTTGTTCTTGGCTGCTAGGCGTCCAAGTTCTGCACCATGCGAAGGTGAGGACACAAGCATGCGTGCTAACACGGCTGCTGGAAGACACTGAGCTGATAATTAAAGCTCGCGCAAAGGGGGTGATTCTCTTGGAAAGGACAGTCCTGCATTAGTGTGATCAAATACTATTTGCCTATTTGCACTACTCTGCCTGGTTTGCACTCAATGTCATTTACCCTTATATTGTATATTGTATAGCTTTCTTGTTATATGTAAAATTGTATTATATTATTTAATTTTTTTACTTTAAAATATTTTACTTGCATTTTTAATCACTCTTATATTTAAATGTTCATTTTCTATTTTATCTAGGGATTGAGAGTAACGAAGTTTCTATTCTCTGTATGTCCTGTACATGTGGCAGAATTGACAATAAAGTTGACTTTGACTTTGGAAAAAAAAAAAAAAAAAAAAAATCTGAATTACGCAACAGTTGCCAGCACAGATAAAAAGGTCAGACAGATGCAATTTCTTATTCGTGTTGACAGTCCCATGTCTTTGTCATTTGATGGGGTTTAATGAATACTGGAAGAACTCGAACACTTTGTCTGATAAGAAACAATCGAGCGGCAGTCCGAATTTTCCAACTAAAGGTGGAATGATTGCACACGTTTGGCTCTTTTCAAAGTGAGAAATTCCCATGTGAACCTAATGGTGACATTGTTACCTAGCAATAGGTCATCTACATTTGAGAGGAATTAACTGAGCTGTTGTGAATCAGTGTTCCATAAATATGATGCAACTGAAAGGAGAGAAAAATATCTGGACCAGTAATTTCCCACACTTCTTAACACATTACCATGTGGCTGCTGATAAAACACTAAGAATTAGCATCAAGCTACATGTATTATTATTTTGTGTGTGTGTGTGTGTGTGTTCATTATATCTACCAATAAACATTTATATTCTTGAAAAATCTGAATTTCTAACCTTTAAATTAAAACTGCTCCAGTCATGTTAGCGTGACAAAGCTAGCTCCTAACTCAGAGCGAGCTAATGGCTCAGTCACATGAGTGAATTTCTGTTTATTTAGACAAATATTTAATTACTGCAGTTAACCGGCGTATAATCACAATCACAGTCTGATATCAGACTGATAACCAATATCTGACTGCTCCGTCTTAGGGCAATATTTATGGCGGCTTTTAGTGATGGCATTGTTGTGCAATCTTATTTTGTAGTTTTGCTTTAGTAAAGTTTTCCTTTAAGGACAGACTTTGCAGTTAAATTATATTTTATTGCAATATCACAATGTTAAGAAATTGTGATAACATTGTATCATGAATGAATCGCGGGTTCATGGGTTGTCTGCTGATTCCCACCCTTAATTGAAAGGGCCTCAACTTTCCGGTGCCAGCTTCAACTCCAGGCAAACTCATCTGATCTCTTTTGAAGAACAAGGACTGATTGATTTAAAAATAGATAAAGAAATAAAAGGTTTATCTATATGGAAAATAATTAACAGCTGCAGTAGCAAAGTTTTGTGTGTCTATAAAGCAGTAAAGGAACCTAAAAAATGTACAGTATCATGTTTATAATATTCTGACTTGGTGTGATTATGGAGGCCGAGTTCAACAGAATTTGCAAACACTGTTTCATGTTTGCCCAACAGAACGCCAACAGGATCGGGCCCAGACGCAGACCGGCTGAAGAGAGGTGGGTGGAAAGGAACAGGCGGCGCACATGCAGTGAAGCTAAGAGGAAATGAGCTGGGAGGAAAGAGAGGAGGAAGAAGGGCTAGTGACAGAGCTGATGTAGTTGGCATGCGGGTCCAGTTGAGTTCACTGGGACAGACTCACTTCGTTTGAGCAACCTTTAACACTGAAAAGATAGTTTTTGCTCCCTTGTTGTCACGTGCCTGTGCTGGTGTGACTTCTGATTTAGGGTATGCATAAGTACATACTGAGAAGACTGCAGTCATGGCATGAGCAAATATCCACTGTACATCAGTCCCATCCCTTTTGTTAGCTCACGTTACAGAATCAGGTGAAGCCAGGGAGCAAACAAGGCAGCAGTGTGGGAATGAATGGAGCCGCAGAGGCCTTATCTCCATACAGGAGACTGACTATTACACAACTATTACACTAAGAATCAGCAGCGGTTCCAGTATGAGGAAGACCGACTGTACATGGGGTTATACAGCCTGTCTGGCATCCTGCTCATGAGCAAACATTTCTAACCTTCAGCTGCAGTCCCCTGAGGAGGCCTGCTCCATGGCAGTCGCACTACACTTGGCCCTAACAGACACCTTGACACAATGTTCAACAGAGACCTGACACTATGGAAGAATCCATCCATCCATCCATTTGCTTCCGCTTATCCTTTTCAGGGTCGCGGGGGGCGCTGGAGCCTATCCCAGCTGTCATAGGGCGAAAGGCGGGGTACACCCTGGACAGGTCGCCAGTCTGTCGCAGGGCCAACACACAGGGACAGACAACCATTCACACTCACTAACACATTCACACCTAGTGGCAATTTGGATTATCCAATTAACCTATCCCCACAAGCTGCATGTCTTTGGACGGTGGGAGGAAGCCGGAGTACCCGGAGGGAACCCACGCAAACACGGGGAGAACATGCAAACTCCACACAGAAAGACCCCGGCCTGATGGTGGAATTGAACTCAGGACCTTCTTGCTGTGCGGCATGATATGGAAGAATCCCATAATGGTAAAAATGGCAGCTGTTCCACCACTGCACCCAACGAGCTTGTTACAGTCAAACAGCAGCAGTGCACGGGCTCAGCAGAGGTTCAGCGGCGCAGTGGCAAAAATACAGCATGTCTCATTATCATGTAAATATGAAGGTACATGTACTTGTTGTTTTCTTGACTTATGATGATGTGATTTAGCGTGTCGTCTCTTCTGCTCTTTGCTAGCAGGGACAGAGACAATGATTGTGTCAGCACTTTGGAAATAAGCTGTATAACATGAGTATAACACATTGGGAATAAAGCATGCCAATTCAAGCTCGTTTAAATAAGGGCTCTCAGACCCAAAGAGGTGCCCAGGGTCATTGTCAAGCTGGCTAGCAAGCAGCAAGACTTGCTTCTGGAAGAGTTTTGAAACAGCCTCTCCTATAGGTCAGGGTAACTGTGTTCCACAGGAGCATGACAACCGATGTGGAGGTGGCTGACATGTGGAGTTATCGTACTACAATAACTCAAAGTTGACTTTGAGTTACTGTAGTACGATAACATAAGACAGGACAAGTGGGAAGGAGCAGGTCGAGTGTGTTAAGTGAAAGTGACAGTTACTGATAAGGGGGAAGCTTGTTCATGCATATCTTTTCTTTAGAATTTGCTACAGCTTTTTTTTTCTTTTTTGTGTTATAAACCATCTGAGAACAAACCAAGAACCCACTCTGAGTGCTACGCGTGGTTCTGCTGCGATGTGAGCACCCCCCTAATAGGCCTACTAGGCCGATCGTGGCTCAAGAGTTGGGAGTTCGCCTTGTAATCGGAAGGTTGCCGGTTTGAGCCGTGGATCGGACAGGTCGTTATGTCCTTGGGCAAGACACTTCACCCGTTGCCTACTGGTGGTGGTCAGAGGGCCCGGTGACGCCAGTGTCCGGCACCCTCGCCTCTGTCAGTGCACCCCAGGGTGGCTGTGGCTACAATGTAGCTTGCCATCACCAGTGTGTGAACGTGTGTGTGAATGGGTGGATGACTGGATGTAAAGCGCTTTGGGGTCCTTAGGGACTAGTAAAGCGCTATACAAATACAGGCCATTTACTAAATAGCTTATAGGAGCTCTTGACATCAGATCACGTGACCTGCACAGAGAATGCCACGTTGTCATGGAACTGTAGATGTTCAAGTGTTTTTTGTGCCAATGAGGATCACGTGAATTTATGAAAAGCTTCACTCCAGCCACTAAAAACAAGAAAGAAATTGTTTAGGCCTCCTTGGCTCTTATGGCGCCAACTACAGCCTTTATTTATTCATTCAGTTACTGGGTGTTGCTGGGGTTTTAACCATTTTTACCAAGGTAGTGATCCATTCTTCAACTCATCACTTACTTCTTTAGATGACATCCTGAACAATGCTAATATTTTATTTAAGTCTAATATTTAACCTTAGGAGACCTGGTCTGGACCCTGGACTGCAAAATGTTCACTTCTGACCCACCTTCTGTCCTTCCTGTCATTATTAAAGTGATGACGCAAAAGTGCAACAAATGTAGTAGTAAGCTGGGGTGGGTTAAACTGGTTCTGCTACCACACTGGTCGGACCTGAAGTGTCCATAAAATGCGCATGAATGTGATGTAGCGTATTTACATTCTGTGCCAACGCATTCCAAAGCATTGGCTCACCTTATTTTAATGAAAATGTGGCAAAATGAAAGACAATGAAGGGCTTTTTAAATAAGCAGTGTAGCGAGTTTTACTGCTTTAGTAAAGCAGCATCTGCTAAACTAGTTATGCAACTGTTTGCACCTCAAGTCGACGTAGTTAAGGTAATGTTTACTCTTATGGTCTGTCATTAGCACTTCCTTTAATGTTCGTAATGACTTATCGCTGTCTGAGATCACGGGCTCCCTCTCTAAATGAGTTTAAACAGACTCCCTGACAGCCAGGGATTAATTAACCATGATAAATATAATCATCTTAATTTTATATTAATCATGGTTAATACTGGGGATATTTATAACTGTAGGGAAATGACTACAACTAGTGACACCACAGCTATATAGAGCAGGTCACTTGTTTCAGCATCTTAACTTATGTCATCATGACTGGAATATCTTTGAGGTTGCTAATGAAACAAAACAATGCAGCTGAAGATGTTACCTCTCACCTTGTTACCGTCCTACACACTCTCCTGTTTCCTGCAGCTTGGTAGCTAAGCAGGAACATGTTTTCCCAGATATAACCTAATACTTCCCCGGATGCTTTTGTGTCTTTGAACCCGTTTGTTTTCGGTGTTCAGCAGACCTGACCTATTAAAGCTCACTGCCAGCTGAGCTCTGCTGCCAGGCTGTGGGGAAAATAAAGCCTGTGTGATGTAGAGCTCGGCAGTTCTTACCACCATTCTCTCACAGCAGGGTCACCGCTCCTGGATGTGATCTCCAAAATAAGCTGCACTGCTCCACATTCAAACTAGAACAACCTCTGTGTGTGTGTGTCTTGTCCTGCATGCAGGCCTGGTCTCTGGGGGTTTCTAGTTTTCTGTGTGTGACAGTTTCACTAATATGGGTTAAATCTGCTGTTTGACTGAAGACCTTGCCTCGCAGGGAGTCCCCATATACTCACATCTAAACTGCACGTCTTCACTAATGCATCATTTTATGAATGCAAAACATTATAACATCCTGTCAGAGACGTTTGCAACTTGCAAACGTTTGTGCACAGATTTTGCAAAGGGGGAGGAAAAGCAGTGTTTTGCTCAGGAGCACAGCAGCTGCAGAGCTCCCTGTTAAGGACACAAACAGCTTGCTGTAAGTCATCCAAGAGGACACTTTCAACGCTCACCGCGGGTGAGATAAAGCTCGGGGCATCTATCATTAACAACCACACCTGCTAACTAAGCTCCCACTTCTAGGTCTTATCCACTGCAGCACTGTGAGCATACTAAGGCGGTATGTGGTGTTAAAGAGTGGCCCGGTGCAGCCTGCACGCTAGGCCCGCAACATCCATCCTAACAGCAGCAGCAGGAGGAGCAGCCAGACTCACCCAGTGTCTTGACTGCGATCTGCCGCGTCAGAGGCGGCGGCAGGTTGATGCAGACCAGATCCACATCCTGATGCAGCAGCACGTCGTCGATCCTGTTGGTGTAAAAGGGCACGTTCATCTCCTTGGCCAGCTCCTCCGCCTCCTCCTGTGTCCGGCCCCACAGCGCTTTAACGGCGAAGCCCTCGTTCTTCAGCAGCGGGATGATCACCCGTGCGGTGAGGCTGGTGCCGAACACGCCGACCCCAGGAAGCATAGCTCCAGGTTATTAGTTGGATTTGGTTCTGTGTGGATTCGCTTGGTGTTCGCAGCTCCGGACGACAGCAGAGCTGTGAAGGGAAGCGGCGGCGGGGACCGTCAGGTTGGCCATCCACCTGCACTCACACAATGTCTGTGCGGCATTTCCTCTCTGCGAACGGACACGTACTGTCGTTATCACCCGCCGAAAAATAACCCGAGAAAGGCGGAAATCCGACCCGGGCTTCTGCGCTTGAGCGAAGAAGTCTATAAATGAACCATTCCGCTCTTCACCTCGTCCGCGTCTGACAGCTATCACCGCACTGACTGCGCCAAGCAGGCGGAGAGCGTGTCCCCTCCTCCGCGGTTTGCTTACTCCTCCCCCTGCAGGACCCTCCCTGAAGATAACAGGGCTGGAAGAAACGTGAGCCGGGAAAGCGCTTGGTCTGACGGCAGGTTGCCGGAAACACCGCCGTCACCCTGTGCCCGCTCCCCGTAGGATCCCAGTGCTACGGTGCTGGAGACTCTACTGATGGTGCAGCACACACACACACACACACACACACACACACACACACACACACACACACACACACACACACACACAGGAAGCGCTACTAGCAGCACCATTTCAAAATAAAAGCTTCACGTTGCATGGTTGTTCGTGTGTATGTGTGATTCATATGAGTTACAATCAACCAATCGAATAAAACTTTAATTCTGCAGCACTTTTCATAGAAACTAGTAGAAAAAAGTGCACATTCAGAGCAGAAAATAAACAAAACCTGCACTACACTAACAACACCTCTTTATTGTGGTAACATGAGACTCTTTGTGCTAACAATCAAGCCAAACACCAACATCATCAAATATACAGTTGAAACCAGATATTTACATACTCTTCCAATAAAAACACAATCACTTTTTTAATTGTAAAACATTAAATCAGACTAAATGTTTATTCTTTTTAGATAAATATAAAAAACATATTTGTTAAATTTAAGAGTAAAGAGAGAAATTGTATGTATTTCTTAATTACAAATGGCACCCAAATTGTATTCAAAATTGAGCCACACTTATGGAGGTCTACAATTCTTTTCCTGGTGTTTTGGTTGATATGTCTTCCCATGTCAAAGAAACAGGCTCTGTATTTTGGGGGTGCCTTATATGCATCCACAGCTGTGCCACCAATTTACTCAAATGGACTCTACTAACCTATCAGAAGCTTCTTGAGCTCAGAATGGAATGTCTGGAGTTTTCTTATTAATTAAAGATACAATAAACGTAGTGTATATATACTCCTAAATTTGATGAAAGTGATAAAAAAATAGACAGCTCTGGCTGCGTGGTTCCTCCACATATCTGCTTTTTCTGATGTTAATAGCGTAGAAACCACACACACCAACAACACTGTAGCTACATCCACTGCAGCTACAGAAGCTGCAGAGGACCACATCACAACCATGACTAAATTGTGTCTGCTTACTGTTATGTCTTTTTGATTTACTGTCTTATTATTAACTAATAATAATTTCAGTTTTTTGCAGTGCTAAGGCAGAAATATTACAAGATTTTCACGGTAGTAAATGCTTCCCAGAAGATGTTCCCTCTGGTCATTCTGTACCGTTTCATGTTTTAGCAACCTGAATGTTGACCTGTGCATCAGAGTAATTGGACCCATAAAGTGTCATATATGAAATTGTGTTGATCCCTATACTGTCATTGTTCATTCTATGACCAGATACCTGCAAAAGGTGTCATCACCAGTCACACCAGTTCACTTCACCTAAGTGCATCAGGTGTGATTGCTAGCCAACAATATGAAAATGGTATTTTAACCAAAGACTGTATAGAAAGATGTAGGCCTGCGTCCTCATTCATCAGTCAGTCACAAGCTGTATGTTTTTGCCATTGGTATAGATCAATGAAGCTGAGGGCCCTTTTTTCACTCCTACAAGACTATAAATCTTTTGGCCATCATCGTCTATGATTCATTAACCCTTTCACGCATAGTGGTCGCTACAGCGGACCGCTATTCAAAGGCCGTTTTCTTGTATTTGTGTCAGTGTTGATGGTATACTTGCACATAAACCACTACATTGGACATTGATGTGCCACTCCATACCCTGCCACCCACTGGTTGTTTAATGTTACTATAGATGTACGACCTGTTTCATTGTAATTATTGTTATTTAACTCTGTCATGCATGACTTATGACAACCCCAATCAGGGTTTCATGAGTATTTTTATTCATCTTTTCAAGCCTAAATATGAATAAAAATATGTTAAAAAAAATCCTGATTGAGGTTGTCACAAGTCATGCATGACAGGGTTAACTTCCTAATCACACAGACTGAACAAATAATAAGCTTAAGTTAATCTTTTGCCCTGTTTTATTTACATATATTTGTGTGTGTGTGTAAATCATTGAAAGAAAACATCCTAATGACCCAGCAGGACCTCGTTCAATGAATGGAAAAAGCTGAATGTCACAAATCAATACAGACATGAGCGCACAATATTGCATTACTGGACTGTTATTTTGGTTCATTGGGGGTCTGAAACACCAGTGAGACTTCTTTGTGTCAGCCAATAACACATTTGTGCAGATGGATGGAAACATCTCCCTCTCCAGATCATTTGCTCAAGGATGTACAGAGCGAACAGGAGAGAGAGATAGACTCTGAACTTGCTAGGTGCAGACTGCACACAGAAAGCAGCTGCTGGCTGTCAAAGGTCAAAGCTGAGAGTTCTTTACTGTTTCTGACACAGCGTGTGCCTGCTCAGAAACACCATATAAAGAAAAAAGGTTTAAGGTTTTTGTAGCACACACAGAAACTTCCTCCTGAAGTTATAACATCAGAAACCTGTCATCCATGTGCCTTTATTGAAAACATGGTAGTAACTGTTCTGACTTAGGGAAAAATGTAAATGTTGCAAACATCACAGTCGCGCCTGCTGCTGCTGGAGATGATGTGGATGGACAGGAACAGGCTAGTAAAAACAAATCACAATGTTGACTTGTGTTTAGAGCTCTGGCTGTTGGCATCGTGTAAAGATGCTCCCACTCTCTGGGGTTTTGAATTTGGTTCTGATATCACTCATACACAGCATCTGTCGCATGGAGCCAGTTTGAAGAGAAGGCAAGGCTGCACTCTTGTGGAGGATTGTGAGCACATCAATGCGACCACTGTCCTGCACATTAACTGCACAGTTTGCTGAACCATGTTTAGGTTTGCAAATCAACCAACTCTTGCTTACTGCTCCTAACAAGCTGCACACAGTGTCAACATTTCTGAGTCAAACAATAAGTTTACCATCCACCACAAGTGAGTTCACTGCTACTGAGACCTTAATGTCAGGTAAATTCAGAGTTGTTAAAACAGCTCAACAGCTATTCCTTACTAGTGCCTGCAAGTAAAAGGTTCATTTATGATAACTTACTCCATGCACCAAATCGAACTTTTATACTAGGTGGGGGGTGGAAAGGTATCTCATGCAGTATGCATTTTGCTCATATGCTTGAGAAGGCTGGATCACAGCCTGTCCACACAGAAACTCGACTGGAGCTCAATGTCAGATCGATGTGGGAGGTTACTTATTTTTACTGTTTAGGGTTCCCTGATCTGCCAGCTCCCACTTCAACCCCTGAAAATGGGCAGTACACACCACAGCAGTGTGATAGCATAAGCAGAACACTTTCAGATGAGTGTGGGGTTTGAATCCTGTGTGAAACCAGAGGCTGTGATTTCAACATTTTTAGTGTATTTTCTAATTTTCATCTGGTGAAAAGGAAAAAAGCAAAGGTTGGAACACAATTTATACCTCCTACACCTTTAATTGTAGGGAAAATGAACATGCTTGTTGAATAAGAGGATCAGAATAAATAACCAGGCAACTTTAGTTCTGGTTTGTTTCAGCACTTTTAATTATTATTTAGAGAGGCACAAATACAATTTATAGGGCTACCTTCCTCTATACGTGCACCCACATGCAACTTCCTGTTCCAGTCTGTGAGGCCTCCCAGCGGAGCCGGAAAACAGCAGAAACACACACAGGAAAATACACACATTACTAGTTTTGCGAGGACAATAAGTTAAATGTGTCACTCCCTGGTCCTACATAATAAATATCACTGCTCTGTGCCTAATCCCAAGTCTTAACCTTCAAACAGCCCTTTAAAGAGGGGTTAAACATTTGTTCTCACTCTGGTAAGTCTAATGACCGGTTCACAGAAACACAGCTGTACAGTACAAACACGCTCACACGTGCCTATTCTGCTCATCCTCTCACACAGCCCAAATTTTCGCCTAATATTTCTCAAACAGTTTCGTTTGGACTGGACTTCCTTTAGTCAGCCGAGCCTCAGCGACAGCTTGAGGTAGATAACATTCTGCAGTCACCTCAAAACAGAGCTGTGTAACACGCACACACACGCACACACACACACACACACACACACACACACACACACCGCTGATGGAAACTTTCTTTGTATTATATAGCATCTTTTGTTTAAGGGTTGACTGTTTTCTTTATGCTAAGTTACTGCTACTCAGCTCAGTAACCAGATTAAACAAGAACAAAAAAAAAAAGAATGTCTTCAATAATTTATTTTTACAATTTTCAGCCAGTCAGACTTCCTAAAACTTTACAGTTGGCGCTCACTCGTCTTGTCATTCATCCTTGGTTCCTAAAACTGAAAACTAAAGTGAAACAGTGACATTACTTCATGTAGCATGCAGCAGAAGTCATTTGCTCCTGTCACCCCCGTGGCTTCACCCCTTCTTCTTAACGCTTTCCGTCCAGGGTGCCACCACACACACTGCCCTGTGTGATGAGCATAAAGTGTTTCTGGTGGGTTAAAACAAAATGCAAACAATAAGAAAAAAAAAACTAAAACAAATAACTTCCTCCCCTCTGCCTCGTGTCATAAAACTCGTCTCGAATTAACAGTTAAAAGCAACAGAAGATCAGCGATAATGTAACAAAAACCACAAAGACCATATTTGACTGTATTTATAGAGTAACACAGGCATTAACAACTGAGCAGAACACAACAAAAACACACAGGTAGCATAAGCAACAATCAAAAGTTCCAGTTTTTCTCTGCAGGGCAGTGTGAGGAAAAGGGAACTTTCTGCTTTACAGAATACTGCGGCGGCTAATTTTGAAAAGAAACTGTGGAGGTACACATGAGGAAGGAGCGGGATCCTTTTTTCCTTCTTCCTCTTGAAATGCCCTTGATAGCGCACCATTAGTTTCATCATATTAATTTCTTTATTCCTGGCAGAAATGAGGGACCTGCATTATAAAAAAAACAAACCTTCATGCTTGTTTCTAAAGATTAAAGATGGCCAGAAACATCAGCTACAGTAGGCCATGTGTCAGCTGCAGTCAAAATACTTCCACAGTTTCTTTTAAAGTCATTTTGGCACTTTTTACAGGCCCCCCCCCCCCCCCCCCCCCCCCCCAAATCTACTCAATCTGAAACTCAAAGCCGTTAAAATTTTAAATCGGTAAAATGTTCTACGACCAACATTGAAACATGGGTATTAAACAGTATGAAGCAGTCTGCATCCTTGTATCTCCTGTTAGGAACATATTAGAGCTACCAAATGGAAAGTACACAATGAATGAAGACTGAAAACTGGTAGTGCAAAGTCAGCAGTGCTGGAACTGTCAGTACGGGGGTACAATTACACTAATTTAAATGTGTCAATTTGTGCTTTTACATCTTAAATGTATACATTGCTAAAATCAAACAATTGAGAGGCTAAAATATAGATTAACTGTGCAAAAACCTACAAACCAATCGAATTATTTACTAAGCTATCGTCATACAGCTCTTAAAAAAAGAATATATTTCTTGTTCCCAACCAGTTGTTTCTCTAGACACCATTCATGCTTCTAGCTATGGCTTTTTCCCTATTAAGATAAAAGCTACAGTTTGAGGGTGGGAAATCAAAAATGCAGAACCCGAGATCTGAAAGGCTTCCACTCACTAAACTGGGATAAGATGCTTGTTCAGCATCCTCCCAACTGGTCCTTCCATCAACTCATTCAGCTGCAGACATGACTCCACCCTTCAACAACATCAAAGCTCTCCAGTCTAAAACAGAACATTTCAGCAGCTTCTCAACAGACTGACAACATTTCAATGAAAACATCACCCCACATGGAGCTTTGAAAACAGCAAAAGGGTCATTTTTGCACTTTGTGCATCTTAACTTAAATCCATTAAGTGCATGTTTTTCTCAGGTCCAGCAAAACAAAACAAAGACTATAAAGCTCATATCAACACATTCACTTCTTCTCCGCTCGTCTTTACACAGTGAGTGCCATAAACTTGTCACAGTGTGTGAATGTGTGCTTGAATGGGTGGATGACTGGATATGTAAAGCGCTTTGGGGTCCTTAGGGACTAGTAAAGCGCTATACAAATACAGGCCATTTACCATTTACCAACATCGACACAAAGAGGACAGAGTGTGAAAATGTAACAGAACACAACAAGGTTGTCAGATGTAAATGAAAGATATAAAGTGTCTCTATGCTCTATCTTCTGTGCGCAAGGGTTCTCTGGTCCAGCTGGACGCACGCTGTGCTCGGCTTATTCGGCGCCAACGATTTCCTTCATCCTGACGTATTTTAGGTCAACTGTCAGTCATAAGGTGGTCCCGCCTGCCAACAACCCCTGCCCTTCATTAAAAACCAAAATTAGGCTTCTTCCTCACTGCGTGGTTTCCATGGCGATGTGCCAGTGTTGGGTGCAGGGTAGGCCATGAAAGTTTTGGGGGGATTTTTAGGAGTAGATGGTGATGACTTCACGGCCACCACCTCGAACCAGGAGGACCCGATTCAGACCCTCGAGGAGAACCTCCAGGAACTCCATGTCTGAGAAAACAGCAGTCAAGGTAAAGCACACACACAGGCACACCAGGTGTCACACCCCACCTCCCAATGAATGTGCAATGAATGCGTGATCATTGGCCAGTGTGATGCTTTTAGCCACGTGAGAGGAGGGTGGGTCGGGATTATTAGCATAGACATGGCACGTTTTATGCCCAGCTGTTTGGACCCTGCACTGACACAAACCTTGGCACACACTAAGCCACTTTATTGCTCTGCAGTGACTAATGTATATTTACGTTATTCTACTTTGACTCTATTAGGATATTGAGTTGCATACGATTCAACTGTTTTGAGCTATTTGCATGTGTGTTGTGTTTAATTTAATTTTTAACTGTTATAACAAATGAATTGCCCTGCTTTGGCATAAATAAAATATATGTTAGCTTAAATATCCACCTCCTCAGCAGTTTGTGTTCTCTGCCTGTGTCTGTCAGCTGTTCGCTCCACAGCAGGGTGTGTGGCAGGCGGCAACTCCGTATATCACATAACACTAATTAGCACTTACGTGGGTCCATATATAGCCATTTCTGGTTCAAAAAACCCAACATTGTGGCTACAAACATGCTACTGTTGTGTTTAGACCAAACTATTCTGCAACGTACAAATACTCTGCAGTAATTTAAAAAAGAGAGAACCACTTCTTTCTAAAGTACAATCAGCAGATGGATTAAATAACAGAAACACTTCCTTGCGATCACAACCTTTTCCTAATACAGTCGTAACATAAAAACAACCATTTGAAGGATACAGTTTTCATCTCCGCCTCTGTTTCTCGGTGGTCCAGGCATGTTAAGCAGAACCAGATGAGCTCCCTGTGACTTGTTGACCACCACCTCATTCAGCTTGACAGCAGTGTGCATGCGACGGACATTCGTCTGGTTCCTAGTTTGACAAGAGCATCCACAGTGAGAGAAGCCACAATGAAGAAAACATTAATGACCACGATGTCACGTCAGCAACGTTTTACGCAGTAACTCATGCACATTTGACATCAGCTTCAAACACACATGAGAAATGATGCTCGGCACAAGCATTAAGAATTTCACATAACGTGTAGAGGCAGCATTTTGAGAAAGACAGATGAATCTGAATCATGTCAACACTTTATTTAAGATTAGGCCGAAATATAACGTCTTTATTGTGTAAAGAATCAGCTGTCTCCTTAAATGCTGCCTCTTCATCTTCACCTTTGTGAGATGATATACAGCACGCAATGTCAACTGCCAAAAGCCAAATTACAAGGCGATGTCACAGGATTTCCAATCCATGCTTTCCATTCAACTATAAATACGGATGATCTGATATCCTCGTGTTGGTGTTGTTCCCAGACCATCATGAAAATGTTGTTCCAGGTTCAACATTGCAAGTGACCAATCACATTGTTGTGATGTTATTCCTTTGCGCGCCAAGCCATTCGTGCATTTATGAAATTCCAATGTTGCAAGGACAATATCAATTCTGCTTACTGTTTATTAAAGGGTTACGGTTAGGGTTAGGGTTAGGGTCAGGGACGTCACAACATTCTGATTGGTCACTTGCAATGTTGATCCTGGAACAACATTTAGTATGATGATCTGGGAACAACACCAACACGAGGATATCAGATCAACCTATAAATACACACTTTTAGTTTAATGCCGTTCTGAATGAATGTTTTTTCTGTTTGACTATTTTTTGAAAACAGTCAATGGAAAGCACAAATTCTCATGTTATAAGCTGTAAATGCAACATAACCCAGCAGAGGCTTTAGCCACCAACATGCTGTTTGAAGCAGGAAGATGAAGTCGGTGCACATTAGGGCATGCAAACAAGGACAACACAGATACATGGAGGTACGAGCACACGAGCTGGAGCACATAGTCACCACAGTAGCAGAACACACAGGGCCTAGGGCAAAGAGAATGCGACTTACAGACTCTCCCACTCTCTAGAAGGAGGAAAAATGGGACAAAACAACAGAAACCAGCTTAGATGCTTCTACATCTGCTCGGCAGCTCTCCCCACCACACTGCATGCTTCCAAATGTCCCAAATGACTCGCAGTGACACCCGAAGGTGACTCGAGTAAACCCCAGAAAGTGACATGGAGCTCTTTGATGTGTAGGGTGAGGGAATCTGAAAAGTTCTTCCGGTCCGGCAAGACTTGGGATTTTGGGGTTTTAACTTAATGAGCCAATGGAAGTGAACTGGGGCATTTCTGATGGAGTCCACTGACAGTGTGGAAAGTATGGGAAGAGAAGGTGTTAGTCTATTAAGTGTGCACACAGATTGGCCATACATTAAAGCTGAAATGGCTGAAAGTGCACACACGCGCACGCACACCAAATGCAGCCTGAATGCACACGCCATGCACAGTTGTCCCATTTCACCCTCTTGGGGTCAGTACTAACACTACTCCTACTCATGCTCCTTCTCTGAGGTTTGGCACCATCCTGAACTAATATCAGTACTGGGTGAGCTTCCGGTCCCTCTGAAATGAACTTTTATGAGATATTACGTTTGAGAAAAATGATTCAAAATGGTGCAAACGTCCCTCACAAGGCACATGCAGTAACACCATGTCACTTTAGTGTATTTTACTAATATAAACTCTTTTTATCTTAAAATTTCAAACCTACAGATCAACACGTTTTTTTTTAAATCTAGCAACAAATACACAAAAGTTTTGTTATTTCTCAATTAAATATTGTTCAGGCAAGCGAGTACTTACGGCTTCATGTTAAACAGGTCACGTACAGCAACGTTGGCATTGCACTCGCGGTTACGGTTACGCTCTGTGAGGAGCTTGTCCTTGGTCCAGGTCATGTGAACCTGCTCGGGTTCAGCATCAACCTTATCGTTTATTGTGGCGTGAGATGCCGTGTTTCTGTCGTGGATGAGCTGGGCCTGGAGGCGATGCAGAGAGTAGGATGAGGACAAGAGCAGAAGATTAGTGGATATGATTATTACCAAGAGAAGTTTCAGGGCACAGGAGAAAGAAAACAAAAGAGAAAAGGAAATGGGAACTCATCCAACATACCCCCTAAGGCCTGTCAGATAGACTTTTCTCATCAACAACACCTCTCATGTGAACTCACTTTATAATAGATCTGAACTACTTTCAGCGCTTACAGTCACAGCTACTTTTTCCATTATATATTCAGTGACCAGTTTTAGATAATTGTACTTAGCAAACAGTTGTGGTGTAACCATACGACGGTGTGGGGGAACTCCAGGCCACAATGCAAGTTTTAGATATCATCCTGTGTCAACACAGCTGATTTAAATGGCTAAATTACTTCCCCAACATGTATTGGAGTCCTCCACAGGGGTGCTAATGAACTAATCAGTTGATAAAACATCTAATCACTTGTTTTACTGGGCTTGATACTACATGTAAAAATTCTTTAAATAGAGAGGAAAAATGTTTTTTTTTGTAGCTGGCTAGCCATTTATCCAAAATATTAAGCTAACAGTTTATTACTTTTTCCACACGCCTAACAATTTAACAATTAACCTAAGATTTTATACTCTTAGCAATCATTTTACACCTAGCTATTTCAACAGTTTTCTTTTGCCATTTAGTTCAATCAATGATACAGTGGGTCAAAAAAGTATTTAGTCAGCCACCGATTGTGCAAGTTCCCCCACCTAAAATGATGACAGAGGTCAGTAATTTGCACCAGAGGTACACTTCAACTGTGAGAGACAGAATGTGAAAAAAAAAATCCATGAATCCACATGGTAGGATTTGTAAAGAATTTATTGGTAAATCAGGGTGGAAAATAAGTATTTGGTCAATAACAAAAATACAACTCAATACTTTGTAACATAACCTTTGTTGGCAATAACAGAGGTCAAACGTTTACTATAGGTCTTTACCAGGTTTGCACACACAGTAGCTGGTATTTTGGCCCATTCCTCCATGCAGATCTTCTCGAGAGCAGTGATGTTTTGGGGCTGTCGCCGAGCAACACGGACTTTCAACTCCCGCCACAGATTTTCTATGGGGTTGAGGTCTGGAGACTGGCTAGGCCACTCCAGGACTTTCAAATGCTTCTTACGGAGCCACTCCTTTGTTGCCCGGGCGGTGTGTTTTGGATCATTGTCATGTTGGAAGACCCAGCCTCGTTTCATCTTCAAAGTTCTCACTGATGGAAGGAGGTTTTGCCTCAAAATCTCACGATACATGGCCCCATTCATTCTGTCCTTAACACGGATCAGTCGTCCTGTCCCCTTGGCAGAAAAACAGCCCCATAGCATGATGTTTCCACCCCCATGCTTCACAGTAGGTATGGTGTTCTTGGGATGCAACTCAGTATTCTTCTTCCTCCAAACACGACGAGTTGAGTTTATACCAAAAAGTTCTACTTTGGTTTCATCTGACCACATGACATTCTCCCAATCCTCTGCTGTATCATCCATGTGCTCTCTGGCAAACTTCAGACGGGCCTGGACATGCACTGGCTTCAGCAGCGGAACACGTCTGGCACTGCGGGATTTGATTCCCTGCCGTTGTAGTGTGTTACTGATGGTGACCTTTGTTACTTTGGTCCCAGCTCTCTGCAGGTCATTCACCAGGTCCCCCCGTGTGGTTCTGGGATCTTTGCTCACCGTTCTCATGATCATTTTGACCCCACGGGATGAGATCTTGCGTGGAGCCCCAGATCGAGGGAGATTATCAGTGGTCTTGTATGTCTTCCATTTTCTGATGATTGCTCCCACAGTTGATTTTTTCACACCAAGCTGCTTGCCTATTGTAGATTCACTCTTCCCAGTCTGGTGCAGGTCTACCATACTTTTCCTGGTGTCCTTCAAAAGCTCTTTGGTCTTGGCCATGGCGGAGTTTGGAGTCTGACTGTTTGAGGCTGTGGACAGGTGTCTTTTATACAGATGATGAGTTCAAACAGGTGCCATTCATACAGGTAACGAGTGGGGGACAGAAAAGCTTCTTACAGAAGACGTTACAGGTCTGTGAGAGCCAGAGATTTTCCTTGTTTGAGGTGACCAAATACTTATTTTCCACCCTGATTTACCAATAAATTCTTTACAAATCCTACCATGTGAATTCATGGATTTTTTTTTCACATTCTGTCTCTCACAGTTGAAGTGTACCTCTGGTGCAAATTACTGACCTCTGTCATCATTTTAAGTGGGGGAACTTGCACAATCGGTGGCTGACTAAATACTTTTTTGCCCCACTGTACATTTCTTTTACTGTTAATTTTCCCTGTTGTTCAGGTGTGCTTAAGTTTTCAAATACAGTAATTTGCAATTTCAGTTTTTTTCATACGAGTTGGACTAATCTTTCAGGATGCTGAACCTTCTGCTTGTGCACAAGTATCCCTTTTGGAACTTGGGAATTGCTGATATAATATCAATGGTATGACAGGACTGAAGGGAATGATGACATTTAAGAAAGAAGAGTGAATAGCGACAGAAATACAAACCTTTACAACACCACACGTGGTGGATGTGATGGTCCCAACAACTGAAACATTTATGTGTGCAGGTAGCGGTTATAGTAAAGTATTGTGCAAACTCAAAGGTGATAAAAGGTGTTTAAATGTTAACGCATGCTTTGTAAACTTTTGGTGTGTGGATAGCACAGAAATAGTGCACAGCACGATATGTCCCACGGAGTGGAGCACATCATATGTGATTAATACATTAAATACCATTGAGTTTTGTTGGATTTGACAACAATAGTGGTCACTACTGTTCAATATCAGCAGTTACATCTGAACTAATGCCACTGACAGAGAAGAAGAATACATTATCTGCTGTAAAGCTGTGAACAGAGCTGTCTTTCTTCACTAGTACCGTGTTTACATTTGACTGACGCTTAGTTTATCTTAAAAAACAAAAACAAAACAGTGTTCTCTGATACTCCAGCAGGCTAATAACACAGAAGATTTATTAAAGGTAGATTTGTTTTATTCACTGAAGGTGCTGCAAATAAATCAGTGTAATACAAATATTTTTGTTTTCTGTAGTATAGTATTTTTAACCTTAACTACCCACTGTGGTAAAACCAGACAGATACAGTGGGAAGAATGAATGGTAGGAGGGTGGAGGGAGGGATGATGTGTAGGTTCTGACTATGGTTAGAATGGAGCAGAAAGAGGACAGTATTGTCATTTTCAAAGATAGTAGATAAACAGCACCCTCCCCTCCCTCCCCTAAATGTGAGAATCAAACTGTTCAGCTGTAAACACATGAGTCTGATGGTATTAGTAACGTGAAATGTTATTTACACTCTTCAGTTTTCTTAGACAATACTGCCCACTCTTGCCAGGGGGTGAGGAATAGGTGGGGTGATGGAGGTAATGGGCCAGGCAGCAGTTTCAGGATGCAATGGGCTGGTATTCACAAAGCAGCTCTTGCTGACTACACAGTAGCAGGTAGCACTACTGTTGGGCTAATCTGGACCGGTGGCTTTAATGATCAGATGTTCTGGTATAATAAAGCATCTACTTTTGCTGGACAGTCGTAAATTTAAACAAAGGTTATAAGCAATTTTTAGCCTGAACAACATCAAACACACAAAAGATCCAATTGGGAGGAGACACAAATCCCATGGGGGTTGCATCACAGAGGTTATCCGGCATTTAAAGGAAAAAAGAAAATGATAAATAAAAATCTGCCAGGTTAAGTATACGGTGTTGCCATGGTTACCCCTTGTGGATAAAAGAGGGGGGGCACTGAAAGAAGCCACTCAAACATGAATTGGCTTATTACCAGTAACAGTAAGTTTGTAGTTGTGGGCAAAGCAGAAGATTGCATTTGTGCGTCTTACTGCTGGCTTTGGCCAGACAGAACTGGTGAACTGGCAGCAAAGACATGATATATCATGGTTATTTATCACTCTACTACCCTAGAATAAGACCAGTACACCAGCCATGTGGTGATACTAAGGATAAACTAGAAGGTTAAAATAACAAAGGGTTACCCAGAGAACCCTGCTCACCAATTTTGTGTAGAGCTTTGATCATGACACTAAAGATGTGTATTAGACATCTGCGTTAAGGCAAGCTTGTTAAGTAGAACAAAACTGCATTTCCAACAAGAAGTCAACATTAGAGTGTTAAATGCTCAACTTGGAACTATGTCTTCATCATAAAGATGGAAATTGTGGGATCTGATTTCCTTCCTTACTACATTTTCTCCAAACTTCCCTCTTTCTATCTTTATTTATTACAGTATGCATTACGTCCATTGTCCACACTATTCCAGTAACTCAGTAATAATGCAACGCTGATCACTTGCGCATATTTTTCTGGCAAATGTGAAACAGAAAATGTGATTTTAAAACGTGATGATGATAATGCAGCCAAATGATGAGCAACACCTGTAGCCAAAGATGGAGCTTTGTGAAGACGGGCCTGTGTCGTTACCAGTAAGGGAACAATGGGTTGACAAGATCAGCTACCTCATCCTCCTGAGCATCCTCCGTCGTTGAGGACTGCCGGCTGAGGCTCGCGTTCTCGGCAGGGCCCTGGTTCTTCCTCCGGATTGAGCTACGCGATTCGTCAGTGATACTCTGAATCTGAATGGTGCGGCGAGGCCCAGAAAGGCAGTGGCAGATGAACAGGAAAAGGGGCCAGCAGGCATTTAGCTTGATGTTGGGCCATGAGTGACTTCAGTGTCATAGACTGTTATTCATGTGAATGACCTCTTAGTTGTTTTTTAAATACTATCTGGATGAGTGAGTAAATTGATTGCTGTGCTGTGTGTGCTATTAATCATTTTGCATGTACACATATACATGCAATGTATTAAAAATGCATACAGTAGGAATAAATGCATTTAACTGAGTATAAAAAAATGCATCCACATTTGTTGAACAGCAGCAAACAGACCAAGTGAAGGTTTGTTTTTAGCGCTTCTTTACCTCTCTCTCCCTCTCAGTCCTGGAAAGGTGCATCTGTTTCAGCATCTGCGACCTCTGCTCCATCACAAGAGTCTTTTCATAGGTGAAGGCTGAGATGTCATTGTCATGCTGCAAAGGGGATAAACACGGGCGTTACAGCAGCCACATTATTTTTCAGGGACGATGCCAATGTGGGTCCTCTGACAAACTCCTCACAACATTCATCATATTAAGACAAAAGTAGGCACTGAATTGTTGAAAAACTTCAATAACCATCCTGCTTCCCATTGCACTTAGACATGAATACCATTCAGGGCTATCCTTGGGTGATGCTCACCATCTCTACAACTTCCACCTCTGCATCCAGTCGCAGGTGATAAAGGAACATCTGGAGATCTTTCTTCATTTGGATGCTGTTGTCGTCCATCTGAGCTACAGTAAAGATGCGCATCTTACACTTCCTCCACACCTGGAGGGGAGAAAGGCACCATTATTATGGAAGATATGGAGTAACAGCACGGTAAACAGGATGGATAAGGGACAGAAGAATGTCAGGCGGGACAGATGGGTGTGAAAGAAAGGCTCTGGGTGGAATAAGAAATAGAAGAAAATGCTGCTGAGCTTAAGATGGTTTCAGGAATAAACACAATCCAAACTAGTCCAACCAACCTTGTGCTGTCGAAGCAGGAAGGGCAGCAGCATCAGCAAGCCCCCATCGTGAACCACCCACCACACATCAATAGTGCCCTCTCCTAGGCGGTCCTGGTTGGTGGGGAAACTGTCCACATTCTTAGCCACAAGTAAGGCCTGATGGGCTGCTGTGGTTTCCCGGATTGTCTCTGGATGAACAGAAGGACAGACAGAGGGTCTATGAGAGATAAATCACTGTGCTGCATTAAGTCACTGCCATCTTGACAGAGTAATGACAGACAGCAAATGTCACATACGATGTCTTCTCTTTATCTACACTGTATTTTAAAATAAATTACGACATATATTCTGTTATTGTGTCCCTATTTTTGCAATTCTACTGCACGGTACCTATGAAATTCCTCCATGACTGTGGGTCATTGGACTGTTTCCAGGCTCCAGGCCAGGCCATCAGGACTGTGTTGTGCTTCATGCCTCCCAAGCCTGCAGACTGGATGAGGTGTGAGACACCATCTCTAAGGTTGGAAGACACTACAACATGACAGAATCCTTTGGTACGCTCTGCAGACATTGCAGCCTTAATGTTCTGTAGAGAGAGAGAGAGAGAGAAAAAGAGGACAGGGATTTCATCGTTAATCATAAAAGAGACTAAAACTGATTCACTATTAAAGTTGCACCAACTGACAAAACAAAATGTGTTTTTTCCAGAGAAGATATGGCTACACTACAGCAAAGTTTCCCTGCTTAGCTAAGCTAACACTTCAAATAACCTATTTGTTAGTTACTCACATCCATTCAGGATAACTTGTACTGATGGATCTGAACAATAAATAATTTTGTACATCTGTAAAGTTGCTTCTGGGCATGACTGCTTCAACAGAAACTGTTTTTAAGGAGGATAAAAGTTAAAACCAGCCTGAAAGAATCACATGAATTGCTTATTATGGCCAGTAGGTGGCAGAGTTTATCTGCAGTTAGAGTCTATAAAATGCTCTAAATGCAGCTTGATAGTACAGATTTGCCTTTGGGTCCAGTGATGAATCTGAAGCCCTTGAAGCACAGATAAGATAGCAAGCATTACAACTGATATTAAATTATTAGCAACTGCAGATCAATATTAATGACAGTATCGCCACCTGCCTTTTATTTGCACACTTGTGCGCGTGCTTCCCCACCATACCTGCTCAGCCTTCTTAGACTCCGACTCCTTAGTGAGGTAGGTTCCCTGCAAAACATTCCCCACTATTGTCAGGCCTTTCCCTGCCTTCAGCTGGGTGGTGAAGGAGACCAGGCGAGGGTGTTTGACTGCTTGATCTGAGTCCACGTTCAGAAGCACCAAAAGCTGAGGCCTATGCAGATTGAGAGGGGAAAACAGTCTGGCTTAATTTTACTTCATTCTTTTAAACTTCAGGAATAAAAACAACACCAACAAATATTTTGGATTTAAATTTTTTGCACAATTATCAGGTGCACAAATTCAAATTACAGTGCAAGGCCTGTAATCATGTGACATAACAGCTGTTTGTAAAGAAAATACTGTTGAAATGTTGGTGCGGCAGTATTATTGTCGCACTATTGGTTCTCACTCAGCTTTGCAGGGACATATGTTGAAGGTAGACAGTGAAAAAGAACAGCTGGTAACTGGAAACAGCAGACCCTTAAGAAGAGTACCCACTGGTTTGGAAAGAAGGACTTCAAGGTCAGTGTGAGCCTCACAGTATGAAGGCTTATCAGCTGCTCATGACAGATTAGGAAGGGAACCAAAAGATTAATGAAATTCATCCTCTGTGTCTATTCTTGTCTTGTTATTGTCCATCCCAACACAATATCAACTGTAAACACACACACCCTCAAACACCCATACCTCCAGTTCTTGGTGTGAGGTGGAGCATCCTCAAGTCGATTGAGGGCATAGCGGGCAGCATTAAGAGAGAGGCCTCTGATACCGTCACCCCATTCCTTCTCTGCCCTGTTAAAGCAAACAAATGAATGAAAAGCACTCAGTGATAAGAGAAAAGTAGCAATCCATTTAGGGCAGTAAGAACTCCTTTAGGGATCATATGCAGTTTATTGCGGCAACATGAGCTACTTTTAACACGGTGCAAGCAAAAATAAAACAAGAACCTCAAGAGCTTCTCTCCAGATAAATTATTTCCTCTCTTTACAGTGTACTGAGTTTCTCGGTCACATCCATTATCTCGCAATCTTACCCTCGGTATTCAATGTATTTGTAGATGCAGCCAGCGATGACCATAGCAACAATAGCGTAATACCAGGAGGAGATGAACATAATAGCAAGACATAAGCTCATTCCAAGGAAGGACAAAGCCCTGAAAACAAGAAAAGAAAAGATTAAAAAACAATTTACATGCTCATTTAGTTTTCTGTGCATTCATGGAAATGTCTTTATAAAGTGAAAACAGCTCAAGCTAGAGAGATGAGAGGCTTAGGATTCAATAGAGTAATCAAAATCCACAGCTAACAATAGTGCCGTTTGCCATTGTCCTTAACCTGTGTTGTGGAATTAATCTTCAGTAAAGGCTAAATGGTTGTGCCTGTGGCTGTGAAGGTGTCTGTGTATGAGGGATTCCTGCCACACGTCCAAAAATCAAAAATCTAATTTGATGGCTTCAAATTAACGAGGACCTTTAACAGTCTGTGGACACCAGTTCGACATATAATACAAGATATATGATGTAAACATGCAAGGATGTTTACCACATCACCCACCAGTGGTAGTACTTAAAGCGTGGTCTCCAGTTAGGCGTTCGCAGCAGGGTCTGAACAGCACAGGCAAGATTCACAAAAAGGTAGCACATGAGGAAAAACCTGTTGAGGAGGGAAAACAGCAATCCAAAAGTTCTGGTCACTTTTCAAATAATAAATCTCCACTTTATGATCTACTGTAAGCAGCTGTATACTTGGGGGATCACAGACTTGATCTGCTGAGCTACTTTTATGGAATGAGATTGCATAATATTTCTTTCAGATACTGACATTGACAGGATGGGCGCCACAGCGTCCAGGGAAGCGATGAGGATGCCGATCTCACAGATCCCAGCAGTCAGCAGGAGAGCCCAGGTTGGTTCCCCATTGGCTTTCCCGTGACCAAACACCTACGAGCAGATGCAGCCAAGTGTGAACGTTGAGGCACGTAAGACTAGAAACTGAAAGTATTAGTGTCTGCTGTTAGTGCTGTTTGAGTCAAACCGTCAAACCTGTAGAAAGGGTACAATGCCATCTCGTGCAATAGCCTGCAGCAGGCGAGGGGCACCGGTCAAACTCTGCAAACCAGCCCCACAGCAGGAGAAGAACGAGCCAATCACAATAACCCAGGGAGAGGGCCATGACAGGGTGCCGATAACAAGGTTCCCCTTTACAGAATCGCCAAATCTGCAATGCAAAAACAATTATGTGAATGACAAACGCTGTTATTCACAAATATTGGAAGATTTAACAAAAACTGACAGGACAGTGTGGTGATGTTTTTATTCCTGTTTAAACCATTGGATGCTATAAATGAAGAAGACGTGCATGTTTGAGGCATATTTTCTCTCCATTTCCATTATTAAAACACATTCATTCAGCACACTGTCCATAGTAACGTTGAATATGTTAAGCTCTTACTTATCTCGAAGCAAAACTCCTTCAATACAGGCGCCAAACAGAACCACGGAGGTGATATCTGGGAAGCAGAGCTAAGGAGAACGAACTGCAAAGCTGTACACACTGAAATCAACCACATCCTGGCTGGTGGTTAATATTAGTCTTTAATTCTTGATTTTAAGTTCCTCAAAGATGAAAAAATCTGGTGACTGTTAGATAATCTTCCACTGGCAAGTTTAATAATAAACTGTGGTCGAATCAGTTTTTCACTTTTCTGGATCAGAGGTGTAATAAGATTTTTTTTAATTTATCAGTGTTCTGTGTGACTTGTTATCATATCTGGTAACAGTGCGAGGTTGAAGGATACAGATGATGGAAGTGGTAGTGATAGCGAGGATGGTCCCAATGGGAATGGACTTCTGGGCATCTCTCAAGTCACCTGAGCGGTTTGAACCAGCCATGATACCTGAGAGGTGACAGGGTCACAGTCAAAAGTCAAACAGGTCATCTTCAGAGACTCCTATGGCTGTCTCTCAGCCATAACGGATGTTAAAAACTGTCATGCACGTGTACAAAGAATGAGTCTGTTGCTTATGGCGCCAGCTTACCGGTGACAGAGGGAAAGTAGATGCCGACCAGCAGTGTGAAGAAGGTGGTGATGTCGTTGACTACATAGGGCATGTAGATGTCCTGGGTTGGGTCGCCACCCTCAACCGATGGCAAGTTGCTCTTTTCCACCAACATACCCAGAGGGCCGTATGTCGACCACATATTTTCTACAAGAGAGACAGAAATATTCTAATTCATACTGCAAACAGCATAATGTGTTGTGAAACGCATGTACTCCCAGGACACAAGTTTAACTGTTTAACTCCTCTCTGGAGGGGAGAGGGAGGGGAAACAGGTGGACAAAGGAGGGGGGAACAACTAAGCTGTAGTGCCTCTTCACCTCACTGTGCAATACCTTTCGTGCAATACTTTTGTTAATAGTCAACAGTGCAATAGACTCCATACTTGAAATGTGCAATTCACTTGTATTTTTATTTGTATTCCTATTTATTCTATTGATCCCCTTCGTATATTTTATTTATATATGTCTCTGTATTTATATATGTGTGTGTGTGTGTGTGTGTGTGTGTGTGTGTGTGTGTGTGTGTGTGTGTGTGTGTGTGTATATATATATAATATTCTGTAACTGTAACTTCTGTCGGTGCTGTGCTTTTGGAAACCGAATTTCTCAGAGGAACCCACCCGAGGGATTAATAAAGTTTTATCTTATCTTATCTTATCTTAAGTTATCGAGAAGAGATGATGAGCAGCGAGCGAGGAGTATGTCTTTTCAAGTTGTGGGAAAATCCTTTGCCTGCTACCCTGAGAAATCCACCAACACGAAGCAGATAAAATGACTTTATTTATCTGTTTAAATTACATTAGTGCTGGGAAAAAATTAGATTGTAGTTTACTGCACACAAATGCAACCAGAGGGCAGTCTCTGCAGGTGGAACATTTGTTTGAGCTCAGTGAACTGTGCAACATATTGCAGCAAGTACTAAACAGGGTAATGAGTCAATTGTGTGGCATTTATTTAGTGTTGCTGATAAAATTGGGACAGCACGAGTGAAGATGTGCAGACTGCTTGTAGAAATGTGTGGCTATTCTTGGCACTAGATCACTATTCAAACAACTAATCAGCAGTTAGTCCTCCAGCAAAAGTTTGTGATAGAAGGCAAGGTGTGAATGAAATGAAAATTTCAATTTAGGTAGGCAATTAAATTAATTTAAATAAAGCACTGCTAACGTTAGTGTGGCTAACGTTAGCAGTGCTAGCCTCAGCATGTCTACATGCCTATACTAATGTGCATATATGTCACTTTACTCAAATATATAATTGTTCCTTTTCTAGCTCAAAATAGTACTGGACAAAGTGAACCTTTTTAGATTTCTGACTTTCCACGTAGCTTGTTTACAACATCCGTTACATCCATTAGTGCAGGGTGAAGGGAATCTAAATATTAATAGACAATAAAATGGTTTCATTGGTACACCGATGAAACTGATAAATCATTTAATGAAATAATATTATTAAGATAAGATAAGATAGAACTTTATTAATCCTTCGGGTGGGTTCCTCTGGGAAATTCGGTTAGATAGTGAGGATGGCAAAGTTAAATTCTTAATTTAAAAACACTTTGAATGTTCAATTAGAGTAGAAAAGTGCTATATAAGTACCAGCACCAAAGCAGAAATGAATCATTAATCAAGAGAAAATTAAATATATTTCACAGAAATGATGAAAGGATGAGAGGTCAGTAAAATAACTGTCTGTTTTTAAGGAGACAGTAAAACAGTTGTGCATGGAATCACTCAGCACCTGCACAGGCTTGTCCCAGTTGCAGAAATATGACAAGAATGCATCTGCACTGGATGTTGGGAGGAAAAGCAGTGTGTCCCTGCCAGCAGTTACATAACATGAGGTATGCTCAGATTTTGCAATGCATTCAAAAAACTACTGACTGTGTACATTCTTGCTGAGATTAAGCATTCTTCAATCATTTTCATTTATAGTTTGTAGGAAGTATTCAGTGTGCCTGAAAAAACCTATTTGTTTAATCTCGCCTTTCCTGCTTGTTAATGCTCGCACCTGACTCTTAGACTTACTCTATTTTTCCTTATACATATTTTTTATGGCTTGTGCTTTTATTATGTTTTTATTTGATATGCATTTCATATTACCCCCTGTGTATTAGTGGCATTGACCTGTGAGTATATTTGACACTTTGCTAAGGCCTTATAATACTCGTGTTACTTCTCTGTCTCTTATGTTAAGCACTTTGGTATACCGCTGGTTTTTAAATGTGCTCTATAAATAAAGATTGTTGTGGTTGTTGTTGCCTGATCGATGAGGATAGGTGAACAGCTATTAAAATCTGTATGATTCAAACAAGTATACACATATCTTGGTAACTTTTTAAAAAATTCTTCCACATGTGCACACGGCTCCAGAGAAAAAAAACAAACAAAAACGGTCTGCTCCCACCTGAAATGACTCCGCTGATCAGTCCAGGGATGCCCTGCAACTCGGTCACATTGTTGTTGACAAAATACTCGTTGCATGTGGCATTGAGCTGAGATCCATCGCAGAAGAGGTTCCACAGCTGGGTAGTGACCGTTATGTTGTCTATAACCTCAATCTTATTACACTTGTCAAACTGGTGGTTCTTTAGGGTACGATTCCCCAACATGCAGACACTGTGTGAAGGAAGAGAGAAATTTTAACATGAAGCACTAATTAAACTGAAATAAATCTTAATAAATGTTAGCACTGACTCACGGAAAGTATGGCGGATCAAAGATGGTCTTGATGACTCCCGCATAGATGGCCAGGATGGAGAGAATAACACAAGCCAGGAAGACCAGTGCCAGCTTGTTGACATATTTGACCCCAACGAACACGACTACTGACATTATTGCTAGGCAACAAGTGCCATAAACACGCATGTTGTTCAGCAGGGCATCCAATTCATCCTCCTTTTTATCTGCCACAAAGATGGCTGCTTTAGGCACCATGTAGGTCTGGATGGACAAAGACAATGCAGGAAGAAATACAAAGTGTCACATTAAACGACTTCTCGTTTCATTGTACTAATAAGATGTGAAGAAAACTTTTATATTGTGGCAGTTTGTGTTTTAAATAAACTGTGGTTATGGCCCAACTGCGTTCTGCTTTCAAGGTCATAAAATGGGGAAAGCAGCAGCAAGACCACAGCAATTCAATTCAGTTTTATTTATACAGCACCAAATCACAACAACAGTCGCCTATAGGCACTTTGTATTGTAAGGTAGAGAGAAAAACCCAACAATCATATGACCCCTTATGAGGAAGCACTTTGGCGACAGTGGGAAGGAAAAACTCCCTTTTAACAGGAAGAAACCTCCGACAGAACCAGGCTCAGGGAGGGGCGGCCATCTGCCGCGACCGGTTGGGGTGAGAGAAGGAAGACAAGACAAAAGACAGCAGAACAGAGTATGCATAAATAATCACATCACTAGCAGAAGCTGGCCTGGAGACGGAGCAGCAAATGTGGTGCTGCTGGCTGAAGCAGCTTAAAAGGTGCACCCTATATGAGATGACCAACTGGATTTGTAGAAGGTATCAGAGAATCCATAAACTGATGGATATTGGGATCACTCGATCTACCAGCTGCAAATCTAAAATAATCTACTTACCAGTAGAATCTCAATGGTACCCAGGATGTACATGGAGCCAGCAAATGTGGTCCCCAGGTAAAAACAGAGACCCACAGCTCCACCAAACTCTGGACCCAAAGACCTGGAAATCATGTAGTACGAGCCTCCAGCTGGAAAAAAGGGAATGAGGGAGGAGGATATTAATATCTTTTAGGTCATCATTTCAGCTATATACTGCTATACAACCCATAAGCCTGAAGAAGACAAGTGTGTACTGTTATTCAAATAACCCCAAGAAAAAGGATCCTACCTGGAACAACACCATTAGTAGCAATTGCGCTCATGGATATGGCTGTCAGCATGGTCTGTGGAGAGACGAGATTAATGAACAAAAGCTGAACTGAATTAAAATGCTTCATGTTGAAGACCTTACAAAGATGGTGCAATGGTGTCATGTAAAAGCCCCCCAAAACAAAACACCGTCCTTGCCCACCCTCTAGTTCTTTATTTCCCTGAATTTTGTAGATTTTTCAAACAATGGTACCCTCTGTGGATTAAATTAATATTGAGTCTGTTAAAATACTTCTTATGGGCTTATGCTCTAAATCTTTTGGATTGGTAACAGATACAAGCTTTTCCATGAAATCAGTCATTGTGGAAGAGGATATTTACATCAGCCTGTTACCTAACAGACCTTCCGGATGACAGAAAGGACAGAGCGGAGAGAAGGGCAGATAAGATGCACAAAGAAAAAAGAAAATAGAGTTAAAACTTAAAAGGGTGAAGTAAAGACTGAAGGAGGACAGCGTGAAGGTGACACAAAAGCAGGCAAATGAATGAGAGGAAAGCAAGAGGAGGTGTAGAGAAAGGGCAAGGGCATGACCAAAATACACCCCGTGCTCTTTGTTGGCGTCCTATTTAAGGTGTCAGACAGGCTGGAGTAAAGCCAATTAGCTGACAGTTTTACCTCCTGCTTCCACTGAAGCACTAAGAAGCTATACACAAAGTTGGACTTGACAACGAATGATGCGAGAACTTGAAGTACAGAACTGGAAGGCATTTGTTTACTGATGACATCATTCCCACTGTTCCTGCGTCACATGGACCAATTTGTAACTCTAAAGCTACCTGCCACATGTCGGGAATTTATCAGCAGCCGTACTTGGATTTATAAAATACTCTCAACTACATCTGAACATTGAGCTCTTTGAGGTATCACAGTTTTAACCTCCTAGGACCTGGTGTCCACATTTTGGGTTATTAGACCAAAATACTCAATTTTGCTCTACAAGGGCCTGATATCCACTTACAAGGACATTATACTGCTACTGTTCTATCGAAATTTTAAACAAATATCCTCATATGTGGCTCTCATTTTTCTTAGAAACAAAAATTAGGTAAAAAAAAAATCTGATAATTCTTTGTTTTTACATTCATCAGGTCCCAATCAGCCCAAATATCAAAGAGAAATTAAAAATGCATGCCGTGGAAGAGTTTGGGTCTTAGGAGGTTAACTGAACATTAGGGGTGCAACGATACTCGTATTGATATTGAACCGTTCGATACAGTGCTTTCGGTTCGGTACGCATATGTATCGAACAATACAAAATTTATTCTATCAACTTTCCTTCTGACAATGCTGTCTGTGTTGAGCACTCAGTGGATCTGCGCTCGACAGTCCAGCCTAGGCGGAGTAGTCGAACGCAGATTCACTGAGCGCAGGGCAAGCTAGCGAGACAGAAGTTAAGCTCTCCTTGCAACATGGCAAATTGAACCTCCCCCACCCTCATTCAGATCTGGCGTTTGGAACTATTTTGGTTTTCATGTGATGTATGACCCTGAAGGTAAGCGCGTCATGGAATAAAGTAAAACAGTATGTTGGATGTGCCACGTAATGCTCAATTACATGGGTGGGAACTAGTGTGTTAGCGCAGTTAGCTCGTTAACGTGTTGGCCGTCCAGCCCCACGCACGGGGCGATCCGCGGTAGCTCGTTAACGGAGATTTGCCGTGTTGTGGCGTTAACGTCATTTCAACGAGATTAACGCTGACAGCACTAGTGGGAACACAGTGAATATGACTGCACATTTACTCCGACATCATCCTAGTGCAAAGACAAGTGGAAGCAGACAAAAACAACAAGCATGCATGCTACAAACTTGACCCGAGTCATTTAGACAGCCGTTAGCACAGGATTCTCCTTATGGGGGCCTGATATGTTTAATACGCTGCTGAGAATATAGCCCAGAAGAAGCGTATAGTATAGCTTTTATTTTGGAAAGATCCATTTCTCTGTAATAAACTCTCTTTTCCAAAGATGAGTGATTCCTCAATCAGATACAGGGCTCGCAAAATCGCTAGCCCGGGACGTCAGGCTAGCGATTTTTCCAGTCGGGCTACCAAAATCTATCTCTGCCCTGCCCGTTGGGCTATCGTAGGAAGGAAAAATATATGTCAATGCTTTTGCATTCTTTCGAAATGTCATTTTAAGAAAAGGCCCCCATTAGAACCCATGAGAAATGCAAGAAATGCATTATTGCTCAGTCTGCAATATCTTTCCCAGAACAAACACCAATTGCAAATAACATACTAAAAATAAACCTGAAAAATCTGTTTAGAACAGCGTACTATGTTGCAAAGAGTGAACTACCACTGGCAAAATTTAGCAGTCTTTGAAAACTTCAAAAAGCAAATGGCCTAGATCTTGGTTCCACTTGCCTCTTACCGTGACTTCAGTGGAAATTTCAAATTCTGATCTGACACAGACTGATTCATGTCCTACACAGTTCTTACAAGTTCATAGAAATTTCTGTTCGATTAGAACCAAGTATTTGAGTTGATGATTGTAATTTTTATACAATGTTGTAATTTGTTTTTTAACAATTTTTTGATTAATGTTTTGTTTCCTTTACAATATTATATTATTAATGTATAATATTGTAAAGGAAACAAAACAGGAAATAAAACATCAATCAAAAATTGCTCTCTTTTTTATTCAGGCTACTTCAATTTATTTTGGGCTACCAAAAACTGAAGAGTCCCTGCCCGAAGGGCTACCAGGGATTTTGAAATTTTGCGAGCCCTGAGATATATATATATTTTTTTTTATTACTTTTTTGTTTCAGCAACATTAAATTTAAAAACTGTACTTTTGAGTTAAAATATATATTTATAATTTTAATAAATGACAAATTAAAAAGGCATGAACATTTTTTTTTGTATCGAAAAAAATATCGAACCGTGACACCAAAGTATCGAGCCAAACCGAACCATGAATTTTGTGTATCGTTGCACCCCTACTGAACATATGTGTTGTCACCTAAAAGGATACTTTATTATTCTTTATTCTTATTTATCTCATACTTGAACTTCACATGGACATCTTTCTAATCCAACTTTCTTTTGCTGGCTGTGCTTAGCAAACAGAAGCTTTGATTATCAGGTGTGTGTGTTGGATTTTAAATAATCGTGTTTATTTAACTGTGGGAAGCCAAAATCATGTGCGGCCCTACTTGCACATATAAAGCAAGTAGGGCCGCACAGGTGGGAAAAGCCTCCAGTTGATCCAAAATGCTGACAGGGACTAAAAAGAGAGAGCAGGAGTTTTTCCCTTCCCGATGTTGCCAATTGCTTACTCACAGTGGGTGATCTCACTGTTGGGGGTCTCAGTATAATATTATGAATTGCAGGGTCCAAAATATCTAATATAAAACACCTAATAAGATCATTAATAACATGCTTCAAATTTGATAATTTGTGGATATTAAAAATGTAAAGTTTTGATAAGAATGGGTTTATTAATGGAAATGCACTTCACGGTTGATTCTTTGTTTAGGCAGTGTTACTCTTCAAACAGACGATGGTATGCCATTAGAAGATTTAATTATGAGACAAAAAGCATTTAGGGTCTGGGGTTTTCCTCCTTTCTACTTTGCCTGATTAAGCTGAAATAATCCATTGCCTGCCATGGGATTGGTGAATATAGCTACTGTGTGGGTGTGGACGGCGTCATGTTTCTGACAGTTTGCAGATGGACGGATTACACGTCAAGTCAGGTACCATTAGAAGCTGGACGAGCAGGAGAAATGGAGAGTCACAGTGGCTAAATATAGGAGGGATCAGTGGCCACTAATTCATCTTGCTGGCCATTCATTATGGCTGTCAACCAACCGAAGCAGCTTCTGGACCCAAAATCAGCAAAAACACTCAGCCGTGCGCACACACATGCACACACTCTTACATAATCCTGTTCTAATGAGTTAAAAGCTAAAGCCCTTGATAAAGAACAAATAATATTCAGCTCCTTCCAGTTCCTCTTATTCTATCATTTATCAATACATTGAAATGGTTTCCATCATAAAAAATAATCAGGAAGTAAATTCAAGGACAAAGGTTTGGTGTGAGATGTAGAAGGGAACACAAAACACCCATCAACGTTTACTCTGCACATAACCAGTCATACTTCCTTTACTGTAATGCAACATGGACCTAGAGTATGTTTAGCACAATGATCATGGTAACATGGCCTAATTTCAAATAATAAGGTCAGCATACTGAGCATATGTGTAAGTAGTCCATGTGAGCCTAAAGTTTCCACAGTTGTTTTCTACTTTGGATTGTCACAGATCACATCAGCCATGCAGCTGTGGCTGTTTAAAACTTGCATTTTTATAATCTTCTAATTCACAAACTTTTTAGGCCTTGAGACAAGCATTAATGCCACATTTTAGGGGGAAAAAGCAAAAAGAGAGAGACTCAGAAACAAACACATAGACTGTGATGATGAAGTACTCACACATGAGCAGCATAAGCCGACAATAGCCAAGGACTCCAAGATGCCGGCAGTGCCAACAATCCAGGTAAGGCGCAGAAACAGGATGACCCCCAGAATATTCTGGAGGCATGGGAGGTAGACACCCATGAACGTCCCCATCTGAGGGCTCTGTAAGGCAGGAAGGGCAGGGGGAGGATTTGGGAGAGAAGCGACAAAGCAGAAGATGAGAAAACATTAAAAATATTTGTGTTTGATGGAAGGAGTGATTAAGGATATGACAACAGAGGAAAGAAGTGAAAACTGCTGTGCAAACTGAAAACTGCTGAAACCCTTACAGCCATAAATAAAACAATTAAAAAACATCACCAGAGACAAAGAAGCAGAAGCAAAGAGGGAAATAAAGACAGAGTGTAAAAGAAAGTACACATTATTAAACACTGTATAAGTCAAAACCACTACCCCAAAAGTACAACTGACTTCCATCTTATTCCTTGCAAGGAATGGTATTTTCACAACAACAAGCAGAAAGACCGCAAGGAGAATGACAGGCCTACCCACCATCTAACTCCAAATGTAAGATACACCTCTTTTTCAGGCAAAGAGGTGCAAGAATGCCAAGAATGGCATCCACTTCTTTCTTTAGTAAGATGCTCCTAAAAGCCAGTGGGAGGTGCTCAAGGCCCATTTCTACACATTGGGACGAGATGGGGCAACTGGGATGTGACCCAGGCTGTGGTTACAAAAGCATGGCAGCACTGTGGAAACTACTCTTTTCAAAGAATGACAAAACAAAAGCATCGAAGGAGAGGCTGAAGGAAAGGCTTGTGCTGGACTGGTGATGGTGTTTATCAGAATTTTATCTTTGAAATGAGCCTGACCCTGCCTCTTCTTCTTGTTTACTTGGCAAAATCAGTTTTTCACTGTAGCCGTTTCACAAAACGAAATGTTGACTCAGTGACTAAACAGACTTCCTCTAAGCAGTAATACACACACGCATATTAATAATAATAACATTTTTTTCTGAGGAACAAAAACGTTTTAAGAGATGTATTAAAGATGGAAAAGCACAGAGAGAACAAAAACAAACAGCGGTGGCTTCATCGGTCAAAGACCTGGTTATATAATGACAGGTCAGCAGATTTAAAAGAACAACTGTTAATATGCAACTGTACATTACCATGTATGTAATGCATGCAAACACAAACTAAAAGCTCCACTACAGTGTGTGCTTCTTTACCTTAACAGCCTTCTTCTTTGGCCCCTCATCGTCATCAGCCTCCTCGTGCTCTTGTGCACCCTGTGAGAGATTGGTGTAGTTTGCGAGTTTACTGAGGAAGGATGACACCATGGGGTTGCTGTCCATTTCCTCCTGCAATAAAGAAACTCATCTTTAACAGCTAAACAGCAGCAGTCTTGTACAAATGACCTTTTCAAAATGACATTCAGTGGGAGCTTTTATGCTCATTTCAGGCTCAAAACTGTTATAGCTGAACTTTACTAGCAGCCTTGTATGATTTGTTTTTCAAAATCATTCCTTTAGATCTTATACTGGGCTTTAGTGCAGCCAGTGCATCTACTGTCTTCATTTTAAGCCATCTACCTTCTGACTGGCTGAATACTAAAAGAAAAGAATAGGCTGGTGGGGCTTTCATGCTCACAGACAGAGCCGTGTACCTGAGAAGCATATTCAGGAAATCTGCTCTCATTAAGTTCATACAGAGCCAAGAGTAGAAACAGAAAGTATGGTTCAGAGCAGCCTGATGCTTGAACTTTGGGCTTGCAGGAATTATATGTTCATATATATCACATCAAGGAAAAACTTCAAAGTTTAATTTGGCCTTTTGATGGGCAGTTATCGCATGAAGTCTTCCATTTGCAAAACAAACTGTGCAAAATTTTGTATTTTCATCCATTCAAAGCATATTTGAAAAGCATTCCTGGATCAACTTCAGAACCAAATGCCGCGGTTGTCTTATTGATTCTACACAAGCGCCAGTGACCACAGAGCAACAAGGTCCGCCAAATGGCAGAGGCAAGCAGCAGGCAAAGGTTCAGCTGAATGGAGTTAAATGAATGTACCAGTTTTTATGGCAAATAAACTTCTTGACTGACACATTGTTGAGCTAAGGGTAAATTGGTGCTTTTACCTCTGCGAGTTTCTATTTATTTAGTTCACCACAACTTAGACTGTTGTTCCAGCATACTTGGCATTAATGAATGGTTTGAGCTTCACAGACTAGCTCCAACTTAGGCTGCAGATAAGGTTCAGCCAGGGTTCTGGTGAATTTATAGTTTTTACTGTGGAGTTTGGGCTTTCTCCTTCCCAGCCTAAGCACAGTCACATTTCCTTGTGTAGTGGAACACACTCCTTGGCTTGTGAAATGATAGCGACATCCACATGATGATGTTGGGCAGTTACCTCAAAAAGTGCCATGTTGGTGCCATCGTAGCTGTTGCCTTTGTCGTCTGTGTTGTTGATAAAAGGACTGTTTTCCTTTGGGACTCCATCACCTGTAGAAACACAGTTTTCTCGTTATGTGAAATGCAGAGGAGATTTAACACATCGTGTAACCAAAACTCAATATAACCAGTGACTGGAAAACAATTGCTGTAAGAACCACAGTACATAATAATGCTGTTCATGGATCTTCATCCTGACAATGTTCGGTGGAAGTAAAGAAAACTTCAGATGGTTGCTTATGCAAATCATTATCACATGTTTCCATTTGTAAGGCGTTCCTCTTCTTATATCCAAGAACTTCCTGACAGTTTGGTTGACTCAGTGCAGGGACTGCCACAAATGTCATGTCACCACGCTGGTAGCAGAAAAACATTGAATGGGAGAAGCCAGAAAGATCTTTTAAGAAGACAATGAAACTATTCTCCACTAGTAAAGCTATTGCAGATGGTGTTATCTCTGAAAAAATATGATAAATTACCTTGGACAAGTACTTATACCAAGTAAGGCTGGGCCATATCATACCGTTCACGGTAATACCGGTATAATGTTGGGCAATGATAAGAAAATGAAATATCAGGATAGAATATGGGTAAAACACGCATGCGCAGTGCCTTTGTTTTCATACGCACATGGCGGAAAAAGCACGGCGGCGAGAGAGAATGAGAAGGGCAAAAGCGGATCGTTGAATGAAACAGATGAACCAGAATTGGGTTGTAAAAATGCTGCAGCTTCAGTGGTGTGGAACTGGTTTAGCTTTCGTCCATCAGATACACAACAAAGCACTATTTTTGGTAGAGCATGCTAGTGGGGCATCGTTATTAGCGAGTGTTTTGGAAAATACGGCGCACTTAAAATCGATCCTTTGATATTTCTGAAAGTCGACAGTGCCCCTTATAATCCCATGTGCCTTATGTATGAACTCTGATCGTGTTTACTGACCTCAAAACTATTTTATGTCGTACACGGCGCTGGAAAATCTGTCAAATGTTTCAGTACAACTTTGCTAAGCTACGAAACCCGCACAGCTTGATGGATTGTCGGAGCATTACGGCTATCATAGGCAGGAGCCTCACAGAGTGATACGTACTGTGCTTCAACATAATATTACTGTATTGTGTGTGTATAACCTCTTTTTAAGTTTTGTGGATATTATACATGGTTATGCTGAGGATATGTCGGCCAATTTCCACTGGAAATGCCTTTTGGTTAAACTGTCAGCGAGGAATTTGCATTTGCAGTGTTAATTTTTTATATAACTTTAATGCACATAAAAAAGCTGCTTGTTTAAGTGAAAATACATTGATGTGGGTTTTTTTGCACTAATAAAGTTGTGGAGTTGTAAAGTATTTTTTCTAGTGTCAATTATATCATCAGTTATATCATTATCTCAAATTTTCAAATGTATATCGTGACAAATATTTTTGGTCATATCGCCCTGCTCTAATTCCAAGACATCTCGTCCATGTAACATCTAAAGTTGTTAAACGGAGGTCATTATTCAGTTCATTATTCAAAAAGTTCATTATTTGCTGAGGTGATCCCTGAAGATGTCTCAGGGAGGTTTTTTTTTTTTTGGGAACAGGTTCAAAAATAAGACTCGAATTTTGTTTGACAGTACAGTCTATTAGAACACACCTGTAACCATCCATCCTGAGGACGGGGCAAGGTTTGTATTTTCATCCTACTGAAAAAAAACAATCCAACAGGTGGACGTGATTCCATCTAAAATTAATACATTACTTGCTATATTCAGTGACTCCTGCTAATAATTGTTATCTGATGTAATCAGTCTTATTTCTTTTTTGGACATACACTAAACCCACTTTGGCGTCATGCATCTGACTCTCACATCATTGCATTTTTAATAACCCACATCATGGTGATGAGATATCCATAAATAATTTATACCTAAACTAGAAATTAAGTCTTACTCTGTAAGTGCAAGTTAGCAAAGGACAGTGGGAATATAGATGGAAAGACTAATATCAAAGACATTACTACAGATCACACAAAACATATTTCGTATTCTTAAAAATACATAACAGTGCAACCAAGAGTTGTGTTGGATATTTTCTCACTGAAAATACAACACAAGTATTGGTTCCCATGTTTTTCCTCATCAAGATTAATAACACTGGTTATTTTATGGTCTGTAGCAGAGGTTTTTGAAACACGCTGTCTTTCCTCTGTGTCTACTTTGTCAACTGCATGATGAATCTTGTAGTTGTTCTGTATTACCCACAGCGACCCAGCCGTCTTCAGAAGGGACATTCTAGCACCAAGCTGAGAACCACGTCTTTGCTGCTTGGGCTGGCAAACTACACAGCAATGCAAACCAAACTTTTTGAATGAACGGACACCTTAGAGCGCAGGGTGTGATGGTGTGTGAAATCCAGATAAATGTGATAAATAAAGATCATCTCAGAGAGAGAGATTGTGTGAGTGTGTGTGCGTGTGCGTGCCATTCCATTAGTTTAATTTGCAGGTAATTACATTATAGTGTCAGAAATATTAAAGTGAGGAGGAGTGAACAGACGTTTAAGCAGTTGAAGCCTGCTGTGCAGAGACTAAAACAGTCAAAAATAGGTTGTGTGTTTATGACCAATAAAATGCTATAAATAAAGTCCAATGAGGCAAAAAATGAAGCAATAAATATGAGCTTCAAATGGAACTCAAGAAAAATAAACAGAGGTGGCGTGTGTAGAGTTCATACCAACGCACCCACGCAGAACAAACCCACGACAGAAAACAGAAAAAATAAGTGGACAACTCCTTTATATCCCGACACAAAAAAGGCAGCAAACTATGTTTTTCACAAAAAGCCACACCACTTCAAATGCTGCTTTCATGCATGCACACATAAACTGAGGTCAATTCTATCTGGGCGAAGACTATGCAAGTGACAACTGGAGTCTTTTTAAGCACTCCAGCTCATTAGTTTTAACTTCAAAGAAGTTAAAGGGTCACAAATTGATCACTTTTAAAAAAGAAGATGCTTATATTTTAATACAGAGGTAAAAGATGAATTGATGTTATTAAATTATGCAGGAAAGCAGAAGATCTGCTTATATTTGGCATTTTTTAACTGAAACATGCAAAGGTCAGTATTAATACTGAGTGGTTCAAATGTAAATATGTGTAAATAAAGTTGCTGTTTGAAGCTCCACAGTATAAAATGAGTCTATTCTACTTAAAAATAACACAACTGTCTGTGATGAGCCTATCCAGAGCAAAACAGCTGAAGTTTAAACACTGGCCCAAAAATACGTGCACTGCATCTCTCCACCTGTTTAGATTGATAGTTCGCAACCAGTCAGTGCTGGGCCTTTTCCATTCATCAGCAGCCGGAGCTGCCTACTGCAGAGGGGATTTCACGAGTAACTTTTGCTGCTTGATCCAGCTGCTGGGGGAATAAGAGGCTTGTAGAGTGGCTTAGCCCGTTGGTAATCACAGAGAAAGTCATTACGTCCTTGTACTGTGACACTCTGTAAAAGAGCGTTCTATGTGGGACAGCACGTAGAGAACATCAGGGAGGGACACAATATTTCACAGAGTGTGGAATGAGTGAATTTAAGGCAAAGCATGAAGCAAGTGCAGGTAAAGGTGAGTCAGCCTTAGCCAGTCATCACTTAGCTATTCTTTTCAGTGCTACACGCCACCGGTAATCATTGTCTTAAATGACTCTGGCTAAATCCTCTTTGAGACCAGGCAGCAGGCTAAAACTGTCAATGTTTCCAAATCAGGTGAGGTTTCTGTTTTAAGTCCATATGTAAATTGGTTAAGACGTCAGTCAGGAAGTGAAGAGAACCGTTCACCTGTCCTCAAGTGAAGGAAGGATCTTTGGTAATACAATCCCACGCTGCACTTAAGACACCCTAATGGACTTTTCAAAGGCATCTAATTTCTCTAATATACAGGTATCAAGCCATGATTGTTTTATGAAGTACTTTTAACGTCAAGAATGTTCAGGATTTTTTGTGATCTGAAAAGTGTAAAATAGCTATGAATGTTTGAATACACAATAAAGACGGTGAGTTGATTTATCAGTTTAACTGCATGGTTGTAGCTTTCCGAACGATGTTATCTGCAGCGTGTGAAGTGATGTCTTTAAGGTTATTTAATAAAAACAATATAAATAAAAACTATCAAGGGGCTTTACCCCTTCTTTACTACAAGCCAACAGAAACCAGAGAGACTTTCTGCATTATTATAAAAACTTTTGTTCATTTATGCATCCATTTTTCTTTGCTTCTTTATCTGGATCACATTGTTGTGTCCGACATGAATACTGATGTCATCTGTTAATTAAATCTGCAATCTCATGCTCCTTTGTTCTAAAAATATCTCAACTAGTCTGTGTGGGGCGACAAATTTGTCTCACCCTGAGGTGATCGAATCCTCCGGTGACCTTAAGACGCACTTCAACATCCTAAACGAAGAAAAAGTGCCAGGTGCCACAATCCCCCCATACTGCAATTGCTGCAGTGATTGTTGCAGTGGATTATTTAGTGGAGGAAGGGGCGGATCACAGGGACAAATACGGGGGATTCAACAGAAGATGAAGATTATCTGCACATGTCCCTCTGTCTTAAGTATAATGTGGAATGGTTTAGCGCAAATGTCACTGTATGTGTGTGAGTGTGCTTGCATGGAGGGGTCCACAGGCACATGGTCGAGATTCACATATCGCCATGGTGTGAACAGATGTTGGCCTCTGTTCACATTGCAGAAGTTGCCATCTACCTTGGACTAATTCACCCTGCTTTCAGTGATCTTATGTTTTTGTTTAAATATATTTGATTGCAGTCTAATCCTAAATTTCGTGTGAATCATATCATCAACCATATCATAAAGAAACAAATAAGCAAAAGTCTTGTTCTGGTTCTTTCCTCTTTATTTTTGCCTGAAACTAAAGCATCATGATGACTGTAGTGTTTCAAATGAGCTTTATAAATAAACCTGCCTTGCCCCAAACTACCCCTTTGTTTGGGTAATCATTCCACCAAGATTATTACCCATCCTGCTTTGCTGATGCAAAGTCCTTACATCATCTGTTCTCAAGTCAGCTCAAGATTGCTGATGGTGCACTGCAATCTAGTTCAAAAGGAGCAAAGGATGTAAATGTTTGCAAATATGCACCTGTGAGGAAAAAGCCAGCCAGTGCTACATGTAAAAAAAAAAGAAAAAAAGAAGAAGGAATGTGGACACATGAATAACCAGATCAGCAGTTTATAGTGAAGTGTCAAAGCAAAGGTTATAGCATGTCAAACAAAGGACACACACGGTTATGCTCAGCTGATATTCCCCGTCTGGATGCTCCTCTTATGATTATCTATTTATTAGGGGTGCAACGATACACAAAATTCACGGTTCGGTTCGGTTCGATACTTTGGTGTCACGGTTCGATATTTTTTCGATACAAAAAAAATGTTCATGCCTTTTTAATTTGTCATTTATTAAAATTATAAATATATATTTTAACTCAAAAGTACAGTTTTTAAATTTAACCCTAACCCTTGTGCGCGTTTTTTATTTTGACAGCGAATGCGCACCTGCGGACCACTTATGTGCAGCCCTGGTTATTTAGCTTGTCATATTGCAGCCACAGAAATTCTTTTGTCCATGAAACCATGAAGCTGCACTTTCTTTTTGCCTTATAGTCTGATTTGTCATAACTTCTCCGTTTTGTGGTAAGCTTTTCTTTGGCTGTCACTTCTTCACCCTGACCTGTCTTATTTGGCTCAGAAGAAATGAAATATATATCCTCCTGCTTTTACACACGCACTCACATAAGCTCAGCGATTCTCTGTGCGATCAACCTCTCACATGTTTAAGCTTGCTGCGGGAGATTTCACTTGTCATGTTTGCATAGTGAGCTAACGATTAATAAGACGATGTCAGAGGAATTGGTGCACAAATTTTCATCACTCACAGATCAGTGCTGTCGCTCTCTATACACAGTTCGCGCAATTGCAAAGTGAAAGCAAAAAAACAAGCGCAAATTCAAACGCGATTTCAATATGTCACATATTGACAGTGGCTCACGATGCCAATGACATAATTACCCAGCTACATTTCTGAAAGAATGCAAAAGCATTGACATATATTTTTCTTCTTACAATAGCCCGACGGGCAGGGAAGAGATAGATTTTGGTAGCCCGACTGAAAAAAATCGCTAGCCCCAGGACGTCGGGCTAGCGATATTGCAAGCCCTGTATCTGATTGAGGAATCACTCATCTTTGGAAAAGAGAGTTTATTACAGAGAAATGGATCTTTCCAAAATAAAAGCTATACTATACGCTTCTTCTGGGCTATATTCTCAGCAGCATAAGGAGAATCATGTGCTAACAGCTGTCTAAATGACTCGGCTAAAGTTAGTAGCATGCTTGTTGTTTTTGTCTTTGCACTAGGATGATGTCAGCGTAAATGTGCAGTCATATTCACTGTGTTCCCACTAGTGATTTCAGGTTAATCTCGTTGAAATGACCTTAACGCCACAACACGGCAAATCTCCGTTAACGAGCTACCGCCGATCGCCCCTGCATGGGGCTAGACGGCCAACACGTTAACGAGCTAACTGCGCTAACACACTAGCTCCCACCCATGTAATTGAGCATTGCACGGCACATCCAACATACTGTTTTACTTTAGTCCATGACTCGCTTACCTTCAGGGTCATACGTCACATGAAAACCAAAATAATTCCAAACGCCAGATCTGGAGAGCTTAACTTCTGTCTTGCTAGCTTGCCCTGTGCTCTTCCTTCTGACTATGCTGTCTGTGTTGAGCACTCAGTGGATCTGCGCTCGACAGTGCAGCCTAGGCGGAGTAGTCGAACGCAGATTCACTGAGCGCTCAACACAGACAGCATAGTCAGAAGGAAAGTTGATAAAATAAATTACAAATGTTGTATTGTTCGATACATATGCGTACCGAACCGAAAGCACTGTATCGAACGGTTCAATATCGATACGAATATCGTTGCACCCCTACTATTTATGTAACCATAGTAGCCCCTAACCACTCATCTCGCCCAGCATTAGAGGATTAAACCAAACAAAACCAACATTAGTGTCCAACCTTCACTATATTTAAATAATCACAACAAAGAAAGCAAGTCTCCTGCCAACCATAGCCTAAAAACTGCTCCTGCCTGATCTTTTCACTGTGTAACCCTGCCTTCATCACACAGGTCATCATTTCCAAATCTTCTGTAATGTTTACTCTCACACACTCATTAATCCCCCCTCATTTCCATCCAGAACAAGCAGATGTTTTCATCCAAACAGGCAGTGTCTGAACCAAACATACTACGAGGCAGCAAAAAAAAGCAGATACAGCAGACAGAACATGTAAGGTACGTCCCGGTGAATGGAGCAGACCGGCTTGCAGTTAAAGAGCCGCATATTCAATCACAGCTGGTACAGACTAAGCAAGAGCAACCAGGTACAAGAACGTGTCCCTAACCCTGCATTAGCTCATGTTACAGCAAAACACTAAAGCTACAAATACTGCAAATGTTCAATTTGCAGTATTGAGCAGCACACTTTAAAAAGTGAGCTTTAAGTAGCAGAATTATTTGTGATGATTAGTGCAGTTTTCCCTCATACACTGATGGCAAAATGATTCAAATGTAAGAAAGAGTTTGGGATTTGAGCAATAAAAAAACATAAGGAACGAGCAGGCTGAAGCCTCTTGTGTAATGTGTGATGAATGAATGCAGGTGGGTTTGACGGTTAAAGCTGTGTGTGTTTGTGTACATGATCCACTTTTGCAGGTGCCGAGGACAGACTGCTGGTGCTATAGCGCATTACGTGACCTCAACAAATGCGACATTGCTGAAGGGCATATATAATTGGGGCTAACTAAATGGAAATATAGAAAGGTTAAATTAACCGCCTAAGTAGCAAAAACCATCATGCCCCTTATCTCCAATGCTTTCAAGGTGGACAGAAACCTTTGGCATGAGCTAAAGCTTGCTAACAACACACACTAACTGCCAAGAAAAATTTGAATCAGCTCAGGAAAAAATTATGTTTGGCTTTGTTTTGTGTTTCAGCAGTGAGATAAAATTGTATTTAAGACATTAACACTTAGTGAGAAATACATTTGAGTGCATTAGAGCTCATAAATTAATTTGAAGTGGCACACACCTACGCATGCAAGAGCAAACCTTGTGGCCACCATTACTTTTTGGATGATACTCATGAAAGCTGCAGGACACAGGAGGTTAAGAGCAGGATAAACAGAGTCCAGATGGTTACATGCTAGACTGCCCCCAACATCTGCAATTCCAAACTCATTGTTTTACATCACAGTCAGCGTTGTTACATAACAGAGTGGGATTCCCTGATTGTGCCACCGTGCTCTGCACAGTTGAAGATGGTTAGAGGCAGCTCGATGTTTCTCTCAAACAGTCAGTCGTCTTTCAGCTCGCCTCTGTTCAGAAGCCACGGCTAAAGTTAGACTCCATCAGCACTCTGCTACTTACTCCAAATATATGTGCAGGTACATTGAGGATGTGCTAATGGCTAGGCTCAGCCTCTATATTCACTGTGGTAATAAATGACCACGCATCCTATTTATAACCACTAAGCCGTCCGCTGTGATGACGCTGTAAGCTGCCTAACACTGTCGGTGTTAGCCCGTGGCTCAATGTACTATGGTGGGCAGAAAAAGACACAAAGGTTTTAAAAAAGTCAATACCGAGAGAATATCAGATATTCAAAAATTACAAGTCAAAAATCTATATTTTTAGCCTGTGGTTAATGCATAAAAAAGATTCCATTACTGACCCCAAGATTAGGAAAGGGCGGAAACAAGAAGGAATTTAAATTTTTATGCACTTTGCCCTTTGCTGGATGTCAGTGCATTTATTTTTAGGGCAAATTTCTAAACTCTGCTTGGGAAAGTTTGTGCCATGCTCCGCCCATCGATTCCCACACTTTACAAAAAATTGAGATTTTTGATTTTGTGAGTCTCAAAACAAAAAAAACCCAACAACAATAAAGGAGTAAAGCATCTTGATCCCTTAAATTCACACTGAATACAGAGAAAGCGAGACACTACGACCTCTGTTGAACCCAAATTTATACCTCTGAAGATATATATGCACGTTACACACTGAACCAATTCTTCACAATATAATCACAATTTATCAGTGCAGCGACCGCGGGGGTAGAAAACGGCTTTTAAGAAGGAGTGAAGATAAACTTACCCTTCTGTCGAGACCCTCCCCTGTGCTCCATCCTGAGGAGCGGGGCTAAAAAGAAGGGCGGGAAGGGGGCTGGGTTCCTAGCAGTGGTCCCTGTGAAACTCCAGTAGTACAGGGCTCAAAGTAGAAAGATATTGCCAGTGAGGTGCTGAAGTCAGGAATGCTGCCCCGAGCTGTGTGGATAACGTGAGGATCAGCTATTTCTGTGACAGTGTGTGGGTGCTTGTGTGTGTGAAAAGTGGCCTGTGACGACGACGATCAGCGACATCAGCCATGCATCACAAAGCACCCTCACCCTCCTGCTGACAGACCGGCAAGCACACATGTCCAAGTGTGTGCACACACACACATACACACCCAAGTTCTCTCACTCAACCTTGCTAAGCTACTGATCACTGTGTGTGCATGTATGAACACACACACAAAATGGGGAGGAGCAAAGAAAGCAAGCAGAGTATGCAGAAGCTTACAGTCTGGAGCAAAACAGAGAGATTGGTTTAGGTTAGTGGAGCTGGAGGAAGAAGGAAGGATGAGTCAATGTGCTCTCAGCCTCCCTCTCTCGCACACACACAGCAAAGAGGAAAGATACAAAAATCCTTTTCCCCCGTTAATAAAAAGCACATTTGTGGTGCTGACAGAGCAGAATTACCACATGCCCTCTGAAATGAGAGCTGTGCAGTACATCGTTCCGAATCGATTCGTGTTTACCGATTTAAACTACAGGTACAGGGCTGACCTCCTGCCTGACCTTCAGGGTGTCACAAACATTGCATTGATCAGCACAGTATGAGACACATTTTCATATCTTATTCAGGACATCTAATTGATGTAATGCTTTCCCTAGCCACTTACCCTAACCATGAAAAGGTTCATACCTAACCCTTAGTCTAAACATAACCATGACCTAATTGTAACCGTGACACTAAAACCATATTTTGAGCCTCTAAAATACCTTCGAACTCATGGGGACAGGCACTTTGTCCCCATAAGTGTCTGTTGTACCCCACAGGTATATAATTTTCTGTCCTCACAAAGATGTCTAAACATGTAGCAATAAAATCACCTTAATCTGTAAATTGGCTTTGGGGACCTGGGTGGGGTCACCTTCCTTTTAACCCTTATGTTGTGCTCCTGTACCCCTAGACTATGACGTAACACACACACACACACACACACACACACACACACACTAAGAAATTTTTTACCATAAAAACAGATGCCATTAAAATTTTTATTCCCCCCTGTATTTAATTTCTGAATTAGCAAATAACTTGTTCAGTTTTTCAGAAAGAAAAATGATCTGAAAATGATCATGCATCAATGAATATATGTAACATACTAGGGGTGCAACAATACTCGTATCACTATTGAACCGTTCGATACAGTGCTTTCGGTTCAGTACGGATATGTATCGAACAATACAAAATTTTTAATTTATTTTATCAACTTTCCTTCTGACGAGGCTGTCTGTGTTGAGCACTCAGTGGATCTGCGCTCGACAGTGCAGCCTAGGCGGAGTAGTCGAACGCAGATTCACTGAGCACAGGGCAAGCTAGCAAGACAGAAGTTAAGCTCTCCTTGCAACATGGCGAACTGAACCTCCTCCACCCTCATTCAGATGTGGCGTTTGAAACTATTTTGGTTTTCATGTGATGTATGACCTTGAAGGTAAGCGCGTCATGGACAAAAGTTAAACAGTATGTTGGATGTGCCACGCAATGCTCAATTACATTGGTGGGAACTAGTGCGTTAGCGCAGTTAGCTCGTTAACGGAGATTTGCCGTGTTGTGGCGTTAACGTCATTTTAACGAGATTAACGCTGACAGCACTAGTGGGAACACAACGAATATGACTGCACATTTACTCCGACATCATCCTAGTGCAAAGACAAGTGGAAGCAGACAAAAACAACAAGGATGCATGCTACAAACTTGACCCGAGTCATTTAGACAGCCGTTAGCACATGATTCTCCTTATGGGGACCTGATATGTTCAATGTGCTGCTGAGAATATAGCCCAGAAGACGCGTATAGTATAGCTTTTATTTTGGAAAGAGCCATTTCTCTGTAATAAACTCTCTTTTCTAAAGATGAGTGATTTCTCGATCAGATAGATTTATTATTTTATCCCTTTGTTGTTTCAGCAACATTAAATTTAAAAACTACTTTTGAGTTAAAATATATATTTATAATTTTAATAAATGACAAATTAAAAAGGCATGAACATTTTTTGTATCGAAAAAATATCTAACCGTGACACCAAAGTATCGAACCAAACCGTGAATTTTGTGTATCGTTGCACCCCTAATACATACATATATAAATATCTCTTTTTAACATCGGCCAACCAGAGGTGAGTGCTTTCAAAGCACCACGCTTTAGTGTCATGCATACCAAGGTTATTATCGTTAACGAAAACTAACGAAATAACGAAAACAAGAAGTGAAAAAACATTTTCGTTAACGGAAATAAAAATAAAAACAAAAAAAGGAAAACTAACTAAAACTGTAATGAGTGCTCACAAAACTAACTAAAATTAACTGAATTTATAGCAAAAATGTGTTTAGTTTTCGTTGATGTGTGTGTGTCATACAATAGTCAAGGGTGAAAATGAAGTTTAGTTTCCAGATTTATTTCTTGCTGTCTCATTATGCCAGCAGGTGGCAGTATGTTAGTCGAGTCATCTGTGTTGCTGCTCTGTCCACGCGCAGAATCATGTCAGGAAAAGTGGGGAGAAAGCGCCAGAGTCCAATTTGGGATTACTTTGAATATGACTGTGTTTTGGATGAAGCAAGTGTCTTGTAGTGGAAAGAGACAAATTATGAGGGACATTTCTCAAGGGAAAAAAATCCCACAAACCTTAAAGTGCACTTGAAAAGCTCACACAAGAAGGCTAACCTAGCTTACCTTGAGAAGGTAAGGGAGCACACTCAACCCTCATCCCCAGAAAATAGAAGCTAACCCCAGGCAAGGCAGCGTGATGCATCCCAAGACAACAGGACTGGGATATCTACACAACTGTGTGAGTCAATTGCCTTCAAAAAGTTTATCAATTCACTTGAACCAAAGTTACGAACACTGAAGAGTTAATAGTCTCATTGGGGCCAAGATATACATTTTATAGTTGCCTGGTATCAATGGTTGTTCATCTGCCCTAATTTATTTATTTAAAGAACCCATAGGTGGGAATGTGAGTTGTCTGTCTCTGCGTGTTAGCCCTGCGACAGACAGGCGACCTGTGCAGGGTGCAGGGTATGGTAGCTGGAATAGCAACATACCCAAGGATAAGCAGAAGAGAATGACTGATATGATGAAACTGGGATTTTGTTACACTTAATTATTGCAAACACAACTAAAACTATAACTGAAACTAATCAAAACTAAACTGAAACTAAGGATTTTCAAAAAAATAAAAACTAAACTAAACTAGCAAACAATTGGTAAAAACTAATTAAAACTGATATAAAATTAAAAATCTGAAGTCAAAACTAAATAAAAATAAAAACTAATGAAAATTGCAAAACTATTAAAACCCTGATGCATACTTAATCTAAGATCAGGTTAAGCTAGACATCAGCTGGAAAGAGTCAAAGGTGTGCTACAGCCTCACAAACCGGACAGACAATGGCAGAAACAGCTCTGCCCCAGCTATTACCTTGAAGCCCGGTCAACCTAGAACCCTGCTGTCTTCCTTTGTACTGACTGCCCATTAATCTCTTTGTACAAGAGCATGTGAAATGGGCACTAATCACTTAACCAGATTAGGCTAATCCTGAACTTTTTATAAAACAGAAGTCAGTTGAGGCCCCAGAGTTGAGGAAGATATGGCTTTAAAGTCAGCAGGCAAAGTGAAGGTCTACTCGTGCTGTCTAGCCACATTCAGATGAATCAGTAAGAATCAGATCAGTGTTGCTTGCCAGCCTCGTATACGTTAACTGCTGGTCAGATTACCTGCAGAGGATCAATGTAGAGTCATCAGCCAGGGACAACTACAATACACCAGTTTAAGGAGCAGTTTGTGAATAACAACTTAAAAGGACAGAAAAAAAACACGTAGACTTCCTCGCTGTTACAAGCAGAGTTCAGTCATCTTTCAGCAGACAAAACTGAACATCTGCTGTCAGCGTCATTAAACTGGCAAAGCAGAGCTTAAAGAGAGGCTATCAAATCACACAGTAAGAAGATTTTGGTCGTATCAAGTTCCACTTGGTTTGATATCAGATGGATGCTGTTACTTTGTGTGTGTGTGTGTGTGTGTGTGTGTGTGTGTGTGTGTGTGTGTGTGTGTGTGTGTGTGCGTGCGTGCGTGCGTGCGTGCGTGCGTGCGTGCGTGCGTTTAAGTGTCTCCGTGTTATATTCTAAGCCTCTAAACCTGTCAGGTAAACAAACTGCTCTGCTGGGCAACACAAAGGATGGACACGAAGGACAGAATGTGTGAACGTGTCGCATTATACACAGAGAAGACTACAGAGCGCTGTCCAAACTTAAAGCTTTAAGCTAAAAAAGCCTAAATGACCATCTGTGATGTGAAGTCAGCAGATCCCGAATTAAACTTTTCTCAACTGTCAAGCAATGACCAATGACAGCAGACGATCCTGTTGACAAATGACAGGGTGTTAAATACTTCACAGGGTTACAAAAGCAAACAGAGCTGGGAACATCAATTAGTAACCAACCAACAGCTACACAAATGATGTGCAAACCTTTCTGTGAGGGCTCTCCTTAACGCTAAAGACTTCAACCGTGTAGCTGCATGTTTCTAAAACCCAAGCATTTACATTTGTTTTCATCCTTGATCTGCAAAATTTTTCATAACTATTGTTCTTTTATGGACAAGAACAAAATCAAACGATAGTACTACTGTAGGAGGGCTGACGTAATCTTGTCCATGTTGGTTATTTTTTTTAATTTTTAATTTCTGTTAATACTCTCCCCAGTATGTAGTAGTAATACCTTTTTTTAGTCACTTTTCAAAACACTGAAGGACACCTTAGAAGCCATTAAATAACAAAATCACACTACGGATAAAAACAGTTGGAATAAACAGTAGACTTAAAAGTCAACACTGACCATAATGGACAAGCTTAAAAGATGTTTCAATCACATATTCCCCAAATACAGGTATTCTGTTTTAGCGTTAGAAGCACTTAGACACAACCTGTCACTTCAAACAGTTACTGGAATAGATAACTGTTCACGTGTTGGCTGGTTTACATGCACACTGTATTTCACACATAGCTTACAGACACTGACTTTGTGGTGATTAAATACAGCAGTTAGAAAAATCAGATGCTACTGTCACAGTCAGTCACATAGTCCGTGCCAACCATCCTCTCCTGATGAAAGGTACAAATGATCAAGTCCACTCTTCTCCAGATGGTGTCACTGTCTCACAATATGAAGCAAACAGCATGTGCTTGAAGGTGGACGTGTACATGAGAAACTGTAAATGCAATTGGTAAGACATTCTGGGATTTCATCTAGAGCCACAAAATCCTCTCTAATATCCTCCTAAGGCCACTTTAAATGTAACCAAGGTGATTTACAAGAATATTAAATGGTTGTTCTACTGCCAGCATCTGGTTCCTAGAATATGAGAATGTTCAATATGGGGGATAATGGTAGACATTTAAACAACAAAAGGCTGTTAATATGAAAGGATATTTTATGTACTATGTCAAAATGTGTTTGGTGAGCATCCATTACTTGCAAGGAAGGTGATGCTACATCACCAACACAGAGAAACGGTATCTTTAAAGGTACACAAATAGGCACCTTTCACGTAATGTCAAACACACATACACATCTTTTATGAGGTTACCAAATGTTTTTAGGCTTTGCAATATTTTTAATAAAAAATGGAAGCCCACTTTTATGACTTCAATTTGCCACTTCAGATAATTCTTGGTTTGTTTCCACCATGTATCTGGTAAACAGTTAGTAATGAAACAATTAGTCAGCAGAGATTTACTCCACACTGATAGTAACAGAAAAGCAGGCAGTTTGCAGCTGCCTAACGCATTTGATAATGGAAACAATGTCAAATCAATAGCGACCCAAAATTACTTAATAGTTATTGTGAGAAACCCACACGCCCAAGAGGGAGCACTCTGGGAGCTGTTCAAATGTGGCTGGACTCTAACCAGACCTTTACCAAAGCATTTCTTTCATGTTTATTGGTCTGTTTGAGCTAGGAACATGAAAGTCATAGTGGTGCACACCCATAATCTGCAGAATGTAAGCACATGAAAAATGGTTTGCCAGTAAAAATGTGCCAAAGCTCACAAGATTGGTTGGAAAAATAAAAAAAAGTCGGTAAATACTGGATTTAAACATCATGTAAAGTTGACTTTTTGGTTGGATGTCACTGTAAGAGCAGTGTAACGGTTGTAAACATGACACACTGATACGTATAGGGCTGCACGATTTTGCATAAAATGAGAATCACGATTTTTTGGCTTAGAATTGAGATCACGATTCTCTCACGATTTTCTTTTCCAGTATAAATATTTATTGCACTTATTAACTGCACATCAACTTCGTAACAGTTGAGACTGAACATAAAAACAATAAATATAAAAACAATAAATAAACATAAAAACAACAAATGTCTCACGTTTTGTCGTTGGCGCAAAATGTTGTACTGCTTGAAATTCCATCTCCACCGTTGCTCGACACAGCATGTATAGAGCAGGTAGTGCAACAATAGAAACGCACTGTGTAGCGTTTGTCTAGGGTGTTGATCATTTTCCTAAATCCCTCGTTTTGCACAGTGTTGATGGGAGCCATATCTTTGGTCAGGTGATAAGTAATAGCCTCCGTAATTTCTTTGTGCCTGCGGGAGTTCGACGGGTATAGGGAGGCGCTGTATAAGGTTCCCGTTATTGATGTTTGGGTGGTTGACCGGAACGGATTTTCTCCTGTCACTTTCTCGTCATCCCTGACGTGCTCTCCGTTGTTTTTTCCCTGCTAATTTTAGCATCACACGGCACAGCTTCTGTATTACGTCCCAGATCAAAATGCGGTACAATCGTCGTCATCGTCTTTTTTTTTTTTTCTTTTTTTTTTAAAATCGTTGTCATTTGGAAATGAGATCGCACATAAGTATGAATCGAGATCGCGATTTTCTAACGATTAATCGTGCAGCCCTAGATACGTAGCTGGAGGAATTCATTAAGGGTGTTTATTTATTTCATTAAATAAATTAAAATACCATGGGAATATGAACAGTAGAGGTCATAGTAGCTGAATAAACTTACATTAAATCATCTCAACCAAAAATAAATAAAACCCAACACTATGCTTGATAAATCTACCTCCTAACTGAAAACAAGCTGGAAAAAAATTAGTGCAACCGTTCTGCAAACAGTTGCAGTCCGACTTGCACCAACTGCCGTCACTCTCAAAGACATTAAAGATTTGCAAATAAATGTTATAAATGCAGACAGATACACTCATGCGGTGTGATGACATTGTTAATGAGCACAACTCAACTGGCTGTACTCTGGTTATATTCCAGCAAAACTGTTTATGTAGACAACAACAGCTATGTGCTTTTCTTACAGTTAATTGCTGTATTATCAGAAACGGATTGCATGCAATTGCCAACCTGACCCTATTCAATCCCAACCTGACAGGAGACTGACTCTGTCTTATGGCAACATTGATGACAGGCTTTAGTGACAGTATTGGTGTGCTTGACAATCTCATAAATGACATAACTGAAGTGAGATAGCTTTATCTTTCTGGATAAAACAGATACTGATTAAGTTCAACTTTGAGGACATAATTTATTATGAGTTAAGTACTGTGAAAATATCCTATTGTAGGGTGTCTGGTGATTCCATTCTCTAAAATGTACCATGTTTGTGAAGGCTAAGCGCTTATGCCAGGGATGGTGAACTCAAGGCATCAAGGGCCGGTGTCCTGAAGATTTTAGATGTGTCCTTGATCCAACACAGCTTATTTATAAGGCTAAATTACGTCCTCAACATATCTTGAAGTTCTCGAGAAGCCTGGTAATGAACTAATCGTTTGAATCAGGTGTATTGATCCAGGGTGATATCTAAAAACTGGAGGACACTGGCCCTTGTGGCCTGGAGTTCCCCTACCCAGGCTTATGCAAATAAAAGCTACTATAGCTGATAGCAACAGTAGATAGAGGAGAAAATGGGCATTTAACTTGTGCGTGCTTATTAGGACTTATCTGAGGTACCATATTTAGAGTAGAGAACTGGTGAGGACAAGATATCTGAGACGGAAATGGAGGGCAGTAGTCGGAGAGTAGGACTGTCTGGATAATCAGCAGAATGAAATTTTCCATTTGGCTCGAGTGCTCAACATACATAAAAGAATGAACATATATTAGTGGTTCACTCTTTCATACACTCAAAAGAGCTATGGAAGCTGTCCTATTACAGACAATGTGATCCTCTGGTCATAATGTTGCATGTGTGTTTTATGTAGGATATTTTTCTTCATATATATATGGCCCAAATGGATTCTTTTAAGTTGTTATGTTTGATAATCTCAACATTGTCTTTAGTATACGCACAGAAAACATGCTATTGTTACCTTCACTTCCACACATTTGTACAAAATCAGTAAACTTTATATAGTTTTTACATTTATATTAAACAGCTGCTCGTGGGTGATCGTCTATGGATGCTCCAGAAAGTATTCCCAAACCACCTTTAAGGTGGAGATAATTCCAAGAAAACAATCATAAGAGTTTCTATTGTCAAGAGATTTGTTTTTACTATTTATTTTTTTTCATCATCCAAATTTAGGGTGGAAATGCATACAGTGTGTAAACAGTGACTGGTTGTTTTGATGGGAACATCAGGACAAAGTCATGGGGCTAAGACAAACATTGTGTAGTTTAGCTGTACACATACTTTGCACTATAGTAATGTACAGTTTCCAAAAATGAGAGCAGAACCAGGTGTGTTCATGCCACATAAGAGAAGAAAGAAGAAAAGAAAAATCACCTCCTCTGTCTTTTTTCTAACCACTTTTCCTCCTAAAATATCATGAGGTCAAAGAAAGGTGTGAAGCAGAACTGAAAAGGCCTTAGGGAAAGTAAAATGCAGTGTGCTCACAATCTGACCACACTTACACTAGACTCCTTAAAACATCATGCTGGTTGTTTTCCATGTTTAAACTACAATTTACAGAAGACAGACTACACATCGAGCTTCTTACGTCACACCGGCGTCCTCTTACCGTGTTGTTTCATGCAGGTCATGCAAACAAGAACAACTGGGGAAACATACCTCAAAGTCAAGTTTTTAGGAGAAAAAGGAACATATTGAGTCAGTGCTCAACAACAGTGTTTAGAGCAAAGCCTGAATTAACTCTGTTATTAACACTGTCATTTTTGATGAAAGGAAGCAGAACGTACCGGAACTTTTCGGTTCAATTCAGTTTATATAGCACAAACTTACTGCAACAGTCGCCTCAAGATGCTTTATACTGTAAAGACTAGGGGTGGGGGAAAAAATCGATACTGCGTAGTATTGCGATATTTTGTTTGCTAATAATGTATCGATACAGGGACAGCAGACATCGATATTTTGTTCCAAAAACTTCCAGTCCACCAGATGGTGCGGTTGAGCTTTTTCTCTAGTGAGGTCAGCAGAGGTTAGGTCAGCACATGGGAAAATTGATCAAACAAAGATGGAGGAAGAAAAAGAGATCAGGAAAGCGCCATCTGCGTTTAAATCAAACGTCTGGACGTACTTTGGATTTTTTAACAAGGATGGAACAAATGAGATGGATATGACACACGGGATTTGCAAGGTGTGTCGTATGAAAATAAAGTACTCTGGGAATACTACGAACATGAGGGCCCATCTTACACGGCACCATCCAAAAATAGCATTAACCGCGGACGGGAAAGCTAGCTCTAAATCAGCTCCACTGAAAAATCAACCAACGCTGGACACTCTTAGCTTAGCAAAGCTATCTCCCAATTCAGAGCATGCTAAGAAAATAACACAATCTATCACGTACTTCATCTGCAAAGACCTGCGTCCTTACAACATTGTGGAAAACGAGGGCTTTTCTTACATGATCAAGACGCTGGAACCCAGGTATGTGATACCATTACGACGTTTTTTCGCAGACACAGCCGTACCCAATCTCTACATGTGAAGCATAAAGTTGAGGAAAGTTTGAGCACAGCAGAAAGGGTTGCATTAACTTGCGACGCATGGACCTCGCGGGCTGTGGATTCATATGTGACTATAACAGCTCATTATCTCACAGCGGACTGGCAACTGCTGTCTTACGTTCTCCAAACTCGAACATTACATGAAAGTCACACCGGAGCGAACATTGCAAATCTCCTGCAAAATACACCACAGGAATGGGGGATTGCCGACAAAAATCTGGTGGTTGTCACCGACAATGCTTCTAATATGACAATTGCCACTCAGCTAGCGGGATACCTGCATGTGAAGTGTTTCGCCCATACACTCAATCTGGCATCACAACGAGCCTTAAACCTGCCTGCAGTAGCCAGGGTCTTGGGGAGAGTGCGGCGCATAACTGGGTTTTTCAATAGAAGCACAGTGGCAAACCACGCTCTGGAGCAAAAACAGAAAATGTTACAGCTCCCGACTCACAAGCTCAAGACCGACGTCTGCACGAGATGGAACAGTGCTTATGACATGCTCCAGCGTTTCCTTGAACAACAACCTGCGATTTGTGCAGCGCTGCTGTCTCCCGAAGTCAGAAAGAGTAGCACAGATATCTTTACTCTAAACGAGACGGATATTGGGAACACTGAAGAAATTGTCCGGGCCTTGAAGTCAATGCAAGTCGTGACTACTGTGATGTCTGAGGAAAAGAATCCTACTCTGTCTCTCGTAGCACCGCTGCTAGCACAGCTGTTGCACGACACCCAAGACAACATTGGTGACACAGCACTGGTCAGAAACATCAAGCAAAGTATCAGTCAAGATCTTAAGAAGAGATATGCCAGCACAGTCGAGAGGAACACCCTCTACACAGCATCAGCTCTCGACCCACGCTTTAAAACCCTGCCGTTCCTGTCACTGGAGGAAAGACAGGAAACCTATGCCAGAGTGGTTGCTGAGGCTATAACCCTTCAGGTAAGCAAACATTCTGGTGTTATAATTTAAATAACTTACTTACAATATTAGTAGATCTGTGATTTTTTTGTCATATTGGTAATATTCTATTTAGCAATTAAATACATTAATTATAATTTGCTAACATATTACTGCATACTAAAAGATATGAAATATTTATTTTCTCTCTCTCTCTGTATGTGTGTGGGTTTTCTACAGGAAGAAAAGAGGCAGCAGCCCATCTGTGAGCCAGAAGCCCATGAACATCATGAGAAACCTGACGAGACTGAACAAAATCCCAGACCCCCTCTCATACCAGCCAAGATGAGGAAGTCTTGTGGGTTAACAGACTTGCTTGGTCAGACTTATGGTGATGTTGGAGCCCCACCAAAATCATTATCTGCCACAGCTGAGGAGGAGGTGAAAAGATACCAGGAGGTCACATCACTGGCACTCACAGAAGACCCACTAAGCTGGTGGAAATCCTGGCCACGCTGGCAAAGAGATACCTTTGTATCCCAGGTACTAGTGTCTCGGCTGAAAGAGTCTTCTCAACCGCTGGAGACATCGTCACAGCAAAACGGAGCACTCTCACTTCAGAGCATGTTGATCAGCTCCTTTTTCTGAGCAAGAATGCTGACATTGCTTCACTGTCCAAATGTGTTTAACTTTTTAGGGCAGCAACAAACAGGACAGTTTACTTATTTTAATTTAAGAAATGTTTTATTTTATTTAAATTTAAAACTTTTTTATTTAATGTAAAATTATATTTTGTTTTAAGCTATAATTGTACCAGATAGTTACGTTCAGTTAAGTTGGTTACTAGACTGTTATACAAACCGTTCACTTTGTCAGCAATAAAACTGACTGACATGAGAGAAAGACTGAGTGTGAGACTTTATTATTAGATACAATGAATATTGATAAAGTTTACCTTTATGGACAAAATCTGCAGTAGAAAAAATATGTGATAAATCACAAAATATCGTATTGCAATACCCAGAATATTGCAAAAATATATAAAAAAAATCGCAATAATATCGTATCGTGAGTTAAGTATTGTGATAATATCGTATCGTGGGGTGTATGGTGATTCCCACCTCTAGTAAAGACCCTACAATAACAGAAAAAAAAACCCAACAATCAGCAAGCATGTGGCAAAAGTGGGAAGACAAAAGTCCCTTTTATTAGGAAAAAACATCCAAGAGAACCAGGCGTGTGGATGAGCAGCAATAGGCCACGATGGAGTCAGGTATTTGCAGCAGTATAGCCTATAGTTCATTTACTCTGGTTCAAATCAGTTGATGAGTTTGTAAACTTTTAACTTTCCCCTGTTGTTTGGTTTGTTTTCACAAAGAGAACAATTCCAGCTCCAACAAACCCAAAACATGTTACCACAAACCACGTGAGAACACTGAGTCCGATCATTGGATTGGAGAACACGGGAGAATTTATGTTCATTTAATGGCTAGCTGTTAGCCCATTTAGACCTTCATACATCCATAGTACCTTGCAGCATCCCAGAATACAAAGCATACAAGGCTACAGGGAAGTTTTTTAGCTCAAACTTACAACATACACATGGTAGTTGGTTCGGATCGAGGTCAGATCACATGACACTACAAGCGAATCGCAGTGGAATTCATTTGGAACCATTATTGTAGGATCTATATAAAGCACCTTGAGGCGACTGTTGTTGTGATTTCGCGCTATATAAATAAAACTGAATTGAATTTGGAACCACACCAAGACCGCCTCTTCCAAAGCATCTCAGTGTGGATGTTTTGGTGTGTACCAGAGTCCAATTACTGTGTTCACATCTGCACAAATGAACCACACCACGCAGGAAGAAGTTTGACTTAAACGGACTAAAAACTACAGGTGTGAAATAATTCGGAGTCCCAGTCCTGTAGATCTCAAATTGCCTCTAGCAATGATTAAAACAAAAGTTCCCCTGATTGTCCTTCAGCCTCAATGGAAGTCGAGTTTAACCAGAACTGCCTTACTTCTAAATCGGGATTATACTTTACGCATTCGCAAGTCTGCTAGAGTTTGCTCAGGTCCAAGTAACATAGATTTCCCCATCCATTAGAGTACAATCTAGGCCTTAAACATACTTAAGACATGTGCTTACTCTGTAATATTTTGTTTAGTGCTCCTTTATCGTGTTTGCTGGTTTTGAGCCGCTAATCTGTGCTGCTCCTGGTAGAATGCAGATTATTGTTGAAATGAACTGGTTGCATCCTGCTGTATAAATTAGAGCACTTATCACACTGTGATTGCAGCATCACGCTAACTTGCCCCATAGCCAATAAAATGAAAAAATCTTACCATCTTTATACAGTACGTGCACCGCTTATCCAATTCATTATTTAGGATTTCTATGACCAAAATAAAATTCCCATTCTCAATCATTTATCTCAATTATTCTCAAATTAATTTATGAAAACTCTAAAGGCTGGCAATACGACAACAGACATCTTTAAACATACAGTGGGGCAAAAAAGTATTTAGTCAGCCACCGATTGTGCAAGTTCCCCCACTTAAAATGATGACAGAGGTCAGTAATTTGCACCAGAGGTACACTTCAACTGTGAGAGACAGAATGTGAAAAAAAAATCCATGAATTCACATGGTAGGATTTGTAAAGAATTTATTCGTAAATCAGGGTGGAAAATAAGTATTTGGTCAATAACAAAAATACAACTCAATACTTTGTAACATAACCTTTGTTGGCAATAACAGAGGTCAAACGTTTACTATAGGTCTTTACCAGGTTTGCACACACAGTAGCTGGTATTTTGGCCCATTCCTCCATGCAGATCTTCTCGAGAGCAGTGATGTTTTGGGGCTGTCGCCGAGCAACACGGACTTTCAACTCCCGCCACAGATTTTCTATGGGGTTGAGGTCTGGAGACTGGCTAGGCCACTCCAGGACTTTCAAATGCTTCTTACGGAGCCACTCCTTTGTTGCCCGGGCGGTGTGTTTTGGATCATTGTCATGTTGGAAGACCCAGCCTCGTTTCATCTTCAAAGTTCTCACTGATGGAAGGAGGTTTTGCCTCAAAATCTCACGATACATGGCCCCATTCATTCTGTCCTTAACACGGATCAGTCGTCCTGTCCCCTTGGCAGAAAAACAGCCCCATAGCATGATGTTTCCACCCCCATGCTTCACAGTAGGTATGGTGTTCTTGGGATGCAACTCAGTATTCTTCTTCCTCCAAACACAACGAGTTGAGTTTATACCAAAAAGTTCTACTTTGGTTTCATCTGACCACATGACATTCTCCCAATCCTCTGCTGTATCATCCATGTGCTCTCTGGCAAACTTCAGACGGGCCTGGACATGCACTGGCTTCAGCAGCGGAACACATCTGGCACTGCGGGATTTGATTCCCTGCCGTTGTAGTGTGTTACTGATGGTGACCTTTGTTACTTTGGTCCCAGCTCTCTGCAGGTCATTCACCAGGTCCCCCCGTGTGGTTCTGGGATCTTTGCTCACCGTTCTCATGATCATTTTGACCCCACGGGATGAGATCTTGCGTGGAGCCCCAGATCGAGGCAGATTATCAGTGGTCTTGTATGTCTTCCATTTTCTGATGATTGCTCCCACAGTTGATTTTTTCACACCAAGCTGCTTGCCTATTGTAGATTCACTCTTCCCAGTCTGGTGCAGGTCTACAATACTTTTCCTGGTGTCCTTCGAAAGCTCTTTGGTCTTGGCCATGGCGGAGTTTGGAGTCTGACTATTTGAGGCTGTGGACAGGTGTCTTTTATACAGATGATGAGTTCAAACAGGTGCCATTCATACAGGTAACGAGTGGGGGACAGAAAAGCTTCTTACAGAAGACGTTACAGGTCTGTGAGAGCCAGAGATTTTCCTTGTTTGAGGTGACCAAATACTTATTTTCCACCCTAATTTACGAATAAATTCTTTACAAATCCTACCATGTGAATTCATGGATTTTTTTTTTCACATTCTGTCTCTCACAGTTGAAGTGTACCTCTGGTGCAAATTACTGACCTCTGTCATCATTTTAAGTGGGGGAACTTGCACAATCGGTGGCTGACTAAATACTTTTTTGCCCCACTGTACCTCAATCATATTCTTGATTTATCAAACTTGTATAAATCTAGAATAACTTGACAAGAAGCAGATTTTACTACAGCCCTGTAATATTCAGAGATCAACTCTGCATTTAACAGGCTGTGATGAAAAATTCAGAACACATCAACAGATTAGACTGTTAGTAAAATCTGACTATTTTGCTTGTGCTGTGCCAAAATCACTGCAAATGGACATTACATGCACTGGACATTTTGTCCTCATATATTGTGTCACATAATGTCATGATACGTTGTGTGGCAGGCAGGAGAAGGACCCAAGATGCAGATTCACAGACACGGGGATAAACTCAAAAACACAGCTTTATTGCTGGCCACGAGAAGCAATACAAAATAAACTAAAACTGGGAAAACTAAAGCATGAGATGTACAAGGAACCGAACCACGGGGAGAATAACACACAACATGAGGGAGAACGCGACGCCGAACAGAGGGAGACTCAGACAGAAATACACAGAGGGTAAACGAGGAAAGTGGGCACACACGGGGAACACAGGTGATACTGATAATCATAACGAGACAGGGCGGGGTGAACTGAACATGACATGTACAGGCACAGAGGTTCAGACAGGAGGAGAGAGAGCACGGGGAAAACACAGACATAACGGGCTGGGGAAACATGAAACAACCACAAAGGGAGACGAGGGCTCATAAATACATAGAGGGCACACAGGGGGGAGAGAGAGCACGGGGAGAACTTAGACATAAAGGGCAGGGGAAACATGGAATAAAACATAAGGAGAGACGAGGGCTCACAGATACACAGAGGGGCACACAGGGGGTAAAAGCCATGAAGGGAAAACACTTAGGGAACAACACAACAGGGCAACTCAGAAAACATGGCCTAAATAAGGAACGAAATACAAAAATACAAGGAACTAAGAATACTGGGCCCACATGGCCCAGGACCATGACACATAATATCTAAAAGATTTTACAGCTATGGTGCATGTCTTAGCAGCTTAAGATACAACTATTCCAACCGCATCACTCAGTCATTACAATGTACTTGTTTGAGAGTCTCTTTAAAGCATATTATATGTGCTGCTTCCAGTGCGGCTAGCAGGTAGTATGCAAGTATGGCAAATTAAAGAGTTAACAATATAATTAGAGACAAAAATACAGACTGCCACGTACAGCTTTAAAAAGAACCAGACCTGCTTGGAAATAAACAGGAAACACATGTCTGGGACAGATGGGCAAGCAGACCAACGGACAGAGGCAGTAACCCCAGGCATTTGGTATAATCACCTGTTTAGCTTGAACAAAACAGAAGTAAGGCTGGATTTTACCATAGCAGCTTTGAAAGCAAGTGATTTAAGACTGGGTCCAAACACCCACCACTTGCACTTCTACTACTATTACTACTGGAGCCATGAGCTACATCCCACATCCACCCTGTTACTTAATTACAAGGTGGGGCTTTGTCCCAAATCTGATAACCCAACTTAGCATAACGAAAACTGAGGTTTGCATTTCACTACAAAGCCACACCGCTCAACTCCCACAGAATACTTGACTACATACGCTCACTCAGAGTCCCACTCCACCCACTCCCACAGAGCCTGAGCTCATTCCCTTCTGGAACGCTGTGTTCTGTTCAATACTGTATAACCTGTTCAGCAGGGAAAGTTACATACATGTACCTGTGATTTATTCATCTAAGTTAAGACCTTTTCAGCATGATACAAGGTAACCTGAAGCTCATAACAGATCCTAAAATCTACCTAATTTGCTTGTTCCAGATGACATTTTAATTTAAAAAAAATATCGTCACTGAAAAATAAAGTCTACAGTAAGACAGATGTTTTCGAAAACTATGACAAACTGGCTACAGGACTCAGTATATAGCCACAATCACATCACCAATTATTTTTGGAGTCTGCGATCTGAATACAGGGAGTGCAGAATTATTAGGCAAATGAGTATTTTGTCCACATCATCCTCTTCATGCATGTTGTCTTACTCCAAGCTGTATAGGCTCGAAAGCCTACTACCAATTAAGCATATTAGGTGATGTGCATCTCTGTAATGAGAAGGGGTGTGGTCTAATGACATCAACACCCTATATCAGGTGTGCATAATTATTAGGCAACGTCCTTTCCTTTGGCAAAATGGGTCAAAAGAAGGACTTGACAGGCTCAGAAAATTCAAAAATAGTGAGATATCTTGCAGAGGGATGCAGCAGTCTCAAAATTGCAAAGCTTCTGAAGCGTGATCATCGAACAATCAAGCGTTTCATTCAAAATAGTCAACAGGGTCGCAAGAAGCGTGTGGAAAAACCAAGGCGCAAAATAACTGCCCATGAACTGAGAAAAGTCAAGCGTGCAGCTGCCAAGATGCCACTTGCCACCAGTTTGGCCATATTTCAGAGCTGCACCATCACTGGAGTGCCCAAAAGCACAAGGTGTGCAATACTCAGAGACATGGCCAAGGTAAGAAAGGCTGAAAGACGACCACCACTGAACAAGACACACAAGCTGAAACGTCAAGACTGGGCCAAGAAATATCTCAAGACTGGTTTTTCTAAGGTTTTATGGACTGATGAAATGAGAGTGAGTCTTGATGGGCCAGATGGATGGGCCCGTGGCTGGATTGGTAAAGGGCAGAGAGCTCCAGTCCGACTCAGACGCCAGCAAGGTGGAGGTGGAGTACTGGTTTGGGCTGGTATCATCAAAGATGAGCTTGTGGGGCCTTTTCAGGTTGAGGATGGAGTCAAGCTCAACTCCCAGTCCTACTGCCAGTTTCTGGAAGACACCTTCTTCAAGCAGTGGTACAGGAAGAAGTCTGCATCCTTCAAGAAAAACATGATTTTCATGCAGGACAATGCTCCATCACACGCGTCCAAGTACTCCACAGCGTGGCTGGCAAGAAAGGGTATAAAAGAAGAAAAACTAATGACATGGCCACCTTGTTCACCTGATCTGGACCCCATTGAGAACCTGTGGTCCATCATCAAATGTGAGATTTACAAGGAGGGAAAACAGTACACCTCTCTGAACAGTGTCTGGGAGGCTGTGGTTGCTGCTGCACGCAATGTTGATGGTGAACAGATCAAAACACTGACAGAATCCATGGATGGCAGGCTTTTGAGTGTCCTTGCAAAGAAAGGTGGCTATATTGGTCGCTGATTTGTTTTTGTTTTGTTTTTGAATGTCAGAAATGTATATTTGTGAATGTGGAGATGTTATATTGGTTTCACTGGTAAAAATAAATAATTGAAATGGGTATATATTTGTCTTTTGTTAAGTTGCCTAATAATTATGCACAGTAATAGTCACCTGCACACACAGATATCCCCCTAAAATAGCTAAAACTAAAAACAAACTAAAAACTACTTCCAAAAACATTCAGCTTTGATATTAATGAGTTTTTTGGGTTCATTGAGAACATGGTTGTTGTTCAATAATAAAATTATTCCTCAAAAATACAACTTGCCTAATAATTCTGCACTCCCTGTAAAGGTATTTACACACCAAACAAAAAACAATTGGAAAATTCAGTCATTTAACTTGTATATACACACCGAACATGCTACATTTTTGCGAAAAATCGTCTTCAAACAGACCTTAGGTTTATCTGATGGACTTCAGGTTTATCATACTCTCGTGAGAGGGCAGCAGCAAGGAGAATTTCATGGTTTGATTCTGGAGCTGAAGCAGCCAAGCCCTCAACTTTAATCATTACCTGTATCCAAAAGCACAACTTACAAAAAAAGTTCATCCCCCATACAGCTGTTGTCGAGGGGCAAACTTTCCCCCACAGACATTTTAATACGGGAATCTGGGGAGGCTAACTGGCCACAAGGGTGAATGCACTTTTTGGCACCTCCACAGTGGCTTCATTATTCAGGTCCAGGGGTTGGTGCTTGGGCCAAACACAGACTTTAGTTAAACCCAATCACACATGCTGACATCTCCTGCGCAAAAACAATTAAATGAACGGAAGAATGTTATAAGGGCAAGACTCAATTGCCCTTATAACAATTGTGCTTCAACACGTGGAAGCACATGAGAGACTCGGTTAATACGGAATAGGTCAGAATATTATTGTAGTACAGCTACGTCAAGTCGTGTCATTACTTTTTTTAAATAACATTGTTCTGGAAAAAAAAGACAACAAGACAGTTTTACTCCACATCAACACCAGACCTACTAAAGCGATTTTAAAAATAAATAAATCTTGTGTCGTCTAAGGAAAGCTTAATTGCAAATACAAGATGGAAAGGATGTACCACCTTACTAAGGCCTAAGGGGCTGAGCTGGTTCACTTTGGCTACACTAGTTAGCTTTACCTGGGAGGAATGAAACGTTTCCATTTCACTCTTGACACATTTTTGACACATATTTCCTTTATGTTTTCAGTGCCCAGTGCGTGTATAAGAAGCACACCTTGTTTATGAGTAAAGCTTTAATTCCAGGAGGGAACAGGAGATTCGAACATCAAGAAACAGAGAGGGAGAGTAGAACAAAGAGAGAATTCAGAGTGAATGAGAAAAACTTGAGCCCAGGACATTGCAGCATGGGGGTGGGGTCTCATCTCCCCTGACTAAGTCAACGGAAAGCGGGCCAGCAACATAATCAATAACAGTGACTGCTATTTCACTCTGTCCTCCTTACACACTATATGTTTATGAGCTGACATGAGCTACACTATTGAGACCCATCCCTAACAAATCACGGAAAGGAAACACCCCCAATATGTCTCGCTTTTAAAGTCTGGAGCCTGCTGCTGTTATTTAACCATACCGTCACCATCATGTTCTCAACAAATCTCACAGCTAAGAATGTGTCTACAGTTCGACTCATGCAATGATTCAGCCTATTTTAAAAGGACCTGTGGCTTTGAGCAGGCTGGACTTCAAAACAATGCAAACAAAGGAACATGCGTGGCCTCGATGCTTCCACGAGTCAAGTTATAATTTTGTGGTTTTAGATCAAGCGTGAGATCTCTCTGACATGCTATGCCCTGCTCACCGAGCGACTCTGTCACTCTGCAGCCATTGTCAGTAACAGCTGATCTGCATACACATAGACCAGCACAGGAGAAACTAAAGTGATACAAGAGCCTGTATAAGCATCACAATGAAACACCATTCTCTCTCCCACAGTCTGTAAAATCTCACCCGGCATGCAGCCGTAATTGTAGCTCCACAACAGAAATTAAACACCGGGAACAGATTTGCTCAGCACCATGTGAAGCGCTGTAAAAGCAACAACTTAACTGGCAATGAGAGCCTGGAAAAAAAAAACTCCCAAAAACAAAACCATGGAGTGTCAGAGAGGAGTTTGTTAAATATGCACTTCATGACCTCTACATATTGTTCTGAGGTGTTACACACAGGCAGGTTGTGTTGTTCTGACACCAGATCTATAATATTACAGTATGTTCCTGTTTTGTTTATGTGCAACTGTAAATGGCACATATTTGTTGGCTTTCACTAAATATTTATTATAAAGTGTTATTTAAGTTCATGACTATTCTGTCTTGGTCCTGCAGGCCCCACAAGGAAATGTGTGTCATGCCTGGGCGTCAGGACATTGTGTAAAAGTTCTTTTATCCTGTTGTTTCTAACACCAAGGAGTTCACTGTGAGGTCTTCAGTCATGACTCATGCAGGAGTTTGCACATCAATGGTAACCAACAGAGAAGTCAGCAGATGCTGAAGTCACTGAAGCTCTGCTATCCCTGCATTTGTTACCAACACTAGGATTACATGGCATAACGCAGAAAAATTAAAGTTAAACTAAATCAAAGAACATTTAACTCATTGTGTTTAGGGCTTCTGCTTAAAAGCCATCAGCTGAGGAGTGAAACAAAATGAAAAAACAAAGAAAAAAGGAGGGACTTTGACAGAAGGAAAAACCACATTCATGTCAAACTCCCATGAGTGGCAGTATCGTGTGAGGCAAGTTGGCATCTCACACAGCTACAAGCAAGCCTTTGCCCAAACCCAATCATCCCTTCACATTATCTGCCCACACACAGCTGTAAACAGGTTTTCAGAAAAAAAACCTTGCAATAAAGCAAAATTATCAGCTTCCACTGGACACTGTAAACAAAGTCTGGAATTTTCCAGAGCTGCTTCCTCTGTACCGTCTCGACAGAAGGATAAAGATGTATTCCGACGCCTGAGCCTCGCTCGTAAATTTGATCTCATTTGCACCAGTTGCCCACCTGGCACAGAGAAATAAAACGTGATCTCACCTGTGGCGACGTCCTCCTCCTCCTCCTCTTTCAGCACATCATTTTGGTCGTTCCCCTCTTCTGCCTTTCTGGTGCCGTCCTTCACCGGCACCACGGTGAAGTTGGTGGGCATTTTTATACCCTGTGCTTCCTCTCAGTGTCTCCTGTTTGTCACACTCTTATCTCCCGCAGCCCTCCTCCGCCCCCTCTGTTCTGCTGAATCTTTTCCTTTCTCTGTCCAGCAACTGTCACTCTTCTTCTCTTTCTTCCTACTGTTCTCCGTTGTTTGCTTTCTGTTGTTCAGACCAACTTCCCCGGTGTACTTTACCCTCATGGGCAGGACGCTGTGTCTTGCTTCTGAGTTTTTGTTCCTATCGCTAGGATTCTGCTGTCCACCCATGTGACCCCGACCCCCACCGCACCAACTACCCAAATAAGGAAGAGCGCTGCTGCCCCGCCCAATGGGGGGCAGTGCACATGAACACACACACACACACACACACTGAGGTTGAAAAACTACATGCATTAGTGCTCATCTGTGAGTGAGAGCACATATAGCAGCTCTTTCTATGCCTGAGGGCAGATCCCCTGACCAGGAATGCAGCCTTTTTCTCACACACAGGCACAACAACCACCAGAAACAATCACCTTTGTTCAAAGAGGAAGTGCAAAGCTGCCACACACACACACACACGGACACACATGTATTTCCTCACTTGCTATGCAATAATTTAAACCCCATGTGCAGCAAGTGTGCAGCAATGCTGTTCTGAAGATGTATATAGACTATGTGAACATATAACCCTAAAGAGCGTTAGCACATATGCTTATGTGTGGAAACACACAGATTTCTGAAAGATGCTCATATCTGTATAGAGTGAGCTGTACATCATCCAAGGTTTAACCAAAACTGAATGGTCATTGAGACATAATAGAGAAACTTCTTTCAGGGATTAAGAAACAGGAGAACATCGAGCCTTTGTGCAGTCTCCACAGTTAATCCTAACCTGTCCAACTTTTGCTGAGTACTTTAAAACTATCTTTACACAGACCGTCATCTTGGTCATAGGTTCATACTACAGGCCTTTTTTAAGAAAAGAATCAGCACAGAAGTCTCTATATGTAAAACCCCATCCAGCTGGTTTGGGATCAAGTGGTCAGACGAGTGAATGGAAAAACAAAGCAGCGCATTTGTGTGCACTTGTACAGGATTGGAGAGTTAAAGTTTCTGCACATTGCTTCATTTGTATTGAGTCACAGCAGCTAGACTCTATCCAAGCTAACACAAGTCAAGGGGCAGGAAAGACATGCTCACATCACAATTACAGACAGTAATTGTAGATGTGATTGTGGCAATCAAAGATTTTTGGAGGTACAAAAAACTGTCGAACCTGTTAAACCAGCAGGTGTGAAGCAACAGACATCTTGCTGTCAAGCACCAGCGCTAATAAGGAACCATTCTACCCATTTAAAATACCATTGTTCTCTTAATTCTTCCCCTAATCTGTTCCATTTGTGCTATTGGGTTGACGAGAATATAAAAGATGGATAGGATCTAAAACTTTCGACTGGTACTCTAAGACTAATAAAGTATCGTAGCGTTTCTGAAAAATAGTAAAAGGGAGGAGAAAATGGCTTTAGGTGCCTCATGTTCAAATCCATTTGACCTTAATTCTAATGATTCATTTCCTCTGAATATATACTACACTGAAAATGACACTAGCTATCAGGTCTCAAACACCTTATGTGATTGGAAATGTGATAGAAACAGTGAAGTCCACAGAATTGAGTGCAGATGGCCAGAGTTTTTATAACACTAGCTGAGTGTGACTGTGAACACATGGAAACCAGAATGAGATCCCGCCCCCTCCGGTAACTTCCCCAGTGTGCCGACACATGAGATCAATAGAGTCAAGGGAAGGGTGTGGTGTGCAAAAGCAGGAAGGGGGAGGCAGAGCGTGCACGGTGCGAGAGAATCAAAGAGAAAGAGAGATGCCCAGTTAGCAATGCGACTCGCTCACAGCTCATTTCTCAATACTGAACCAGAGGAAGGACGTAGCACCATCTAGGACTTTCTACAGCATTCTTAAAGCTTGGGAAACCTTCACTCCTCAAACATCTTCAGTGAAATATTTGTTAGTCACATAAAAAAACCCCACAGCATCCTTATTATCAAACATTTATTACTCTAGTCTTCAGAAACTAGACCTCTTTCAATTAAATAACTCCTGTCAGGGGGTGTGGTTGCAAATATGATGCTGGACCCATGCTACATGCAAATCACTCCGAGCTGCAGCTACAGCCTAAACTAAAGCAGCCAGCATTCCTACTACTGTTTCCCTGCATCAAGAAAGGAAAGCTTGGATCAATATTCCTAAATGCGCAGTAAGTATTACAGTGCTTCTAAGGTAACAAAGGCAGCTCTTACTTGCTGCTCAGTGGATGAGCAATGATGTAACCGGCATCTGCTGATTAAGTGGCCAGACACTCAGACTGCTTTCTCAGGGACAGTCCATGCATCCAGGCCTGGGGGACAATGTCCCTTTTTGTGAGAGCATTTACACCAATAAATAAGGGAGGTTGGAAAGTAGGCTAAAATGCTGTGACATAAGCAGTTCTCAGGCTGTCTCACGGTTGATTTGACACACAATATGAAGGAGGAAATGCCTTACATAACTTCTCCAGCAAAAGGGCTAAAAAAATTCCCATAGGAGGGAAATGATCAATTGTGGTAAAAAAACAAAACAAGAGCAGACATTAGCTGTTTACTGGTCCTCACAACTTTCCAGTACTTATTTGTCTTACACTTACAGGAATTATTACTGAATTTGTTTTACTGTAATTCCCGCATAGGTATACAGTGAGTGCCACAAACTCATGATTCATTCCCTCAATTAACACATACAAAGGCACGAATATCTATCACCTTACTGGAATGTGTTGATAAGAAACTGGGAGTCTAAACCTAAATTTGACCTCCACAATATACTAATAAAGTAGTATGAGGATAGTCACTTCAGTGTGTACAAAATAACTGGATTTAATCTACCCATTTATATGCATTAACTCATTTTTTAAGTGCCTTTTATACTCAACTGCACAAAATACTCGAAACCAAGGGTTGTGTGTGTGTGTAAAATCGGGTTGATTTTAATGTTTTGAACATGTTTTTTTGAAAGGTTTGATTTTTAGTGGAAATACAGACCAACTTCACAACGTGTTTTAAAACAAGACGAGGTTGTGGGTGTGTGCAAAGTCAGATACCTGTCACACATGACTGGTTTGAGTATGTAAGTTTCTGAGGAGGAGGCTAGTGGCTAAACAGTTACACAGACGTTTGAGAAATAAACACCCCTAATCCCAGTGGCATTATTTAAACGATCAACGTATTAAATTCCACGTGTTATATCTTGATTATTAACTTTTTAATTGGGTGTGGCCTTCCCAGGCCAACATGTGGGTTTGCCTATTCAGTCACTTCTCCAGCTGTTTTTGTACAAGCCCTGAACTTTAAACATCGCCTAGTAAAGGTGTCCCTGACAACACAAATGCAGTCAGATGGTACACTAACTGGTCTCTACCCTGTCAGCACCCCAGTACAAAGTCTGTGTGATGTCAGATTTTGTTGCTTCTGTGGCTCAGAGGGTACAGTGGTGAGGCCCCCTGAACCACCTGACCCAAAAAACAAAAAACAAACAAAAAACCCCAAAACAAAACCCAAACATGACAGGAGAAACCATTTACGATTTACTGTTACATTGAAAAGTGTGGTAATCCACATTTTACATGAGCCTAGGCTCCTGGTTTTGCAGACAGTGGGGAATTTTTCTGCCCCAAGAACAACAGCACTTAAACTGAGTTCAGAACTCTCTCTGGCGGCTCGCATTTCCACTCCCAAAATAGATGTATTGATTGAACCTGCAGGGGAAGATGGGAAGACGCTGGATTTGCAACACATACACCAAGTGCAGGCCAATGACACAAGGACATACTTCTCAGCAGTGTAGATCATTCCTGCTGTTGTGCAGCCTTGAGACTCCCTGGTTTTTATCTTTTTCATGGCTATCATATCTAACAGTTCACTCTTTCTTTGTCAAGTTTTAAGCCTCTGTTTTATATAAGAATCTAGAGATGTTTGGTAGCCTGAAGTTGTAAAATCATTATATAAAGGAAAATACCGAGAAATGTATTTAATAGATTTGATACAAAAGCAACAAAGAACAAATCTGAACTATTATTTACTTTGCTAAAACTTGGTTAAGCTCAGGTTCTGCGATTTCATTAAAATTGCATTTAATTTTACTGCGATTAAATTCAAATAGAGTATTTTGAAATGAATAAATGTTATTATTTCAACTACAATGAAAAATAACACTAACACACCTCACATTATCTCACGTTTACCACATAGCCTGTCTGCCCAACCAATATATTACACTGCCCTCTGGTGGGCAAAGGAGAAAAGTGAACTCAGTGTAAAACTGTGTATTTGTGTATTGTATCTTTATTTTGAACATGTATAAGTGTATAGTATAAGAACAACAACCGAGAATAAAGAGACACGAACAAACAAATCAAAACAACAGGAAAACAAAACAATAATAAAAATCATAATTAACTTACATGTTGAAAAAAAGAGTAGGAAGAAGCATAAGCTATATACATAATCCCACCTCTTACACTATTTGGTAACTAACAGTCAACACTTTTTCTTCCTGTTTATGCCCTATCACTTCAGAAATTTGTTACATGTATTTGCTTTAATAACCCTAGTACTGTAACACGTCAAAAGACATACAAATTTACAGATATATAAACATAAACAAACTTGTGCACCCAAACACATATACACATCCCTGGTGTGAAAATAGTGTGTGACAAGACCCGGTCAAAGCCCTACCTCCTCCCTGTACATATTTTTGTACCTCTTTTTAAACCAAGTCATGCAGAGATATTGCTGCAGTTCTTCACTTAATCTGTTCAACAGCTTCTCTCCATACACAGAGATGCAAAAACTTTGTAGTGTACGGATACAGGGATATTCAATAAAGTCAATAAAGGAAACTGTGGTGTCTTGCAGGCTCAGATGGAATCTCTTTATCATATCATGTGAGTTCAGATCACATGCTTTTTCACACATCATCTCCCTTTCCATTACTTCCTTCTCTCAAACGTGCATCACTTTTGACCTACAGAGTCCAGAGGTTACAGACAAAACCTGCTAATGTACGTAAATTCATACTAATAAAACAAAATCCTAACAAAATGGCAGAGAGCCAAATGGAATTTACTTTTTATCCTCCAGTTAAGCGGAAAACCAGTTTTTTAGTTCCTTCTGTTTTCACTAGTTCATTTTCACTAGTTTCCCCAGATGATTACTGATGAAAACATCGCCTCCAACAGACACAAAAAAGGAAAAGAATATGTGTTCATGTCCAAAAACCCAAGAAGCAGTATTAGTTGCACAATCAGGTCCACACTGGCAAGTGGAGAAAAGAAATGTGAGAATTCCAGACATACAAAGTCTTACGTTCCTAAATGTAATTATGAAAGTGCGAGTGTACCACTTGGGTTCCCTTCTGAAACATTTTAGTGACATTTGTCTGGTACTGTATGTGAACTTACATCTGTGGCAAGGAAACAATACTGAAAAATCTACTTCACTTCAGTCTACTTGCATAAAATGATAATACAAGAAGTTAAAGACACAAAATATCTGCCTTACAGGAAAAATAAAAGACCACTTTGCATTATTTAACTTCATCATAAACTGTTGAAGGTTATGGTACCAATTCTAGTCTTTCCAGTTTTTAAGTATTTATTTTGGCCAAAGGGCAAACTTCCAAGCCCAGGAAATGTTCTGAAAAACTGTGAAAATCAGTGATCTTTAGGAGTGCTGGTAGGTGGATTTTGTTATGTGCGTCCAGAGAGTACTATTAAAATCGCTATCTAAATCGTTACGAGAAAAAAAATCCATTAATTAATTATATAACATTGAATACAATTCACTTGTAAACAATAGTACAAAAATGCTATAATCTTACAGTTGCAGGAGTAAATTTCTGCATTAAATATCAACAACATTTTAATTCAAGTTACAATTACAGACAAACACAATCTGAATGAACTGAGAACACACAATCAGTCGTTTTGTTTTACTGTCTTTATTGAACCTTGAGCAATCACTCAAAGTCCAGGCTGTACAGGATGTGAACCTGTAGGCCTCTCCAAAAGTTACTTGGGGTCAAGAGTTCCACTTAAATGACACTAAAGCATGTGTTGGGAATCAGACCTTTCCTCTAAATGACAGTGTCCTCCACATCTCTACTAGTAGACATGAACTGATCCAGTAACCAGGGAACAGAACAGCCAATTTCCAGTGTTTTCAGCTAGGACCAGTGACTGGTCATTCTCCCAAATATCTGATTACAGGCCGGTCTGTTTCATGTGCACACAACATACGCACAGAGATGCAGGCAAATACTGACTCGCACACTCATAGCCACATGCAAACATGTCATTAGTGTGAAATTTCTCACTGTTATTGAAGACACAAAGTTCCCCAAAATAAAGCATGGAGGGACCACCACGCAACAAAGCTAATGTTCATCTTCATCCAGCTGAACATATGAGATTTGAAAGAAGCTAACAAAAAGAACATGGCTAAAGCTAATAGTAACCATAAGTCAGCATCATCAGTATGAGATTTGGAACAGCAAAAATGATCAAAGCAGTTACAAGGAAGATTATGGAAACGGGTAAAAATAAAAATAAAAATAAAATGATTAAGATCCTGTTATCTGGTGATATTATAACACAATGAACACTTGAATTGAAAAAGAAATTGCAAATAAATCCTGAAATGTACTTCAAATTTGGGGGAAATTAATAATTTATTTTAATTATTAAACTAATATTTAGCATTTTTAAAAAACAGTTGATATTTGTTTGTATGTGCTTGTATGGGCCAAATATTGCACAAGAAAATTGCAGTCAGTGAATATCTAAATGTACATTACACTTGAAAGAGTCAAAATCTCATCCCAATTGTGAAGCACAGTGGAGGGAGCATCGTGGTTCGGGGCTGCTTTGCTACTTCAGGACAGGAATGCCTTACAATAGTTGAGAAAACACTGAATTTAAAACTGCAGCTAGGAGAATGACAGTGCAGCAGTTAGTATCTGGCCTTCACCCAATTCAATAACAGTCCACTCATTTGACTGCTTTGGGGAATGATCGTCAACACTAACGCTGGACAGGACTGCAACTGAAATGGTGTCATGACCTCAAAATGAATACTCAATCAAGACATCCCAGATATATAATGATCCACACTTTCTCATAAACACACTGTAGTGCAGCCTTTTAATAAAAAGCCTAACCTCACTCCAACAGGTGCAGGGGAAAAAAGCTGTTTTTCCCAGCAGCTCCAGACTAAAAGTGTTTAAATCTTATTTCAAGGGACAGAATAGCAAACAATTTACAGGGAGTGCAGAATTATTAGGCAAATGAGTATTTTGTCCACATCATCCTCTTCATGCATGTTGTCTTACTCCAAGCTGTATAGGCTCGAAAGCCTACTACCAATTAAGCATATTAGGTGATATGCATCTCTGTAATGAGAAGGGGTGTGGTCTAATGACATCAACACCCTATATCAGGTGTGCATAATTATTAGGCAGCGTCCTTTCCTTTGGCAAAATGGGTCAAAAGAAGGACTTGACAGGCTCAGAAAAGTCAGAAATAGTGAGATATCTTGCAGAGGGATGCAGCAGTCTCAAAATTGCAAAGCTTCTGAAGCGTGATCATCGAACAATCAAGCGTTTCATTCAAAATAGTCAACAGGGTCGCAAGAAGCGTGTGGAAAAACCAAGGCGCAAAATAACTGCCCATGAACTGAGAAAAGTCAAGCGTGCAGCTGCCAAGATGCCACTTGCCACCAGTTTGGCCATATTTCAGAGCTGCACCATCACTGGAGTGCCCAAAAGCACAAGGTGTGCAATACTCAGAGACATGGCCAAGGTAAGAAAGGCTGAAAGACGACCACCACTGAACAAGACACACAAGCTGAAACGTCAAGACTGGGCCAAGAAATATCTCAAGACTGGTTTTTCTAAGGTTTTATGGACTGATGAAATGAGAGTGAGTCTTGATGGGCCAGATGGATGGGCCCGTGGCTGGATTGGTAAAGGGCAGAGAGCGCCAGTCCGACTCAGACGCCAGCAAGGTGGAGGTGGAGTACTGGTTTGGGCTGGTATCATCAAAGATGAGCTTGTGGGGCCTTTTCGGGTTGAGGATGGAGTCAAGCTCAACTCCCAGTCCTACTGCCAGTTTCTGGAAGACACCTTCTTCAAGCAGTGGTACAGGAAGAAGTCTGCATCCTTCAAGAAAAACATGATTTTCATGCAGGACAATGCTCCATCACACGCGTCCAAGTACTCCACAGCGTGGCTGGCAAGAAAGGGTATAAAAGAAGAAAAACTAATGACATGGCCACCTTGTTCACCTGATCTGAACCCCATTGAGAACCTGTGGTCCATCATCAAATGTGAGATTTACAAGGAGGGAAAACAGTACACCTCTCTGAACAGTGTCAGTGGCTGTGGTTGCTGCTGCACGCAATGTTGATGGTGAACAGATCAAAACACTGACAGAATCCATGGATGGCAGGCTTTTGAGTGTCCTTGCAAAGAAAGGTGGCTATATTGGTCACTGATTTGTTTTTGTTTTGTTTTTGAATGTCAGAAATGTATATTTGTGAATGTGGAGATGTTATATTGGTTTCACTGGTAAAAATAAATAATTGAAATGGGTATATATTGTTTTTTGTTAAGTTGCCTAATAATTATGCACAGTAATAGTCACCTGCACACACAGATATATAGCTAAAACTAAAAACAAACTAAAAACTACTTCCAAAAACATTCAGCTTTGATATTAATGAGTTTTTTGGGTTCATTGAGAACATGGTTGTTGTTCAATAATAAAATTATTCCTCAAAAATACAACTTGCCTAATAATTCTGCACTCCCTGTACACTTGTAAAAGTTTTGAATGAACTTATTAACTCAAGGGATACTATTATATTCAGGGCTGCACATAAGTGTTCTGGAGGAGTACAGACATTTGTTCAAAACTCTTAAAGATGTCGAAGAAGCAAGAAGCAAGCTTCGTAAGCAATTACGCGCAAAAGAAGTGCGTATTCTCAGAATTTCCGGGAACATCTTATGTACGCAAACGCGTGTTCCAACTTCTTATCCCGTGCGCGTCTTTTATTTTGACAGCGAATGCTTATGTGCTTATGTGCAGCCCTGGTTATGTATTGTATGTGTATGTATCGTTTCAAACTGTGAAGGACTTTGTAACTGTGTGATCTGAAAACTGTTTTTATTTTGAGAAATTTTGCTTAATTTTATCCAATTCTGTACTTTACATGTTTACAACAAAAGCATCTCCATACAAGTGTGTTAATAATCAGATTGTATGTGTCTGCATTTGTGAGTCTGACAAAAATTCAAACAACATGGACAGGTTTTTATATAGCGCTTTTCTACTCTGTCTGAGCACTTAAAGTACTTTATATATCTAATTCAACCAATCACACCCATTCACACAAGCACTTATTCTAAGCGCTCTATCTAAAATTCATACACATTCACACTTCGATGGGTGCATCGGAGAGCAATATGGGGTTAGTATCTTGCCCAAGGATATTTTGCATGCAGACTGGAGCAGCCAAACCACCAATCTTCTGGTTAGTAGCTGACCTGCTTTGCCACCTGAGCTACAGCCACCCCAACATAACATAATAAGAACAGAAAACATAACCAAAAAAAAAAGAAGAAAGAAAAAAAACCTGTCTTGGGGCAATGAGTAAGATCAGCAAAAACAGAAGTTGACTCAAGTTTTTTGCTATCTCAGTTCCTTTTTTCAGCAGACAGCTCAGCCCATGTCATGAGAGAGTTTGGAAGGATTGAAGCTTGCACTGCATCAGTCTCATCCCTGGAGTTTTACAGGACTGTAGTCATTTAGGCCGGGGTGGGGTTAAGGAGGTTGTCTGTGAGGGTTCTCAGTCATCCAGGTCATCGTAGTCAAAGGAGCTTGCAAAGAAAAGCGTCTGGACTTCTTTAAGTTGCTTGAAGACGTTTCACCTCTCATCCGAGAAGCTTCTTCAGTTCTAAGGTCAAATGGCGGAGAGTCCCAGATTTAAACCCAGTGGGAATATCCCCCCAAAGAGGGACAAAAGGACCCCCTGATGATCTTCTAATCGCCTGAGCCAAGGTGTGAAAACGGGTGTGGGTCCCAATCAGCCAGGGTTTCGGGTGAGCTCATTGTGAAACCTGGCCCCACTTTATCATGCGATTTCCTGAGGTCAGATGGCCCAGGATGTGAGTGGCCGTTAAGGCGTCTGGGGAGGGATCTCAAAACTGGATTATAGATGGCAGAGAGTTGGTGTCTTAAACCACCGCCTCTGTTCAAAGATGGTCGCTCACAGTGGACATACCGGTAGATGGCTTCTTTCACTCCTCTTTCAAACCATCTGTCCTCTCTGTCCAAAATGTGAACATTGGCATCCTCGAAAGAGTGACCTTTATCCTTTAGATGCAGATGGACTGCTCACAATGAGCTCACCCCACCATTTGACCTTAGAACTGAAGAAGCTTCTTGGATGAGAGGTGAAACGTCTTCAAGCAACTTAAAGAAGTCCAGACGCTTTTCTTTGCAAGCTCCTTTGACGGTTAAGGAGGTTATAATAGGACTCCTAATTCAGAGACAGGCGGAACATGATACTCACGCAATGTCTCTCTCTACACATTTCTGACATCTGATATCCACTGATGCCATAACCAAGTAACTGTACTGACTGTGCCCAGCTGCATTTTCTCCTTACATATACCCAAGGTAGACACAATAGCACAAACAGAAATTTAACACAGCTTTTTATGGAAACAAAGCTCTTCTGTTTTGAAGTTTTATCAACTGCTCTATTCAGTAAATAAAGCAGTATTTGTATTGGGTTTGTTTTAATATTATTGTTGAATAAACATATTTGGTCATTTTAAAAGTTGTTATTTTCTTTATTTTGGATGATTTCACTGGATGGGATAATGCTAATATGTTTAAGTGTCATCATCTTATGTCTTCACTCTCTCTGGACATAATTTTAAACATGTATTTTGCTTTCTAGGGGCCTCATTTGGCTTCATGTTGCTCTACAACAATATTTACCGTGATAGGAAAGGCAAAAAGGCCAAAATGACTCACAGTAAATGCCTTACTTAGTTTTACACATACAAGAGGTGGAAAAACCCCTGACTATCAACCCCAAATGTAGAGAATGTCTAGGGGAAAACACATGATGTAGTTTTTCCCATCACATCTGTTCAGCAGCAGTGGTTTTCTGGTGCTGAAAGACTGTTAGCATTATTAACCAGACCACTTTCATCGTGTGTTAAAATAAAACAAACTGCACTGGTATGAGCAGTGCTTTGGAGGTGACTGGTAAAGTTTCACTTGCTTACTTCCATTTTCAGTTTGGTGCATTGCCTAAGAGATACTATGCACATTTAGTGACTTCTTAATCTAGATTTTGGTGTAAGTCACAAAATATGAGGAGCTATCTTTCCTCTTTCCTAGTGCTGGCCCCAAGCCCCCCCTCCAAAAAATAAATTTAAAAAATTAAAACAAGGAGGATTGCTTGATGAAGGGCATCCAGCATGAAACATGTACCACATCACACATAATGCTCATGAGTCAGAATTCCATACTACAGTGATTGGGACTCTGGTTAGGACCCCACATTGGTCATTTTTGCTCCGGACCATTTCTGCCAGTGTCTAGGCCTTGGATAGCCCCTGCAATATTCTCCTGAATGATGGGTGTCCCCACTCAGACAGAACCTCCACACCAGCACTGGTACAGGAGGAGAAGGAGTCAAAACTGGAAGCAAAGAAATTGCTGAGTTTCTTACTTTCTTTTTCACAATAGTTAACTTGTGTCTTAGACTCGGCTACGCTATGTGCTGGCTTACAAAAATCAAGAAATCACAAGTTGAAGGGACACTGCAACATGTAACGTCACTCATTGTCCTATGGCGTGGGTTTGCCAGGGCAAGGGTAATGACCCCACTACCGCCCCCTCTGGCACTGCTGCTTAACAGGGTGCTTTTAAAAAGGGACAGGGTGGACTTTTTTTATGTGGTTATGTGTGTCTACATACAAGTACAGTAAATACTTTGTCTATCAAAACTCTGAAATAACAGGTGAAAATATACTGAACCTGTAGATATACACTGTTTTTTTTCATGCCTGTGATGACTGTATGTAAATTTTTAACCACAGCTGTGCATGTAAAAAAGTATGATAGTATATCATACCATCCCATGCTAAAACAACTATTGCTACAACCTACTGACATAGAAAAGAAACACCCGTGTTAAGTTATCTTTAACTTCAATTTTGTAACAGATGAAAAACAAAAACAAAAGAGAAACCCTAGTTAGTAAAAACGGTCAAACTTGCAGTGATGTCAGAGCAGGAATTTATAGTATTTTTTTTAAGTTTGTCACATTTTTTTTTGTTTCTATAAGACCCTTTGTGCCTTGTAGTTTGGAATAGATTTGCACCTGAAAATGACACCGATAGACCCCATTGACCACTCATCCAAATTTACTAACTGCACAAGTAAGATTCCATTATTGCTTTGGTGGTAACTGCACTGTAAAGTGTTATGATAATGTAGATAATGACCTGAGGACAAATGCCCAATTCAAAATAAAATTACCTGATAAAAATGTAAAGATTGAGCTAAACTGTGACCCAAAGGAGAGAGTCTTCTGAAACACCCTCTGTCTGACCGATGTAACCCCCACCCCCACCTCAGACACATACATCGCCCTGTGAGTGTTGCGTGTAAACAGCAGTGTAAATAGGGAGCAAGTAGAACAAATATGTGAGACTGAACAAGGCCACACAAGAGCAGGAGCAGATATAGTGGATGCCAGGGCCCAGTTGGTGCTGACTGCTGGGTTCCAAATAAAGATGAGGGCAGCACATGACACCAAAGGTGCATGCCTTCTTGAACATGAACACACACCCACAGAGAGAGAGAGAGAGAGAGCAAGTGAGCCTCTGGAATGACATTCTGAGGACGTTCATTTACCAGTTCTGTCCCACTCATTCTCTACACACAATGTAATTATTAGCTGTAGCTGTAATATACAAACCCTCCACCTAAAAAATACATAAATGTTTTTCCCAAAAAGTTAAATCATCTGGAAGTAGCATTTTCAGCGGGAGAAATGTTTTGTCACTAATCTGCAAGTGACTTCTTCAGTCTCAGCTGACTGCAGGTTTCCAGCCTTATGAACAGTACATTTGCATAATGACTGAAACTAGCACCACTGGTGAAACATTTTCTGGATCATTAATAAGAAAATTGTCTTGACCACTAATAAGGGACCATTGATCAATGGTCATGAGTACCATTCACAGAGAGTTGGGGAATGGCTGCAATCACAGCACTGTAAGATGGTGAAAGATGTAGCCTGAGGCCCCCTCCTCGCTTTCACGTAAATGGCCTCCTTGACTCCGCGCTCAAACCAGCATTCCTCCTTGTCCTGGATGTGTACATCATCATCATTGAAAGAGTGTCGACTGGCCTGTAAGTGTAAACAGACTGCGGAGTCCTGCCCTGACGAGGTAGCTCTTCTGTGTAGTGCCATCTGCTTAGGTAGAGGTTGTTTGGTTTCCTCGATTTATAAATCACGCCAATCCTCCTGGCACTTAACAGCGTAATCGAAGAAGTTCCTTATCTTGATGATAATGCATGTTGCCTGTCATTGAAAAGCTGTCCAAGTCAGCAAAATACTCTCAAATTGTACTTTGAAATGAACCGAAAGCCAGTGTAGCTGCATTAAGATATGAGTCACATTTTGGGGGATTTTGTCAGAAGCCTGGCAGTAGCATTTTGAAGAACTTGGAACTGTTCTGGGATGTTTTTCCAAGACAAATTTATAGTGCATTGCAGTAATCCAATCATGAAGAAACAAAAGCATGAATAATAATTTCCAGTTCAGCACGTGACACAACGGAGCTTAGTTTGGCAGTACTTCTCAAATGATGAACCAGAAACTTGACATGTGCATCCAAAGTAAAACCAGAATCAAAGGTTATGCCAGAGTTCCTAACAGAGGATTTTGCCAAAGAACCAAGATGTCCAAGCATCTCCTTTCTGGTGCAAACACAATTATTTCCATTTATTCTTGATTTAATTAAAGAAAAATGTCTGCCATCCACCGTTTAATAGTGTCTAGGAACTTGGGTGAAACGAGGTGTACAGCTGAATATCATCTGCATAGCAGGGATAATAGATGTCCTTAAAGGTACAAGGTACAAAAATGTCCAGAGAGCACAAACAGGCTTTCATCGTACCAATAAGCTTCGCCAGCTCACGTAAAGTTACTGGTGCAAAGCTGTCTATTGTAAGATAACAGGCCGAGCTGGTGTGGGAACAACAACAACAACACAGATGCTGAAGAAGAGATATTATTTCTTACATTTCTGACCTTATTAACAAAAAAAGGAAAGAAAACGCTGACAGTCCTCATTTCAGGACATAGTAGGTGGAGCAGGAGTAATGATGCCACTAACAATGTTGAATAACAACTGCTATTTAACACCAGGTTAGAAAAATATGCAACCCTTGCTTACTTCACTGAGTTATTAAAGGAACTAAAAGATCCTTTAGGTGTAATAAGTGCCTTTTTAAATGGGTTTTCCTCCACAGATGTTCCATTTTTCTGCAGGAACGTTTTATCATGCAGAAAAATGGCATATATCATAATTTATCTATGGTGATGACTGTAAAACTGGCACCCATCTCTATTTAAAACAACAGATATAGTCTAATATAGAAAGGTAATGTTAATTAAAATGATCTGTTAAGATATCTACATCATTTTAAGGGGAGAAAAACAAATTAAAATCCTCAGAAAGCATGCCTGCAGAGGAGGCAGACCTCATGGAATGGGGGGCTGAAAACTGTGTCACAGTTACAGATCAATGAAAAATAACAGTGGTGGTTAGAAATAAAAATGTCCTCAGAACAAACAGAATCAACATTCAGATCCAAAGTAAAACCGAGGTCCAAAGTGTGCCCTTTGGCGTGAGTAGGGCCAGACACATGCTGGATAAATTAAAAATGTCTATGACACTCATAAAGCTCCTAGCAAAGAGCTCAGAGTCATCATCAATGTGCACGTTAAAATCCCCAAATACGACCAGTCTAGACAGTTTCAGGGTGTATGATAAACAGTTACTAAATTCCTTTAAGAATGTGCTGTTTGGACCAGGTGGACGGTACACTACAGCACAATAAAAAGGATCCTTTCCCCCGCAGCTCAAGCGATAAAAACTATCCAATTTTAAACAAACAACATGAAAACCGATTTGAAAACACAACAGCAAGACCTCCTCTACAACCCAGCATCCGAGGCTGGCTGATAAAAGAGTACCCCCTCGGACAAAGTTCAATAAGGGATGTGTGGTATGCGGACTGCTGCCAAGTCTCAGTCAGGAATAAAAAAAAATCCAGATTTCTGGCTTGTATAAAGTCATGCTTAGTGAGGTGGAGAACAGAGCAGCCACAGACGCAGCCCATTTCAGGGGATGGAGAAACTGTGGGTTTGATCCATGAAAGTCACGTAGTCCACTCACCGATGGGATAAAAGGCAACGTGAGCGAAGAGTCTGGATAAACACTGTGGAGATAGCTGCGTCGCAGAGATCCAAACAGCATGTAAAATGAGTAAGACTGAAACTGTCAAAAATGAAATAAATAACTGAGTAGTAAATATTTTCACATTCTTTTAAATACACCACAAAAGATTTAAAAACAAATGCAAAGTGTGTCTAGAGTGGTATTTAATTTCTATCTCACATCTAGATATTTTTTATTTTTTAAACGTCATTCGTTTTAAATTTAATAATTTGTTTCCCTTTAAATGCTTTCACTGTTTATTTTTCCCCAACTTTGATATTGTGTCATGTAACTTGGCTCAAAGTAAAGTGCAGAGTGGGTAAATGTTACAAAGGTGAATAAATATAAAAGCAAATCACAACAGGAATATTATTAATGTTATATAAATAATGTTATTTTTTCAATTTAACATTTGGTGCACTTAATGAGACATTAACTTACTTACTTACTTATATCTGATATTATAGGGGTAGCTTCTGAGATTGGACCTTAAAAAAATCATAACCAGCTAACAAATTCATGCAGATTACTTTTGCTGATTCTCCATAAAGAATCTCAGGCAGCAGAAACAATCACAGAGATGAGAGCTTAACAGTCTCTCAGCCTGATGTGAATCTGACACCTTCTGAAGACTCTAGAACCTCATTTATATTTCAATGCCTGGTTAATCTCTCATAAATCCAAACACAATCTTAATCATCCTCAGCATCTGAGGCAAGCCGTGAGGTCACACCCACAAACTGCTTAATGTCATTAGCAGTCACTATGGCCTTTTCCCACTCTCGCACGGCCTAAAATCTGAACAACGACCAAGTCACAAGTGCATTTTTAGACTAAAGTGTTTTAAGAGGAGCCCAAGGCAGTGTAACACATAGACACTATCATTCACACAACAAAACGGTTTTTTGCCATCATTTATATTTCTTTATAACCGCTGCTTCCTCTTTACAAGAGACTTTACTTAACATTGTTTTGCAACCTTGAGTCGTGGAAAACACAGTGCTCCAGTTCCACTAAACTGTCAAATGTGTTCAAATTGTGTTTGACCTTTGGAAAAGTACATTCCACCATCAAATAAAGCCTCCTTTATTAACAAATTAAAAGTCACAACTTGTAATATGCAGTCAGCTTTATTCAGAGCCTGCATCTGGTCTCTGTTTTACTGTGTGGTATGTAACTAAAAGAGGAACCTTCCCATTGAGCATGCTGATACATACAAGTTTATCTGTGCAGTGCCTCTTTAGTGGAAAATGGCTAACCATTGATCATGTAAACATAATTAAATCTATTATCTGCTACCGCTAACTTTATCATAGGGAATTCAATTAAACAGAGGCCCCTATAGATCTGTAAACAGATTATACCAAAACAAACAACTTTCCACTGATTGCAGTAAACCGAGTGTCACAGATGAATGAAGTGCGGAAATTGAAATCGAACTGAAGTCAGTACCTAATAAGATGCTTCAGTGATAAATAACTCCTAAAGTAGAGTCTTCATTATACAGAGGGTCGTTAATATCTATAATCCATCTCAGCAAGTTTCTGGCGTAGGTTTGTCCACTTTTTCTCTTTTTAAAACCATCACTGGGCCCATTGTGCAAGCACTCTTCACATGGCTGCAACCCCGTAAGTATTTGTGATAGAGACAAAACAAGCACAAAGAATTTACAGGGCCTAGATTTTTCCATGTGCGCTTCACATTAGCATAACTCCTCAACTATATTTGGCTGGAGAGAATTTCGCAGCCAAAATTACAAAATAAATCTGTTCGGTCAGTGTGGATCTTTTTCAACGAAGGGTTAAAGGCATTCAAATCAATTAAAATGCAAGTACAAGACTTTTTCATTACTATTCCCGTCACAATTTCCAGCCAGTGATATTAATGAAGTAGGTATTTTTACAACCCCCACCGCAAAAAAAGAAAAAACAAACAAAAAACATCCTCAGATTTTATAGCAGCATATTCATTGGAGCGGCATGTAACTTATGACATCATTTGACAGCCACATTCTTTGCCCGCCCAGTTGCATGTGCCCACAGAGGCGGCAAATGCTCTTTGGTTGTTCTCCGGAGTCATGTTACAAATTTTTGGGAGATTAAAATTTTTGCCGTTGAAAACTTGCAAAGTGCAACAAGCCCCAATAATGCACCCTCGCATGATATCTCACATGCACAAACACACCCATCATCTTCTACTTAGCAAAACAATCTGAATTTGAATGAAATACCATCTATGCATTAAAGCAGAATAGCCAAGTCCCAACTTGTCATCGTATTATAGAAGAGGTAATCGGGTTGAACACATTTTCATGGCTTTGCAGCTCAGTGCTGGCTGTCAGTTAAAAACACCTACTGCTCCAGTGAGGTGAGGTTTTTTTCCTACAAAACTACAACCTGTTTGATTTAAAAAATATTTCTATGCTCAAAATCAAGCTACAAATGAGTATTTTAGTGTTTCTACCAACATTGCTAAAGACTCAGCAGGTTCTGTGACTGCAGGCGTGAGAAAAAAAAACACAAAAAACATGCGCACACTCACAGCCGTGCACAAACATGTCATTAACATGTAGGCTCCTCATTGTGAGTGAAGACAAAGTTCCACCTCTAAATGGCTTATGAAAATAAATTAATATAAAGGTTTTGGAGTGGGCTAGTCAGAGTTCTGACTCAGTTTGATTGAGATTCTTTGGCATGACCTTAAAGAATCAACCTATGACATAGTTGAATTCAAACAATTCTGCAAAGACGAGTGAGCCAAAATTCCTCCACAGTGATGTGAAAGACTCATCGTCAGCTATTACGAATGCTTTTCTGCAGCTCTTGATGCCAAGAGTGGCACAACAAGTTATTAATAAGTTCATGGGTTAATTTCTTTTTTACACAGGAGCACATAGGGACGTTTTTCCCCTCGATAAATGAAATCATCATTTAAAAACTGCATTTTGTATTTACTTGCATTATCTTTGTCTAATATTAAAATTAGCTTGATGATCTGAAACATTTAAGTGTGACAGTAGGAAGAGGGAAAATACTTCTTATCAGCACTGCATGTCAGGTAAACGTACGTTTTAAGACTCCTGTTGGATCCTGGGAAGGAGATCCCTTTGAGGCTATGTCGGGAAGGACCAAATCAAACACGGTGGTCAACCCTTGGTAATAAGGGAGCAGACAAAAGAAGCCTTAAAGTGAGGTGTACGCCAACTCAGATTCAATTATTAGTTATACCTCCCTAGCAGAGCACTTTATTTTGAGTTGTTTAAGCAAAAGCAGTCTAAGGAGCTTGGAAAGAAAAGCGTCTGGACTTCTTTAGGTTGCTTGAAGACGTTTCACCTCTCATCTGAGAAGCTTCTTTCACCGGATGAGAGGTAAAACGTAAGGAAAAGCAGCTCCTCTAACTTCCTACAGTTTGGAGGAAATTGTAAAATTGTAATTAATAACTGTAATTAATAATTTATAAATTGATTTTATTACAAAAATAGTATAGTGCATTGAAGAAGCACTGGTTTTTGCTGGTATACATTGTCAGTTATAGGTCTTAGAAATAAATCTGGAATCAGCAAAAACTGATACTAATGAAAACTGCTTGTTTAGTTTCAAAATGTATGCATCTTTTTCTACAAGATTAGATTTTCTTTTCAAAACATATGAACGCTACTTTTCACTGCTTTTTGCTGCACAGCAGGTTGCTCTGTGTGTTTGATTTGGCAGTTTTATGTCAGATGGTCCTTCTGACACTACCCTAAAGCGAATTTGTGTCTCCGGTTGGAATCAAGGCAAGCAACTTTTTGCCTGTAAAATCTGTTTTGTTTTATAGGTTATTTTTTTCACACAAGTTGAACCCATCTTTCCACATATCCTACGGTTACTATACAATGAATCACATGAGTACTTGTCAATCATTGCTCTAAATCAACAGAGGCTTTAACAGGACCAGAAACTTGTCACCTGTCCAGCATCTTATACTGGCTCTGAGCCTGTGGGATACTTTTGTTGGACCTAACAAAACTTAAACTTATTTCGTCAATAGTAAAAGTCTCCTCTGTCACCATGATTCATCATGAGTACACACCCAGTAACCACCACTAGCACTGTGAGATTTATCTTATTTTTTCATCCATATTTAATTAATAAGACTAAAATTTACCTTTCCTTCCTGGTGTCTAAACATTGTTTACCCCAAAACACTTTGGTCCTTCAAATGAACAGGTACAAAAAAGAAACCAAACACATCAGACATGACAATAAAGCTATTGCCACATATGAAATAGCCATAAGCAGGATGACCCTTATGGACACAAATAAACTCAGAGTACATTAAGTGCCAGGCAATTCTTCTAGCACCTTCTAAGCACCCACCTGTTGCTATAGATGCACCTTGTTTGCATGAACAAAGCTTGAGAATAAAGCCTGCAGCCAAATTGTGGTTCAGCTCAGAGACACATACTGTGAACCAAGAACATTTGGGAAATCGCTGGCACTATGTGAAATTAAAACTATATTTGGACCATTGTCCATGGACCATTTATTTTCTGCCCTTTATTTTAAAAACAAATGGCGCCAAAACCTTGTATATTATTATTATTATTATTATTATTATTATTATTATTATTTTATTATTATTTTACTTTACATTTATTAACAAAAACTAAATTCCAGATAAAAGACTGAGAGGAAATTCGCATGGACCTAAACAAATACAGTCTGCTTCATGTGCGCTTCAATTAGGTGAGCAGAGATGTCGTTTTAATCTTCCAAACTGTCTGACGGAACTTTTAATGCCAGTAAAATCTCTATATGAGGCACCAGGATACAAACCAATAACGTTTTGATTGTTGTGGTTAATATGAACAGGTTCCGCAGGTCTGCTTCGGTTTTATTAGATCACTGCCCGGGAGAAACACGACAGCTAATCCTCTAAAAGGTGGATAGGTGAGATAAGAAGTGGGACACGGAGTCTGCGCCTGTCTGTAGCACACCTACCGTACTTGTTAGGCTCCCTGTTGTACTCCAGGATAGGCACCGCAGCGCCGGGGTCCAGGGGTTCGAACACGGAGTCTTCAAGTGGCTCTTTTTCCTGCCCCGTGTCGGCGCTGCTGCTGCTGCCGCCGCCGGTGTCGAGTCCCGGGTCAGCGGCAACCGCGTCCAAGTGAGCCCCCTGTACGGGGACCGTCCCTCCACCGCCAACAGGGACTACCACAAATCTGTCCCCCATGTCCTTTTTATTCACCTGTGGAACTTTTCAGTGGAGGACAGCACAACGGTTAGTTTGTGCTCCTCACTCTGCGCGTGTAAGCACACAGTACAGCCAGCACTTCCCGCTCACGCCTTCGACCAGAGGATTGATTACAGTATGGCTGTGCCCGCCCTCTCTGCTCGCTCATTGGTTTAGAATGCCAAGGAGCGCTGTCAATCGTTCCCAGAAGCAAATCAGAGTTGTCGAAATCTGTTAATTGTGAACAGGGTTAGTTACTAATATTTCTATCAAATTAACGATATTCTCCTCAAAAATTCGAAGTTCTGTAGTTATTACATTATGATTTAGTTGCTCAAAGCCCCCAAATAAAATCAAAATGACAATAGTGAATACATTTTCAATCTTCAAAAGTTCTTATATTTAATTTTAAATATATTCTAAAAAGATATTCGTTTTTATTTAAAACTGAAGGACCATTAGGCAGCAAAAAATATAATTTAAAAACGCAGGCGCAAACAGGATCCTTAAAATAGTGCATGTTAGAACCCTGCTGTCACAGTGGGCCACATGTACTGGCATCACACTGGACTCATTACAGGCTTTTTTAGTGAGCTCAAGTGATGGGGTAATTAACACCCACTCTTTACATCCTCCCCATCAATAGCCTTTCACAGAGACTCAATAGATCATTCTAATTTAAAAAGTAAGGATGGGTTAGTCATTTGTCAACACCTTGCCATAATAACTTTGGTATGTTCCAGCTTAGAATAAATGGTTCCTTAATACTGCAGGAGAAAATGAACTCTCATATTTCCCAGCAGTTTTGATACATAATCAGAATGGAAACAACACACCCTTGGACTCAGCTTTGGTATTCTCAATTCCACAGGCTTAAGCATAGCTCACACCTAGCATCCTTAACATTTCTAGTATGTTTGGCTTTTGAGACAAAAACACAAAATCTGCAGCAAATTCTTAAAAAAAATTAAAGATGCCAAGCAAATTGATGACCCCCCCCCCCCCCCCCCCCCCCCCCCACACACACACACACACACACACACACAGAATTATAAGTTGATAACGAAGTGAGGCAAGATGACCAAAAAGACATGTATCCTACAATGGATGGGCATGGAAATAGGTGAAGACTAAAAAAAAAATCCTAATCGGAATACTTTATTAATCCCAGAGGAAATAATGTGGTCAGTTATTTCAGCACCGTAAGAACAGCAACTAACTAAACTAAATTAAATGATAACATTTATTACAAAGTTACCAAATATAATAAAATAGCTCTAATAAATACAAGTAATAAAATGACTGCAACTGAATACAAAACAAAAGAAAAAACGAAGAAGAGGAAAGAAACAAGATGCAGGAAAGCTATAAATGGGCATAAAACAACAAAGAGGGTCACAATAGAAAAGATGCAATAGAATTGATTTTTTTTTCTGCAAAAGTAGATGCAAGTCAGCTATAAAAACACAAAAACTGAAAGTGTTTAAAAAGAACAACAAAAAAGAACAACAACACACACTCTAACGAAACAAATAATGATCAAAGGGATGCATAAAAATAAAATAAAAATAAAATAAAACAAACTGAAAAAAACTGAAGAAAGAAAAACCAGAGGAGAGGTATAACAAAAATACAAAGGGACACCAAATGGCCAAAAAGAGATGCAAAGTCTGTGATAATGTAAAATGACCCGAGTCCAAACAACCTGACATTGTCATTTTATATCTCTTTCTGTGGGTGTCTTCCTCTTTTGTAGCAGGGTTGAGGGCTTTTTATATGTCTGAGTCTACTGGTCTATTATTATGTCTTCATAGGTATTATTTAAAGCAGTTATTTTGACTTCACTAAGAGTATAACTACAGATCAAGTCAATTTTATTAAAGCAGAAAACTTGAATCTTATTAGTCGCCTGACTAATGTACTAACTTCATTACAAAAGGCTTCTGAACTTGCAAACCTGATTGTTTCCTTTTCTAATGGCCTCTTCAAGCTTCTCATATGCCTCGTAGTCTGTCATATACTTTTTGGTTATCCACAGATTCTCAGGAGAGAATATTCTGGATGAACTCCAGGAGACCACTCAGACAGTAATTGCTTGAAGGGTGTTACGTGGACTAAAATAGACAGCTGGCAGAACAGTTGGATGACTGGGTTGGGGGTGGGGGTGTGTTGAGTTTACAGAAGTACGTCGGGCCACTGTGTGCTTGAAACGAAAGGAAGGAACCACACCAATGATATAGTTCATGCTTGTTTGTAAAGACGCTGACTGTATGAATGCATGAAGCCTTGATACAGCACATGCACACACACAGACACACACTGGGTGTGAGACTAAAATACAGGGCTGACAAAGAAACTTGTAATCCTCCATGTCTGTGTTGTTTGAGTCATCCGCAGCTAAACTCATCGGCTCAGTTCAGAATGATTTACAGGCAGAACCAAATGAAATGCAGATTACTTTTTAAAGCTGGGTGATAACAGATGTGGCTTTTAGAGCACAATCACAGCTGCAAGTGTTCATGGTGATACATGTCCCCCGTTGTCTATGGGAAGTCACACATCTGATGTTTGCTCTGTCATCAATGTGCAAAAAACACGGCACAACAAACACACTTAAATTATGCAGGAAATGAAAAACTTTGTCTGTTTTGATCAATTAACTAAAAAATAATGTAAATTAATGGATAATAATGTTAATATATAGTATAGTTAATATATAGCACAGTAACTATATACAATATAGTTAAAAAGAATAATGATAATAATGTGGAAATCAACTTTGAAGATTATTTTAATGAGTCATACACAAGCTGATAGTTTTATTTGTAAAACTGTTCGTCAAAGTCTTTCTTGGGGAAAACAAGATAAAATCTTTTTTTGTGCCTGAGCAAAGATATTTTACTCATAGAGTACATTTCTTTTTTTTTTTTTTAGTATTTAATTTTGGTTTGACATTTGAATTTGTCTCTAGATAACTGAGTGAAAAGAGCAGGTCTGAGCTGCTGAGTGTAATACACATGAATAGTCTCATTAGAAATATGGATCAGCAGTCCACAAACATGTTGTCATAGAGATTATCCTCAGGGAAGGAGCTGAGCAAACTGGCTGCTGAGGTGAAGCTGCTGTTGTCAGGGTGCCTCATACATTCAGCCCTCTTGACCTGGGTTTCAGGTCATGACACAGAAGTGTATTTCTGCTCGCCGTCACTGCCATGTAATCCCAAACTAGAAAAAAATTAACAAAGCATACAAAAAATACTCAAAAATGTCAAATTCGTCTCCTTTTTGTGTCTTTCATAACTCTAAGTCAGTATTTGGAACCAATGCTATTTAGATTTAATGTGTCAAACTCTTAACTTTCAGTGTAAGTAAATAATATTTCAGCTATTTGCTGTAGTTTTCTCAGTGCCCAGTTTTATACCGAGTCCTCTTTCATTCATCACAGTGACAATTACAGTCATAGGTAGTATGGCTCGGTAGTTCTCTAAAGAAACCTCTAGCAATGATGGAGCCAATGTGGGTCAGTGCCATAGCATGAAAAGAAGTTTTATTCTGAAATGGGTCGACCATCACAACAGACAGGGGTGGGTGGGTTATATAGATGTGGCATCATCGGCTGTGTAGGCTGAACAGATCTCACCGGGGGACGTGATGTAAGAGTGCAGAGAGATGCTGTGAGGAGCAGAGGCCCAGCTGCCACGCCTAGGCACGTTTCAAAGAGTGTTTCGTCATCCAGGAATGAAACAGCCCCTCCTGAAATTACAGTTTCAATCAGCAGTGTTTTTTTGTTGTGATAAGATACCAGTAAATTGATTTTTTAAATTTTACGTTTACTGTGCTAAAGTGTAGACACTGACACAGAAAAAAATCACAAAATGAATACAAAAATAGCAATCCAAAAATGGCCTAAAAGATGTGCTTAAAGTTTAAAAGAATAAAGTTTAGTGTCAAATTGCTTTGTTTTTTTAAAATTCAAAATTAACTTTATTATACTTTATTTACCACTCCCTTCACACATGCATTAAATCTGGCTCTTAATGAAGCTTTCAGTTGGCTCTGTGAAGTGTCTGTTTCTGTTTGTCCTCTCACTCAGATCCTATTCCCTCCACTTCTCTTTCTGTTCAGGTTTGTGCTGTTTGGAGCAAAAATACTCTGACAAATTTCTCCCCAAAAAACTTCTCTTCTTAGGAACCAACCCCACAGGAACTGATGCGGAATATGTCCAGCGAGCCAAATGGCTCAGATCTTCATCCCTGGTTACCTTGTACAGACTTGTTGTTGTTGTACAACACTGTTTCACCTGCAAAAATACTCTAGAAAGAGGGATATAGCTTGCTAATGGATGATTTTTTTGAAGGCGTCTTTGAGGAATTATCAGTTTCTGAATGTGAATAAGATCAGAGAGATAATAACTGAATCCAGAAGGAGGAGAACAGCTTCTGTCAGTGTATCCTGAGACACGAATGTTGATGTGGTGAAGAAATCACCATATTAACACTGGGGTGGCTGTGGCTCAGGTGGTAGAGCAGATCAGCTACAGGATTGGAAGGTTGGTGATTCGATCCTTGGCTTCCCCAGTCTACATGCCAAATATCCCTGGGCACGATACTAACCTCAAGTTGCTCTCTGATGTGTTCATCGGAGTGTGAATCTGTGTGAATGTTTATTAGTTTGCACTTGAGTTTAGAAGTGCTTATGTGAATTGGTGAATGAGGCATGTTGTATAGAGCGCTTTGAGTACTCCGGGAGAGTAGAAAAACACTATATGAGTATCAGTCCATTTACCATAACATAAAACTTTCCTTTCTTCTAAAGCATATAGTTAGGACTGGACCAGGTGACCCTGAATTCTCCCTTAGTTGTGCTGCAATAGACGTAGGCTGCCGGGGGATTCCCATGATGCATTGAGTTTTTCCTTTCCAGTCACCTTTCTCACTCACTATGTGTTAATAGACCTCTCTGCATTGAATCATACTTGCTATTAATCTCTGTCTCTCTTCCACAGCATGTCTTTATCCTGTCTTCTTTCTCAACCTATTGCAGCAGATGGCCGCCCTGCCCCTTTCTGTTAAAAGGGAGTTTTTCTTTCCCACTGTCACCAAAGTGCTTGTTCATAGGGGGTCATATGATTGTTGGGTTTTTCTCTATATCTATTATTGTAGGATCTACTGTATAATATGTACAATATAAGCTTTGAGGAGACTGTTGTTGTGATTTGGCGCTATACAAATAAAATTGAATGGAAAGTGAATTGAAGAGTGCAAGTACTTGGGCATCACTATCAACAAGAGGTTGAACTAGAAGACCACCACTGAGGCTGAATATACAAAAAGGGATGAACGAGTGCTGTTTCCTAAAAAAAACTGGGATACTGGCATGTAAAGCAAAATGATGGAGGTTTTCTATAGCTCAGTTGTTAAAATAAATTAAATTCAATAACTTGCATGCTCAAAAAAATGCTTTGTGTCACTCCCATTTCTTCATGTTGAAGCGCTACTTGGAACCTTGTTTTCAACTGGTCTTAAACTTTTGATCGTGACTGCATCTCCTGCGCTGGCACTCCCAGATAGCCAGCCTCCAGCAGGACAGTGGGTACCACAGTCCCAACTTTTAGGGTATGGCTCAAGGAAGGCAACAGGGCTCCCAAGACAATGATTTTAAAGAGAGATAGGAAACATTAACAGTGCTTGTTTTTGTGTGTGTGCATATGGCACACTGTTTGTAATGAGATCCCATGGGCTGCATGTAAAGGGACACATGTGTGCATGTATGTGTGCCTGCATCTGAGTGAGACAGAGAGAGCATCAGTACAGATCACATCTATACTTAATACCACAGTGTGCATGTGAATGTGAAGCACAGCTGGCAGCCAGACAGATGTCAGATCCTCCGTATGTATCAGGACAGCACTAAGACGAAACCTGGCTTCATCAGTGATCAGTGGTTAAGTTGAGACCTTCGGGACTTTTAAATACATTCTTTAACTTTGTGATTGAAAGTGCTGGAAAATATTCTTATTGGGAATGTTTCAAAACCAGCCTCTGTTGGAATTGTGTTGCCTTAGTTTCACAGTTTGGTGTCAAGGTTTTTCACACAAAACCTTGACACCAAGTGTTTATTGAACCTTCTGACAAATAAAAGTAAATTTTGTGGCAATTTATTGCTTTACACAAGCTAAAGATTGACTGTGGTAATTGCTGTCTTGTGTTGTTTTTTTGTCTACTCACTCACCAGTGCATTTGTTAAGCTCCCCAGTATATGTCACTGATTTTCACCACTGGCTTCAGATTTAGCATGCCATATTTCATGCAAATCACATGAAAGCTGGAGTGAATGCCTGTGATCATCTGTGGTATCATATCTCCCTCTTGTGGACTTATCTGTGCCTGCAGCACAGCACAGAGCATAATATTCACCAGGGGCAGATTGAGGGAAATTTTCTTAGGGTGGTATGAGGGCAGCATGGCAATCAAATGGGGTGGCAAAATCAAAGCCCATTTTTTTACACATATGCAGGTGTTACATTCTGTAATATGCATTATGTACCAGCCCTTGGCATCAAGAATGACAGAAGAGTTTCGAACAGATGCTGCCTTTTATTTCCTCACCTGCTCATTCTCTGGACATTGTTGAGCACCGTGAAAACTATAAAACAGGAAAAACTGATAACCGTACAGTCTCTTTGAACAGTAACAATAGGCAATAAAAACTAATGAGCTAAAATTAAATCAGATAAACTAAAAAAAAAAAAAAAATTGAGATTTAATTTGAATGTATTTATTTAAAAGGGACAGTGCAGTTTAACATAGTCCAAATACAAAACATGAAACTGATGTAGCGCACATAAGTTTATAGCTATTGCTAATTTTCAACAATTGTCCCTTGTTGGGCTTGCAATCAAAATAGATAAATTTTACAATAAAACATACATTTTCATAAAACCCAAAATACATCATAAATACAATTACAATTAATAGAAAATAAATTTAAATTAAATTAAAAATCATCAGTTAAAATGACTGCATCTCTGATTTCCCTTTAACCAAACATTAACCTTCAATGTAAAGGATCTGATGTCTGTAATCAATTTGATTTCGGTTGGAAGTGTGTTCCACAGATGGCAAGCCTTTATGGAAAAAGCTGACTGACCAAATGTAGATCTGCAATATGATATCTTGCAGTTGCCGTTCACCATGCTCCTAGTAATACAATTACTAGCTTATCTCTGGATGTATCTATTAAGACACTCTGGGGCCATCCTATTTGTACATTCAAAGTCAAATTTAAGAAATCACAAATGATTAAAACTCTTAAAACTAAGTAGATTATATTTCTTTAAAATGTGACAGTGAATACATGCATTTGAATGGGAAACTCGCCTGAAACAAAGTATAGGTTTTCATTATGTGAATAATTTTAAAATCTTAGCTCAAACGGCTGCAAAACCTGTTCTGTTTGCCCAGCACGGGGATATTGAGTTCTATAAGATAAAGCCATAAACATGTTTGTCTAAGTCTTCCATCAAAAGTTACAGCGATTTATATGAAGTTGTTCAAAAACGCTTTATTTCGCCAAGACAATGCGTTTCTCACTGTTACATGCATTTGAATGGGAAACTCGCCTGAAACAAAGTATAGGTTTTCATTATGTGAATAATTTTAAAATCTTAGCTCAAATGGCTGCAAAACCTGTTTGCCCAGCACGGGGATATTGAGTTCTATAAGATAAAGTCATGAATACGTATATCTGAATCTTCTATCAAAAGTTACAGCTATTTATATGAAGTTGTACAAAAACGCTTTATTTCGCCAAGACAATGCGTTTCTCACTGTTACATGCATTTGAATGGGAAACTCGCCTGAAACAAAGTATAGGTTTTCATTATGTGAATAATTTTAAAATCTTAGCTCAAACGGCTGCAAAACCTGTTTGCCCAGCACGGGGATATTGAGTTCTATAAGATAAAGCCATAAACATGTTTGTCTGAGTCTTCTATCAAAAGTTACAGCGATTTATATGAAGTTGTTCAAAAACGCTTTATTTCGCCAAGACAATGCGTTTCTCACTGTTACATGCATTTGAATGGGAAACTCGCCTGAGACAAAGTATAGGTTTTCATTATGTGAATAATTTTAAAATCTTAGCTCAAACGGCTGCAAAACCTGTTTGCCCAGCACGGGGACATTGAGTTCTATAAGATAAAGTCATGAATAGTATATCTGAATCTTCTATCAAAAGTTACAGCGATTTATATGAAGTTGTTCAAAAACGCTTTATTTCGCCAAGACAATGCGTTTCTCACTGTTACATGCATTTGAATGGGAAACTCGCCTGAGACAAAGTATAGGTTTTCATTATGTGAATAATTTTAAAATCTTAGCTCAAACGGCTGCAAAACCTGTTTGCCCAGCACGGGGACATTGAGTTCTATAAGATAAAGTCATGAATACGTATATCTGAATCTTCTATCAAAAGTTACAACTATTTATATGAAGTTGTACAAAAACGCTTTATTTCGCCAAGACAATGCGTTTCTCACTGTTACATGCATTTGAATGGGAAACTCGCCTGAAACAAAGTATAGGTTTTCATTATGTGAATAATTTTAAAATCTTAGCTCAAACGGCTGCAAAACCTGTTTGCCCAGCACGGGGACATTGAGTTCTATAAGATAAAGCCATAAACATGTTTGTCTGAGTCTTCTATCAAAAGTTACAGCGATTTATATGAAGTTGTTCAAAAACGCTTTATTTCGCCAAGACAATGCGTTTCTCACTGTTACATGCATTTGAATGGGAAACTCGCCTGAGACAAAGTATAGGTTTTCATTATGTGAATAATTTTAAAATCTTAGCTCAAACGGCTGCAAAACCTGTTTGCCCAGCACGGGGACATTGAGTTCTATAAGATAAAGTCATGAATAGTATATCTGAATCTTCTATCAAAAGTTACAGCGATTTATATGAAGTTGTTCAAAAACGCTTTATTTCGCCAAGACAATGCGTTTCTCACTGTTACATGCATTTGAATGGGAAACTCGCCTGAGACAAAGTATAGGTTTTCATTATGTGAATAATTTTAAAATCTTAGCTCAAACGGCTGCAAAACCTGTTTGCCCAGCACGGGGACATTGAGTTCTATAAGATAAAGTCATGAATACGTATATCTGAATCTTCTATCAAAAGTTACAACTATTTATATGAAGTTGTACAAAAACGCTTTATTTCGCCAAGACAATGCGTTTCTCACTGTTACATGCATTTGAATGGGAAACTCGCCTGAAACAAAGTATAGGTTTTCATTATGTGAATAATTTTAAAATCTTAGCTCAAACGGCTGCAAAACCTGTTTGCCCAGCACGGGGACATTGAGTTCTATAAGATAAAGCCATAAACATGTTTGTCTGAGTCTTCTATCAAAAGTTACAGCGATTTATATGAAGTTGTTCAAAAACGCTTTATTTCGCCAAGACAATGCGTTTCTCACTGTTACATGCATTTGAATGGGAAACTCGCCTGAGACAAAGTATAGGTTTTCATTATGTGAATAATTTTAAAATCTTAGCTCAAACGGCTGCAAAACCTGTTTGCCCAGCACGGGGACATTGAGTTCTATAAGATAAAGTCATGAATACGTATATCTGAATCTTCTATCAAAAGTTACAGCTATTTATATGAAGTTGTACAAAAACGTTTTATTTCGCCAAGACAATGCGTTTCTCACTGTTACATGCATTTGAATGGGAAACTCGCCTGAAACAAAGTATAGGTTTTCATTATGTGAATAATTTTAAAATCTTAGCTCAAACGGCTGCAAAACCTGTTTGCCCAGCACGGGGATATAGAGTTCTATAAGATAAAGCCATAAACATGTTTGTCTGAGTCTTCTATCAAAAGTTACAGCGATTTATATGAAGTTGTTCAAAAACGCTTTATTTCGCCAAGACAATGCGTTTCTCACTGTTACATGCATTTGAATGGGAAACTCGCCTGAAACAAAGTATAGGTTTTCATTATGTGAATAATTTTAAAATCTTAGCTCAAACGGCTGCAAAACCTGTTCTGTTTGCCCAGCACGGGGATATTGAGTTCTATAAGATAAAGCCATAAACATGTTTGTCTGAGTCTTCTATCAAAAGTTACAGCGATTTATATGAAGTTGTTCAAAAACGCTTTATTTCGCCAAGACAATGCGTTTCTCACTGTTACATGCATTTGAATGGGAAACTCGCCTGAAACAAAGTATAGGTTTTCATTATGTGAATAATTTTAAAATCTTAGCTCAAACGGCTGCAAAACCTGTTTGCCCAGCACGGGGATATAGAGTTCTATAAGATAAAGTCATGAATAGTATATCTGAATCTTCCATCAAAAGTTACAGCGATTTATATGAAGTTGTTCAAAAACGCTTTATTTCGCCAAGACAATGCGTTTCTCACTGTTACATGCATTTGAATGGGAAACTCGCCTGAGACAAAGTATAGGTTTTCATTATGTGAATAATTTTAAAATCTTAGCTCAAACGGCTGCAAAACCTGTTTGCCCAGCACGGGGATATTGAGTTCTATAAGATAAAGTCATAAACATGTTTGTCTGAGTCTTCTATCAAAAGTTACAGCGATTTATATGAAGTTGTTCAAAAACGCTTTATTTCGCCAAGACAATGCGTTTCTCACTGTTACATGCATTTGAATGGGAAACTCGCCTGAGACAAAGTATAGGTTTTCATTATATGAATAATTTTAAAATCTTAGCTCAAACGGCTGCAAAACCTGTTTGCCCAGCACGGGGATATTGAGTTCTATAAGATAAAGCCATAAACATGTTTGTCTGAGTCTTCTATCAAAAGTTACAGCGATTTATATGAAGTTGTTCAAAAACGCTTTATTTCGCCAAGACAATGCGTTTCTCACTGTTACATGCATTTGAATGGGAAACTCGCCTGAGACAAAGTATAGGTTTTCATTATGTGAATAATTTTAAAATCTTAGCTCAAACGGCTGCAAAACCTGTTTGCCCAGCACGGGGATATTGAGTTCTATAAGATAAAGCCATAAACATGTTTGTCTGAGTCTTCTATCAAAAGTTACAGCGATTTATATGAAGTTGTTCAAAAACGCTTTATTTCGCCAAGACAATGCGTTTCTCACTGTTACATGCATTTGAATGGGAAACTCGCCTGAAACAAAGTATAGGTTTTCATTATGTGAATAATTTTAAAATCTTAGCTCAAACGGCTGCAAAACCTGTTTGCCCAGCACGGGGACATTGAGTTCTATAAGATAAAGTCATGAATACGTATATCTGAATCTTCTATCAAAAGTTACAGCTATTTATATGAAGTTGTACAAAAACGTTTTATTTCGCCAAGACAATGCGTTTCTCACTGTTACATGCATTTGAATGGGAAACTCGCCTGAAACAAAGTATAGGTTTTCATTATGTGAATAATTTTAAAATCTTAGCTCAAACGGCTGCAAAACCTGTTCTTTTTGCCCAGCACAGGGATATTGAGTTCTATAAGATAAAGCCATAAACATGTTTGTCTGAGTCTTCTATCAAAAGTTACAGCGATTTATATGAAGTTGTTCAAAAACACTTTATTTCGCCAAGACAATGCGTTTCTCACTGTTACATGCATTTGAATGGGAAACTCGCCTGAGACAAAGTATAGGTTTTCATTATGTGAATAATTTTAAAATCTTAGCTCAAACGGCTGCAAAACCTGTTTGCCCAGCACGGGGACATTGAGTTCTATAAGATAAAGTCATGAATACGTATATCTGAATCTTCTATCAAAAGTTACAACTATTTATATGAAGTTGTACAAAAACGCTTTATTTCGCCAAGACAATGCGTTTCTCACTGTTACATGCATTTGAATGGGAAACTCGCCTGAAACAAAGTATAGGTTTTCATTATGTGAATAATTTTAAAATCTTAGCTCAAACGGCTGCAAAACCTGTTTGCCCAGCACGGGGACATTGAGTTCTATAAGATAAAGCCATAAACATGTTTGTCTGAGTCTTCTATCAAAAGTTACAGCGATTTATATGAAGTTGTTCAAAAACGCTTTATTTCGCCAAGACAATGCGTTTCTCACTGTTACATGCATTTGAATGGGAAACTCGCCTGAGACAAAGTATAGGTTTTCATTATGTGAATAATTTTAAAATCTTAGCTCAAACGGCTGCAAAACCTGTTTGCCCAGCACGGGGACATTGAGTTCTATAAGATAAAGTCATGAATACGTATATCTGAATCTTCTATCAAAAGTTACAGCTATTTATATGAAGTTGTACAAAAACGTTTTATTTCGCCAAGACAATGCGTTTCTCACTGTTACATGCATTTGAATGGGAAACTCGCCTGAAACAAAGTATAGGTTTTCATTATGTGAATAATTTTAAAATCTTAGCTCAAACGGCTGCAAAACCTGTTTGCCCAGCACGGGGATATAGAGTTCTATAAGATAAAGCCATAAACATGTTTGTCTGAGTCTTCTATCAAAAGTTACAGCGATTTATATGAAGTTGTTCAAAAACGCTTTATTTCGCCAAGACAATGCGTTTCTCACTGTTACATGCATTTGAATGGGAAACTCGCCTGAGACAAAGTATAGGTTTTCATTATGTGAATAATTTTAAAATCTTAGCTCAAACGGCTGCAAAACCTGTTTGCCCAGCACGGGGATATTGAGTTCTATAAGATAAAGTCATAAACATGTTTGTCTGAGTCTTCTATCAAAAGTTACAGCGATTTATATGAAGTTGTTCAAAAACGCTTTATTTCGCCAAGACAATGCGTTTCTCACTGTTACATGCATTTGAATGGGAAACTCGCCTGAGACAAAGTATAGGTTTTCATTATGTGAATAATTTTAAAATCTTAGCTCAAACGGCTGCAAAACCTGTTTGCCCAGCACGGGGATATTGAGTTCTATAAGATAAAGCCATAAACATGTTTGTCTGAGTCTTCTATCAAAAGTTACAGCGATTTATATGAAGTTGTTCAAAAACGCTTTATTTCGCCAAGACAATGCGTTTCTCACTGTTACATGCATTTGAATGGGAAACTCGCCTGAAACAAAGTATAGGTTTTCATTATGTGAATAATTTTAAAATCTTAGCTCAAACGGCTGCAAAACCTGTTTGCCCAGCACGGGGACATTGAGTTCTATAAGATAAAGTCATGAATACGTATATCTGAATCTTCTATCAAAAGTTACAGCTATTTATATGAAGTTGTACAAAAACGTTTTATTTCGCCAAGACAATGCGTTTCTCACTGTTACATGCATTTGAATGGGAAACTCGCCTGAAACAAAGTATAGGTTTTCATTATGTGAATAATTTTAAAATCTTAGCTCAAACGGCTGCAAAACCTGTTCTTTTTGCCCAGCACAGGGATATTGAGTTCTATAAGATAAAGCCATAAACATGTTTGTCTGAGTCTTCTATCAAAAGTTACAGCGATTTATATGAAGTTGTTCAAAAACACTTTATTTCGCCAAGACAATGCGTTTCTCACTGTTACATGCATTTGAATGGGAAACTCGCCTGAGACAAAGTATAGGTTTTCATTATGTGAATAATTTTAAAATCTTAGCTCAAACGGCTGCAAAACCTGTTCTGTTTGCCCAGCACGGGGATATTGAGTTCTATAAGATAAAGCCATAAACATGTTTGTCTGAGTCTTCTATCAAAAGTTACAGCGATTTATATGAAGTTGTTCAAAAACGCTTTATTTCGCCAAGACAATGCGTTTCTCACTGTTACATGCATTTGAATGGGAAACTCGCCTGAGACAAAGTATAGGTTTTCATTATGTGAATAATTTTAAAATCTTAGCTCAAACGGCTGCAAAACCTGTTTGCCCAGCACGGGGATATTGAGTTCTATAAGATAAAGTCATGAATAGTATATCTGAATCTTCTATCAAAAGTTACAGCGATTTATATGAAGTTGTTCAAAAACGCTTTATTTCGCCAAGACAATGCGTTTCTCACTGTTACATGCATTTGAATGGGAAACTCGCCTGAGACAAAGTATAGGTTTTCATTATGTGAATAATTTTAAAATCTTAGCTCAAACGGCTGCAAAACCTGTTTGCCCAGCACGGGGACATTGAGTTCTATAAGATAAAGTCATGAATACGTATATCTGAATCTTCTATCAAAAGTTACAACTATTTATATGAAGTTGTACAAAAACGCTTTATTTCGCCAAGACAATGCGTTTCTCACTGTTACATGCATTTGAATGGGAAACTCGCCTGAAACAAAGTATAGGTTTTCATTATGTGAATAATTTTAAAATCTTAGCTCAAACGGCTGCAAAACCTGTTTGCCCAGCACGGGGACATTGAGTTCTATAAGATAAAGTCATGAATAGTATATCTGAATCTTCTATCAAAAGTTACAGCGATTTATATGAAGTTGTTCAAAAACGCTTTATTTCGCCAAGACAATGCGTTTCTCACTGTTACATGCATTTGAATGGGAAACTCGCCTGAGACAAAGTATAGGTTTTCATTATGTGAATAATTTTAAAATCTTAGCTCAAACGGCTGCAAAACCTGTTTGCCCAGCACGGGGACATTGAGTTCTATAAGATAAAGTCATGAATACGTATATCTGAATCTTCTATCAAAAGTTACAACTATTTATATGAAGTTGTACAAAAACGCTTTATTTCGCCAAGACAATGCGTTTCTCACTGTTACATGCATTTGAATGGGAAACTCGCCTGAAACAAAGTATAGGTTTTCATTATGTGAATAATTTTAAAATCTTAGCTCAAACGGCTGCAAAACCTGTTTGCCCAGCACGGGGACATTGAGTTCTATAAGATAAAGCCATAAACATGTTTGTCTGAGTCTTCTATCAAAAGTTACAGCGATTTATATGAAGTTGTTCAAAAACGCTTTATTTCGCCAAGACAATGCGTTTCTCACTGTTACATGCATTTGAATGGGAAACTCGCCTGAGACAAAGTATAGGTTTTCATTATGTGAATAATTTTAAAATCTTAGCTCAAACGGCTGCAAAACCTGTTTGCCCAGCACGGGGATATTGAGTTCTATAAGATAAAGCCATAAACATGTTTGTCTGAGTCTTCTATCAAAAGTTAAAGCGATTTATATGAAGTTGTTCAAAAACGCTTTATTTCGCCAAGACAATGCGTTTCTCACTGTTACATGCATTTGAATGGGAAACTCGCCTGAGACAAAGTATAGGTTTTCATTATGTGAATAATTTTAAAATCTTAGCTCAAACGGCTGCAAAACCTGTTTGCCCAGCACGGGGATATAGAGTTCTATAAGATAAAGCCATAAACATGTTTGTCTGAGTCTTCTATCAAAAGTTACAGCGATTTATATGAAGTTGTTCAAAAACGCTTTATTTCGCCAAGACAATGCGTTTCTCACTGTTACATGCATTTGAATGGGAAACTCGCCTGAGACAAAGTATAGGTTTTCATTATGTGAATAATTTTAAAATCTTAGCTCAAACGGCTGCAAAACCTGTTTGCCCAGCACGGGGACATTGAGTTCTATAAGATAAAGTCATGAATAGTATATCTGAATCTTCTATCAAAAGTTACAGCGATTTATATGAAGTTGTTCAAAAACGCTTTATTTCGCCAAGACAATGCGTTTCTCACTGTTACATGCATTTGAATGGGAAACTCGCCTGAGACAAAGTATAGGTTTTCATTATGTGAATAATTTTAAAATCTTAGCTCAAACGGCTGCAAAACCTGTTTGCCCAGCACGGGGACATTGAGTTCTATAAGATAAAGTCATGAATACGTATATCTGAATCTTCTATCAAAAGTTACAACTATTTATATGAAGTTGTACAAAAACGCTTTATTTCGCCAAGACAATGCGTTTCTCACTGTTACATGCATTTGAATGGGAAACTCGCCTGAAACAAAGTATAGGTTTTCATTATGTGAATAATTTTAAAATCTTAGCTCAAACGGCTGCAAAACCTGTTTGCCCAGCACGGGGACATTGAGTTCTATAAGATAAAGCCATAAACATGTTTGTCTGAGTCTTCTATCAAAAGTTACAGCGATTTATATGAAGTTGTTCAAAAACGCTTTATTTCGCCAAGACAATGCGTTTCTCACTGTTACATGCATTTGAATGGGAAACTCGCCTGAGACAAAGTATAGGTTTTCATTATGTGAATAATTTTAAAATCTTAGCTCAAACGGCTGCAAAACCTGTTTGCCCAGCACGGGGACATTGAGTTCTATAAGATAAAGTCATGAATAGTATATCTGAATCTTCCATCAAAAGTTACAGCGATTTATATGAAGTTGTTCAAAAACGCTTTATTTCGCCAAGACAATGCGTTTCTCACTGTTACATGCATTTGAATGGGAAACTCGCCTGAGACAAAGTATAGGTTTTCATTATGTGAATAATTTTAAAATCTTAGCTCAAACGGCTGCAAAACCTGTTTGCCCAGCACGGGGATATTGAGTTCTATAAGATAAAGCCATAAACATGTTTGTCTGAGTCTTCTATCAAAAGTTAAAGCGATTTATATGAAGTTGTTCAAAAACGCTTTATTTCGCCAAGACAATGCGTTTCTCACTGTTACATGCATTTGAATGGGAAACTCGCCTGAGACAAAGTATAGGTTTTCATTATGTGAATAATTTTAAAATCTTAGCTCAAACGGCTGCAAAACCTGTTTGCCCAGCACGGGGATATTGAGTTCTATAAGATAAAGCCATAAACATGTTTGTCTGAGTCTTCTATCAAAAGTTAAAGCGATTTATATGAAGTTGTTCAAAAACGCTTTATTTCGCCAAGACAATGCGTTTCTCACTGTTACATGCATTTGAATGGGAAACTCGCCTGAGACAAAGTATAGGTTTTCATTATGTGAATAATTTTAAAATCTTAGCTCAAACGGCTGCAAAACCTGTTTGCCCAGCACGGGGATATTGAGTTCTATAAGATAAAGTCATGAATACGTATATCTGAATCTTCTATCAAAAGTTACAGCTATTTATATGAAGTTGTACAAAAACGCTTTATTTCGCCAAGACAATGCGTTTCTCACTGTTACATGCATTTGAATGGGAAACTCGCCTGAAACAAAGTATAGGTTTTCATTATGTGAATAATTTTAAAATCTTAGCTCAAACGGCTGCAAAACCTGTTTGCCCAGCACGGGGATATTGAGTTCTATAAGATAAAGCCATAAACATGTTTGTCTGAGTCTTCCATCAAAAGTTACAGCGATTTATATGAAGTTGTTCAAAAACGCTTTATTTCGCCAAGACAGTGCGTTTCTCACTGTTACATGCATTTGAATGGGAAACTCGCCTGAGACAAAGTATAGGTTTTCATTATGTGAATAATTTTAAAATCTTAGCTCAAACGGCTGCAAAACCTGTTTGCCCAGCACGGGGATATTGAGTTCTATAAGATAAAGCCATAAACATGTTTGTCTGAGTCTTCTATCAAAAGTTACAGCGATTTATATGAAGTTGTTCAAAAACGCTTTATTTCGCCAAGACAATGCGTTTCTCACTGTTACATGCATTTGAATGGGAAACTCGCCTGAGACAAAGTATAGGTTTTCATTATGTGAATAATTTTAAAATCTTAGCTCAAACGGCTGCAAAACCTGTTTGCCCAGCACGGGGATATTGAGTTCTATAAGATAAAGCCATAAACATGTTTGTCTGAGTCTTCTATCAAAAGTTACAGCTATTTATATGAAGTTGTACAAAAACGCTTTATTTCGCCAAGACAATGCGTTTCTCACTGTTACATGCATTTGAATGGGAAACTCGCCTGAGACAAAGTATAGGTTTTCATTATGTGAATAATTTTAAAATCTTAGCTCAAACGGCTGCAAAACCTGTTCTGTTTGCCCAGCACGGGGATATTGAGTTCTATAAGATAAAGTCATGAATAGTATATCTGAATCTTCCATCAAAAGTTACAGCGATTTATATGAAGTTGTTCAAAAACGCTTTATTTCGCCAAGACAATGCGTTTCTCACTGTTACATGCATTTGAATGGGAAACTCGCCTGAAACAAAGTATAGGTTTTCATTATGTGAATAATTTTAAAATCTTAGCTCAAACGGCTGCAAAACCTGTTTGCCCAGCACGGGGATATTGAGTTCTATAAGATAAAGCCATAAACATGTTTGTCTGAGTCTTCTATCAAAAGTTACAGCGATTTATATGAAGTTGTTCAAAAACGCTTTATTTCGCCAAGACAATGCGTTTCTCACTGTTACATGCATTTGAATGGGAAACTCGCCTGAGACAAAGTATAGGTTTTCATTATGTGAATAATTTTAAAATCTTAGCTCAAACGGCTGCAAAACCTGTTTGCCCAGCACGGGGACATTGAGTTCTATAAGATAAAGTCATGAATAGTATATCTGAATCTTCCATCAAAAGTTACAGCGATTTATATGAAGTTGTTCAAAAATGCTTTATTTCGCCAAGACAGTGTGTTTCTCACTGTTACATGCATTTGAATGGGAAACTCGCCTGAAACAAAGTATAGGTTTTCATTATGTGAATAATTTTAAAATCTTAGCTCAAACGGCTGCAAAACCTGTTTGCCCAGCACGGGGATATTGAGTTCTATAAGATAAAGCCATAAACATGTTTGTCTGAGTCTTCTATCAAAAGTTACAGCGATTTATATGAAGTTGTTCAAAAACGCTTTATTTCGCCAAGACAATGCGTTTCTCACTGTTACATGCATTTGAATGGGAAACTCGCCTGAGACAAAGTATAGGTTTTCATTATGTGAATAATTTTAAAATCTTAGCTCAAACGGCTGCAAAACCTGTTTGCCCAGCACGGGGATATTGAGTTCTATAAGATAAAGCCATAAACATGTTTGTCTGAGTCTTCTATCAAAAGTTACAGCTATTTATATGAAGTTGTACAAAAACGCTTTATTTCGCCAAGACAATGCGTTTCTCACTGTTACATGCATTTGAATGGGAAACTCGCCTGAGACAAAGTATAGGTTTTCATTATGTGAATAATTTTAAAATCTTAGCTCAAACGGCTGCAAAACCTGTTCTGTTTGCCCAGCACGGGGATATTGAGTTCTATAAGATAAAGTCATGAATAGTATATCTGAATCTTCCATCAAAAGTTACAGCGATTTATATGAAGTTGTTCAAAAACGCTTTATTTCGCCAAGACAATGCGTTTCTCACTGTTACATGCATTTGAATGGGAAACTCGCCTGAAACAAAGTATAGGTTTTCATTATGTGAATAATTTTAAAATCTTAGCTCAAACGGCTGCAAAACCTGTTTGCCCAGCACGGGGATATTGAGTTCTATAAGATAAAGCCATAAACATGTTTGTCTGAGTCTTCTATCAAAAGTTACAGCGATTTATATGAAGTTGTTCAAAAACGCTTTATTTCGCCAAGACAGTGCGTTTCTCACTGTTACATGCATTTGAATGGGAAACTCGCCTGAGACAAAGTATAGGTTTTCATTATGTGAATAATTTTAAAATCTTAGCTCAAACGGCTGCAAAACCTGTTTGCCCAGCACGGGGACATTGAGTTCTATAAGATAAAGTCATGAATAGTATATCTGAATCTTCCATCAAAAGTTACAGCGATTTATATGAAGTTGTTCAAAAATGCTTTATTTCGCCAAGACAATGCGTTTCTCACTGTTACATGCATTTGAATGGGAAACTCGCCTGAGACAAAGTATAGGTTTTCATTATGTGAATAATTTTAAAATCTTAGCTCAAACGGCTGCAAAACCTGTTTGCCCAGCACGGGGATATTGAGTTCTATAAGATAAAGTCATGAATAGTATATCTGAATCTTCCATCAAAAGTTACAGCTATTTATATGAAGTTGTTCAAAAATGCTTTATTTCGCCAAGACAATGCGTTTCTCACTGTTACATGCATTTGAATGGGAAACTCGCCTGAAACAAAGTATAGGTTTTCATTATGTGAATAATTTTAAAATCTTAGCTCAAATGGCTGCAAAACCTGTTTGCCCAGCACGGGGATATTGAGTTCTATAAGATAAAGCCATAAACATGTTTGTCTGAGTCTTCTATCAAAAGTTACAGCGATTTATATGAAGTTGTTCAAAAACGCTTTATTTCGCCAAGACAATGCGTTTCTCACTGTTACATGCATTTGAATGGGAAACTCGCCTGAGACAAAGTATAGGTTTTCATTATGTGAATAATTTTAAAATCTTAGCTCAAACGGCTGCAAAACCTGTTTGCCCAGCACGGGGACATTGAGTTCTATAAGATAAAGTCATGAATACGTATATCTGAGTCTTCTATCAAAAGTTACAGCTATTTATATGAAGTTGTACAAAAACGCTTTATTTCGCCAAGACAATGCGTTTCTCACTGTTACATGCATTTGAATGGGAACTCGACCGAAACAAAGTATAGGTTTTCATTATGTGTATAACTTGGAAATCTTAGCTCAAACAGCTGCAAAACCTGTTTGCCCAGCACGGGGACATTGAGTTCTATAAGATAAAGTCATGAATACGTATATCTGAGTCTTCTATCAAAAGTTACAGCTATTTATATGAAGTTGTACAAAAACGCTTTATTTCGCCAAGACAATGCGTTTCTCACTGTTACATGCATTTGAATGGGAACTCGACCGAAACAAAGTATAGGTTTTCATTATGTGTATAACTTGGAAATCTTAGCTCAAACGGCTGCAAAACCTGTTTGCCCAGCACGGGGATATTGAGTTCTATAAGATAAAGCCATAAACATGTTTGTCTGAGTCTTCTATCAAAAGTTACAGCGATTTATATGAAGTTGTTCAAAAACGCTTTATTTCGCCAAGACAATGCGTTTCTCACTGTTACATGCATTTGAATGGGAAACTCGCCTGAGACAAAGTATAGGTTTTCATTATGTGAATAATTTTAAAATCTTAGCTCAAACGGCTGCAAAACCTGTTTGCCCAGCACGGGGATATTGAGTTCTATAAGATAAAGCCATAAACATGTTTGTCTGAGTCTTCTATCAAAAGTTACAGCGATTTATATGAAGTTGTTCAAAAACGCTTTATTTCGCCAAGACAATGCGTTTCTCACTGTTACATGCATTTGAATGGGAAACTCGCCTGAGACAAAGTATAGGTTTTCATTATGTGAATAATTTTAAAATCTTAGCTCAAACGGCTGCAATGGGAACTCGACCGAAACAAAGTATAGGTTTTCATTATGTGTATAACTTGGAAATCTTAGCTCAAACGGCTGCAAAACCAGTTTGCCCAGCACGGGGATATTGAGTTCTATAAGATAAAGCCATAAACATGTTTGTCTGAGTCTTCTATCAAAAGTTACAGCGATTTATATGAAGTTGTACAAAAACGCTTTATTTCGCCAAGACAATGCGTTTCTCACTGTTACATGCATTTGAATGGGAAACTCGCCTGAAACAAAGTATAGGTTTTCATTATGTGAATAATTTTAAAATCTTAGCTCAAACGGCTGCAAAACCTGTTTGCCCAGCACGGGGATATTGAGTTCTATAAGATAAAGCCATAAACATGTTTGTCTGAGTCTTCTATCAAAAGTTACAGCGATTTATATGAAGTTGTTCAAAAACGCTTTATTTCGCCAAGACAATGCGTTTCTCACTGTTACATGCATTTGAATGGGAAACTCGCCTGAGACAAAGTATAGGTTTTCATTATGTGAATAATTTTAAAATCTTAGCTCAAACGGCTGCAAAACCTGTTTGCCCAGCACGGGGATATTGAGTTCTATAAGATAAAGCCATAAACATGTTTGTCTGAGTCTTCTATCAAAAGTTACAGCGATTTATATGAAGTTGTTCAAAAACGCTTTATTTCGCCAAGACAATGCGTTTCTCACTGTTACATGCATTTGAATGGGAAACTCGCCTGAGACAAAGTATAGGTTTTCATTATGTGAATAATTTTAAAATCTTAGCTCAAACGGCTGCAAAACCTGTTTGCCCAGCACGGGGACATTGAGTTCTATAAGATAAAGTCATGAATACGTATATCTGAGTCTTCTATCAAAAGTTACAGCTATTTATATGAAGTTGTACAAAAACGCTTTATTTCGCCAAGACAATGCGTTTCTCACTGTTACATGCATTTGAATGGGAAACTCGCCTGAAACAAAGTATAGGTTTTCATTATGTGAATAATTTTAAAATCTTAGCTCAAACGGCTGCAAAACCTGTTCTGTTTGCCCAGCACGGGGATATTGAGTTCTATAAGATAAAGTCATGAATAGTATATCTGAATCTTCCATCAAAAGTTACAGCGATTTATATGAAGTTGTTCAAAAACGCTTTATTTCGCCAAGACAATGCGTTTCTCACTGTTACATGCATTTGAATGGGAAACTCGCCTGAAACAAAGTATAGGTTTTCATTATGTGAATAATTTTAAAATCTTAGCTCAAACGGCTGCAAAACCAGTTTGCCCAGCACGGGGATATTGAGTTCTATAAGATAAAGCCATAAACATGTTTGTCTGAGTCTTCTATCAAAAGTTACAGCGATTTATATGAAGTTGTACAAAAACGCTTTATTTCGCCAAGACAATGCGTTTCTCACTGTTACATGCATTTGAATGGGAAACTCGCCTGAGACAAAGAATAGGTTTTCATTATGTGAATAATTTTAAAATCTTAGCTCAAACGGCTGCAAAACCTGTTCTGTTTGCCCAGCACGGGGACATTGAGTTCTATAAGATAAAGTCATGAATAGTATATCTGAATCTTCCATCAAAAGTTACAGCGATTTATATGAAGTTGTTCAAAAATGCTTTATTTCGCCAAGACAGTGTGTTTCTCACTGTTACATGCATTTGAATGGGAAACTCGCCTGAAACAAAGTATAGGTTTTCATTATGTGAATAATTTTAAAATCTTAGCTCAAACGGCTGCAAAACCTGTTTGCCCAGCACGGGGATATTGAGTTCTATAAGATAAAGTCATGAATACGTATATCTGAATCTTCTATCAAAAGTTACAGCTATTTATATGAAGTTGTACAAAAACGCTTTATTTCGCCAAGACAATGCGTTTCTCACTGTTACATGCATTTGAATGGGAAACTCGCCTGAGACAAAGTATAGGTTTTCATTATGTGAATAATTTTAAAATCTTAGCTCAAACGGCTGCAAAACCTGTTTGCCCAGCACGGGGATATTGAGTTCTATAAGATAAAGCCATAAACATGTTTGTCTGAGTCTTCTATCAAAAGTTAAAGCGATTTATATGAAGTTGTTCAAAAACGCTTTATTTCGCCAAGACAATGCGTTTCTCACTGTTACATGCATTTGAATGGGAAACTCGCCTGAAACAAAGTATAGGTTTTCATTATGTGAATAATTTTAAAATCTTAGCTCAAACGGCTGCAAAACCAGTTTGCCCAGCACGGGGATATTGAGTTCTATAAGATAAAGCCATAAACATGTTTGTCTGAGTCTTGTATCAAAAGTTACAGCGATTTATATGAAGTTGTACAAAAACGCTTTATTTCGCCAAGACAATGCGTTTCTCACTGTTACATGCATTTGAATGGGAAACTCGCCTGAAACAAAGTATAGGTTTTCATTATGTGAATAATTTTAAAATCTTAGCTCAAACGGCTGCAAAACCTGTTTGCCCAGCACGGGGATATTGAGTTCTATAAGATAAAGTCATGAATACGTATATCTGAATCTTCTATCAAAAGTTACAGCTATTTATATGAAGTTGTACAAAAACGCTTTATTTCGCCAAGACAATGCGTTTCTCACTGTTACATGCATTTGAATGGGAAACTCGCCTGAGACAAAGTATAGGTTTTCATTATGTGAATAATTTTAAAATCTTAGCTCAAACGGCTGCAAAACCTGTTTGCCCAGCACGGGGATATTGAGTTCTATAAGATAAAGCCATAAACATGTTTGTCTGAGTCTTCTATCAAAAGTTAAAGCGATTTATATGAAGTTGTTCAAAAACGCTTTATTTCGCCAAGACAATGCGTTTCTCACTGTTACATGCATTTGAATGGGAAACTCGCCTGAAACAAAGTATAGGTTTTCATTATGTGAATAATTTTAAAATCTTAGCTCAAACGGCTGCAAAACCAGTTTGCCCAGCACGGGGATATTGAGTTCTATAAGATAAAGCCATAAACATGTGTATCCGAGTCTTCTATCAAAAGTTACAGCGATTTATATGAAGTTGTACAAAAACGCTTTATTTCGCCAAGACAGTGCGTTTCTCACTGTTACATGCATTTGAATGGGAAACTCGCCTGAAACAAAGTATAGGTTTTCATTATGTGAATAATTTTAAAATCTTAGCTCAAACGGCTGCAAAACCTGTTTGCCCAGCACGGGGATATTGAGTTCTATAAGATAAAGCCATAAACATGTTTGTCTGAGTCTTCTATCAAAAGTTACAGCGATTTATATGAAGTTGTACAAAAACGCTTTATTTCGCCAAGACAATGCGTTTCTCACTGTTACATGCATTTGAATGGGAAACTCGCCTGAGACAAAGTATAGGTTTTCATTATGTGAATAATTTTAAAATCTTAGCTCAAACGGCTGCAAAACCTGTTTGCCCAGCACGGGGATATTGAGTTCTATAAGATAAAGCCATAAACATATTTGTCTGAGTCTTCTATCAAAAGTTACAGCTATTTATATGAAGTTGTACAAAAACGCTTTATTTCGCCAAGACAATGTGTTTCTCACTGTTACATGCATTTGAATGGGAAACTCGCCTGAGACAAAGTATAGGTTTTCATTATGTGAATAATTTTAAAATCTTAGCTCAAACAGCTGCAAAACCTGTTCTGTTTGCCCAGCACGGGGATATTGAGTTCTATAAGATAAAGTCATGAATACGTATATCTGAATCTTCTATCAAAAGTTACAGCTATTTATATGAAGTTGTACAAAAACGCTTTATTTCGCCAAGACAATGCGTTTCTCACTGTTACATGCATTTGAATGGGAAACTCGCCTGAAACAAAGTATAGGTTTTCATTATGTGAATAATTTTAAAATCTTAGCTCAAACGGCTGCAAAACCAGTTTGCCCAGCACGGGGATATTGAGTTCTATAAGATAAAGCCATAAACATGTTTGTCTGAGTCTTGTATCAAAAGTTACAGCGATTTATATGAAGTTGTACAAAAACGCTTTATTTCGCCAAGACAATGCGTTTCTCACTGTTACATGCATTTGAATGGGAAACTCGCCTGAAACAAAGTATAGGTTTTCATTATGTGAATAATTTTAAAATCTTAGCTCAAACGGCTGCAAAACCTGTTTGCCCAGCACGGGGATATTGAGTTCTATAAGATAAAGTCATGAATACGTATATCTGAATCTTCTATCAAAAGTTACAGCTATTTATATGAAGTTGTACAAAAACGCTTTATTTCGCCAAGACAATGCGTTTCTCACTGTTACATGCATTTGAATGGGAAACTCGCCTGAGACAAAGTATAGGTTTTCATTATGTGAATAATTTTAAAATCTTAGCTCAAACGGCTGCAAAACCTGTTTGCCCAGCACGGGGATATTGAGTTCTATAAGATAAAGCCATAAACATGTTTGTCTGAGTCTTCTATCAAAAGTTAAAGCGATTTATATGAAGTTGTTCAAAAACGCTTTATTTCGCCAAGACAATGCGTTTCTCACTGTTACATGCATTTGAATGGGAAACTCGCCTGAAACAAAGTATAGGTTTTCATTATGTGAATAATTTTAAAATCTTAGCTCAAACGGCTGCAAAACCAGTTTGCCCAGCACGGGGATATTGAGTTCTATAAGATAAAGCCATAAACATGTGTATCCGAGTCTTCTATCAAAAGTTACAGCGATTTATATGAAGTTGTACAAAAACGCTTTATTTCGCCAAGACAGTGCGTTTCTCACTGTTACATGCATTTGAATGGGAAACTCGCCTGAAACAAAGTATAGGTTTTCATTATGTGAATAATTTTAAAATCTTAGCTCAAACGGCTGCAAAACCTGTTTGCCCAGCACGGGGATATTGAGTTCTATAAGATAAAGCCATAAACATGTTTGTCTGAGTCTTCTATCAAAAGTTACAGCGATTTATATGAAGTTGTACAAAAACGCTTTATTTCGCCAAGACAATGCGTTTCTCACTGTTACATGCATTTGAATGGGAAACTCGCCTGAGACAAAGTATAGGTTTTCATTATGTGAATAATTTTAAAATCTTAGCTCAAACGGCTGCAAAACCTGTTTGCCCAGCACGGGGATATTGAGTTCTATAAGATAAAGCCATAAACATATTTGTCTGAGTCTTCTATCAAAAGTTACAGCTATTTATATGAAGTTGTACAAAAACGCTTTATTTCGCCAAGACAATGTGTTTCTCACTGTTACATGCATTTGAATGGGAAACTCGCCTGAGACAAAGTATAGGTTTTCATTATGTGAATAATTTTAAAATCTTAGCTCAAACAGCTGCAAAACCTGTTCTGTTTGCCCAGCACGGGGATATTGAGTTCTATAAGATAAAGTCATGAATACGTATATCTGAATCTTCTATCAAAAGTTACAGCTATTTATATGAAGTTGTACAAAAACGCTTTATTTCGCCAAGACAATGCGTTTCTCACTGTTACATGCATTTGAATGGGAAACTCGCCTGAAACAAAGTATAGGTTTTCATTATGTGAATAATTTTAAAATCTTAGCTCAAACGGCTGCAAAACCTGTTTGCCCAGCACGGGGATATTGAGTTCTATAAGATAAAGCCATAAACATATTTGTCTGAGTCTTCCATCAAAAGTTACAGCGATTTATATGAAGTTGTTCAAAAACGCTTTATTTCGCCAAGACAATGCGTTTCTCACTGTTACATGCATTTGAATGGGAAACTCGCCTGAAACAAAGTATAGGTTTTCATTATGTGAATAATTTTAAAATCTTAGCTCAAACGGCTGCAAAACCTGTTTGCCCAGCACGGGGACATTGAGTTCTATAAGATAAAGTCATGAATAGTATATCTGAATCTTCCATCAAAAGTTACAGCGATTTATATGAAGTTGTTCAAAAATGCTTTATTTCGCCAAGACAGTGTGTTTCTCACTGTTACATGCATTTGAATGGGAAACTCGCCTGAAACAAAGTATAGGTTTTCATTATGTGAATAATTTTAAAATCTTAGCTCAAACGGCTGCAAAACCTGTTTGCCCAGCACGGGGATATTGAGTTCTATAAGATAAAGCCATAAACATATTTGTCTGAGTCTTCCATCAAAAGTTACAGCGATTTATATGAAGTTGTTCAAAAATGCTTTATTTCGCCAAGACAATGCGTTTCTCACTGTTACATGCATTTGAATGGGAAACTCGCCTGAAACAAAGTATAGGTTTTCATTATGTGAATAATTTTAAAATCTTAGCTCAAATGGCTGCAAAACCTGTTTGCCCAGCACGGGGATATTGAGTTCTATAAGATAAAGCCATAAACATGTTTGTCTGAGTCTTCTATCAAAAGTTACAGCTATTTATATGAAGTTGTACAAAAACGCTTTATTTCGCCAAGACAATGCGTTTCTCACTGTTACATGCATTTGAATGGGAAACTCGCCTGAGACAAAGTATAGGTTTTCATTATGTGAATAATTTTAAAATCTTAGCTCAAACGGCTGCAAAACCTGTTCTGTTTGCCCAGCACGGGGATATTGAGTTCTATAAGATAAAGTCATGAATAGTATATCTGAATCTTCCATCAAAAGTTACAGCGATTTATATGAAGTTGTTCAAAAATGCTTTATTTCGCCAAGACAATGCGTTTCTCACTGTTACATGCATTTGAATGGGAAACTCGCCTGAAACAAAGCATAGGTTTTCATTATGTGAATAATTTTAAAATCTTAGCTCAAACGGCTGCAAAACCTGTTCTGTTTGCCCAGCACGGGGATATTGAGTTCTATAAGATAAAGCCATAAACATGTTTGTCTGAATCTTCCATCAAAAGTTACAGCGATTTATATGAAGTTGTTCAAAAACGCTTTATTTCGCCAAGACAATGCATTTCTCAATGTTACATGCATTTGAATGGGAATCTCGCCTGAGACAAAGTATAGGTTTTCATTATGTGAATAATTTTAAAATCTTAGCTCAAACAGCTGCAAAACCTGTTCTGTTTGCCCAGCACGGGGATATTGAGTTCTATAAGATAAAGTCATGAATACGTATATCTGAATCTTCTATCAAAAGTTACAGCTATTTATATGAAGTTGTACAAAAACGCTTTATTTCGCCAAGACAATGCGTTTCTCACTGTTACATGCATTTGAATGGGAAACTCGCCTGAAACAAAGTATAGGTTTTCATTATGTGAATAATTTTAAAATCTTAGCTCAAACGGCTGCAAAACCTGTTTGCCCAGCACGGGGATATTGAGTTCTATAAGATAAAGCCATAAACATATTTGTCTGAGTCTTCCATCAAAAGTTACAGCGATTTATATGAAGTTGTTCAAAAATGCTTTATTTCGCCAAGACAATGCGTTTCTCACTGTTACATGCATTTGAATGGGAAACTCGCCTGAAACAAAGTATAGGTTTTCATTATGTGAATAATTTTAAAATCTTAGCTCAAATGGCTGCAAAACATGTTTGCCCAGCACGGGGATATTGAGTTCTATAAGATAAAGCCATAAACATGTTTGTCTGAGTCTTCTATCAAAAGTTACAGCTATTTATATGAAGTTGTACAAAAACGCTTTATTTCGCCAAGACAATGCGTTTCTCACTGTTACATGCATTTGAATGGGAAACTCGCCTGAGACAAAGTATAGGTTTTCATTATGTGAATAATTTTAAAATCTTAGCTCAAACGGCTGCAAAACCTGTTCTGTTTGCCCAGCACGGGGATATTGAGTTCTATAAGATAAAGTCATGAATAGTATATCTGAATCTTCCATCAAAAGTTACAGCGATTTATATGAAGTTGTTCAAAAACGCTTTATTTCGCCAAGACAATGCGTTTCTCACTGTTACATGCATTTGAATGGGAAACTCGCCTGAAACAAAGTATAGGTTTTCATTATGTGAATAATTTTAAAATCTTAGCTCAAACGGCTGCAAAACCTGTTTGCCCAGCACGGGGACATTGAGTTCTATAAGATAAAGTCATGAATAGTATATCTGAATCTTCCATCAAAAGTTACAGCGATTTATATGAAGTTGTTCAAAAATGCTTTATTTCGCCAAGACAGTGTGTTTCTCACTGTTACATGCATTTGAATGGGAAACTCGCCTGAAACAAAGTATAGGTTTTCATTATGTGAATAATTTTAAAATCTTAGCTCAAACGGCTGCAAAACCTGTTTGCCCAGCACGGGGATATTGAGTTCTATAAGATAAAGCCATAAACATATTTGTCTGAGTCTTCCATCAAAAGTTACAGCGATTTATATGAAGTTGTTCAAAAATGCTTTATTTCGCCAAGACAATGCGTTTCTCACTGTTACATGCATTTGAATGGGAAACTCGCCTGAAACAAAGTATAGGTTTTCATTATGTGAATAATTTTAAAATCTTAGCTCAAATGGCTGCAAAACCTGTTTGCCCAGCACGGGGATATTGAGTTCTATAAGATAAAGCCATAAACATGTTTGTCTGAGTCTTCTATCAAAAGTTACAGCTATTTATATGAAGTTGTACAAAAACGCTTTATTTCGCCAAGACAATGCGTTTCTCACTGTTACATGCATTTGAATGGGAAACTCGCCTGAGACAAAGTATAGGTTTTCATTATGTGAATAATTTTAAAATCTTAGCTCAAACGGCTGCAAAACCTGTTCTGTTTGCCCAGCACGGGGATATTGAGTTCTATAAGATAAAGTCATGAATAGTATATCTGAATCTTCCATCAAAAGTTACAGCGATTTATATGAAGTTGTTCAAAAACGCTTTATTTCGCCAAGACAATGCGTTTCTCACTGTTACATGCATTTGAATGGGAAACTCGCCTGAAACAAAGTATAGGTTTTCATTATGTGAATAATTTTAAAATCTTAGCTCAAACGGCTGCAAAACCTGTTTGCCCAGCACGGGGATATTGAGTTCTATAAGATAAAGCCATAAACATGTTTGTCTGAGTCTTCCATCAAAAGTTACAGCGATTTATATGAAGTTGTTCAAAAACGCTTTATTTCGCCAAGACAATGCGTTTCTCACTGTTACATGCATTTGAATGGGAAACTCGCCTGAGACAAAGTATAGGTTTTCATTATGTGAATAATTTTAAAATCTTAGCTCAAACGGCTGCAAAACCTGTTTGCCCAGCACGGGGATATTGAGTTCTATAAGATAAAGTCATGAATACGTATATCTGAATCTTCTATCAAAAGTTACAGCTATTTATATGAAGTTGTACAAAAACGCTTTATTTCGCCAAGACAATGCGTTTCTCACTGTTACATGCATTTGAATGGGAAACTCGCCTGAGACAAAGTATAGGTTTTCATTATGTGAATAATTTTAAAATCTTAGCTCAAACGGCTGCAAAACCTGTTTGCCCAGCACGGGGATATTGAGTTCTATAAGATAAAGTCATGAATACGTATATCTGAATCTTCTATCAAAAGTTACAGCTATTTATATGAAGTTGTACAAAAACGCTTTATTTCGCCAAGACAATGCGTTTCTCACTGTTACATGCATTTGAATGGGAAACTCGCCTGAAACAAAGTATAGGTTTTCATTATGTGAATAATTTTAAAATCTTAGCTCAAACGGCTGCAAAACCTGTTTGCCCAGCACGGGGATATTGAGTTCTATAAGATAAAGCCATAAACATGTTTGTCTGAGTCTTCTATCAAAAGTTACAGCGATTTATATGAAGTTGTTCAAAAACGCTTTATTTCGCCAAGACAATGCGTTTCTCACTGTTACATGCATTTGAATAGGAAACTCGCCTGAGACAAAGTATAGGTTTTCATTATGTGAATAATTTTAAAATCTTAGCTCAAACGGCTGCAAAACCTGTTTGCCCAGCACGGGGATATTGAGTTCTATAAGATAAAGCCATGAATAGTATATCTGAATCTTCCATCAAAAGTTACAGCGATTTATATGAAGTTGTTCAAAAACGCTTTATTTCGCCAAGACAATGCGTTTCTCACTGTTACATGCATTTGAATGGGAAACTCGCCTGAAACAAAGTATAGGTTTTCATTATGTGAATAATTTTAAAATCTTAGCTCAAACGGCTGCAAAACCTGTTTGCCCAGCACGGGGACATTGAGTTCTATAAGATAAAGTCATGAATAGTATATCTGAATCTTCCATCAAAAGTTACAGCGATTTATATGAAGTTGTTCAAAAATGCTTTATTTCGCCAAGACAGTGTGTTTCTCACTGTTACATGCATTTGAATGGGAAACTCGCCTGAAACAAAGTATAGGTTTTCATTATGTGAATAATTTTAAAATCTTAGCTCAAACGGCTGCAAAACCTGTTTGCCCAGCACGGGGATATTGAGTTCTATAAGATAAAGCCATAAACATATTTGTCTGAGTCTTCCATCAAAAGTTACAGCGATTTATATGAAGTTGTTCAAAAATGCTTTATTTCGCCAAGACAATGCGTTTCTCACTGTTACATGCATTTGAATGGGAAACTCGCCTGAAACAAAGTATAGGTTTTCATTATGTGAATAATTTTAAAATCTTAGCTCAAATGGCTGCAAAACCTGTTTGCCCAGCACGGGGATATTGAGTTCTATAAGATAAAGCCATAAACATGTTTGTCTGAGTCTTCTATCAAAAGTTACAGCTATTTATATGAAGTTGTACAAAAACGCTTTATTTCGCCAAGACAATGCGTTTCTCACTGTTACATGCATTTGAATGGGAAACTCGCCTGAGACAAAGTATAGGTTTTCATTATGTGAATAATTTTAAAATCTTAGCTCAAACGGCTGCAAAACCTGTTCTGTTTGCCCAGCACGGGGATATTGAGTTCTATAAGATAAAGTCATGAATACGTATATCTGAATCTTCTATCAAAAGTTACAGCTATTTATATGAAGTTGTACAAAAAAGCTTTATTTCGCCAAGACAATGCGTTTCTCACTGTTACATGCATTTGAATGGGAAACTCGCCTGAGACAAAGTATAGGTTTTCATTATGTGAATAATTTTAAAATCTTAGCTCAAACGGCTGCAAAACCTGTTTGCCCAGCACGGGGATATTGAGTTCTATAAGATAAAGTCATGAATACGTATATCTGAATCTTCTATCAAAAGTTACAGCTATTTATATGAAGTTGTACAAAAACGCTTTATTTCGCCAAGACAATGCGTTTCTCACTGTTACATGCATTTGAATGGGAAACTCGCCTGAAACAAAGTATAGGTTTTCATTATGTGAATAATTTTAAAATCTTAGCTCAAACGGCTGCAAAACCTGTTTGCCCAGCACGGGGATATTGAGTTCTATAAGATAAAGCCATAAACATGTTTGTCTGAGTCTTCTATCAAAAGTTACAGCGATTTATATGAAGTTGTTCAAAAACGCTTTATTTCGCCAAGACAATGCGTTTCTCACTGTTACATGCATTTGAATAGGAAACTCGCCTGAGACAAAGTATAGGTTTTCATTATGTGAATAATTTTAAAATCTTAGCTCAAATGGCTGCAAAACCTGTTTGCCCAGCACGGGGATATTGAGTTCTATAAGATAAAGCCATAAACATGTTTGTCTGAGTCTTCTATCAAAAGTTACAGCTATTTATATGAAGTTGTACAAAAACGCTTTATTTCGCCAAGACAATGCGTTTCTCACTGTTACATGCATTTGAATGGGAAACTCGCCTGAGACAAAGTATAGGTTTTCATTATGTGAATAATTTTAAAATCTTAGCTCAAACGGCTGCAAAACCTGTTCTGTTTGCCCAGCACGGGGATATTGAGTTCTATAAGATAAAGTCATGAATACGTATATCTGAATCTTCTATCAAAAGTTACAGCTATTTATATGAAGTTGTACAAAAACGCTTTATTTCGCCAAGACAATGCGTTTCTCACTGTTACATGCATTTGAATGGGAAACTCGCCTGAAACAAAGTATAGGTTTTCATTATGTGAATAATTTTAAAATCTTAGCTCAAACGGCTGCAAAACCTGTTTGCCCAGCACGGGGATATTGAGTTCTATAAGATAAAGCCATAAACATGTTTGTCTGAGTCTTCTATCAAAAGTTACAGCGATTTATATGAAGTTGTTCAAAAACGCTTTATTTCGCCAAGACAATGCGTTTCTCACTGTTACATGCATTTGAATAGGAAACTCGCCTGAGACAAAGTATAGGTTTTCATTATGTGAATAATTTTAAAATCTTAGCTCAAACGGCTGCAAAACCTGTTTGCCCAGCACGGGGATATTGAGTTCTATAAGATAAAGCCATGAATAGTATATCTGAATCTTCCATCAAAAGTTACAGCGATTTATATGAAGTTGTTCAAAAACGCTTTATTTCGCCAAGACAATGCGTTTCTCACTGTTACATGCATTTGAATGGGAAACTCGCCTGAAACAAAGTATAGGTTTTCATTATGTGAATAATTTTAAAATCTTAGCTCAAACGGCTGCAAAACCTGTTTGCCCAGCACGGGGACATTGAGTTCTATAAGATAAAGTCATGAATAGTATATCTGAATCTTCCATCAAAAGTTACAGCGATTTATATGAAGTTGTTCAAAAATGCTTTATTTCGCCAAGACAGTGTGTTTCTCACTGTTACATGCATTTGAATGGGAAACTCGCCTGAAACAAAGTATAGGTTTTCATTATGTGAATAATTTTAAAATCTTAGCTCAAACGGCTGCAAAACCTGTTTGCCCAGCACGGGGATATTGAGTTCTATAAGATAAAGCCATAAACATATTTGTCTGAGTCTTCCATCAAAAGTTACAGCGATTTATATGAAGTTGTTCAAAAATGCTTTATTTCGCCAAGACAATGCGTTTCTCACTGTTACATGCATTTGAATGGGAAACTCGCCTGAAACAAAGTATAGGTTTTCATTATGTGAATAATTTTAAAATCTTAGCTCAAATGGCTGCAAAACCTGTTTGCCCAGCACGGGGATATTGAGTTCTATAAGATAAAGCCATAAACATGTTTGTCTGAGTCTTCTATCAAAAGTTACAGCTATTTATATGAAGTTGTACAAAAACGCTTTATTTCGCCAAGACAATGCGTTTCTCACTGTTACATGCATTTGAATGGGAAACTCGCCTGAGACAAAGTATAGGTTTTCATTATGTGAATAATTTTAAAATCTTAGCTCAAACGGCTGCAAAACCTGTTCTGTTTGCCCAGCACGGGGATATTGAGTTCTATAAGATAAAGTCATGAATAGTATATCTGAATCTTCCATCAAAAGTTACAGCGATTTATATGAAGTTGTTCAAAAACGCTTTATTTCGCCAAGACAATGCGTTTCTCACTGTTACATGCATTTGAATGGGAAACTCGCCTGAAACAAAGTATAGGTTTTCATTATGTGAATAATTTTAAAATCTTAGCTCAAACGGCTGCAAAACCTGTTTGCCCAGCACGGGGATATTGAGTTCTATAAGATAAAGCCATAAACATGTTTGTCTGAGTCTTCCATCAAAAGTTACAGCGATTTATATGAAGTTGTTCAAAAACGCTTTATTTCGCCAAGACAATGCGTTTCTCACTGTTACATGCATTTGAATGGGAAACTCGCCTGAGACAAAGTATAGGTTTTCATTATGTGAATAATTTTAAAATCTTAGCTCAAACGGCTGCAAAACCTGTTTGCCCAGCACGGGGATATTGAGTTCTATAAGATAAAGTCATGAATACGTATATCTGAATCTTCTATCAAAAGTTACAGCTATTTATATGAAGTTGTACAAAAACGCTTTATTTCGCCAAGACAATGCGTTTCTCACTGTTACATGCATTTGAATGGGAAACTCGCCTGAGACAAAGTATAGGTTTTCATTATGTGAATAATTTTAAAATCTTAGCTCAAACGGCTGCAAAACCTGTTTGCCCAGCACGGGGATATTGAGTTCTATAAGATAAAGTCATGAATACGTATATCTGAATCTTCTATCAAAAGTTACAGCTATTTATATGAAGTTGTACAAAAACGCTTTATTTCGCCAAGACAATGCGTTTCTCACTGTTACATGCATTTGAATGGGAAACTCGCCTGAAACAAAGTATAGGTTTTCATTATGTGAATAATTTTAAAATCTTAGCTCAAACGGCTGCAAAACCTGTTTGCCCAGCACGGGGATATTGAGTTCTATAAGATAAAGCCATAAACATGTTTGTCTGAGTCTTCTATCAAAAGTTACAGCGATTTATATGAAGTTGTTCAAAAACGCTTTATTTCGCCAAGACAATGCGTTTCTCACTGTTACATGCATTTGAATAGGAAACTCGCCTGAGACAAAGTATAGGTTTTCATTATGTGAATAATTTTAAAATCTTAGCTCAAACGGCTGCAAAACCTGTTTGCCCAGCACGGGGATATTGAGTTCTATAAGATAAAGCCATAAACGTATTTGTCTGAGTCTTCCATCAAAAGTTACAGCGATTTATATGAAGTTGTTCAAAAATGCTTTATTTTGCCAAGACAATGCGTTTCTCACTGTTACATGCATTTGAATGGGAAACTCGCCTGAAACAAAGTATAGGTTTTCATTATGTGAATAATTTTAAAATCTTAGCTCAAATGGCTGCAAAACCTGTTTGCCCAGCACGGGGATATTGAGTTCTATAAGATAAAGTCATGAATACGTATATCTGAATCTTCTATCAAAAGTTACAGCTATTTATATGAAGTTGTACAAAAACGCTTTATTTCGCCAAGACAATGCGTTTCTCACTGTTACATGCATTTGAATGGGAAACTCGCCTGAAACAAAGTATAGGTTTTCATTATGTGAATAATTTTAAAATCTTAGCTCAAACGGCTGCAAAACCTGTTTGCCCAGCACGGGGATATTGAGTTCTATAAGATAAAGCCATAAACATGTTTGTCTGAGTCTTCTATCAAAAGTTACAGCGATTTATATGAAGTTGTTCAAAAACGCTTTATTTCGCCAAGACAATGCGTTTCTCACTGTTACATGCATTTGAATGGGAAACTCGCCTGAGACAAAGTATAGGTTTTCATTATGTGAATAATTTTAAAATCTTAGCTCAAACAGCTGCAAAACCTGTTTGCCCAGCACGGGGACATTGAGTTCTATAAGATAAAGCCATAAACATATTTGTCTGAGTCTTCCATCAAAAGTTACAGCGATTTATATGAAGTTGTTCAAAAATGCTTTATTTTGCCAAGACAATGCGTTTCTCACTGTTACATGCATTTGAATGGGAAACTCGCCTGAAACAAAGTATAGGTTTTCATTATGTGAATAATTTTAAAATCTTAGCTCAAATGGCTGCAAAACCTGTTTGCCCAGCACGGGGATATTGAGTTCTATAAGATAAAGTCATGAATACGTATATCTGAATCTTCTATCAAAAGTTACAGCTATTTATATGAAGTTGTACAAAAACGCTTTATTTCGCCAAGACAATGCGTTTCTCACTGTTACATGCATTTGAATGGGAAACTCGCCTGAAACAAAGTATAGGTTTTCATTATGTGAATAATTTTAAAATCTTAGCTCAAACGGCTGCAAAACCTGTTTGCCCAGCACGGGGATATTGAGTTCTATAAGATAAAGCCATAAACATATTTGTCTGAGTCTTCCATCAAAAGTTACAGCGATTTATATGAAGTTGTTCAAAAATGCTTTATTTCGCCAAGACAATGCGTTTCTCACTGTTACATGCATTTGAATGGGAAACTCGCCTGAAACAAAGTATAGGTTTTCATTATGTGAATAATTTTAAAATCTTAGCTCAAATGGCTGCAAAACCTGTTTGCCCAGCACGGGGATATTGAGTTCTATAAGATAAAGTCATGAATAGTATATCTGAATCTTCCATCAAAAGTTACAGCGATTTATATGAAGTTGTTCAAAAACGCTTTATTTCGCCAAGACAATGCGTTTCTCACTGTTACATGCATTTGAATGGGAAACTCGCCTGAAACAAAGTATAGGTTTTCATTATGTGAATAATTTTAAAATCTTAGCTCAAACGGCTGCAAAACCTGTTTGCCCAGCACGGGGACATTGAGTTCTATAAGATAAAGTCATGAATAGTATATCTGAATCTTCCATCAAAAGTTACAGCGATTTATATGAAGTTGTTCAAAAATGCTTTATTTCGCCAAGACAGTGTGTTTCTCACTGTTACATGCATTTGAATGGGAAACTCGCCTGAAACAAAGTATAGGTTTTCATTATGTGAATAATTTTAAAATCTTAGCTCAAACGGCTGCAAAACCTGTTTGCCCAGCACGGGGACATTGAGTTCTATAAGATAAAGTCATGAATAGTATATCTGAATCTTCCATCAAAAGTTACAGCGATTTATATGAAGTTGTTCAAAAATGCTTTATTTCGCCAAGACAGTGTGTTTCTCACTGTTACATGCATTTGAATGGGAAACTCGCCTGAAACAAAGTATAGGTTTTCATTATGTGAATAATTTTAAAATCTTAGCTCAAACGGCTGCAAAACCTGTTTGCCCAGCACGGGGATATTGAGTTCTATAAGATAAAGTCATAAACATGTTTGTCTGAGTCTTCTATCAAAAGTTACAGCTATTTATATGAAGTTGTACAAAAACGCTTTATTTCGCCAAGACAATGCGTTTCTCACTGTTACATGCATTTGAATGGGAAACTCGCCTGAAACAAAGTATAGGTTTTCATTATGTGAATAATTTTAAAATCTTAGCTCAAACGGCTGCAAAACCTGTTTGCCCAGCACGGGGATATTGAGTTCTATAAGATAAAGCCATAAACATATTTGTCTGAGTCTTCCATCAAAAGTTACAGCGATTTATATGAAGTTGTTCAAAAATGCTTTATTTCGCCAAGACAATGCGTTTCTCACTGTTACATGCATTTGAATGGGAAACTCGCCTGAAACAAAGTATAGGTTTTCATTATGTGAATAATTTTAAAATCTTAGCTCAAATGGCTGCAAAACCTGTTTGCCCAGCACGGGGATATTGAGTTCTATAAGATAAAGCCATAAACATGTTTGTCTGAGTCTTCTATCAAAAGTTACAGCTATTTATATGAAGTTGTACAAAAACGCTTTATTTCGCCAAGACAATGCGTTTCTCACTGTTACATGCATTTGAATGGGAAACTCGCCTGAGACAAAGTATAGGTTTTCATTATGTGAATAATTTTAAAATCTTAGCTCAAACGGCTGCAAAACCTGTTCTGTTTGCCCAGCACGGGGATATTGAGTTCTATAAGATAAAGTCATGAATAGTATATCTGAATCTTCCATCAAAAGTTACAGCGATTTATATGAAGTTGTTCAAAAACGCTTTATTTCGCCAAGACAATGCGTTTCTCACTGTTACATGCATTTGAATGGGAAACTCGCCTGAAACAAAGTATAGGTTTTCATTATGTGAATAATTTTAAAATCTTAGCTCAAACGGCTGCAAAACCTGTTTGCCCAGCACGGGGATATTGAGTTCTATAAGATAAAGTCATGAATAGTATATCTGAGTCTTCCATCAAAAGTTACAGCGATTTATATGAAGTTGTTCAAAAATGCTTTATTTCGCCAAGACAATGCGTTTCTCACTGTTACATGCATTTGAATGGGAAACTCGCCTGAAACAAAGTATAGGTTTTCATTATGTGAATAATTTTAAAATCTTAGCTCAAATGGCTGCAAAACCTGTTTGCCCAGCACGGGGATATTGAGTTCTATAAGATAAAGCCATAAACATGTTTGTCTGAGTCTTCTATCAAAAGTTACAGCTATTTATATGAAGTTGTACAAAAACGCTTTATTTCGCCAAGACAATGCGTTTCTCACTGTTACATGCATTTGAATGGGAAACTCGCCTGAGACAAAGTATAGGTTTTCATTATGTGAATAATTTTAAAATCTTAGCTCAAACGGCTGCAAAACCTGTTCTGTTTGCCCAGCACGGGGATATTGAGTTCTATAAGATAAAGTCATGAATAGTATATCTGAATCTTCCATCAAAAGTTACAGCGATTTATATGAAGTTGTTCAAAAACGCTTTATTTCGCCAAGACAATGCGTTTCTCACTGTTACATGCATTTGAATGGGAAACTCGCCTGAAACAAAGTATAGGTTTTCATTATGTGAATAATTTTAAAATCTTAGCTCAAACGGCTGCAAAACCTGTTTGCCCAGCACGGGGATATTGAGTTCTATAAGATAAAGCCATAAACATGTTTGTCTGAGTCTTCCATCAAAAGTTACAGCGATTTATATGAAGTTGTTCAAAAACGCTTTATTTCGCCAAGACAATGCGTTTCTCACTGTTACATGCATTTGAATGGGAAACTCGCCTGAGACAAAGTATAGGTTTTCATTATGTGAATAATTTTAAAATCTTAGCTCAAACGGCTGCAAAACCTGTTTTCCCAGCACGGGGACATTGAGTTCTATAAGATAAAGTCATGAATAGTATATCTGAATCTTCCATCAAAAGTTACAGCGATTTATATGAAGTTGTTCAAAAATGCTTTATTTCGCCAAGACAGTGTGTTTCTCACTGTTACATGCATTTGAATGGGAAACTCGCCTGAAACAAAGTATAGGTTTTCATTATGTGAATAATTTTAAAATCTTAGCTCAAACGGCTGCAAAACCTGTTTGCCCAGCACGGGGATATTGAGTTCTATAAGATAAAGTCATAAACATGTTTGTCTGAGTCTTCTATCAAAAGTTACAGCTATTTATATGAAGTTGTACAAAAACGCTTTATTTCGCCAAGACAATGCGTTTCTCACTGTTACATGCATTTGAATGGGAAACTCGCCTGAAACAAAGTATAGGTTTTCATTATGTGAATAATTTTAAAATCTTAGCTCAAACGGCTGCAAAACCTGTTTGCCCAGCACGGGGATATTGAGTTCTATAAGATAAAGCCATAAACATATTTGTCTGAGTCTTCCATCAAAAGTTACAGCGATTTATATGAAGTTGTTCAAAAATGCTTTATTTCGCCAAGACAATGCGTTTCTCACTGTTACATGCATTTGAATGGGAAACTCGCCTGAAACAAAGTATAGGTTTTCATTATGTGAATAATTTTAAAATCTTAGCTCAAATGGCTGCAAAACCTGTTTGCCCAGCACGGGGATATTGAGTTCTATAAGATAAAGCCATAAACATGTTTGTCTGAGTCTTCTATCAAAAGTTACAGCTATTTATATGAAGTTGTACAAAAACGCTTTATTTCGCCAAGACAATGCGTTTCTCACTGTTACATGCATTTGAATGGGAAACTCGCCTGAGCCAAAGTATAGGTTTTCATTATGTGAATAATTTTAAAATCTTAGCTCAAACGGCTGCAAAACCTGTTCTGTTTGCCCAGCACGGGGATATTGAGTTCTATAAGATAAAGTCATGAATAGTATATCTGAATCTTCCATCAAAAGTTACAGCGATTTATATGAAGTTGTTCAAAAACGCTTTATTTCGCCAAGACAATGCGTTTCTCACTGTTACATGCATTTGAATGGGAAACTCGCCTGAAACAAAGTATAGGTTTTCATTATGTGAATAATTTTAAAATCTTAGCTCAAACGGCTGCAAAACCTGTTTGCCCAGCACGGGGATATTGAGTTCTATAAGATAAAGCCATAAACATGTTTGTCTGAGTCTTCCATCAAAAGTTACAGCGATTTATATGAAGTTGTTCAAAAACGCTTTATTTCGCCAAGACAATGCGTTTCTCACTGTTACATGCATTTGAATGGGAAACTCGCCTGAGACAAAGTATAGGTTTTCATTATGTGAATAATTTTAAAATCTTAGCTCAAACGGCTGCAAAACCTGTTTTCCCAGCACGGGGACATTGAGTTCTATAAGATAAAGTCATGAATAGTATATCTGAATCTTCCATCAAAAGTTACAGCTATTTATATGAAGTTGTACAAAAACGCTTTATTTCGCCAAGACAATGCGTTTCTCACTGTTACATGCATTTGAATGGGAAACTCGCCTGAGACAAAGTATAGGTTTTCATTATGTGAATAATTTTAAAATCTTAGCTCAAACGGCTGCAAAACCTGTTTGCCCAGCACGGGGATATTGAGTTCTATAAGATAAATTCATGAATACGTATATCTGAATCTTCTATCAAAAGTTACAGCTATTTATATGAAGTTGTACAAAAACGCTTTATTTCGCCAAGACAATGCGTTTCTCACTGTTACATGCATTTGAATGGGAAACTCGCCTGAAACAAAGTATAGGTTTTCATTATGTGAATAATTTTAAAATCTTAGCTCAAACGGCTGCAAAACCTGTTTGCCCAGCACGGGGATATTGAGTTCTATAAGATAAAGCCATAAACATGTTTGTCTGAGTCTTCTATCAAAAGTTACAGCGATTTATATGAAGTTGTTCAAAAACGCTTTATTTCGCCAAGACAATGCGTTTCTCACTGTTACATGCATTTGAATAGGAAACTCGCCTGAGACAAAGTATAGGTTTTCATTATGTGAATAATTTTAAAATCTTAGCTCAAACGGCTGCAAAACCTGTTTGCCCAGCACGGGGATATTGAGTTCTATAAGATAAAGTCATGAATAGTATATCTGAATCTTCCATCAAAAGTTACAGCGATTTATATGAAGTTGTTCAAAAACGCTTTATTTCGCCAAGACAATGCGTTTCTCAATGTTACATGCATTTGGATGGGAAACTCGCCTGAAACAAAGTATAGGTTTTCATTATGTGAATAATTTTAAAATCTTAGCTCAAATGGCTGCAAAACCTGTTTGCCCAGCACGGGGATATTGAGTTCTATAAGATAAAGCCATAAACATGTTTGTCTGAGTCTTCTATCAAAAGTTACAGCTATTTATATGAAGTTGTACAAAAACGCTTTATTTCGCCAAGACAATGCGTTTCTCACTGTTACATGCATTTGAATGGGAAACTCGCCTGAGACAAAGTATAGGTTTTCATTATGTGAATAATTTTAAAATCTTAGCTCAAACGGCTGCAAAACCTGTTCTGTTTGCCCAGCACGGGGATATTGAGTTCTATAAGATAAAGTCATGAATAGTATATCTGAATCTTCCATCAAAAGTTACAGCGATTTATATGAAGTTGTTCAAAAACGCTTTATTTCGCCAAGACAATGCGTTTCTCACTGTTACATGCATTTGAATGGGAAACTCGCCTGAAACAAAGTATAGGTTTTCATTATGTGAATAATTTTAAAATCTTAGCTCAAACGGCTGCAAAACCTGTTTGCCCAGCACGGGGATATTGAGTTCTATAAGATAAAGCCATAAACATGTTTGTCTGAGTCTTCTATCAAAAGTTACAGCGATTTATATGAAGTTGTTCAAAAACGCTTTATTTCGCCAAGACAATGCGTTTCTCACTGTTACATGCATTTGAATGGGAAACTCGCCTGAAACAAAGTATAGGTTTTCATTATGTGAATAATTTTAAAATCTTAGCTCAAACGGCTGCAAAACCTGTTTGCCCAGCACGGGGATATTGAGTTCTATAAGATAAAGCCATAAACATGTTTGTCTGAGTCTTCTATCAAAAGTTACAGCGATTTATATGAAGTTGTTCAAAAACGCTTTATTTCGCCAAGACAATGCGTTTCTCACTGTTACATGCATTTGAATGGGAAACTCGCCTGAGACAAAGTATAGGTTTTCATTATGTGAATAATTTTAAAATCTTAGCTCAAACGGCTGCAAAACCTGTTTGCCCAGCACGGGGACATTGAGTTCTATAAGATAAAGTCATGAATAGTATATCTGAATCTTCCATCAAAAGTTACAGCGATTTATATGAAGTTGTTCAAAAATGCTTTATTTCGCCAAGACAATGCGTTTCTCACTGTTACATGCATTTGAATGGGAAACTCGCCTGAGACAAAGTATAGGTTTTCATTATGTGAATAATTTTAAAATCTTAGCTCAAACGGCTGCAAAACCTGTTTGCCCAGCACGGGGATATTGAGTTCTATAAGATAAAGCCATAAACATGTTTGTCTGAGTCTTCCATCAAAAGTTACAGCGATTTATATGAAGTTGTTCAAAAACGCTTTATTTCGCCAAGACAATGCGTTTCTCACTGTTACATGCATTTGAATGGGAAACTCGCCTGAGACAAAGTATAGGTTTTCATTATGTGAATAATTTTAAAATCTTAGCTCAAACGGCTGCAAAACCTGTTTTCCCAGCACGGGGACATTGAGTTCTATAAGATAAAGCCATAAACATGTTTGTCTGAATCTTCCATCAAAAGTTACAGCGATTTATATGAAGTTGTTCAAAAATGCTTTATTTCGCCAAGACAGTGTGTTTCTCACTGTTACATGCATTTGAATGGGAAACTCGCCTGAAACAAAGTATAGGTTTTCATTATGTGAATAATTTTAAAATCTTAGCTCAAACGGCTGCAAAACCTGTTTGCCCAGCACGGGGATATTGAATTCTATAAGATAAAGCCATAAACATGTTTGTCTGAGTCTTCTATCAAAAGTTACAGCGATTTATATGAAGTTGTTCAAAAACGCTTTATTTCGCCAAGACAATGCGTTTCTCACTGTTACATGCATTTGAATAGGAAACTCGCCTGAGACAAAGTATAGGTTTTCATTATGTGAATAATTTTAAAATCTTAGCTCAAACGGCTGCAAAACCTGTTTGCCCAGCACGGGGATATTGAGTTCTATAAGATAAAGTCATGAATAGTATATCTGAATCTTCCATCAAAAGTTACAGCGATTTATATGAAGTTGTTCAAAAACGCTTTATTTCGCCAAGACAATGCGTTTCTCAATGTTACATGCATTTGGATGGGAAACTCGCCTGAAACAAAGTATAGGTTTTCATTATGTGAATAATTTTAAAATCTTAGCTCAAACGGCTGCAAAACCTGTTTGCCCAGCACGGGGATATTGAGTTCTATACGATAAAGCCATAAACATGTTTGTCTGAGTCTTCTATCAAAAGTTACAGCGATTTATATGAAGTTGTTCAAAAACGCTTTATTTCGCCAAGACAATGCGTTTCTCACTGTTACATGCATTTGAATGGGAAACTCGCCTGAGACAAAGTATAGGTTTTCATTATGTGAATAATTTTAAAATCTTAGCTCAAACGGCTGCAAAACCTGTTTGCCCAGCACGGGGATATTGAGTTCTATAAGATAAAGCCATAAACATGTTTGTCTGAGTCTTCCATCAAAAGTTACAGCGATTTATATGAAGTTGTTCAAAAACGCTTTATTTCGCCAAGACAATGCGTTTCTCACTGTTACATGCATTTGAATGGGAAACTCGCCTGAGACAAAGTATAGGTTTTCATTATGTGAATAATTTTAAAATCTTAGCTCAAACGGCTGCAAAACCTGTTTGCCCAGCACGGGGATATTGAGTTCTATAAGATAAAGCCATAAACATGTTTGTCTGAGTCTTATATCAAAAGTTACAGCGATTTATATGAAGTTGTTCAAAAACGCTTTATTTTGCCAAGACAATGCGTTTCTCACTGTTACATGCATTTGAATGGGAAACTCGCCTGAGACAAAGTATAGGTTTTCATTATGTGAATAATTTTAAAATCTTAGCTCAAACGGCTGCAAAACCTGTTTGCCCAGCACGGGGATATTGAGTTCTATAAGATAAAGTCATGAATACGTATATCTGAATCTTCTATCAAAAGTTACAGCTATTTATATGAAGTTGTACAAAAACGCTTTATTTCGCCAAGACAATGCGTTTCTCACTGTTACATGCATTTGAATGGGAAACTCGCCTGAAACAAAGTATAGGTTTTCATTATGTGAATAATTTTAAAATCTTAGCTCAAACGGCTGCAAAACCTGTTTGCCCAGCACGGGGATATTGAGTTCTATAAGATAAAGCCATAAACATGTTTGTCTGAGTCTTCTATCAAAAGTTACAGCGATTTATATGAAGTTGTTCAAAAACGCTTTATTTCGCCAAGACAATGCGTTTCTCACTGTTACATGCATTTGAATGGGAAACTCGCCTGAAACAAAGTATAGGTTTTCATTATGTGAATAATTTTAAAATCTTAGCTCAAACGGCTGCAAAACCTGTTTGCCCAGCACGGGGATATTGAGTTCTATAAGATAAAGCCATAAACATGTTTGTCTGAGTCTTCTATCAAAAGTTACAGCGATTTATATGAAGTTGTTCAAAAACGCTTTATTTCGCCAAGACAATGCGTTTCTCACTGTTACATGCATTTGAATGGGAAACTCGCCTGAGACAAAGTATAGGTTTTCATTATGTGAATAATTTTAAAATCTTAGCTCAAACGGCTGCAAAACCTGTTTGCCCAGCACGGGGACATTGAGTTCTATAAGATAAAGTCATGAATAGTATATCTGAATCTTCCATCAAAAGTTACAGCGATTTATATGAAGTTGTTCAAAAATGCTTTATTTCGCCAAGACAATGCGTTTCTCACTGTTACATGCATTTGAATGGGAAACTCGCCTGAAACAAAGTATAGGTTTTCATTATGTGAATAATTTTAAAATCTTAGCTCAAATGGCTGCAAAACCTGTTTGCCCAGCACGGGGATATTGAGTTCTATAAGATAAAGTCATGAATACGTATATCTGAATCTTCTATCAAAAGTTACAGCGATTTATATGAAGTTGTACAAAAACGCTTTATTTCGCCAAGACAATGCGTTTCTCACTGTTACATGCATTTGAATGGGAAACTTGCCTGAGACAAAGTATAGGTTTTCATTATGTGAATAATTTTAAAATCTTAGCTCAAACGGCTGCAAAACCTGTTTGCCCAGCACGGGGATATTGAGTTCTATAAGATAAAGCCATAAACATGTTTGTCTGAGTCTTCTATCAAAAGTTAAAGCGATTTATATGAAGTTGTTCAAAAACGCTTTATTTCGCCAAGACAATGCGTTTCTCACTGTTACATGCATTTGAATGGGAAACTCGCCTGAGACAAAGTATAGGTTTTCATTATGTGAATAATTTTAAAATCTTAGCTCAAACGGCTGCAAAACCTGTTTGCCCAGCACGGGGATATTGAGTTCTATAAGATAAAGCCATAAACATGTTTGTCTGAGTCTTCTATCAAAAGTTAAAGCGATTTATATGAAGTTGTTCAAAAATGCTTTATTTCGCCAAGACAATGCGTTTCTCACTGTTACATGCATTTGAATGGGAAACTCGCCTCAGACAAAGTATAGGTTTTCATTATGTGAATAATTTTAAAATCTTAGCTCAAACGGCTGCAAAACCTGTTTGCCCAGCACGGGGATATTGAGTTCTATAAGATAAAGCCATAAACATGTTTGTCTGAGTCTTCTATCAAAAGTTAAAGCGATTTATATGAAGTTGTTCAAAAACGCTTTATTTCGCCAAGACAATGCGTTTCTCACTGTTACATGCATTTGAATGGGAAACTCGCCTGAAACAAAGTATAGGTTTTCATTATGTGAATAATTTTAAAATCTTAGCTCAAACGGCTGCAAAACCTGTTTGCCCAGCACGGGGATATTGAGTTCTATAAGATAAAGCCATAAACATGTTTGTCTGAGTCTTCTATCAAAAGTTACAGCTATTTATATGAAGTTGTACAAAAACGCTTTATTTCGCCAAGACAATGCGTTTCTCACTGTTACATGCATTTGAATGGGAAACTCGCCTGAGACAAAGTATAGGTTTTCATTATGTGAATAATTTTAAAATCTTAGCTCAAACGGCTGCAAAACCTGTTCTGTTTGCCCAGCACGGGGATATTGAGTTCTATAAGATAAAGTCATGAATAGTATATCTGAATCTTCCATCAAAAGTTACAGCGATTTATATGAAGTTGTTCAAAAACGCTTTATTTCGCCAAGACAATGCGTTTCTCACTGTTACATGCATTTGAATGGGGAACTCGCCTGAAACAAAGTATAGGTTTTCATTATGTGAATAATTTTAAAATCTTAGCTCAAACGGCTGCAAAACCTGTTTGCCCAGCACGGGGATATTGAGTTCTATAAGATAAAGCCATAAACATGTTTGTCTGAGTCTTCCATCAAAAGTTACAGCGATTTATATGAAGTTGTTCAAAAACGCTTTATTTCGCCAAGACAATGCGTTTCTCACTGTTACATGCATTTGAATGGGAAACTCGCCTGAAACAAAGTATAGGTTTTCATTATGTGAATAATTTTAAAATCTTAGCTCAAACGGCTGCAAAACCTGTTTGCCCAGCACGGGGATATTGAATTCTATAAGATAAAGCCATAAACATGTTTGTCTGAGTCTTCTATCAAAAGTTACAGCGATTTATATGAAGTTGTTCAAAAACGCTTTATTTCGCCAAGACAATGCGTTTCTCAATGTTACATGCATTTGGATGGGAAACTCGCCTGAAACAAAGTATAGGTTTTCATTATGTGAATAATTTTAAAATCTTAGCTCAAATGGCTGCAAAACCTGTTTGCCCAGCACGGGGATATTGAGTTCTATAAGATAAAGCCATAAACATGTTTGTCTGAGTCTTCTATCAAAAGTTACAGCTATTTATATGAAGTTGTACAAAAACGCTTTATTTCGCCAAGACAATGCGTTTCTCACTGTTACATGCATTTGAATGGGAAACTCGCCTGAGACAAAGTATAGGTTTTCATTATGTGAATAATTTTAAAATCTTAGCTCAAACGGCTGCAAAACCTGTTCTGTTTGCCCAGCACGGGGATATTGAGTTCTATAAGATAAAGTCATGAATAGTATATCTGAATCTTCCATCAAAAGTTACAGCGATTTATATGAAGTTGTTCAAAAACGCTTTATTTCGCCAAGACAATGCGTTTCTCACTGTTACATGCATTTGAATGGGAAACTCGCCTGAAACAAAGTATAGGTTTTCATTATGTGAATAATTTTAAAATCTTAGCTCAAACGGCTGCAAAACCTGTTTGCCCAGCACGGGGATATTGAGTTCTATAAGATAAAGCCATAAACATGTTTGTCTGAGTCTTCTATCAAAAGTTACAGCGATTTATATGAAGTTGTTCAAAAACGCTTTATTTCGCCAAGACAATGCGTTTCTCACTGTTACATGCATTTGAATGGGAAACTCGCCTGAGACAAAGTATAGGTTTTCATTATGTGAATAATTTTAAAATCTTAGCTCAAACAGCTGCAAAACCTGTTTGCCCAGCACGGGGACATTGAGTTCTATAAGATAAAGCCATAAACATATTTGTCTGAGTCTTCCATCAAAAGTTACAGCGATTTATATGAAGTTGTTCAAAAATGCTTTATTTTGCCAAGACAATGCGTTTCTCACTGTTACATGCATTTGAATGGGAAACTCGCCTGAAACAAAGTATAGGTTTTCATTATGTGAATAATTTTAAAATCTTAGCTCAAATGGCTGCAAAACCTGTTTGCCCAGCACGGGGATATTGAGTTCTATAAGATAAAGTCATGAATACGTATATCTGAATCTTCTATCAAAAGTTACAGCTATTTATATGAAGTTGTACAAAAACGCTTTATTTCGCCAAGACAATGCGTTTCTCACTGTTACATGCATTTGAATGGGAAACTCGCCTGAAACAAAGTATAGGTTTTCATTATGTGAATAATTTTAAAATCTTAGCTCAAACGGCTGCAAAACCTGTTTGCCCAGCACGGGGATATTGAGTTCTATAAGATAAAGCCATAAACATGTTTGTCTGAGTCTTCTATCAAAAGTTACAGCGATTTATATGAAGTTGTTCAAAAACGCTTTATTTCGCCAAGACAATGCGTTTCTCACTGTTACATGCATTTGAATGGGAAACTCGCCTGAGACAAAGTATAGGTTTTCATTATGTGAATAATTTTAAAATCTTAGCTCAAACGGCTGCAAAACCTGTTTGCCCAGCACGGGGATATTGAGTTCTATAAGATAAAGTCATGAATACGTATATCTGAATCTTCTATCAAAAGTTACAGCTATTTATATGAAGTTGTACAAAAACGCTTTATTTCGCCAAGACAATGCGTTTCTCACTGTTACATGCATTTGAATGGGAAACTCGCCTGAAACAAAGTATAGGTTTTCATTATGTGAATAATTTTAAAATCTTAGCTCAAACGGCTGCAAAACCTGTTTGCCCAGCACGGGGATATTGAGTTCTATAAGATAAAGCCATAAACATGTTTGTCTGAGTCTTCTATCAAAAGTTACAGCGATTTATATGAAGTTGTTCAAAAACGCTTTATTTCGCCAAGACAATGCGTTTCTCACTGTTACATGCATTTGAATGGGAAACTCGCCTGAGACAAAGTATAGGTTTTCATTATGTGAATAATTTTAAAATCTTAGCTCAAACGGCTGCAAAACCTGTTTGCCCAGCACGGGGATATTGAGTTCTATAAGATAAAGCCATAAACATGTTTGTCTGAGTCTTCCATCAAAAGTTACAGCGATTTATATGAAGTTGTTCAAAAACGCTTTATTTCGCCAAGACAATGCGTTTCTCACTGTTACATGCATTTGAATGGGAAACTCGCCTGAAACAAAGTATAGGTTTTCATTATGTGAATAATTTTAAAATCTTAGCTCAAACGGCTGCAAAACCTGTTTGCCCAGCACGGGGATATTGAGTTCTATAAGATAAAGCCATAAACATGTTTGTCTGAGTCTTCTATCAAAAGTTACAGCGATTTATATGAAGTTGTTCAAAAACGCTTTATTTCGCCAAGACAATGCGTTTCTCACTGTTACATGCATTTGAATGGGAAACTCGCCTGAGACAAAGTATAGGTTTTCATTATGTGAATAATTTTAAAATCTTAGCTCAAACGGCTGCAAAACCTGTTTGCCCAGCACGGGGACATTGAGTTCTATAAGATAAAGTCATGAATAGTATATCTGAATCTTCCATCAAAAGTTACAGCGATTTATATGAAGTTGTTCAAAAATGCTTTATTTCGCCAAGACAATGCGTTTCTCACTGTTACATGCATTTGAATGGGAAACTCGCCTGAAACAAAGTATAGGTTTTCATTATGTGAATAATTTTAAAATCTTAGCTCAAATGGCTGCAAAACCTGTTTGCCCAGCACGGGGATATTGAGTTCTATAAGATAAAGTCATGAATACGTATATCTGAATCTTCTATCAAAAGTTACAGCGATTTATATGAAGTTGTACAAAAACGCTTTATTTCGCCAAGACAATGCGTTTCTCACTGTTACATGCATTTGAATGGGAAACTTGCCTGAGACAAAGTATAGGTTTTCATTATGTGAATAATTTTAAAATCTTAGCTCAAACGGCTGCAAAACCTGTTTGCCCAGCACGGGGATATTGAGTTCTATAAGATAAAGCCATAAACATGTTTGTCTGAGTCTTCTATCAAAAGTTAAAGCGATTTATATGAAGTTGTTCAAAAACGCTTTATTTCGCCAAGACAATGCGTTTCTCACTGTTACATGCATTTGAATGGGAAACTCGCCTGAGACAAAGTATAGGTTTTCATTATGTGAATAATTTTAAAATCTTAGCTCAAACGGCTGCAAAACCTGTTTGCCCAGCACGGGGATATTGAGTTCTATAAGATAAAGCCATAAACATGTTTGTCTGAGTCTTCTATCAAAAGTTAAAGCGATTTATATGAAGTTGTTCAAAAATGCTTTATTTCGCCAAGACAATGCGTTTCTCACTGTTACATGCATTTGAATGGGAAACTCGCCTCAGACAAAGTATAGGTTTTCATTATGTGAATAATTTTAAAATCTTAGCTCAAACGGCTGCAAAACCTGTTTGCCCAGCACGGGGATATTGAGTTCTATAAGATAAAGCCATAAACATGTTTGTCTGAGTCTTCTATCAAAAGTTAAAGCGATTTATATGAAGTTGTTCAAAAACGCTTTATTTCGCCAAGACAATGCGTTTCTCACTGTTACATGCATTTGAATGGGAAACTCGCCTGAGACAAAGTATAGGTTTTCATTATGTGAATAATTTTAAAATCTTAGCTCAAACGGCTGCAAAACCTGTTTGCCCAGCACGGGGATATTGAGTTCTATAAGATAAAGCCATAAACATGTTTGTCTGAGTCTTCTATCAAAAGTTACAGCTATTTATATGAAGTTGTACAAAAACGCTTTATTTCGCCAAGACAATGCGTTTCTCACTGTTACATGCATTTGAATGGGAAACTCGCCTGAGACAAAGTATAGGTTTTCATTATGTGAATAATTTTAAAATCTTAGCTCAAACGGCTGCAAAACCTGTTCTGTTTGCCCAGCACGGGGATATTGAGTTCTATAAGATAAAGTCATGAATAGTATATCTGAATCTTCCATCAAAAGTTACAGCGATTTATATGAAGTTGTTCAAAAACGCTTTATTTCGCCAAGACAATGCGTTTCTCACTGTTACATGCATTTGAATGGGAAACTCGCCTGAAACAAAGTATAGGTTTTCATTATGTGAATAATTTTAAAATCTTAGCTCAAACGGCTGCAAAACCTGTTTGCCCAGCACGGGGATATTGAATTCTATAAGATAAAGCCATAAACATGTTTGTCTGAGTCTTCTATCAAAAGTTAAAGCGATTTATATGAAGTTGTTCAAAAACGCTTTATTTCGCCAAGACAATGCGTTTCTCACTGTTACATGCATTTGAATGGGAAACTCGCCTGAGACAAAGTATAGGTTTTCATTATGTGAATAATTTTAAAATCTTAGCTCAAACGGCTGCAAAACCTGTTTGCCCAGCACGGGGATATTGAGTTCTATAAGATAAAGTCATGAATACGTATATCTGAATCTTCTATCAAAAGTTACAGCTATTTATATGAAGTTGTACAAAAACGCTTTATTTCGCCAAGACAATGCGTTTCTCACTGTTACATGCATTTGAATGGGAAACTCGCCTGAGACAAAGTATAGGTTTTCATTATGTGAATAATTTTAAAATCTTAGCTCAAACGGCTGCAAAACCTGTTTGCCCAGCACGGGGATATTGAGTTCTATAAGATAAAGTCATGAATACGTATATCTGAATCTTCTATCAAAAGTTACAGCTATTTATATGAAGTTGTACAAAAACGCTTTATTTCGCCAAGACAATGCGTTTCTCACTGTTACATGCATTTGAATGGGAAACTCGCCTGAAACAAAGTATAGGTTTTCATTATGTGAATAATTTTAAAATCTTAGCTCAAACGGCTGCAAAACCTGTTTGCCCAGCACGGGGATATTGAGTTCTATAAGATAAAGCCATAAACATGTTTGTCTGAGTCTTCTATCAAAAGTTACAGCGATTTATATGAAGTTGTTCAAAAACGCTTTATTTCGCCAAGACAATGCGTTTCTCACTGTTACATGCATTTGAATGGGAAACTCGCCTGAGACAAAGTATAGGTTTTCATTATGTGAATAATTTTAAAATCTTAGCTCAAACGGCTGCAAAACCTGTTTGCCCAGCACGGGGATATTGAGTTCTATAAGATAAAGTCATGAATAGTATATCTGAATCTTCCATCAAAAGTTACAGCGATTTATATGAAGTTGTTCAAAAATGCTTTATTTCGCCAAGACAATGCGTTTCTCACTGTTACATGCATTTGAATGGGAAACTCGCCTGAAACAAAGTATAGGTTTTCATTATGTGAATAATTTTAAAATCTTAGCTCAAATGGCTGCAAAACCTGTTTGCCCAGCACGGGGATATTGAGTTCTATAAGATAAAGTCATGAATACGTATATCTGAATCTTCTATCAAAAGTTACAGCGATTTATATGAAGTTGTACAAAAACGCTTTATTTCGCCAAGACAATGCGTTTCTCACTGTTACATGCATTTGAATGGGAAACTTGCCTGAGACAAAGTATAGGTTTTCATTATGTGAATAATTTTAAAATCTTAGCTCAAACGGCTGCAAAACCTGTTTGCCCAGCACGGGGATATTGAGTTCTATAAGATAAAGCCATAAACATGTTTGTCTGAGTCTTCTATCAAAAGTTAAAGCGATTTATATGAAGTTGTTCAAAAACGCTTTATTTCGCCAAGACAATGCGTTTCTCACTGTTACATGCATTTGAATGGGAAACTCGCCTGAGACAAAGTATAGGTTTTCATTATGTGAATAATTTTAAAATCTTAGCTCAAACGGCTGCAAAACCTGTTTGCCCAGCACGGGGATATTGAGTTCTATAAGATAAAGCCATAAACATGTTTGTCTGAGTCTTCTATCAAAAGTTAAAGCGATTTATATGAAGTTGTTCAAAAACGCTTTATTTCGCCAAGACAATGCGTTTCTCACTGTTACATGCATTTGAATGGGAAACTCGCCTCAGACAAAGTATAGGTTTTCATTATGTGAATAATTTTAAAATCTTAGCTCAAACGGCTGCAAAACCTGTTTGCCCAGCACGGGGATATTGAGTTCTATAAGATAAAGCCATAAACATGTTTGTCTGAGTCTTCTATCAAAAGTTAAAGCGATTTATATGAAGTTGTTCAAAAACGCTTTATTTCGCCAAGACAATGCGTTTCTCACTGTTACATGCATTTGAATGGGAAACTCGCCTGAAACAAAGTATAGGTTTTCATTATGTGAATAATTTTAAAATCTTAGCTCAAACGGCTGCAAAACCTGTTTGCCCAGCACGGGGATATTGAGTTCTATAAGATAAAGCCATAAACATGTTTGTCTGAGTCTTCTATCAAAAGTTACAGCTATTTATATGAAGTTGTACAAAAACGCTTTATTTCGCCAAGACAATGCGTTTCTCACTGTTACATGCATTTGAATGGGAAACTCGCCTGAGACAAAGTATAGGTTTTCATTATGTGAATAATTTTAAAATCTTAGCTCAAACGGCTGCAAAACCTGTTCTGTTTGCCCAGCACGGGGATATTGAGTTCTATAAAATAAAGTCATGAATAGTATATCTGAATCTTCCATCAAAAGTTACAGCGATTTATATGAAGTTGTTCAAAAACGCTTTATTTCGCCAAGACAATGCGTTTCTCACTGTTACATGCATTTGAATGGGGAACTCGCCTGAAACAAAGTATAGGTTTTCATTATGTGAATAATTTTAAAATCTTAGCTCAAACGGCTGCAAAACCTGTTTGCCCAGCACGGGGATATTGAGTTCTATAAGATAAAGCCATAAACATGTTTGTCTGAGTCTTCCATCAAAAGTTACAGCGATTTATATGAAGTTGTTCAAAAACGCTTTATTTCGCCAAGACAATGCGTTTCTCACTGTTACATGCATTTGAATGGGAAACTCGCCTGAAACAAAGTATAGGTTTTCATTATGTGAATAATTTTAAAATCTTAGCTCAAACGGCTGCAAAACCTGTTTGCCCAGCACGGGGATATTGAATTCTATAAGATAAAGCCATAAACATGTTTGTCTGAGTCTTCTATCAAAAGTTACAGCGATTTATATGAAGTTGTTCAAAAACGCTTTATTTCGCCAAGACAATGCGTTTCTCAATGTTACATGCATTTGGATGGGAAACTCGCCTGAAACAAAGTATAGGTTTTCATTATGTGAATAATTTTAAAATCTTAGCTCAAATGGCTGCAAAACCTGTTTGCCCAGCACGGGGATATTGAGTTCTATAAGATAAAGCCATAAACATGTTTGTCTGAGTCTTCTATCAAAAGTTACAGCTATTTATATGAAGTTGTACAAAAACGCTTTATTTCGCCAAGACAATGCGTTTCTCACTGTTACATGCATTTGAATGGGAAACTCGCCTGAGACAAAGTATAGGTTTTCATTATGTGAATAATTTTAAAATCTTAGCTCAAACGGCTGCAAAACCTGTTCTGTTTGCCCAGCACGGGGATATTGAGTTCTATAAGATAAAGTCATGAATAGTATATCTGAATCTTCCATCAAAAGTTACAGCGATTTATATGAAGTTGTTCAAAAACGCTTTATTTCGCCAAGACAATGCGTTTCTCACTGTTACATGCATTTGAATGGGAAACTCGCCTGAGACAAAGTATAGGTTTTCATTATGTGAATAATTTTAAAATCTTAGCTCAAACAGCTGCAAAACCTGTTTGCCCAGCACGGGGACATTGAGTTCTATAAGATAAAGCCATAAACATATTTGTCTGAGTCTTCCATCAAAAGTTACAGCGATTTATATGAAGTTGTTCAAAAATGCTTTATTTTGCCAAGACAATGCGTTTCTCACTGTTACATGCATTTGAATGGGAAACTCGCCTGAAACAAAGTATAGGTTTTCATTATGTGAATAATTTTAAAATCTTAGCTCAAATGGCTGCAAAACCTGTTTGCCCAGCACGGGGATATTGAGTTCTATAAGATAAAGTCATGAATACGTATATCTGAATCTTCTATCAAAAGTTACAGCTATTTATATGAAGTTGTACAAAAACGCTTTATTTCGCCAAGACAATGCGTTTCTCACTGTTACATGCATTTGAATGGGAAACTCGCCTGAAACAAAGTATAGGTTTTCATTATGTGAATAATTTTAAAATCTTAGCTCAAACGGCTGCAAAACCTGTTTGCCCAGCACGGGGATATTGAGTTCTATAAGATAAAGCCATAAACATGTTTGTCTGAGTCTTCTATCAAAAGTTACAGCGATTTATATGAAGTTGTTCAAAAACGCTTTATTTCGCCAAGACAATGCGTTTCTCACTGTTACATGCATTTGAATGGGAAACTCGCCTGAGACAAAGTATAGGTTTTCATTATGTGAATAATTTTAAAATCTTAGCTCAAACGGCTGCAAAACCTGTTTGCCCAGCACGGGGATATTGAGTTCTATAAGATAAAGTCATGAATACGTATATCTGAATCTTCTATCAAAAGTTACAGCTATTTATATGAAGTTGTACAAAAACGCTTTATTTCGCCAAGACAATGCGTTTCTCACTGTTACATGCATTTGAATGGGAAACTCGCCTGAGACAAAGTATAGGTTTTCATTATGTGAATAATTTTAAAATCTTAGCTCAAACGGCTGCAAAACCTGTTTGCCCAGCACGGGGATATTGAGTTCTATAAGATAAAGCCATAAACATGTTTGTCTGAGTCTTCTATCAAAAGTTACAGCGATTTATATGAAGTTGTTCAAAAACGCTTTATTTCGCCAAGACAATGCGTTTCTCACTGTTACATGCATTTGAATGGGAAACTCGCCTGAGACAAAGTATAGGTTTTCATTATGTGAATAATTTTAAAATCTTAGCTCAAACGGCTGCAAAACCTGTTTGCCCAGCACGGGGATATTGAGTTCTATAAGATAAAGCCATAAACATGTTTGTCTGAGTCTTCCATCAAAAGTTACAGCGATTTATATGAAGTTGTTCAAAAACGCTTTATTTCGCCAAGACAATGCGTTTCTCACTGTTACATGCATTTGAATGGGAAACTCGCCTGAAACAAAGTATAGGTTTTCATTATGTGAATAATTTTAAAATCTTAGCTCAAACGGCTGCAAAACCTGTTTGCCCAGCACGGGGATATTGAGTTCTATAAGATAAAGCCATAAACATGTTTGTCTGAGTCTTCTATCAAAAGTTACAGCGATTTATATGAAGTTGTTCAAAAACGCTTTATTTCGCCAAGACAATGCGTTTCTCACTGTTACATGCATTTGAATGGGAAACTCGCCTGAGACAAAGTATAGGTTTTCATTATGTGAATAATTTTAAAATCTTAGCTCAAACGGCTGCAAAACCTGTTTGCCCAGCACGGGGACATTGAGTTCTATAAGATAAAGTCATGAATAGTATATCTGAATCTTCCATCAAAAGTTACAGCGATTTATATGAAGTTGTTCAAAAATGCTTTATTTCGCCAAGACAATGCGTTTCTCACTGTTACATGCATTTGAATGGGAAACTCGCCTGAAACAAAGTATAGGTTTTCATTATGTGAATAATTTTAAAATCTTAGCTCAAATGGCTGCAAAACCTGTTTGCCCAGCACGGGGATATTGAGTTCTATAAGATAAAGTCATGAATACGTATATCTGAATCTTCTATCAAAAGTTACAGCGATTTATATGAAGTTGTACAAAAACGCTTTATTTCGCCAAGACAATGCGTTTCTCACTGTTACATGCATTTGAATGGGAAACTTGCCTGAGACAAAGTATAGGTTTTCATTATGTGAATAATTTTAAAATCTTAGCTCAAACGGCTGCAAAACCTGTTTGCCCAGCACGGGGATATTGAGTTCTATAAGATAAAGCCATAAACATGTTTGTCTGAGTCTTCTATCAAAAGTTAAAGCGATTTATATGAAGTTGTTCAAAAACGCTTTATTTCGCCAAGACAATGCGTTTCTCACTGTTACATGCATTTGAATGGGAAACTCGCCTGAGACAAAGTATAGGTTTTCATTATGTGAATAATTTTAAAATCTTAGCTCAAACGGCTGCAAAACCTGTTTGCCCAGCACGGGGATATTGAGTTCTATAAGATAAAGCCATAAACATGTTTGTCTGAGTCTTCTATCAAAAGTTAAAGCGATTTATATGAAGTTGTTCAAAAATGCTTTATTTCGCCAAGACAATGCGTTTCTCACTGTTACATGCATTTGAATGGGAAACTCGCCTCAGACAAAGTATAGGTTTTCATTATGTGAATAATTTTAAAATCTTAGCTCAAACGGCTGCAAAACCTGTTTGCCCAGCACGGGGATATTGAGTTCTATAAGATAAAGCCATAAACATGTTTGTCTGAGTCTTCTATCAAAAGTTAAAGCGATTTATATGAAGTTGTTCAAAAACGCTTTATTTCGCCAAGACAATGCGTTTCTCACTGTTACATGCATTTGAATGGGAAACTCGCCTGAGACAAAGTATAGGTTTTCATTATGTGAATAATTTTAAAATCTTAGCTCAAACGGCTGCAAAACCTGTTTGCCCAGCACGGGGATATTGAGTTCTATAAGATAAAGCCATAAACATGTTTGTCTGAGTCTTCTATCAAAAGTTACAGCTATTTATATGAAGTTGTACAAAAACGCTTTATTTCGCCAAGACAATGCGTTTCTCACTGTTACATGCATTTGAATGGGAAACTCGCCTGAGACAAAGTATAGGTTTTCATTATGTGAATAATTTTAAAATCTTAGCTCAAACGGCTGCAAAACCTGTTTGCCCAGCACGGGGATATTGAGTTCTATAAGATAAAGTCATGAATACGTATATCTGAATCTTCTATCAAAAGTTACAGCTATTTATATGAAGTTGTACAAAAACGCTTTATTTCGCCAAGACAATGCGTTTCTCACTGTTACATGCATTTGAATGGGAAACTCGCCTGAAACAAAGTATAGGTTTTCATTATGTGAATAATTTTAAAATCTTAGCTCAAACGGCTGCAAAACCTGTTTGCCCAGCACGGGGATATTGAGTTCTATAAGATAAAGCCATAAACATGTTTGTCTGAGTCTTCTATCAAAAGTTACAGCGATTTATATGAAGTTGTTCAAAAACGCTTTATTTCGCCAAGACAATGCGTTTCTCACTGTTACATGCATTTGAATGGGAAACTCGCCTGAGACAAAGTATAGGTTTTCATTATGTGAATAATTTTAAAATCTTAGCTCAAACGGCTGCAAAACCTGTTTGCCCAGCACGGGGATATTGAGTTCTATAAGATAAAGCCATAAACATGTTTGTCTGAGTCTTCCATCAAAAGTTACAGCGATTTATATGAAGTTGTTCAAAAACGCTTTATTTCGCCAAGACAATGCGTTTCTCACTGTTACATGCATTTGAATGGGAAACTCGCCTGAAACAAAGTATAGGTTTTCATTATGTGAATAATTTTAAAATCTTAGCTCAAACGGCTGCAAAACCTGTTTGCCCAGCACGGGGATATTGAGTTCTATAAGATAAAGCCATAAACATGTTTGTCTGAGTCTTCTATCAAAAGTTACAGCGATTTATATGAAGTTGTTCAAAAACGCTTTATTTCGCCAAGACAATGCGTTTCTCACTGTTACATGCATTTGAATGGGAAACTCGCCTGAGACAAAGTATAGGTTTTCATTATGTGAATAATTTTAAAATCTTAGCTCAAACGGCTGCAAAACCTGTTTGCCCAGCACGGGGACATTGAGTTCTATAAGATAAAGTCATGAATAGTATATCTGAATCTTCCATCAAAAGTTACAGCGATTTATATGAAGTTGTTCAAAAATGCTTTATTTCGCCAAGACAATGCGTTTCTCACTGTTACATGCATTTGAATGGGAAACTCGCCTGAAACAAAGTATAGGTTTTCATTATGTGAATAATTTTAAAATCTTAGCTCAAATGGCTGCAAAACCTGTTTGCCCAGCACGGGGATATTGAGTTCTATAAGATAAAGTCATGAATACGTATATCTGAATCTTCTATCAAAAGTTACAGCGATTTATATGAAGTTGTACAAAAACGCTTTATTTCGCCAAGACAATGCGTTTCTCACTGTTACATGCATTTGAATGGGAAACTTGCCTGAGACAAAGTATAGGTTTTCATTATGTGAATAATTTTAAAATCTTAGCTCAAACGGCTGCAAAACCTGTTTGCCCAGCACGGGGATATTGAGTTCTATAAGATAAAGCCATAAACATGTTTGTCTGAGTCTTCTATCAAAAGTTAAAGCGATTTATATGAAGTTGTTCAAAAACGCTTTATTTCGCCAAGACAATGCGTTTCTCACTGTTACATGCATTTGAATGGGAAACTCGCCTGAGACAAAGTATAGGTTTTCATTATGTGAATAATTTTAAAATCTTAGCTCAAACGGCTGCAAAACCTGTTTGCCCAGCACGGGGATATTGAGTTCTATAAGATAAAGCCATAAACATGTTTGTCTGAGTCTTCTATCAAAAGTTAAAGCGATTTATATGAAGTTGTTCAAAAATGCTTTATTTCGCCAAGACAATGCGTTTCTCACTGTTACATGCATTTGAATGGGAAACTCGCCTCAGACAAAGTATAGGTTTTCATTATGTGAATAATTTTAAAATCTTAGCTCAAACGGCTGCAAAACCTGTTTGCCCAGCACGGGGATATTGAGTTCTATAAGATAAAGCCATAAACATGTTTGTCTGAGTCTTCTATCAAAAGTTAAAGCGATTTATATGAAGTTGTTCAAAAACGCTTTATTTCGCCAAGACAATGCGTTTCTCACTGTTACATGCATTTGAATGGGAAACTCGCCTGAGACAAAGTATAGGTTTTCATTATGTGAATAATTTTAAAATCTTAGCTCAAACGGCTGCAAAACCTGTTTGCCCAGCACGGGGATATTGAGTTCTATAAGATAAAGCCATAAACATGTTTGTCTGAGTCTTCTATCAAAAGTTACAGCTATTTATATGAAGTTGTACAAAAACGCTTTATTTCGCCAAGACAATGCGTTTCTCACTGTTACATGCATTTGAATGGGAAACTCGCCTGAGACAAAGTATAGGTTTTCATTATGTGAATAATTTTAAAATCTTAGCTCAAACGGCTGCAAAACCTGTTCTGTTTGCCCAGCACGGGGATATTGAGTTCTATAAGATAAAGTCATGAATAGTATATCTGAATCTTCCATCAAAAGTTACAGCGATTTATATGAAGTTGTTCAAAAACGCTTTATTTCGCCAAGACAATGCGTTTCTCACTGTTACATGCATTTGAATGGGAAACTCGCCTGAAACAAAGTATAGGTTTTCATTATGTGAATAATTTTAAAATCTTAGCTCAAACGGCTGCAAAACCTGTTTGCCCAGCACGGGGATATTGAATTCTATAAGATAAAGCCATAAACATGTTTGTCTGAGTCTTCTATCAAAAGTTAAAGCGATTTATATGAAGTTGTTCAAAAACGCTTTATTTCGCCAAGACAATGCGTTTCTCACTGTTACATGCATTTGAATGGGAAACTCGCCTGAGACAAAGTATAGGTTTTCATTATGTGAATAATTTTAAAATCTTAGCTCAAACGGCTGCAAAACCTGTTTGCCCAGCACGGGGATATTGAGTTCTATAAGATAAAGTCATGAATACGTATATCTGAATCTTCTATCAAAAGTTACAGCTATTTATATGAAGTTGTACAAAAACGCTTTATTTCGCCAAGACAATGCGTTTCTCACTGTTACATGCATTTGAATGGGAAACTCGCCTGAGACAAAGTATAGGTTTTCATTATGTGAATAATTTTAAAATCTTAGCTCAAACGGCTGCAAAACCTGTTTGCCCAGCACGGGGATATTGAGTTCTATAAGATAAAGTCATGAATACGTATATCTGAATCTTCTATCAAAAGTTACAGCTATTTATATGAAGTTGTACAAAAACGCTTTATTTCGCCAAGACAATGCGTTTCTCACTGTTACATGCATTTGAATGGGAAACTCGCCTGAGACAAAGTATAGGTTTTCATTATGTGAATAATTTTAAAATCTTAGCTCAAACGGCTGCAAAACCTGTTTGCCCAGCACGGGGATATTGAGTTCTATAAGATAAAGTCATGAATACGTATATCTGAATCTTCTATCAAAAGTTACAGCTATTTATATGAAGTTGTACAAAAACGCTTTATTTCGCCAAGACAATGCGTTTCTCACTGTTACATGCATTTGAATGGGAAACTCGCCTGAAACAAAGTATAGGTTTTCATTATGTGAATAATTTTAAAATCTTAGCTCAAACGGCTGCAAAACCTGTTTGCCCAGCACGGGGATATTGAGTTCTATAAGATAAAGCCATAAACATGTTTGTCTGAGTCTTCTATCAAAAGTTACAGCGATTTATATGAAGTTGTTCAAAAACGCTTTATTTCGCCAAGACAATGCGTTTCTCACTGTTACATGCATTTGAATAGGAAACTCGCCTGAGACAAAGTATAGGTTTTCATTATGTGAATAATTTTAAAATCTTAGCTCAAACGGCTGCAAAACCTGTTTGCCCAGCACGGGGATATTGAGTTCTATAAGATAAAGTCATGAATAGTATATCTGAATCTTCCATCAAAAGTTACAGCGATTTATATGAAGTTGTTCAAAAACGCTTTATTTCGCCAAGACAATGCGTTTCTCAATGTTACATGCATTTGGATGGGAAACTCGCCTGAAACAAAGTATAGGTTTTCATTATGTGAATAATTTTAAAATCTTAGCTCAAATGGCTGCAAAACCTGTTTGCCCAGCACGGGGATATTGAGTTCTATAAGATAAAGCCATAAACATGTTTGTCTGAGTCTTCTATCAAAAGTTACAGCTATTTATATGAAGTTGTACAAAAACGCTTTATTTCGCCAAGACAATGCGTTTCTCACTGTTACATGCATTTGAATGGGAAACTCGCCTGAGACAAAGTATAGGTTTTCATTATGTGAATAATTTTAAAATCTTAGCTCAAACGGCTGCAAAACCTGTTTGCCCAGCACGGGGATATTGAGTTCTATAAGATAAAGTCATGAATAGTATATCTGAATCTTCTATCAAAAGTTACAGCGATTTATATGAAGTTGTTCAAAAACGCTTTATTTCGCCAAGACAATGCGTTTCTCACTGTTACATGCATTTGAATGGGAAACTCGCCTGAAACAAAGTATAGGTTTTCATTATGTGAATAATTTTAAAATCTTAGCTCAAACAGCTGCAAAACCTGTTTGCCCAGCACGGGGACATTGAGTTCTATAAGATAAAGCCATAAACATATTTGTCTGAGTCTTCCATCAAAAGTTACAGCGATTTATATGAAGTTGTTCAAAAATGCTTTATTTTGCCAAGACAATGCGTTTCTCACTGTTACATGCATTTGAATGGGAAACTCGCCTGAAACAAAGTATAGGTTTTCATTATGTGAATAATTTTAAAATCTTAGCTCAAATGGCTGCAAAACCTGTTTGCCCAGCACGGGGATATTGAGTTCTATAAGATAAAGTCATGAATACGTATATCTGAATCTTCTATCAAAAGTTACAGCTATTTATATGAAGTTGTACAAAAACGCTTTATTTCGCCAAGACAATGCGTTTCTCACTGTTACATGCATTTGAATGGGAAACTCGCCTGAAACAAAGTATAGGTTTTCATTATGTGAATAATTTTAAAATCTTAGCTCAAACGGCTGCAAAACCTGTTTGCCCAGCACGGGGATATTGAGTTCTATAAGATAAAGCCATAAACATGTTTGTCTGAGTCTTCTATCAAAAGTTACAGCGATTTATATGAAGTTGTTCAAAAACGCTTTATTTCGCCAAGACAATGCGTTTCTCACTGTTACATGCATTTGAATGGGAAACTCGCCTGAAACAAAGTATAGGTTTTCATTATGTGAATAATTTTAAAATCTTAGCTCAAACGGCTGCAAAACCTGTTTGCCCAGCACGGGGATATTGAGTTCTATAAGATAAAGCCATAAACATGTTTGTCTGAGTCTTCTATCAAAAGTTACAGCGATTTATATGAAGTTGTTCAAAAACGCTTTATTTCGCCAAGACAATGCGTTTCTCACTGTTACATGCATTTGAATGGGAAACTCGCCTGAGACAAAGTATAGGTTTTCATTATGTGAATAATTTTAAAATCTTAGCTCAAACGGCTGCAAAACCTGTTTGCCCAGCACGGGGATATTGAGTTCTATAAGATAAAGTCATGAATACGTATATCTGAATCTTCTATCAAAAGTTACAGCTATTTATATGAAGTTGTACAAAAACGCTTTATTTCGCCAAGACAATGCGTTTCTCACTGTTACATGCATTTGAATGGGAAACTCGCCTGAAACAAAGTATAGGTTTTCATTATGTGAATAATTTTAAAATCTTAGCTCAAACGGCTGCAAAACCTGTTTGCCCAGCACGGGGATATTGAGTTCTATAAGATAAAGCCATAAACATGTTTGTCTGAGTCTTCTATCAAAAGTTACAGCGATTTATATGAAGTTGTTCAAAAACGCTTTATTTCGCCAAGACAATGCGTTTCTCACTGTTACATGCATTTGAATGGGAAACTCGCCTGAGACAAAGTATAGGTTTTCATTATGTGAATAATTTTAAAATCTTAGCTCAAACGGCTGCAAAACCTGTTTGCCCAGCACGGGGATATTGAGTTCTATAAGATAAAGTCATGAATACGTATATCTGAATCTTCTATCAAAAGTTACAGCTATTTATATGAAGTTGTACAAAAACGCTTTATTTCGCCAAGACAATGCGTTTCTCACTGTTACATGCATTTGAATGGGAAACTCGCCTGAAACAAAGTATAGGTTTTCATTATGTGAATAATTTTAAAATCTTAGCTCAAACGGCTGCAAAACCTGTTTGCCCAGCACGGGGATATTGAGTTCTATAAGATAAAGCCATAAACATGTTTGTCTGAGTCTTCCATCAAAAGTTACAGCGATTTATATGAAGTTGTTCAAAAACGCTTTATTTCGCCAAGACAATGCGTTTCTCACTGTTACATGCATTTGAATGGGAAACTCGCCTGAGACAAAGTATAGGTTTTCATTATGTGAATAATTTTAAAATCTTAGCTCAAACGGCTGCAAAACCTGTTTGCCCAGCACGGGGATATTGAGTTCTATAAGATAAAGCCATAAACATGTTTGTCTGAGTCTTATATCAAAAGTTACAGCGATTTATATGAAGTTGTTCAAAAACGCTTTATTTTGCCAAGACAATGCGTTTCTCACTGTTACATGCATTTGAATGGGAAACTCGCCTGAGACAAAGTATAGGTTTTCATTATGTGAATAATTTTAAAATCTTAGCTCAAACGGCTGCAAAACCTGTTTGCCCAGCACGGGGATATTGAGTTCTATAAGATAAAGTCATGAATACGTATATCTGAATCTTCTATCAAAAGTTACAGCTATTTATATGAAGTTGTACAAAAACGCTTTATTTCGCCAAGACAATGCGTTTCTCACTGTTACATGCATTTGAATGGGAAACTCGCCTGAAACAAAGTATAGGTTTTCATTATGTGAATAATTTTAAAATCTTAGCTCAAACGGCTGCAAAACCTGTTTGCCCAGCACGGGGATATTGAGTTCTATAAGATAAAGCCATAAACATGTTTGTCTGAGTCTTCTATCAAAAGTTACAGCGATTTATATGAAGTTGTTCAAAAACGCTTTATTTCGCCAAGACAATGCGTTTCTCACTGTTACATGCATTTGAATGGGAAACTCGCCTGAAACAAAGTATAGGTTTTCATTATGTGAATAATTTTAAAATCTTAGCTCAAACGGCTGCAAAACCTGTTTGCCCAGCACGGGGATATTGAGTTCTATAAGATAAAGCCATAAACATGTTTGTCTGAGTCTTCTATCAAAAGTTACAGCGATTTATATGAAGTTGTTCAAAAACGCTTTATTTCGCCAAGACAATGCGTTTCTCACTGTTACATGCATTTGAATGGGAAACTCGCCTGAGACAAAGTATAGGTTTTCATTATGTGAATAATTTTAAAATCTTAGCTCAAACGGCTGCAAAACCTGTTTGCCCAGCACGGGGACATTGAGTTCTATAAGATAAAGTCATGAATAGTATATCTGAATCTTCCATCAAAAGTTACAGCGATTTATATGAAGTTGTTCAAAAATGCTTTATTTCGCCAAGACAATGCGTTTCTCACTGTTACATGCATTTGAATGGGAAACTCGCCTGAAACAAAGTATAGGTTTTCATTATGTGAATAATTTTAAAATCTTAGCTCAAACGGCTGCAAAACCTGTTTGCCCAGCACGGGGATATTGAGTTCTATAAGATAAAGCCATAAACATGTTTGTCTGAGTCTTCTATCAAAAGTTACAGCGATTTATATGAAGTTGTTCAAAAACGCTTTATTTCGCCAAGACAATGCGTTTCTCACTGTTACATGCATTTGAATGGGAAACTCGCCTGAAACAAAGTATAGGTTTTCATTATGTGAATAATTTTAAAATCTTAGCTCAAACGGCTGCAAAACCTGTTTGCCCAGCACGGGGATATTGAGTTCTATAAGATAAAGCCATAAACATGTTTGTCTGAGTCTTCTATCAAAAGTTACAGCGATTTATATGAAGTTGTTCAAAAACGCTTTATTTCGCCAAGACAATGCGTTTCTCACTGTTACATGCATTTGAATGGGAAACTCGCCTGAGACAAAGTATAGGTTTTCATTATGTGAATAATTTTAAAATCTTAGCTCAAACGGCTGCAAAACCTGTTTGCCCAGCACGGGGATATTGAGTTCTATAAGATAAAGTCATGAATACGTATATCTGAATCTTCTATCAAAAGTTACAGCTATTTATATGAAGTTGTACAAAAACGCTTTATTTCGCCAAGACAATGCGTTTCTCACTGTTACATGCATTTGAATGGGAAACTCGCCTGAAACAAAGTATAGGTTTTCATTATGTGAATAATTTTAAAATCTTAGCTCAAACGGCTGCAAAACCTGTTTGCCCAGCACGGGGATATTGAGTTCTATAAGATAAAGCCATAAACATGTTTGTCTGAGTCTTCTATCAAAAGTTACAGCGATTTATATGAAGTTGTTCAAAAACGCTTTATTTCGCCAAGACAATGCGTTTCTCACTGTTACATGCATTTGAATGGGAAACTCGCCTGAGACAAAGTATAGGTTTTCATTATGTGAATAATTTTAAAATCTTAGCTCAAACGGCTGCAAAACCTGTTTGCCCAGCACGGGGATATTGAGTTCTATAAGATAAAGTCATGAATACGTATATCTGAATCTTCTATCAAAAGTTACAGCTATTTATATGAAGTTGTACAAAAACGCTTTATTTCGCCAAGACAATGCGTTTCTCACTGTTACATGCATTTGAATGGGAAACTCGCCTGAAACAAAGTATAGGTTTTCATTATGTGAATAATTTTAAAATCTTAGCTCAAACGGCTGCAAAACCTGTTTGCCCAGCACGGGGATATTGAGTTCTATAAGATAAAGCCATAAACATGTTTGTCTGAGTCTTCCATCAAAAGTTACAGCGATTTATATGAAGTTGTTCAAAAACGCTTTATTTCGCCAAGACAATGCGTTTCTCACTGTTACATGCATTTGAATGGGAAACTCGCCTGAGACAAAGTATAGGTTTTCATTATGTGAATAATTTTAAAATCTTAGCTCAAACGGCTGCAAAACCTGTTTGCCCAGCACGGGGATATTGAGTTCTATAAGATAAAGCCATAAACATGTTTGTCTGAGTCTTCTATCAAAAGTTACAGCGATTTATATGAAGTTGTTCAAAAACGCTTTATTTCGCCAAGACAATGCGTTTCTCACTGTTACATGCATTTGAATGGGAAACTCGCCTGAAACAAAGTATAGGTTTTCATTATGTGAATAATTTTAAAATCTTAGCTCAAACGGCTGCAAAACCTGTTTGCCCAGCACGGGGATATTGAGTTCTATAAGATAAAGCCATAAACATGTTTGTCTGAGTCTTCTATCAAAAGTTACAGCGATTTATATGAAGTTGTTCAAAAACGCTTTATTTCGCCAAGACAATGCGTTTCTCACTGTTACATGCATTTGAATGGGAAACTCGCCTGAGACAAAGTATAGGTTTTCATTATGTGAATAATTTTAAAATCTTAGCTCAAACGGCTGCAAAACCTGTTTGCCCAGCACGGGGACATTGAGTTCTATAAGATAAAGTCATGAATAGTATATCTGAATCTTCCATCAAAAGTTACAGCGATTTATATGAAGTTGTTCAAAAATGCTTTATTTCGCCAAGACAATGCGTTTCTCACTGTTACATGCATTTGAATGGGAAACTCGCCTGAAACAAAGTATAGGTTTTCATTATGTGAATAATTTTAAAATCTTAGCTCAAATGGCTGCAAAACCTGTTTGCCCAGCACGGGGATATTGAGTTCTATAAGATAAAGTCATGAATACGTATATCTGAATCTTCTATCAAAAGTTACAGCGATTTATATGAAGTTGTACAAAAACGCTTTATTTCGCCAAGACAATGCGTTTCTCACTGTTACATGCATTTGAATGGGAAACTCGCCTGAAACAAAGTATAGGTTTTCATTATGTGAATAATTTTAAAATCTTAGCTCAAACGGCTGCAAAACCTGTTTGCCCAGCACGGGGATATTGAGTTCTATAAGATAAAGCCATAAACATGTTTGTCTGAGTCTTCTATCAAAAGTTACAGCGATTTATATGAAGTTGTTCAAAAACGCTTTATTTCGCCAAGACAATGCGTTTCTCACTGTTACATGCATTTGAATGGGAAACTCGCCTGAAACAAAGTATAGGTTTTCATTATGTGAATAATTTTAAAATCTTAGCTCAAACGGCTGCAAAACCTGTTTGCCCAGCACGGGGATATTGAGTTCTATAAGATAAAGCCATAAACATGTTTGTCTGAGTCTTCTATCAAAAGTTACAGCGATTTATATGAAGTTGTTCAAAAACGCTTTATTTCGCCAAGACAATGCGTTTCTCACTGTTACATGCATTTGAATGGGAAACTCGCCTGAAACAAAGTATAGGTTTTCATTATGTGAATAATTTTAAAATCTTAGCTCAAACGGCTGCAAAACCTGTTTGCCCAGCACGGGGATATTGAGTTCTATAAGATAAAGCCATAAACATGTTTGTCTGAGTCTTCTATCAAAAGTTACAGCGATTTATATGAAGTTGTTCAAAAACGCTTTATTTCGCCAAGACAATGCGTTTCTCACTGTTACATGCATTTGAATGGGAAACTCGCCTGAGACAAAGTATAGGTTTTCATTATGTGAATAATTTTAAAATCTTAGCTCAAACGGCTGCAAAACCTGTTTGCCCAGCACGGGGATATTGAGTTCTATAAGATAAAGTCATGAATACGTATATCTGAATCTTCTATCAAAAGTTACAGCTATTTATATGAAGTTGTACAAAAACGCTTTATTTCGCCAAGACAATGCGTTTCTCACTGTTACATGCATTTGAATGGGAAACTCGCCTGAAACAAAGTATAGGTTTTCATTATGTGAATAATTTTAAAATCTTAGCTCAAACGGCTGCAAAACCTGTTTGCCCAGCACGGGGATATTGAGTTCTATAAGATAAAGCCATAAACATGTTTGTCTGAGTCTTCTATCAAAAGTTACAGCGATTTATATGAAGTTGTTCAAAAACGCTTTATTTCGCCAAGACAATGCGTTTCTCACTGTTACATGCATTTGAATGGGAAACTCGCCTGAGACAAAGTATAGGTTTTCATTATGTGAATAATTTTAAAATCTTAGCTCAAACGGCTGCAAAACCTGTTTGCCCAGCACGGGGATATTGAGTTCTATAAGATAAAGTCATGAATACGTATATCTGAATCTTCTATCAAAAGTTACAGCTATTTATATGAAGTTGTACAAAAACGCTTTATTTCGCCAAGACAATGCGTTTCTCACTGTTACATGCATTTGAATGGGAAACTCGCCTGAAACAAAGTATAGGTTTTCATTATGTGAATAATTTTAAAATCTTAGCTCAAACGGCTGCAAAACCTGTTTGCCCAGCACGGGGATATTGAGTTCTATAAGATAAAGCCATAAACATGTTTGTCTGAGTCTTCCATCAAAAGTTACAGCGATTTATATGAAGTTGTTCAAAAACGCTTTATTTCGCCAAGACAATGCGTTTCTCACTGTTACATGCATTTGAATGGGAAACTCGCCTGAGACAAAGTATAGGTTTTCATTATGTGAATAATTTTAAAATCTTAGCTCAAACGGCTGCAAAACCTGTTTGCCCAGCACGGGGATATTGAGTTCTATAAGATAAAGCCATAAACATGTTTGTCTGAGTCTTATATCAAAAGTTACAGCGATTTATATGAAGTTGTTCAAAAACGCTTTATTTTGCCAAGACAATGCGTTTCTCACTGTTACATGCATTTGAATGGGAAACTCGCCTGAGACAAAGTATAGGTTTTCATTATGTGAATAATTTTAAAATCTTAGCTCAAACGGCTGCAAAACCTGTTTGCCCAGCACGGGGATATTGAGTTCTATAAGATAAAGTCATGAATACGTATATCTGAATCTTCTATCAAAAGTTACAGCTATTTATATGAAGTTGTACAAAAACGCTTTATTTCGCCAAGACAATGCGTTTCTCACTGTTACATGCATTTGAATGGGAAACTCGCCTGAAACAAAGTATAGGTTTTCATTATGTGAATAATTTTAAAATCTTAGCTCAAACGGCTGCAAAACCTGTTTGCCCAGCACGGGGATATTGAGTTCTATAAGATAAAGCCATAAACATGTTTGTCTGAGTCTTCTATCAAAAGTTACAGCGATTTATATGAAGTTGTTCAAAAACGCTTTATTTCGCCAAGACAATGCGTTTCTCACTGTTACATGCATTTGAATGGGAAACTCGCCTGAAACAAAGTATAGGTTTTCATTATGTGAATAATTTTAAAATCTTAGCTCAAACGGCTGCAAAACCTGTTTGCCCAGCACGGGGATATTGAGTTCTATAAGATAAAGCCATAAACATGTTTGTCTGAGTCTTCTATCAAAAGTTACAGCGATTTATATGAAGTTGTTCAAAAACGCTTTATTTCGCCAAGACAATGCGTTTCTCACTGTTACATGCATTTGAATGGGAAACTCGCCTGAGACAAAGTATAGGTTTTCATTATGTGAATAATTTTAAAATCTTAGCTCAAACGGCTGCAAAACCTGTTTGCCCAGCACGGGGACATTGAGTTCTATAAGATAAAGTCATGAATAGTATATCTGAATCTTCTATCAAAAGTTACAGCGATTTATATGAAGTTGTACAAAAACGCTTTATTTCGCCAAGACAATGCGTTTCTCACTGTTACATGCATTTGAATGGGAAACTCGCCTGAAACAAAGTATAGGTTTTCATTATGTGAATAATTTTAAAATCTTAGCTCAAACGGCTGCAAAACCTGTTTGCCCAGCACGGGGATATTGAGTTCTATAAGATAAAGCCATAAACATGTTTGTCTGAGTCTTCTATCAAAAGTTACAGCGATTTATATGAAGTTGTTCAAAAACGCTTTATTTCGCCAAGACAATGCGTTTCTCACTGTTACATGCATTTGAATGGGAAACTCGCCTGAAACAAAGTATAGGTTTTCATTATGTGAATAATTTTAAAATCTTAGCTCAAACGGCTGCAAAACCTGTTTGCCCAGCACGGGGATATTGAGTTCTATAAGATAAAGCCATAAACATGTTTGTCTGAGTCTTCTATCAAAAGTTACAGCGATTTATATGAAGTTGTTCAAAAACGCTTTATTTCGCCAAGACAATGCGTTTCTCACTGTTACATGCATTTGAATGGGAAACTCGCCTGAGACAAAGTATAGGTTTTCATTATGTGAATAATTTTAAAATCTTAGCTCAAACGGCTGCAAAACCTGTTTGCCCAGCACGGGGACATTGAGTTCTATAAGATAAAGTCATGAATAGTATATCTGAATCTTCCATCAAAAGTTACAGCGATTTATATGAAGTTGTTCAAAAATGCTTTATTTCGCCAAGACAATGCGTTTCTCACTGTTACATGCATTTGAATGGGAAACTCGCCTGAAACAAAGTATAGGTTTTCATTATGTGAATAATTTTAAAATCTTAGCTCAAATGGCTGCAAAACCTGTTTGCCCAGCACGGGGATATTGAGTTCTATAAGATAAAGTCATGAATACGTATATCTGAATCTTCTATCAAAAGTTACAGCGATTTATATGAAGTTGTACAAAAACGCTTTATTTCGCCAAGACAATGCGTTTCTCACTGTTACATGCATTTGAATGGGAAACTTGCCTGAGACAAAGTATAGGTTTTCATTATGTGAATAATTTTAAAATCTTAGCTCAAACGGCTGCAAAACCTGTTTGCCCAGCACGGGGATATTGAGTTCTATAAGATAAAGCCATAAACATGTTTGTCTGAGTCTTCTATCAAAAGTTAAAGCGATTTATATGAAGTTGTTCAAAAACGCTTTATTTCGCCAAGACAATGCGTTTCTCACTGTTACATGCATTTGAATGGGAAACTCGCCTGAAACAAAGTATAGGTTTTCATTATGTGAATAATTTTAAAATCTTAGCTCAAACGGCTGCAAAACCTGTTTGCCCAGCACGGGGATATTGAGTTCTATAAGATAAAGCCATAAACATGTTTGTCTGAGTCTTCTATCAAAAGTTAAAGCGATTTATATGAAGTTGTTCAAAAATGCTTTATTTCGCCAAGACAATGCGTTTCTCACTGTTACATGCATTTGAATGGGAAACTCGCCTCAGACAAAGTATAGGTTTTCATTATGTGAATAATTTTAAAATCTTAGCTCAAACGGCTGCAAAACCTGTTTGCCCAGCACGGGGATATTGAGTTCTATAAGATAAAGCCATAAACATGTTTGTCTGAGTCTTCTATCAAAAGTTAAAGCGATTTATATGAAGTTGTTCAAAAACGCTTTATTTCGCCAAGACAATGCGTTTCTCACTGTTACATGCATTTGAATGGGAAACTCGCCTGAAACAAAGTATAGGTTTTCATTATGTGAATAATTTTAAAATCTTAGCTCAAACGGCTGCAAAACCTGTTTGCCCAGCACGGGGATATTGAGTTCTATAAGATAAAGCCATAAACATGTTTGTCTGAGTCTTCTATCAAAAGTTACAGCGATTTATATGAAGTTGTTCAAAAACGCTTTATTTCGCCAAGACAATGCTTTTCTCACTGTTACATGCATTTGAATGGGAAACTCGCCTGAAACAAAGTATAGGTTTTCATTATGTGAATAATTTTAAAATCTTAGCTCAAACGGCTGCAAAACCTGTTTGCCCAGCACGGGGATATTGAGTTCTATAAGATAAAGCCATAAACATGTTTGTCTGAGTCTTCTATCAAAAGTTACAGCGATTTATATGAAGTTGTTCAAAAACGCTTTATTTCGCCAAGACAATGCGTTTCTCACTGTTACATGCATTTGAATGGGAAACTCGCCTGAGACAAAGTATAGGTTTTCATTATGTGAATAATTTTAAAATCTTAGCTCAAACGGCTGCAAAACCTGTTTGCCCAGCACGGGGACATTGAGTTCTATAAGATAAAGTCATGAATAGTATATCTGAATCTTCCATCAAAAGTTACAGCGATTTATATGAAGTTGTTCAAAAATGCTTTATTTCGCCAAGACAATGCGTTTCTCACTGTTACATGCATTTGAATGGGAAACTCGCCTGAAACAAAGTATAGGTTTTCATTATGTGAATAATTTTAAAATCTTAGCTCAAATGGCTGCAAAACCTGTTTGCCCAGCACGGGGATATTGAGTTCTATAAGATAAAGTCATGAATACGTATATCTGAATCTTCTATCAAAAGTTACAGCGATTTATATGAAGTTGTACAAAAACGCTTTATTTCGCCAAGACAATGCGTTTCTCACTGTTACATGCATTTGAATGGGAAACTTGCCTGAGACAAAGTATAGGTTTTCATTATGTGAATAATTTTAAAATCTTAGCTCAAACGGCTGCAAAACCTGTTTGCCCAGCACGGGGATATTGAGTTCTATAAGATAAAGCCATAAACATGTTTGTCTGAGTCTTCTATCAAAAGTTACAGCGATTTATATGAAGTTGTTCAAAAACGCTTTATTTCGCCAAGACAATGCGTTTCTCACTGTTACATGCATTTGAATGGGAAACTCGCCTCAGACAAAGTATAGGTTTTCATTATGTGAATAATTTTAAAATCTTAGCTCAAACGGCTGCAAAACCTGTTTGCCCAGCACGGGGATATTGAGTTCTATAAGATAAAGCCATAAACATGTTTGTCTGAGTCTTATATCAAAAGTTACAGCGATTTATATGAAGTTGTTCAAAAACGCTTTATTTTGCCAAGACAATGCGTTTCTCACTGTTACATGCATTTGAATGGGAAACTCGCCTGAGACAAAGTATAGGTTTTCATTATGTGAATAATTTTAAAATCTTAGCTCAAACGGCTGCAAAACCTGTTTGCCCAGCACGGGGATATTGAGTTCTATAAGATAAAGTCATGAATACGTATATCTGAATCTTCTATCAAAAGTTACAGCTATTTATATGAAGTTGTACAAAAACGCTTTATTTCGCCAAGACAATGCGTTTCTCACTGTTACATGCATTTGAATGGGAAACTCGCCTGAAACAAAGTATAGGTTTTCATTATGTGAATAATTTTAAAATCTTAGCTCAAACGGCTGCAAAACCTGTTTGCCCAGCACGGGGATATTGAGTTCTATAAGATAAAGCCATAAACATGTTTGTCTGAGTCTTCTATCAAAAGTTACAGCGATTTATATGAAGTTGTTCAAAAACGCTTTATTTCGCCAAGACAATGCGTTTCTCACTGTTACATGCATTTGAATGGGAAACTCGCCTGAAACAAAGTATAGGTTTTCATTATGTGAATAATTTTAAAATCTTAGCTCAAACGGCTGCAAAACCTGTTTGCCCAGCACGGGGATATTGAGTTCTATAAGATAAAGCCATAAACATGTTTGTCTGAGTCTTCTATCAAAAGTTACAGCGATTTATATGAAGTTGTTCAAAAACGCTTTATTTCGCCAAGACAATGCGTTTCTCACTGTTACATGCATTTGAATGGGAAACTCGCCTGAGACAAAGTATAGGTTTTCATTATGTGAATAATTTTAAAATCTTAGCTCAAACGGCTGCAAAACCTGTTTGCCCAGCACGGGGACATTGAGTTCTATAAGATAAAGTCATGAATAGTATATCTGAATCTTCTATCAAAAGTTACAGCGATTTATATGAAGTTGTACAAAAACGCTTTATTTCGCCAAGACAATGCGTTTCTCACTGTTACATGCATTTGAATGGGAAACTCGCCTGAAACAAAGTATAGGTTTTCATTATGTGAATAATTTTAAAATCTTAGCTCAAACGGCTGCAAAACCTGTTTGCCCAGCACGGGGATATTGAGTTCTATAAGATAAAGCCATAAACATGTTTGTCTGAGTCTTCTATCAAAAGTTACAGCGATTTATATGAAGTTGTTCAAAAACGCTTTATTTCGCCAAGACAATGCGTTTCTCACTGTTACAGGCATTTGAATGGGAAACTCGCCTGAAACAAAGTATAGGTTTTCATTATGTGAATAATTTTAAAATCTTAGCTCAAACGGCTGCAAAACCTGTTTGCCCAGCACGGGGATATTGAGTTCTATAAGATAAAGCCATAAACATGTTTGTCTGAGTCTTCTATCAAAAGTTACAGCGATTTATATGAAGTTGTTCAAAAACGCTTTATTTCGCCAAGACAATGCGTTTCTCACTGTTACATGCATTTGAATGGGAAACTCGCCTGAGACAAAGTATAGGTTTTCATTATGTGAATAATTTTAAAATCTTAGCTCAAACGGCTGCAAAACCTGTTTGCCCAGCACGGGGACATTGAGTTCTATAAGATAAAGTCATGAATAGTATATCTGAATCTTCCATCAAAAGTTACAGCGATTTATATGAAGTTGTTCAAAAATGCTTTATTTCGCCAAGACAATGCGTTTCTCACTGTTACATGCATTTGAATGGGAAACTCGCCTGAAACAAAGTATAGGTTTTCATTATGTGAATAATTTTAAAATCTTAGCTCAAATGGCTGCAAAACCTGTTTGCCCAGCACGGGGATATTGAGTTCTATAAGATAAAGTCATGAATACGTATATCTGAATCTTCTATCAAAAGTTACAGCGATTTATATGAAGTTGTACAAAAACGCTTTATTTCGCCAAGACAATGCGTTTCTCACTGTTACATGCATTTGAATGGGAAACTTGCCTGAGACAAAGTATAGGTTTTCATTATGTGAATAATTTTAAAATCTTAGCTCAAACGGCTGCAAAACCTGTTTGCCCAGCACGGGGATATTGAGTTCTATAAGATAAAGCCATAAACATGTTTGTCTGAGTCTTCTATCAAAAGTTAAAGCGATTTATATGAAGTTGTTCAAAAACGCTTTATTTCGCCAAGACAATGCGTTTCTCACTGTTACATGCATTTGAATGGGAAACTCGCCTGAAACAAAGTATAGGTTTTCATTATGTGAATAATTTTAAAATCTTAGCTCAAACGGCTGCAAAACCTGTTTGCCCAGCACGGGGATATTGAGTTCTATAAGATAAAGCCATAAACATGTTTGTCTGAGTCTTCTATCAAAAGTTAAAGCGATTTATATGAAGTTGTTCAAAAATGCTTTATTTCGCCAAGACAATGCGTTTCTCACTGTTACATGCATTTGAATGGGAAACTCGCCTCAGACAAAGTATAGGTTTTCATTATGTGAATAATTTTAAAATCTTAGCTCAAACGGCTGCAAAACCTGTTTGCCCAGCACGGGGATATTGAGTTCTATAAGATAAAGCCATAAACATGTTTGTCTGAGTCTTCTATCAAAAGTTAAAGCGATTTATATGAAGTTGTTCAAAAACGCTTTATTTCGCCAAGACAATGCGTTTCTCACTGTTACATGCATTTGAATGGGAAACTCGCCTGAAACAAAGTATAGGTTTTCATTATGTGAATAATTTTAAAATCTTAGCTCAAACGGCTGCAAAACCTGTTTGCCCAGCACGGGGATATTGAGTTCTATAAGATAAAGCCATAAACATGTTTGTCTGAGTCTTCTATCAAAAGTTACATCTATTTATATGAAGTTGTACAAAAACGCTTTATTTCGCCAAGACAATGCGTTTCTCACTGTTACATGCATTTGAATGGGAAACTCGCCTGAAACAAAGTATAGGTTTTCATTATGTGAATAATTTTAAAATCTTAGCTCAAACGGCTGCAAAACCTGTTTGCCCAGCACGGGGATATTGAGTTCTATAAGATAAAGCCATAAACATGTTTGTCTGAGTCTTCTATCAAAAGTTACAGCGATTTATATGAAGTTGTTCAAAAACGCTTTATTTCGCCAAGACAATGCGTTTCTCACTGTTACATGCATTTGAATGGGAAACTCGCCTGAGACAAAGTATAGGTTTTCATTATGTGAATAATTTTAAAATCTTAGCTCAAACGGCTGCAAAACCTGTTTGCCCAGCACGGGGACATTGAGTTCTATAAGATAAAGTCATGAATAGTATATCTGAATCTTCCATCAAAAGTTACAGCGATTTATATGAAGTTGTTCAAAAATGCTTTATTTCGCCAAGACAATGCGTTTCTCACTGTTACATGCATTTGAATGGGAAACTCGCCTGAAACAAAGTATAGGTTTTCATTATGTGAATAATTTTAAAATCTTAGCTCAAATGGCTGCAAAACCTGTTTGCCCAGCACGGGGATATTGAGTTCTATAAGATAAAGTCATGAATACGTATATCTGAATCTTCTATCAAAAGTTACAGCGATTTATATGAAGTTGTACAAAAACGCTTTATTTCGCCAAGACAATGCGTTTCTCACTGTTACATGCATTTGAATGGGAAACTTGCCTGAGACAAAGTATAGGTTTTCATTATGTGAATAATTTTAAAATCTTAGCTCAAACGGCTGCAAAACCTGTTTGCCCAGCACGGGGATATTGAGTTCTATAAGATAAAGCCATAAACATGTTTGTCTGAGTCTTCTATCAAAAGTTACAGCGATTTATATGAAGTTGTTCAAAAACGCTTTATTTCGCCAAGACAATGCGTTTCTCACTGTTACATGCATTTGAATGGGAAACTCGCCTGAGACAAAGTATAGGTTTTCATTATGTGAATAATTTTAAAATCTTAGCTCAAACGGCTGCAAAACCTGTTTGCCCAGCACGGGGACATTGAGTTCTATAAGATAAAGTCATGAATAGTATATCTGAATCTTCCATCAAAAGTTACAGCGATTTATATGAAGTTGTTCAAAAATGCTTTATTTCGCCAAGACAATGCGTTTCTCACTGTTACATGCATTTGAATGGGAAACTCGCCTGAAACAAAGTATAGGTTTTCATTATGTGAATAATTTTAAAATCTTAGCTCAAATGGCTGCAAAACCTGTTTGCCCAGCACGGGGATATTGAGTTCTATAAGATAAAGTCATGAATACGTATATCTGAATCTTCTATCAAAAGTTACAGCGATTTATATGAAGTTGTTCAAAAACGCTTTATTTCGCCAAGAAAAATGCGTTTCTCACTGTTACATGCATTTGAATGGGGAACTCGCCTGAAACAAAGTATAGGTTTTCATTATGTGAATAATTTTAAAATCTTAGCTCAAACGGCTGCAAAACCTCTTTGCCCAGCACGGGGATATTGAGTTCTATAAGATAAAGCCATAAACATGTTTGTCTGAGTCTTCTATCAAAAGTTACAGCGATTTATATGAAGTTGTTCAAAAACGCTTTATTTCGCCAAGACAATGCGTTTCTCACTGTTACATGCATTTGAATGGGAAACTCGCCTGAGACAAAGTATAGGTTTTCATTATGTGAATAATTTTAAAATCTTAGCTCAAACGGCTGCAAAACCTGTTTGCCCAGCACGGGGATATTGAGTTCTATAAGATAAAGTCATGAATACGTATATCTGAATCTTCTATCAAAAGTTACAGCTATTTATATGAAGTTGTACAAAAACGCTTTATTTCGCCAAGACAATGCGTTTCTCACTGTTACATGCATTTGAATGGGAAACTCGCCTGAGACAAAGTATAGGTTTTCATTATGTGAATAATTTTAAAATCTTAGCTCAAACGGCTGCAAAACCTGTTTGCCCAGCACGGGGATATTGAGTTCTATAAGATAAAGCCATAAACATGTTTGTCTGAGTCTTCTATCAAAAGTTACAGCGATTTATATGAAGTTGTTCAAAAACGCTTTATTTCGCCAAGACAATGCGTTTCTCACTGTTACATGCATTTGAATGGGAAACTCGCCTGAGACAAAGTATAGGTTTTCATTATGTGAATAATTTTAAAATCTTAGCTCAAACGGCTGCAATATCCCCGTGCTGTTTGCCCAGCACGGGGATATTGAGTTCTATAAGATAAAGCCATAAACATGTTTGTCTGAGTCTTCTATCAAAAGTTACAGCGATTTATATGAAGTTGTTCAAAACCGCTTTATTTCGCCAAGACAATGCGTTTCTCACTGTTACATGCATTTGAATGGGAAACTCGCCTGAGACAAAGTATAGGTTTTCATTATGTGAATAATTTTAAAATCTTAGCTCAAACGGCTGCAAAACCTGTTTGCCCAGCACGGGGATATTGAGTTCTATAAGATAAAGTCATGAATACGTATATCTGAATCTTCTATCAAAAGTTACAGCGATTTATATGAAGTTGTTCAAAAACGCTTTATTTCGCCAAGACAATGCGTTTCTCACTGTTACATGCATTTGAATGGTGAACTCGACCGAAACAAAGTATAGGTTTTCATTATGTGTATAACTTGGAAATCTTAGCTCAAACAGCTGCAAAACCTGTTTGCCCAGCACGGGGATATTGAGTTCTATAAGATAAAGCCATAAACATGTTTGTCTGAGTCTTCTATCAAAAGTTACAGCGATTTATATGAAGTTGTTCAAAAACGCTTTATTTCGCCAAGAAAAATGCGTTTCTCACTGTTACATGCATTTGAATGGGGAACTCGCCTGAAACAAAGTATAGGTTTTCATTATGTGAATAATTTTAAAATCTTAGCTCAAACGGCTGCAAAACCTGTTTGCCCAGCACGGGGATATTGAGTTCTATAAGATAAAGCCATAAACATGTTTGTCTGAGTCTTCTATCAAAAGTTAAAGCGATTTATATGAAGTTGTTCAAAAACGCTTTATTTCGCCAAGACAATGCGTTTCTCACTGTTACATGCATTTGAATGGGAAACTCGCCTGAGACAAAGTATAGGTTTTCATTATGTGAATAATTTTAAAATCTTAGCTCAAACGGCTGCAAAACCTGTTTGCCCAGCACGGGGATATTGAGTTCTATAAGATAAAGCCATAAACATGTTTGTCTGAGTCTTCTATCAAAAGTTACAGCGATTTATATGAAGTTGTTCAAAAACGCTTTATTTCGCCAAGACAATGCGTTTCTCACTGTTACATGCATTTGAATGGGAAACTCGCCTGAGACAAAGTATAGGTTTTCATTATGTGAATAATTTTAAAATCTTAGCTCAAACGGCTGCAAAACCTGTTTGCCCAGCACGGGGATATTGAGTTCTATAAGATAAAGCCATAAACATGTTTGTCTGAGTCTTCTATCAAAAGTTACAGCGATTTATATGAAGTTGTTCAAAAACGCTTTATTTCGCCAAGACAATGCGTTTCTCACTGTTACATGCATTTGAATGGGAAACTCGCCTGAGACAAAGTATAGGTTTTCATTATGTGAATAATTTTAAAATCTTAGCTCAAACGGCTGCAATATCCCCGTGCTGTTTGCCCAGCACGGGGATATTGAGTTCTATAAGATAAAGCCATAAACATGTTTGTCTGAGTCTTCTATCAAAAGTTACAGCGATTTATATGAAGTTGTTCAAAACCGCTTTATTTCGCCAAGACAATGCGTTTCTCACTGTTACATGCATTTGAATGGGAAACTCGCCTGAAACAAAGTATAGGTTTTCATTATGTGAATAATTTTAAAATCTTAGCTCAAATGGCTGCAAAACCTGTTCTGTTTGCCCAGCACGGGGATATTGAGTTCTATAAGATAAAGTCATGAATAGTATATCTGAATCTTCCATCAAAAGTTACAGCGATTTATATGAAGTTGTTCAAAAACGCTTTATTTCGCCAAGACAATGCGTTTCTCACTGTTACATGCATTTGAATGGGAAACTCGCCTGAGACAACGTATAGGTTTTCATTATGTGAATAATTTTAAAAATCTTAGCTCAAACGGCTGCAAAACCTGTTTGCCCAGCACGGGGACATTGAGTTCTATAAGATAAAGTCATGAATAGTATATCTGAATCTTCCATCAAAAGTTACAGCGATTTATATGAAGTTGTTCAAAAACGCTTTATTTCGCCAAGACAATGCGTTTCTCACTGTTACATGCATTTGAATGGGAAACTCGCCTGAAACAAAGTATAGGTTTTCATTATGTGAATAATTTTAAAATCTTAGCTCAAACGGCTGCAAAACCTGTTTGCCCAGCACGGGGCTATTGAGTTCTATAAGATAAAGCCATAAACATATTTGTCTGAGTCTTCTATCAAAAGTTACAGCGATTTATATGAAGTTGTTCAAAAATGCTTTATTTCGCCAAGACAATGCGTTTCTCACTGTTACATGCATTTGAATGGGAAACTCGCCTGAAACAAAGTATAGGTTTTCATTATGTGAATAATTTTAAAATCTTAGCTCAAATGGCTTGCAAAACCTCTTTGCCCAGCACGGGGATATTGAGTTCTATAAGATAAAGTCATGAATACGTATATCTGAATCTTCTATCAAAAGTTACAGCGATTTATATGAAGTTGTACAAAAACGCTTTATTTCGCCAAGACAATGCGTTTCTCACTGTTACATGCATTTGAATGGGAAACTCGCCTGAGACAAAGTATAGGTTTTCATTATGTGAATAATTTTAAAATCTTAGCTCAAACGGCTGCAAAACCTGTTTGCCCAGCACGGGGATATTGAGTTCTATAAGATAAAGCCATAAACATGTTTGTCTGAGTCTTCTATCAAAAGTTACAGCGATTTATATGAAGTTGTACAAAAACGCTTTATTTCGCCAAGACAATGCGTTTCTCACTGTTACATGCATTTGAATGGGAAACTCGCCTGAGACAAAGTATAGGTTTTCATTATGTGAATAATTTTAAAATCTTAGCTCAAACGGCTGCAAAACCTGTTTGCCCAGCACGGGGATATTGAGTTCTATAAGATAAAGCCATAAACATGTTTGTCTGAGTCTTCTATCAAAAGTTACAGCGATTTATATGAAGTTGTTCAAAAACGCTTTATTTCGCCAAGACAATGCGTTTCTCACTGTTACATGCATTTGAATGGGAAACTCGCCTGAGACAAAGTATAGGTTTTCATTATGTGAATAATTTTAAAATCTTAGCTCAAACGGCTGCAAAACCTGTTTGCCCAGCACGGGGATATTGAGTTCTATAAGATAAAGTCATGAATACGTATATCTGAATCTTCTATCAAAAGTTACAGCGATTTATATGAAGTTGTACAAAAACGCTTTATTTCGCCAAGACAATGCGTTTCTCACTGTTACATGCATTTGAATGGGAAACTCGCCTGAGACAAAGTATAGGTTTTCATTATGTGAATAATTTTAAAATCTTAGCTCAAACGGCTGCAAAACCTGTTTGCCCAGCACGGGGATATTGAGTTCTATAAGATAAAGTCATGAATACGTATATCTGAATCTTCTATCAAAAGTTACAGCGATTTATATGAAGTTGTACAAAAACGCTTTATTTCGCCAAGACAATGCGTTTCTCACTGTTACATGCATTTGAATGGGAAACTTGCCTGAGACAAAGTATAGGTTTTCATTATGTGAATAATTTTAAAATCTTAGCTCAAACGGCTGCAAAACCTGTTTGCCCAGCACGGGGATATTGAGTTCTATAAGATAAAGCCATAAACATGTTTGTCTGAGTCTTCTATCAAAAGTTACAGCGATTTATATGAAGTTGTTCAAAAACGCTTTATTTCGCCAAGACAATGCGTTTCTCACTGTTACATGCATTTGAATGGGAAACTCGCCTGAGACAAAGTATAGGTTTTCATTATGTGAATAATTTTAAAATCTTAGCTCAAACGGCTGCAAAACCTGTTTGCCCAGCACGGGGATATTGAGTTCTATAAGATAAAGTCATGAATACGTATATCTGAATCTTCTATCAAAAGTTACAGCGATTTATATGAAGTTGTTCAAAAACGCTTTATTTCGCCAAGACAATGCGTTTCTCACTGTTACATGCATTTGAATGGGAAACTCGCCTGAGACAAAGTATAGGTTTTCATTATGTGAATAATTTTAAAATCTTAGCTCAAACGGCTGCAAAACCTGTTTGCCCAGCACGGGGACATTGAGTTCTATAAGATAAAGTCATGAATACGTATATCTGAGTCTTCTATCAAAAGTTACAGCTATTTATATGAAGTTGTACAAAAACGCTTTATTTCGCCAAGACAATGCGTTTCTCACTGTTACATGCATTTGAATGGGAAACTCGCCTGAAACAAAGTATAGGTTTTCATTATGTGAATAATTTTAAAATCTTAGCTCAAACGGCTGCAAAACCTGTTTGCCCAGCACGGGGCTATTGAGTTCTATAAGATAAAGCCATAAACATATTTGTCTGAGTCTTCCATCAAAAGTTACAGCGATTTATATGAAGTTGTTCAAAAATGCTTTATTTCGCCAAGACAATGCGTTTCTCACTGTTACATGCATTTGAATGGGAAACTCGCCTGAAACAAAGTATAGGTTTTCATTATGTGAATAATTTTAAAATCTTAGCTCAAACGGCTGCAAAACCTGTTTGCCCAGCACGGGGATATTGAGTTCTATAAGATAAAGCCATAAACATGTTTGTCTGAGTCTTCTATCAAAAGTTACAGCGATTTATATGAAGTTGTTCAAAAACGCTTTATTTCGCCAAGACAATGCGTTTCTCACTGTTACATGCATTTGAATGGGAAACTCGCCTGAGACAAAGTATAGGTTTTCATTATGTGAATAATTTTAAAATCTTAGCTCAAACGGCTGCAAAACCTGTTTTCCCAGCACGGGGATATTGAGTTCTATAAGATAAAGCCATAAACATGTTTGTCTGAGTCTTCTATCAAAAGTTACAGCGATTTATATGAAGTTGTTCAAAAACGCTTTATTTCGCCAAGACAATGCGTTTCTCACTGTTACATGCATTTGAATGGGAAACTCGCCTGAAACAAAGTATAGGTTTTCATTATGTGAATAATTTTAAAATCTTAGCTCAAACGGCTGCAAAACCTGTTCTGTTTGCCCAGCACGGGGATATTGAGTTCTATAAGATAAAGTCATGAATAGTATATCTGAATCTTCCATCAAAAGTTACAGCGATTTATATGAAGTTGTTCAAAAACGCTTTATTTCGCCAAGACAATGCGTTTCTCACTGTTACATGCATTTGAATGGGAAACTCGCCTGAGACAAAGTATAGGTTTTCATTATGTGAATAATTTTAAAATCTTAGCTCAAACGGCTGCAAAACCTGTTTGCCCAGCACGGGGCTATTGAGTTCTATAAGATAAAGCCATAAACATATTTGTCTGAGTCTTCCATCAAAAGTTACAGCGATTTATATGAAGTTGTTCAAAAATGCTTTATTTCGCCAAGACAATGCGTTTCTCACTGTTACATGCATTTGAATGGGAAACTCGCCTGAAACAAAGTATAGGTTTTCATTATGTGAATAATTTTAAAATCTTAGCTCAAACGGCTGCAAAACCTGTTTGCCCAGCACGGGGATATTGAGTTCTATAAGATAAAGCCATAAACATGTTTGTCTGAGTCTTCTATCAAAAGTTACAGCGATTTATATGAAGTTGTTCAAAAACGCTTTATTTCGCCAAGACAATGCGTTTCTCACTGTTACATGCATTTGAATGGGAAACTCGCCTGAAACAAAGTATAGGTTTTCATTATGTGAATAATTTTAAAATCTTAGCTCAAACGGCTGCAAAACCTGTTTGCCCAGCACGGGGCTATTGAGTTCTATAAGATAAAGCCATAAACATATTTGTCTGAGTCTTCCATCAAAAGTTACAGCGATTTATATGAAGTTGTTCAAAAATGCTTTATTTCGCCAAGACAATGCGTTTCTCACTGTTACATGCATTTGAATGGGAAACTCGCCTGAAACAAAGTATAGGTTTTCATTATGTGAATAATTTTAAAATCTTAGCTCAAACGGCTGCAAAACCTGTTTGCCCAGCACGGGGATATTGAGTTCTATAAGATAAAGCCATAAACATGTTTGTCTGAGTCTTCTATCAAAAGTTACAGCGATTTATATGAAGTTGTTCAAAAACGCTTTATTTCGCCAAGACAATGCGTTTCTCACTGTTACATGCATTTGAATGGGAAACTCGCCTGAGACAAAGTATAGGTTTTCATTATGTGAATAATTTTAAAATCTTAGCTCAAACGGCTGCAAAACCTGTTTGCCCAGCACGGGGATATTGAGTTCTATAAGATAAAGCCATAAACATGTTTGTCTGAGTCTTCCATCAAAAGTTACAGCGATTTATATGAAGTTGTTCAAAAACGCTTTATTTCGCCAAGACAATGCGTTTCTCACTGTTACATGCATTTGAATGGGAAACTCGCCTGAAACAAAGTATAGGTTTTCATTATGTGAATAATTTTAAAATCTTAGCTCAAACGGCTGCAAAACCTGTTCTGTTTGCCCAGCACGGGGATATTGAGTTCTATAAGATAAAGCCATAAACATGTTTGTCTGAGTCTTCTATCAAAAGTTACAGCGATTTATATGAAGTTGTTCAAAAACGCTTTATTTCGCCAAGACAATGCGTTTCTCACTGTTACATGCATTTGAATGGGAAACTCGCCTGAAACAAAGTATAGGTTTTCATTATGTGAATAATTTTAAAATCTTAGCTCAAACGGCTGCAAAACCTGTTCTGTTTGCCCAGCACGGGGATATTGAGTTCTATAAGATAAAGTCATGAATAGTATATCTGAATCTTCCATCAAAAGTTACAGCGATTTATATGAAGTTGTTCAAAAACGCTTTATTTCGCCAAGACAATGCGTTTCTCACTGTTACATGCATTTGAATGGGAAACTCGCCTGAGACAAAGTATAGGTTTTCATTATGTGAATAATTTTAAAATCTTAGCTCAAACGGCTGCAAAACCTGTTTGCCCAGCACGGGGCTATTGAGTTCTATAAGATAAAGCCATAAACATATTTGTCTGAGTCTTCCATCAAAAGTTACAGCGATTTATATGAAGTTGTTCAAAAATGCTTTATTTCGCCAAGACAATGCGTTTCTCACTGTTACATGCATTTGAATGGGAAACTCGCCTGAAACAAAGTATAGGTTTTCATTATGTGAATAATTTTAAAATCTTAGCTCAAACGGCTGCAAAACCTGTTTGCCCAGCACGGGGATATTGAGTTCTATAAGATAAAGCCATAAACATGTTTGTCTGAGTCTTCTATCAAAAGTTACAGCGATTTATATGAAGTTGTTCAAAAACGCTTTATTTCGCCAAGACAATGCGTTTCTCACTGTTACATGCATTTGAATGGGAAACTCGCCTGAAACAAAGTATAGGTTTTCATTATGTGAATAATTTTAAAATCTTAGCTCAAACGGCTGCAAAACCTGTTTGCCCAGCACGGGGCTATTGAGTTCTATAAGATAAAGCCATAAACATATTTGTCTGAGTCTTCCATCAAAAGTTACAGCGATTTATATGAAGTTGTTCAAAAATGCTTTATTTCGCCAAGACAATGCGTTTCTCACTGTTACATGCATTTGAATGGGAAACTCGCCTGAAACAAAGTATAGGTTTTCATTATGTGAATAATTTTAAAATCTTAGCTCAAACGGCTGCAAAACCTGTTTGCCCAGCACGGGGATATTGAGTTCTATAAGATAAAGCCATAAACATGTTTGTCTGAGTCTTCTATCAAAAGTTACAGCGATTTATATGAAGTTGTTCAAAAACGCTTTATTTCGCCAAGACAATGCATTTCTCACTGTTACATGCATTTGAATGGGAAACTCGCCTGAGACAAAGTATAGGTTTTCATTATGTGAATAATTTTAAAATCTTAGCTCAAACGGCTGCAAAACCTGTTTGCCCAGCACGGGGATATTGAGTTCTATAAGATAAAGCCATAAACATGTTTGTCTGAGTCTTCCATCAAAAGTTACAGCGATTTATATGAAGTTGTTCAAAAACGCTTTATTTCGCCAAGACAATGCGTTTCTCACTGTTACATGCATTTGAATGGGAAACTCGCCTGAAACAAAGTATAGGTTTTCATTATGTGAATAATTTTAAAATCTTAGCTCAAACGGCTGCAAAACCTGTTCTGTTTGCCCAGCACGGGGATATTGAGTTCTATAAGATAAAGCCATAAACATGTTTGTCTGAGTCTTCTATCAAAAGTTACAGCGATTTATATGAAGTTGTTCAAAAACGCTTTATTTCGCCAAGACAATGCGTTTCTCACTGTTACATGCATTTGAATGGGAAACTCGCCTGAAACAAAGTATAGGTTTTCATTATGTGAATAATTTTAAAATCTTAGCTCAAACGGCTGCAAAACCTGTTCTGTTTGCCCAGCACGGGGATATTGAGTTCTATAAGATAAAGTCATGAATAGTATATCTGAATCTTCCATCAAAAGTTACAGCGATTTATATGAAGTTGTTCAAAAACGCTTTATTTCGCCAAGACAATGCGTTTCTCACTGTTGCATGCATTTGAATGGGGAACTCGCCTGAAACAAAGTATAGGTTTTCATTATGTGAATAATTTTAAAATCTTAGCTCAAACGGCTGCAAAACCTGTTTGCCCAGCACGGGGATATTGAGTTCTATAAGATAAAGCCATAAACATGTTTGTCTGAGTCTTCTATCAAAAGTTACAGCGATTTATATGAAGTTGTTCAAAAACGCTTTATTTCGCCAAGACAATGCGTTTCTCACTGTTACATGCATTTGAATGGGAAACTCGCCTGAGACAAAGTATAGGTTTTCATTATGTGAATAATTTTAAAATCTTAGCTCAAACGGCTGCAAAACCTGTTTGCCCAGCACGGGGATATTGAGTTCTATAAGATAAAGCCATAAACATGTTTGTCTGAGTCTTCCATCAAAAGTTACAGCGATTTATATGAAGTTGTTCAAAAACGCTTTATTTCGCCAAGACAATGCGTTTCTCACTGTTACATGCATTTGAATGGGAAACTCGCCTGAAACAAAGTATAGGTTTTCATTATGTGAATAATTTTAAAATCTTAGCTCAAACGGCTGCAAAACCTGTTCTGTTTGCCCAGCACGGGGATATTGAGTTCTATAAGATAAAGCCATAAACATGTTTGTCTGAGTCTTCTATCAAAAGTTACAGCGATTTATATGAAGTTGTTCAAAAACGCTTTATTTCGCCAAGACAGTGCGTTTCTCACTGTTGCATGCATTTGAATGGGGAACTCGCCTGAAACAAAGTATAGGTTTTCATTATGTGAATAATTTTAAAATCTTAGCTCAAACGGCTGCAAAACCTGTTTGCCCAGCACGGGGATATTGAGTTCTATAAGATAAAGCCATAAACATGTTTGTCTGAGTCTTCTATCAAAAGTTAAAGCGATTTATATGAAGTTGTTCAAAAACGCTTTATTTCGCCAAGACAATGCGTTTCTCACTGTTACATGCATTTGAATGGGAAACTCGCCTGAGACAAAGTATAGGTTTTCATTATGTGAATAATTTTAAAATCTTAGCTCAAACGGCTGCAAAACCTGTTTGCCCAGCACGGGGATATTGAGTTCTATAAGATAAAGCCATAAACATGTTTGTCTGAGTCTTCTATCAAAAGTTACAGCGATTTATATGAAGTTGTTCAAAAACGCTTTATTTCGCCAAGACAATGCGTTTCTCACTGTTACATGCATTTGAATGGGAAACTCGCCTGAGACAAAGTATAGGTTTTCATTATGTGAATAATTTTAAAATCTTAGCTCAAACGGCTGCAAAACCTGTTCTGTTTGCCCAGCACGGGGATATTGAGTTCTATAAGATAAAGCCATAAACATGTTTGTCTGAGTCTTCTATCAAAAGTTACAGCGATTTATATGAAGTTGTTCAAAAACGCTTTATTTCGCCAAGACAATGCGTTTCTCACTGTTACATGCATTTGAATGGGAAACTCGCCTGAAACAAAGTATAGGTTTTCATTATGTGAATAATTTTAAAATCTTAGCTCAAACGGCTGCAAAACCTGTTCTGTTTGCCCAGCACGGGGATATTGAGTTCTATAAGATAAAGTCATGAATAGTATATCTGAATCTTCCATCAAAAGTTACAGCGATTTATATGAAGTTGTTCAAAAACGCTTTATTTCGCCAAGACAATGCGTTTCTCACTGTTGCATGCATTTGAATGGGGAACTCGCCTGAAACAAAGTATAGGTTTTCATTATGTGAATAATTTTAAAATCTTAGCTCAAACGGCTGCAAAACCTGTTTGCCCAGCACGGGGATATTGAGTTCTATAAGATAAAGCCATAAACATGTTTGTCTGAGTCTTCTATCAAAAGTTACAGCGATTTATATGAAGTTGTTCAAAAACGCTTTATTTCGCCAAGACAATGCGTTTCTCACTGTTACATGCATTTGAATGGGAAACTCGCCTGAGACAAAGTATAGGTTTTCATTATGTGAATAATTTTAAAATCTTAGCTCAAACGGCTGCAAAACCTGTTTGCCCAGCACGGGGATATTGAGTTCTATAAGATAAAGCCATAAACATGTTTGTCTGAGTCTTCCATCAAAAGTTACAGCGATTTATATGAAGTTGTTCAAAAACGCTTTATTTCGCCAAGACAATGCGTTTCTCACTGTTACATGCATTTGAATGGGAAACTCGCCTGAAACAAAGTATAGGTTTTCATTATGTGAATAATTTTAAAATCTTAGCTCAAACGGCTGCAAAACCTGTTCTGTTTGCCCAGCACGGGGATATTGAGTTCTATAAGATAAAGCCATAAACATGTTTGTCTGAGTCTTCTATCAAAAGTTACAGCGATTTATATGAAGTTGTTCAAAAACGCTTTATTTCGCCAAGACAGTGCGTTTCTCACTGTTGCATGCATTTGAATGGGGAACTCGCCTGAAACAAAGTATAGGTTTTCATTATGTGAATAATTTTAAAATCTTAGCTCAAACGGCTGCAAAACCTGTTTGCCCAGCACGGGGATATTGAGTTCTATAAGATAAAGCCATAAACATGTTTGTCTGAGTCTTCTATCAAAAGTTAAAGCGATTTATATGAAGTTGTTCAAAAACGCTTTATTTCGCCAAGACAATGCGTTTCTCACTGTTACATGCATTTGAATGGGAAACTCGCCTGAGACAAAGTATAGGTTTTCATTATGTGAATAATTTTAAAATCTTAGCTCAAACGGCTGCAAAACCTGTTTGCCCAGCACGGGGATATTGAGTTCTATAAGATAAAGCCATAAACATGTTTGTCTGAGTCTTCTATCAAAAGTTACAGCGATTTATATGAAGTTGTTCAAAAACGCTTTATTTCGCCAAGACAATGCGTTTCTCACTGTTACATGCATTTGAATGGGAAACTCGCCTGAGACAAAGTATAGGTTTTCATTATGTGAATAATTTTAAAATCTTAGCTCAAACGGCTGCAATATCCCCGTGCTGTTTGCCCAGCACGGGGATATTGAGTTCTATAAGATAAAGCCATAAACATGTTTGTCTGAGTCTTCTATCAAAAGTTACAGCGATTTATATGAAGTTGTTCAAAACCGCTTTATTTCGCCAAGACAATGCGTTTCTCACTGTTACATGCATTTGAATGGGAAACTCGCCTGAGACAAAGTATAGGTTTTCATTATGTGAATAATTTTAAAATCTTAGCTCAAACGGCTGCAAAACCTGTTTGCCCAGCACGGGGATATTGAGTTCTATAAGATAAAGTCATGAATACGTATATCTGAATCTTCTATCAAAAGTTACAGCGATTTATATGAAGTTGTTCAAAAACGCTTTATTTCGCCAAGACAATGCGTTTCTCACTGTTACATGCATTTGAATGGTGAACTCGACCGAAACAAAGTATAGGTTTTCATTATGTGTATAACTTGGAAATCTTAGCTCAAACAGCTGCAAAACCTGTTTGCCCAGCACGGGGATATTGAGTTCTATAAGATAAAGCCATAAACATGTTTGTCTGAGTCTTCTATCAAAAGTTACAGCGATTTATATGAAGTTGTTCAAAAACGCTTTATTTCGCCAAGAAAAATGCGTTTCTCACTGTTACATGCATTTGAATGGGGAACTCGCCTGAAACAAAGTATAGGTTTTCATTATGTGAATAATTTTAAAATCTTAGCTCAAACGGCTGCAAAACCTGTTTGCCCAGCACGGGGATATTGAGTTCTATAAGATAAAGCCATAAACATGTTTGTCTGAGTCTTCTATCAAAAGTTAAAGCGATTTATATGAAGTTGTTCAAAAACGCTTTATTTCGCCAAGACAATGCGTTTCTCACTGTTACATGCATTTGAATGGGAAACTCGCCTGAGACAAAGTATAGGTTTTCATTATGTGAATAATTTTAAAATCTTAGCTCAAACGGCTGCAAAACCTCTTTGCCCAGCACGGGGATATTGAGTTCTATAAGATAAAGCCATAAACATGTTTGTCTGAGTCTTCTATCAAAAGTTACAGCGATTTATATGAAGTTGTTCAAAAACGCTTTATTTCGCCAAGACAATGCGTTTCTCACTGTTACATGCATTTGAATGGGAAACTCGCCTGAGACAAAGTATAGGTTTTCATTATGTGAATAATTTTAAAATCTTAGCTCAAACGGCTGCAAAACCTGTTTGCCCAGCACGGGGATATTGAGTTCTATAAGATAAAGCCATAAACATGTTTGTCTGAGTCTTCTATCAAAAGTTACAGCGATTTATATGAAGTTGTTCAAAAACGCTTTATTTCGCCAAGACAATGCGTTTCTCACTGTTACATGCATTTGAATGGGAAACTCGCCTGAGACAAAGTATAGGTTTTCATTATGTGAATAATTTTAAAATCTTAGCTCAAACGGCTGCAATATCCCCGTGCTGTTTGCCCAGCACGGGGATATTGAGTTCTATAAGATAAAGCCATAAACATGTTTGTCTGAGTCTTCTATCAAAAGTTACAGCGATTTATATGAAGTTGTTCAAAACCGCTTTATTTCGCCAAGACAATGCGTTTCTCACTGTTACATGCATTTGAATGGGAAACTCGCCTGAGACAAAGTATAGGTTTTCATTATGTGAATAATTTTAAAATCTTAGCTTAAACGGCTGCAAAACCTGTTTGCCCAGCACGGGGATATTGAGTTCTATAAGATAAAGCCATAAACATGTTTGTCTGAGTCTTCTATCAAAAGTTACAGCGATTTATATGAAGTTGTTCAAAAACGCTTTATTTCGCCAAGAAAAATGCGTTTCTCACTGTTACATGCATTTGAATGGGGAACTCGCCTGAAACAAAGTATAGGTTTTCATTATGTGAATAATTTTAAAATCTTAGCTCAAACGGCTGCAAAACCTCTTTGCCCAGCACGGGGATATTGAGTTCTATAAGATAAAGCCATAAACATGTTTGTCTGAGTCTTCTATCAAAAGTTACAGCGATTTATATGAAGTTGTTCAAAAACGCTTTATTTCGCCAAGACAATGCGTTTCTCACTGTTACATGCATTTGAATGGGAAACTCGCCTGAGACAAAGTATAGGTTTTCATTATGTGAATAATTTTAAAATCTTAGCTCAAACGGCTGCAAAACCTGTTTGCCCAGCACGGGGATATTGAGTTCTATAAGATAAAGTCATGAATACGTATATCTGAATCTTCTATCAAAAGTTACAGCTATTTATATGAAGTTGTACAAAAACGCTTTATTTCGCCAAGACAATGCGTTTCTCACTGTTACATGCATTTGAATGGGAAACTCGCCTGAGACAAAGTATAGGTTTTCATTATGTGAATAATTTTAAAATCTTAGCTCAAACGGCTGCAAAACCTGTTTGCCCAGCACGGGGATATTGAGTTCTATAAGATAAAGCCATAAACATGTTTGTCTGAGTCTTCTATCAAAAGTTACAGCGATTTATATGAAGTTGTTCAAAAACGCTTTATTTCGCCAAGACAATGCGTTTCTCACTGTTACATGCATTTGAATGGGAAACTCGCCTGAGACAAAGTATAGGTTTTCATTATGTGAATAATTTTAAAATCTTAGCTCAAACGGCTGCAATATCCCCGTGCTGTTTGCCCAGCACGGGGATATTGAGTTCTATAAGATAAAGCCATAAACATGTTTGTCTGAGTCTTCTATCAAAAGTTACAGCGATTTATATGAAGTTGTTCAAAACCGCTTTATTTCGCCAAGACAATGCGTTTCTCACTGTTACATGCATTTGAATGGGAAACTCGCCTGAGACAAAGTATAGGTTTTCATTATGTGAATAATTTTAAAATCTTAGCTCAAACGGCTGCAAAACCTGTTTGCCCAGCACGGGGATATTGAGTTCTATAAGATAAAGTCATGAATACGTATATCTGAATCTTCTATCAAAAGTTACAGCGATTTATATGAAGTTGTTCAAAAACGCTTTATTTCGCCAAGACAATGCGTTTCTCACTGTTACATGCATTTGAATGGTGAACTCGACCGAAACAAAGTATAGGTTTTCATTATGTGTATAACTTGGAAATCTTAGCTCAAACAGCTGCAAAACCTGTTTGCCCAGCACGGGGATATTGAGTTCTATAAGATAAAGCCATAAACATGTTTGTCTGAGTCTTCTATCAAAAGTTACAGCGATTTATATGAAGTTGTTCAAAAACGCTTTATTTCGCCAAGAAAAATGCGTTTCTCACTGTTACATGCATTTGAATGGGGAACTCGCCTGAAACAAAGTATAGGTTTTCATTATGTGAATAATTTTAAAATCTTAGCTCAAACGGCTGCAAAACCTGTTTGCCCAGCACGGGGATATTGAGTTCTATAAGATAAAGCCATAAACATGTTTGTCTGAGTCTTCTATCAAAAGTTAAAGCGATTTATATGAAGTTGTTCAAAAACGCTTTATTTCGCCAAGACAATGCGTTTCTCACTGTTACATGCATTTGAATGGGAAACTCGCCTGAGACAAAGTATAGGTTTTCATTATGTGAATAATTTTAAAATCTTAGCTCAAACGGCTGCAAAACCTGTTTGCCCAGCACGGGGATATTGAGTTCTATAAGATAAAGCCATAAACATGTTTGTCTGAGTCTTCTATCAAAAGTTACAGCGATTTATATGAAGTTGTTCAAAAACGCTTTATTTCGCCAAGACAATGCGTTTCTCACTGTTACATGCATTTGAATGGGAAACTCGCCTGAGACAAAGTATAGGTTTTCATTATGTGAATAATTTTAAAATCTTAGCTCAAACGGCTGCAAAACCTGTTTGCCCAGCACGGGGATATTGAGTTCTATAAGATAAAGCCATAAACATGTTTGTCTGAGTCTTCTATCAAAAGTTACAGCGATTTATATGAAGTTGTTCAAAAACGCTTTATTTCGCCAAGACAATGCGTTTCTCACTGTTACATGCATTTGAATGGGAAACTCGCCTGAGACAAAGTATAGGTTTTCATTATGTGAATAATTTTAAAATCTTAGCTCAAACGGCTGCAATATCCCCGTGCTGTTTGCCCAGCACGGGGATATTGAGTTCTATAAGATAAAGCCATAAACATGTTTGTCTGAGTCTTCTATCAAAAGTTACAGCGATTTATATGAAGTTGTTCAAAACCGCTTTATTTCGCCAAGACAATGCGTTTCTCACTGTTACATGCATTTGAATGGGAAACTCGCCTGAAACAAAGTATAGGTTTTCATTATGTGAATAATTTTAAAATCTTAGCTCAAATGGCTGCAAAACCTGTTCTGTTTGCCCAGCACGGGGATATTGAGTTCTATAAGATAAAGTCATGAATAGTATATCTGAATCTTCCATCAAAAGTTACAGCGATTTATATGAAGTTGTTCAAAAACGCTTTATTTCGCCAAGACAATGCGTTTCTCACTGTTACATGCATTTGAATGGGAAACTCGCCTGAGACAACGTATAGGTTTTCATTATGTGAATAATTTTAAAAATCTTAGCTCAAACGGCTGCAAAACCTGTTTGCCCAGCACGGGGACATTGAGTTCTATAAGATAAAGTCATGAATAGTATATCTGAATCTTCCATCAAAAGTTACAGCGATTTATATGAAGTTGTTCAAAAACGCTTTATTTCGCCAAGACAATGCGTTTCTCACTGTTACATGCATTTGAATGGGAAACTCGCCTGAAACAAAGTATAGGTTTTCATTATGTGAATAATTTTAAAATCTTAGCTCAAACGGCTGCAAAACCTGTTTGCCCAGCACGGGGCTATTGAGTTCTATAAGATAAAGCCATAAACATATTTGTCTGAGTCTTCTATCAAAAGTTACAGCGATTTATATGAAGTTGTTCAAAAATGCTTTATTTCGCCAAGACAATGCGTTTCTCACTGTTACATGCATTTGAATGGGAAACTCGCCTGAAACAAAGTATAGGTTTTCATTATGTGCATAATTTTAAAATCTTAGCTCAAACGGCTGCAAAACCTGTTTGCCCAGCACGGGGATATTGAGTTCTATAAGATAAAGTCATGAATACGTATATCTGAATCTTCTATCAAAAGTTACAGCGATTTATATGAAGTTGTACAAAAACGCTTTATTTCGCCAAGACAATGCGTTTCTCACTGTTACATGCATTTGAATGGGAAACTTGCCTGAGACAAAGTATAGGTTTTCATTATGTGAATAATTTTAAAATCTTAGCTCAAACGGCTGCAAAACCTGTTTGCCCAGCACGGGGATATTGAGTTCTATAAGATAAAGCCATAAACATGTTTGTCTGAGTCTTCTATCAAAAGTTACAGCGATTTATATGAAGTTGTTCAAAAACGCTTTATTTCGCCAAGACAATGCGTTTCTCACTGTTACATGCATTTGAATGGGAAACTCGCCTGAAACAAAGTATAGGTTTTCATTATGTGAATAATTTTAAAATCTTAGCTCAAATGGCTGCAAAACCTGTTTGCCCAGCACGGGGATATTGAGTTCTATAAGATAAAGTCATGAATAGTATATCTGAATCTTCCATCAAAAGTTACAGCGATTTATATGAAGTTGTTCAAAAACGCTTTATTTCGCCAAGACAATGCGTTTCTCACTGTTACATGCATTTGAATGGGAAACTCGCCTGAGACAACGTATAGGTTTTCATTATGTGAATAATTTTAAAAATCTTAGCTCAAACGGCTGCAAAACCTGTTTGCCCAGCACGGGGACATTGAGTTCTATAAGATAAAGTCATGAATAGTATATCTGAATCTTCCATCAAAAGTTACAGCGATTTATATGAAGTTGTTCAAAAACGCTTTATTTCGCCAAGACAATGCGTTTCTCACTGTTACATGCATTTGAATGGGAAACTCGCCTGAAACAAAGTATAGGTTTTCATTATGTGAATAATTTTAAAATCTTAGCTCAAACGGCTGCAAAACCTGTTTGCCCAGCACGGGGCTATTGAGTTCTATAAGATAAAGCCATAAACATATTTGTCTGAGTCTTCTATCAAAAGTTACAGCGATTTATATGAAGTTGTTCAAAAATGCTTTATTTCGCCAAGACAATGCGTTTCTCACTGTTACATGCATTTGAATGGGAAACTCGCCTGAAACAAAGTATAGGTTTTCATTATGTGCATAATTTTAAAATCTTAGCTCAAACGGCTGCAAAACCTGTTTGCCCAGCACGGGGATATTGAGTTCTATAAGATAAAGTCATGAATACGTATATCTGAATCTTCTATCAAAAGTTACAGCGATTTATATGAAGTTGTACAAAAACGCTTTATTTCGCCAAGACAATGCGTTTCTCACTGTTACATGCATTTGAATGGGAAACTTGCCTGAGACAAAGTATAGGTTTTCATTATGTGAATAATTTTAAAATCTTAGCTCAAACGGCTGCAAAACCTGTTTGCCCAGCACGGGGATATTGAGTTCTATAAGATAAAGCCATAAACATGTTTGTCTGAGTCTTCTATCAAAAGTTACAGCGATTTATATGAAGTTGTTCAAAAACGCTTTATTTCGCCAAGACAATGCGTTTCTCACTGTTACATGCATTTGAATGGGAAACTCGCCTGAGACAAAGTATAGGTTTTCATTATGTGAATAATTTTAAAATCTTAGCTCAAACGGCTGCAAAACCTGTTTGCCCAGCACGGGGATATTGAGTTCTATAAGATAAAGTCATGAATACGTATATCTGAATCTTCTATCAAAAGTTACAGCGATTTATATGAAGTTGTTCAAAAACGCTTTATTTCGCCAAGACAATGCGTTTCTCACTGTTACATGCATTTGAATGGGAAACTCGCCTGAGACAAAGTATAGGTTTTCATTATGTGAATAATTTTAAAATCTTAGCTCAAACGGCTGCAAAACCTGTTTGCCCAGCACGGGGACATTGAGTTCTATAAGATAAAGTCATGAATACGTATATCTGAGTCTTCTATCAAAAGTTACAGCTATTTATATGAAGTTGTACAAAAACGCTTTATTTCGCCAAGACAATGCGTTTCTCACTGTTACATGCATTTGAATGGGAAACTCGCCTGAAACAAAGTATAGGTTTTCATTATGTGAATAATTTTAAAATCTTAGCTCAAACGGCTGCAAAACCTGTTTGCCCAGCACGGGGCTATTGAGTTCTATAAGATAAAGCCATAAACATATTTGTCTGAGTCTTCCATCAAAAGTTACAGCGATTTATATGAAGTTGTTCAAAAATGCTTTATTTCGCCAAGACAATGCGTTTCTCACTGTTACATGCATTTGAATGGGAAACTCGCCTGAAACAAAGTATAGGTTTTCATTATGTGAATAATTTTAAAATCTTAGCTCAAACGGCTGCAAAACCTGTTTGCCCAGCACGGGGATATTGAGTTCTATAAGATAAAGCCATAAACATGTTTGTCTGAGTCTTCTATCAAAAGTTACAGCGATTTATATGAAGTTGTTCAAAAACGCTTTATTTCGCCAAGACAATGCGTTTCTCACTGTTACATGCATTTGAATGGGAAACTCGCCTGAGACAAAGTATAGGTTTTCATTATGTGAATAATTTTAAAATCTTAGCTCAAACGGCTGCAAAACCTGTTTTCCCAGCACGGGGATATTGAGTTCTATAAGATAAAGCCATAAACATGTTTGTCTGAGTCTTCTATCAAAAGTTACAGCGATTTATATGAAGTTGTTCAAAAACGCTTTATTTCGCCAAGACAATGCGTTTCTCACTGTTACATGCATTTGAATGGGAAACTCGCCTGAAACAAAGTATAGGTTTTCATTATGTGAATAATTTTAAAATCTTAGCTCAAACGGCTGCAAAACCTGTTCTGTTTGCCCAGCACGGGGATATTGAGTTCTATAAGATAAAGTCATGAATAGTATATCTGAATCTTCCATCAAAAGTTACAGCGATTTATATGAAGTTGTTCAAAAACGCTTTATTTCGCCAAGACAATGCGTTTCTCACTGTTACATGCATTTGAATGGGAAACTCGCCTGAGACAAAGTATAGGTTTTCATTATGTGAATAATTTTAAAATCTTAGCTCAAACGGCTGCAAAACCTGTTTGCCCAGCACGGGGCTATTGAGTTCTATAAGATAAAGCCATAAACATATTTGTCTGAGTCTTCCATCAAAAGTTACAGCGATTTATATGAAGTTGTTCAAAAATGCTTTATTTCGCCAAGACAATGCGTTTCTCACTGTTACATGCATTTGAATGGGAAACTCGCCTGAAACAAAGTATAGGTTTTCATTATGTGAATAATTTTAAAATCTTAGCTCAAACGGCTGCAAAACCTGTTTGCCCAGCACGGGGATATTGAGTTCTATAAGATAAAGCCATAAACATGTTTGTCTGAGTCTTCTATCAAAAGTTACAGCGATTTATATGAAGTTGTTCAAAAACGCTTTATTTCGCCAAGACAATGCGTTTCTCACTGTTACATGCATTTGAATGGGAAACTCGCCTGAGACAAAGTATAGGTTTTCATTATGTGAATAATTTTAAAATCTTAGCTCAAACGGCTGCAAAACCTGTTTGCCCAGCACGGGGACATTGAGTTCTATAAGATAAAGTCATGAATAGTATATCTGAATCTTCCATCAAAAGTTACAGCGATTTATATGAAGTTGTTCAAAAATGCTTTATTTCGCCAAGACAATGCGTTTCTCACTGTTACATGCATTTGAATGGGAAACTCGCCTGAAACAAAGTATAGGTTTTCATTATGTGAATAATTTTAAAATCTTAGCTCAAACGGCTGCAAAACCTGTTTGCCCAGCACGGGGATATTGAGTTCTATAAGATAAAGCCATAAACATGTTTGTCTGAGTCTTCTATCAAAAGTTACAGCGATTTATATGAAGTTGTTCAAAAACGCTTTATTTCGCCAAGACAATGCGTTTCTCACTGTTACATGCATTTGAATGGGAAACTCGCCTGAAACAAAGTATAGGTTTTCATTATGTGAATAATTTTAAAATCTTAGCTCAAACGGCTGCAAAACCTGTTTGCCCAGCACGGGGATATTGAGTTCTATAAGATAAAGCCATAAACATGTTTGTCTGAGTCTTCTATCAAAAGTTACAGCGATTTATATGAAGTTGTTCAAAAACGCTTTATTTCGCCAAGACAATGCGTTTCTCACTGTTACATGCATTTGAATGGGAAACTCGCCTGAGACAAAGTATAGGTTTTCATTATGTGAATAATTTTAAAATCTTAGCTCAAACGGCTGCAAAACCTGTTTGCCCAGCACGGGGATATTGAGTTCTATAAGATAAAGCCATAAACATGTTTGTCTGAGTCTTCTATCAAAAGTTACAGCGATTTATATGAAGTTGTTCAAAAACGCTTTATTTCGCCAAGACAATGCGTTTCTCACTGTTACATGCATTTGAATGGGAAACTCGCCTGAGACAAAGTATAGGTTTTCATTATGTGAATAATTTTAAAATCTTAGCTCAAACGGCTGCAAAACCTGTTTGCCCAGCACGGGGATATTGAGTTCTATAAGATAAAGTCATGAATACGTATATCTGAATCTTCTATCAAAAGTTACAGCTATTTATATGAAGTTGTACAAAAACGCTTTATTTCGCCAAGACAATGCGTTTCTCACTGTTACATGCATTTGAATGGGAAACTCGCCTGAAACAAAGTATAGGTTTTCATTATGTGAATAATTTTAAAATCTTAGCTCAAACGGCTGCAAAACCTGTTTGCCCAGCACGGGGATATTGAGTTCTATAAGATAAAGCCATAAACATGTTTGTCTGAGTCTTCTATCAAAAGTTACAGCGATTTATATGAAGTTGTTCAAAAACGCTTTATTTCGCCAAGACAATGCGTTTCTCACTGTTACATGCATTTGAATGGGAAACTCGCCTGAGACAAAGTATAGGTTTTCATTATGTGAATAATTTTAAAATCTTAGCTCAAACGGCTGCAAAACCTGTTTGCCCAGCACGGGGATATTGAGTTCTATAAGATAAAGTCATGAATACGTATATCTGAATCTTCTATCAAAAGTTACAGCTATTTATATGAAGTTGTACAAAAACGCTTTATTTCGCCAAGACAATGCGTTTCTCACTGTTACATGCATTTGAATGGGAAACTCGCCTGAAACAAAGTATAGGTTTTCATTATGTGAATAATTTTAAAATCTTAGCTCAAACGGCTGCAAAACCTGTTTGCCCAGCACGGGGATATTGAGTTCTATAAGATAAAGCCATAAACATGTTTGTCTGAGTCTTCCATCAAAAGTTACAGCGATTTATATGAAGTTGTTCAAAAACGCTTTATTTCGCCAAGACAATGCGTTTCTCACTGTTACATGCATTTGAATGGGAAACTCGCCTGAGACAAAGTATAGGTTTTCATTATGTGAATAATTTTAAAATCTTAGCTCAAACGGCTGCAAAACCTGTTTGCCCAGCACGGGGATATTGAGTTCTATAAGATAAAGCCATAAACATGTTTGTCTGAGTCTTCTATCAAAAGTTACAGCGATTTATATGAAGTTGTTCAAAAACGCTTTATTTCGCCAAGACAATGCGTTTCTCACTGTTACATGCATTTGAATGGGAAACTCGCCTGAAACAAAGTATAGGTTTTCATTATGTGAATAATTTTAAAATCTTAGCTCAAACGGCTGCAAAACCTGTTTGCCCAGCACGGGGATATTGAGTTCTATAAGATAAAGCCATAAACATGTTTGTCTGAGTCTTCTATCAAAAGTTACAGCGATTTATATGAAGTTGTTCAAAAACGCTTTATTTCGCCAAGACAATGCGTTTCTCACTGTTACATGCATTTGAATGGGAAACTCGCCTGAGACAAAGTATAGGTTTTCATTATGTGAATAATTTTAAAATCTTAGCTCAAACGGCTGCAAAACCTGTTTTCCCAGCACGGGGATATTGAGTTCTATAAGATAAAGCCATAAACATGTTTGTCTGAGTCTTCTATCAAAAGTTACAGCTATTTATATGAAGTTGTACAAAAACGCTTTATTTCGCCAAGACAATGCGTTTCTCACTGTTACATGCATTTGAATGGGAAACTCGCCTGAAACAAAGTATAGGTTTTCATTATGTGAATAATTTTAAAATCTTAGCTCAAACGGCTGCAAAACCTGTTTGCCCAGCACGGGGATATTGAGTTCTATAAGATAAAGCCATAAACATGTTTGTCTGAGTCTTCTATCAAAAGTTACAGCGATTTATATGAAGTTGTTCAAAAACGCTTTATTTCGCCAAGACAATGCGTTTCTCACTGTTACATGCATTTGAATGGGAAACTCGCCTGAGACAAAGTATAGGTTTTCATTATGTGAATAATTTTAAAATCTTAGCTCAAACGGCTGCAAAACCTGTTTGCCCAGCACGGGGATATTGAGTTCTATAAGATAAAGTCATGAATACGTATATCTGAATCTTCTATCAAAAGTTACAGCTATTTATATGAAGTTGTACAAAAACGCTTTATTTCGCCAAGACAATGCGTTTCTCACTGTTACATGCATTTGAATGGGAAACTCGCCTGAAACAAAGTATAGGTTTTCATTATGTGAATAATTTTAAAATCTTAGCTCAAACGGCTGCAAAACCTGTTTGCCCAGCACGGGGATATTGAGTTCTATAAGATAAAGCCATAAACATGTTTGTCTGAGTCTTCCATCAAAAGTTACAGCGATTTATATGAAGTTGTTCAAAAACGCTTTATTTCGCCAAGACAATGCGTTTCTCACTGTTACATGCATTTGAATGGGAAACTCGCCTGAGACAAAGTATAGGTTTTCATTATGTGAATAATTTTAAAATCTTAGCTCAAACGGCTGCAAAACCTGTTTGCCCAGCACGGGGATATTGAGTTCTATAAGATAAAGCCATAAACATGTTTGTCTGAGTCTTCTATCAAAAGTTACAGCGATTTATATGAAGTTGTTCAAAAACGCTTTATTTCGCCAAGACAATGCGTTTCTCACTGTTACATGCATTTGAATGGGAAACTCGCCTGAAACAAAGTATAGGTTTTCATTATGTGAATAATTTTAAAATCTTAGCTCAAACGGCTGCAAAACCTGTTTGCCCAGCACGGGGATATTGAGTTCTATAAGATAAAGCCATAAACATGTTTGTCTGAGTCTTCTATCAAAAGTTACAGCGATTTATATGAAGTTGTTCAAAAACGCTTTATTTCGCCAAGACAATGCGTTTCTCACTGTTACATGCATTTGAATGGGAAACTCGCCTGAGACAAAGTATAGGTTTTCATTATGTGAATAATTTTAAAATCTTAGCTCAAACGGCTGCAAAACCTGTTTGCCCAGCACGGGGACATTGAGTTCTATAAGATAAAGTCATGAATAGTATATCTGAATCTTCCATCAAAAGTTACAGCGATTTATATGAAGTTGTTCAAAAATGCTTTATTTCGCCAAGACAATGCGTTTCTCACTGTTACATGCATTTGAATGGGAAACTCGCCTGAAACAAAGTATAGGTTTTCATTATGTGAATAATTTTAAAATCTTAGCTCAAATGGCTGCAAAACCTGTTTGCCCAGCACGGGGATATTGAGTTCTATAAGATAAAGTCATGAATACGTATATCTGAATCTTCTATCAAAAGTTACAGCGATTTATATGAAGTTGTACAAAAACGCTTTATTTCGCCAAGACAATGCGTTTCTCACTGTTACATGCATTTGAATGGGAAACTCGCCTGAAACAAAGTATAGGTTTTCATTATGTGAATAATTTTAAAATCTTAGCTCAAACGGCTGCAAAACCTGTTTGCCCAGCACGGGGATATTGAGTTCTATAAGATAAAGCCATAAACATGTTTGTCTGAGTCTTCTATCAAAAGTTACAGCGATTTATATGAAGTTGTTCAAAAACGCTTTATTTCGCCAAGACAATGCGTTTCTCACTGTTACATGCATTTGAATGGGAAACTCGCCTGAAACAAAGTATAGGTTTTCATTATGTGAATAATTTTAAAATCTTAGCTCAAACGGCTGCAAAACCTGTTTGCCCAGCACGGGGATATTGAGTTCTATAAGATAAAGCCATAAACATGTTTGTCTGAGTCTTCTATCAAAAGTTACAGCGATTTATATGAAGTTGTTCAAAAACGCTTTATTTCGCCAAGACAATGCGTTTCTCACTGTTACATGCATTTGAATGGGAAACTCGCCTGAAACAAAGTATAGGTTTTCATTATGTGAATAATTTTAAAATCTTAGCTCAAACGGCTGCAAAACCTGTTTGCCCAGCACGGGGATATTGAGTTCTATAAGATAAAGCCATAAACATGTTTGTCTGAGTCTTCTATCAAAAGTTACAGCGATTTATATGAAGTTGTTCAAAAACGCTTTATTTCGCCAAGACAATGCGTTTCTCACTGTTACATGCATTTGAATGGGAAACTCGCCTGAGACAAAGTATAGGTTTTCATTATGTGAATAATTTTAAAATCTTAGCTCAAACGGCTGCAAAACCTGTTTGCCCAGCACGGGGATATTGAGTTCTATAAGATAAAGTCATGAATACGTATATCTGAATCTTCTATCAAAAGTTACAGCTATTTATATGAAGTTGTACAAAAACGCTTTATTTCGCCAAGACAATGCGTTTCTCACTGTTACATGCATTTGAATGGGAAACTCGCCTGAAACAAAGTATAGGTTTTCATTATGTGAATAATTTTAAAATCTTAGCTCAAACGGCTGCAAAACCTGTTTGCCCAGCACGGGGATATTGAGTTCTATAAGATAAAGCCATAAACATGTTTGTCTGAGTCTTCTATCAAAAGTTACAGCGATTTATATGAAGTTGTTCAAAAACGCTTTATTTCGCCAAGACAATGCGTTTCTCACTGTTACATGCATTTGAATGGGAAACTCGCCTGAGACAAAGTATAGGTTTTCATTATGTGAATAATTTTAAAATCTTAGCTCAAACGGCTGCAAAACCTGTTTGCCCAGCACGGGGATATTGAGTTCTATAAGATAAAGTCATGAATACGTATATCTGAATCTTCTATCAAAAGTTACAGCTATTTATATGAAGTTGTACAAAAACGCTTTATTTCGCCAAGACAATGCGTTTCTCACTGTTACATGCATTTGAATGGGAAACTCGCCTGAAACAAAGTATAGGTTTTCATTATGTGAATAATTTTAAAATCTTAGCTCAAACGGCTGCAAAACCTGTTTGCCCAGCACGGGGATATTGAGTTCTATAAGATAAAGCCATAAACATGTTTGTCTGAGTCTTCCATCAAAAGTTACAGCGATTTATATGAAGTTGTTCAAAAACGCTTTATTTCGCCAAGACAATGCGTTTCTCACTGTTACATGCATTTGAATGGGAAACTCGCCTGAGACAAAGTATAGGTTTTCATTATGTGAATAATTTTAAAATCTTAGCTCAAACGGCTGCAAAACCTGTTTGCCCAGCACGGGGATATTGAGTTCTATAAGATAAAGCCATAAACATGTTTGTCTGAGTCTTATATCAAAAGTTACAGCGATTTATATGAAGTTGTTCAAAAACGCTTTATTTTGCCAAGACAATGCGTTTCTCACTGTTACATGCATTTGAATGGGAAACTCGCCTGAGACAAAGTATAGGTTTTCATTATGTGAATAATTTTAAAATCTTAGCTCAAACGGCTGCAAAACCTGTTTGCCCAGCACGGGGATATTGAGTTCTATAAGATAAAGTCATGAATACGTATATCTGAATCTTCTATCAAAAGTTACAGCTATTTATATGAAGTTGTACAAAAACGCTTTATTTCGCCAAGACAATGCGTTTCTCACTGTTACATGCATTTGAATGGGAAACTCGCCTGAAACAAAGTATAGGTTTTCATTATGTGAATAATTTTAAAATCTTAGCTCAAACGGCTGCAAAACCTGTTTGCCCAGCACGGGGATATTGAGTTCTATAAGATAAAGCCATAAACATGTTTGTCTGAGTCTTCTATCAAAAGTTACAGCGATTTATATGAAGTTGTTCAAAAACGCTTTATTTCGCCAAGACAATGCGTTTCTCACTGTTACATGCATTTGAATGGGAAACTCGCCTGAAACAAAGTATAGGTTTTCATTATGTGAATAATTTTAAAATCTTAGCTCAAACGGCTGCAAAACCTGTTTGCCCAGCACGGGGATATTGAGTTCTATAAGATAAAGCCATAAACATGTTTGTCTGAGTCTTCTATCAAAAGTTACAGCGATTTATATGAAGTTGTTCAAAAACGCTTTATTTCGCCAAGACAATGCGTTTCTCACTGTTACATGCATTTGAATGGGAAACTCGCCTGAAACAAAGTATAGGTTTTCATTATGTGAATAATTTTAAAATCTTAGCTCAAACGGCTGCAAAACCTGTTTGCCCAGCACGGGGATATTGAGTTCTATAAGATAAAGCCATAAACATGTTTGTCTGAGTCTTCTATCAAAAGTTACAGCGATTTATATGAAGTTGTTCAAAAACGCTTTATTTCGCCAAGACAATGCGTTTCTCACTGTTACATGCATTTGAATGGGAAACTCGCCTGAGACAAAGTATAGGTTTTCATTATGTGAATAATTTTAAAATCTTAGCTCAAACGGCTGCAAAACCTGTTTGCCCAGCACGGGGACATTGAGTTCTATAAGATAAAGTCATGAATAGTATATCTGAATCTTCTATCAAAAGTTACAGCGATTTATATGAAGTTGTACAAAAACGCTTTATTTCGCCAAGACAATGCGTTTCTCACTGTTACATGCATTTGAATGGGAAACTCGCCTGAAACAAAGTATAGGTTTTCATTATGTGAATAATTTTAAAATCTTAGCTCAAACGGCTGCAAAACCTGTTTGCCCAGCACGGGGATATTGAGTTCTATAAGATAAAGCCATAAACATGTTTGTCTGAGTCTTCTATCAAAAGTTACAGCGATTTATATGAAGTTGTTCAAAAACGCTTTATTTCGCCAAGACAATGCGTTTCTCACTGTTACATGCATTTGAATGGGAAACTCGCCTGAAACAAAGTATAGGTTTTCATTATGTGAATAATTTTAAAATCTTAGCTCAAACGGCTGCAAAACCTGTTTGCCCAGCACGGGGATATTGAGTTCTATAAGATAAAGCCATAAACATGTTTGTCTGAGTCTTCTATCAAAAGTTACAGCGATTTATATGAAGTTGTTCAAAAACGCTTTATTTCGCCAAGACAATGCGTTTCTCACTGTTACATGCATTTGAATGGGAAACTCGCCTGAGACAAAGTATAGGTTTTCATTATGTGAATAATTTTAAAATCTTAGCTCAAACGGCTGCAAAACCTGTTTGCCCAGCACGGGGACATTGAGTTCTATAAGATAAAGTCATGAATAGTATATCTGAATCTTCCATCAAAAGTTACAGCGATTTATATGAAGTTGTTCAAAAATGCTTTATTTCGCCAAGACAATGCGTTTCTCACTGTTACATGCATTTGAATGGGAAACTCGCCTGAAACAAAGTATAGGTTTTCATTATGTGAATAATTTTAAAATCTTAGCTCAAATGGCTGCAAAACCTGTTTGCCCAGCACGGGGATATTGAGTTCTATAAGATAAAGTCATGAATACGTATATCTGAATCTTCTATCAAAAGTTACAGCGATTTATATGAAGTTGTACAAAAACGCTTTATTTCGCCAAGACAATGCGTTTCTCACTGTTACATGCATTTGAATGGGAAACTTGCCTGAGACAAAGTATAGGTTTTCATTATGTGAATAATTTTAAAATCTTAGCTCAAACGGCTGCAAAACCTGTTTGCCCAGCACGGGGATATTGAGTTCTATAAGATAAAGCCATAAACATGTTTGTCTGAGTCTTCTATCAAAAGTTAAAGCGATTTATATGAAGTTGTTCAAAAACGCTTTATTTCGCCAAGACAATGCGTTTCTCACTGTTACATGCATTTGAATGGGAAACTCGCCTGAAACAAAGTATAGGTTTTCATTATGTGAATAATTTTAAAATCTTAGCTCAAACGGCTGCAAAACCTGTTTGCCCAGCACGGGGATATTGAGTTCTATAAGATAAAGCCATAAACATGTTTGTCTGAGTCTTCTATCAAAAGTTAAAGCGATTTATATGAAGTTGTTCAAAAATGCTTTATTTCGCCAAGACAATGCGTTTCTCACTGTTACATGCATTTGAATGGGAAACTCGCCTCAGACAAAGTATAGGTTTTCATTATGTGAATAATTTTAAAATCTTAGCTCAAACGGCTGCAAAACCTGTTTGCCCAGCACGGGGATATTGAGTTCTATAAGATAAAGCCATAAACATGTTTGTCTGAGTCTTCTATCAAAAGTTAAAGCGATTTATATGAAGTTGTTCAAAAACGCTTTATTTCGCCAAGACAATGCGTTTCTCACTGTTACATGCATTTGAATGGGAAACTCGCCTGAAACAAAGTATAGGTTTTCATTATGTGAATAATTTTAAAATCTTAGCTCAAACGGCTGCAAAACCTGTTTGCCCAGCACGGGGATATTGAGTTCTATAAGATAAAGCCATAAACATGTTTGTCTGAGTCTTCTATCAAAAGTTACAGCGATTTATATGAAGTTGTTCAAAAACGCTTTATTTCGCCAAGACAATGCTTTTCTCACTGTTACATGCATTTGAATGGGAAACTCGCCTGAAACAAAGTATAGGTTTTCATTATGTGAATAATTTTAAAATCTTAGCTCAAACGGCTGCAAAACCTGTTTGCCCAGCACGGGGATATTGAGTTCTATAAGATAAAGCCATAAACATGTTTGTCTGAGTCTTCTATCAAAAGTTACAGCGATTTATATGAAGTTGTTCAAAAACGCTTTATTTCGCCAAGACAATGCGTTTCTCACTGTTACATGCATTTGAATGGGAAACTCGCCTGAGACAAAGTATAGGTTTTCATTATGTGAATAATTTTAAAATCTTAGCTCAAACGGCTGCAAAACCTGTTTGCCCAGCACGGGGACATTGAGTTCTATAAGATAAAGTCATGAATAGTATATCTGAATCTTCCATCAAAAGTTACAGCGATTTATATGAAGTTGTTCAAAAATGCTTTATTTCGCCAAGACAATGCGTTTCTCACTGTTACATGCATTTGAATGGGAAACTCGCCTGAAACAAAGTATAGGTTTTCATTATGTGAATAATTTTAAAATCTTAGCTCAAATGGCTGCAAAACCTGTTTGCCCAGCACGGGGATATTGAGTTCTATAAGATAAAGTCATGAATACGTATATCTGAATCTTCTATCAAAAGTTACAGCGATTTATATGAAGTTGTACAAAAACGCTTTATTTCGCCAAGACAATGCGTTTCTCACTGTTACATGCATTTGAATGGGAAACTTGCCTGAGACAAAGTATAGGTTTTCATTATGTGAATAATTTTAAAATCTTAGCTCAAACGGCTGCAAAACCTGTTTGCCCAGCACGGGGATATTGAGTTCTATAAGATAAAGCCATAAACATGTTTGTCTGAGTCTTCTATCAAAAGTTACAGCGATTTATATGAAGTTGTTCAAAAACGCTTTATTTCGCCAAGACAATGCGTTTCTCACTGTTACATGCATTTGAATGGGAAACTCGCCTCAGACAAAGTATAGGTTTTCATTATGTGAATAATTTTAAAATCTTAGCTCAAACGGCTGCAAAACCTGTTTGCCCAGCACGGGGATATTGAGTTCTATAAGATAAAGCCATAAACATGTTTGTCTGAGTCTTATATCAAAAGTTACAGCGATTTATATGAAGTTGTTCAAAAACGCTTTATTTTGCCAAGACAATGCGTTTCTCACTGTTACATGCATTTGAATGGGAAACTCGCCTGAGACAAAGTATAGGTTTTCATTATGTGAATAATTTTAAAATCTTAGCTCAAACGGCTGCAAAACCTGTTTGCCCAGCACGGGGATATTGAGTTCTATAAGATAAAGTCATGAATACGTATATCTGAATCTTCTATCAAAAGTTACAGCTATTTATATGAAGTTGTACAAAAACGCTTTATTTCGCCAAGACAATGCGTTTCTCACTGTTACATGCATTTGAATGGGAAACTCGCCTGAAACAAAGTATAGGTTTTCATTATGTGAATAATTTTAAAATCTTAGCTCAAACGGCTGCAAAACCTGTTTGCCCAGCACGGGGATATTGAGTTCTATAAGATAAAGCCATAAACATGTTTGTCTGAGTCTTCTATCAAAAGTTACAGCGATTTATATGAAGTTGTTCAAAAACGCTTTATTTCGCCAAGACAATGCGTTTCTCACTGTTACATGCATTTGAATGGGAAACTCGCCTGAAACAAAGTATAGGTTTTCATTATGTGAATAATTTTAAAATCTTAGCTCAAACGGCTGCAAAACCTGTTTGCCCAGCACGGGGATATTGAGTTCTATAAGATAAAGCCATAAACATGTTTGTCTGAGTCTTCTATCAAAAGTTACAGCGATTTATATGAAGTTGTTCAAAAACGCTTTATTTCGCCAAGACAATGCGTTTCTCACTGTTACATGCATTTGAATGGGAAACTCGCCTGAGACAAAGTATAGGTTTTCATTATGTGAATAATTTTAAAATCTTAGCTCAAACGGCTGCAAAACCTGTTTGCCCAGCACGGGGACATTGAGTTCTATAAGATAAAGTCATGAATAGTATATCTGAATCTTCTATCAAAAGTTACAGCGATTTATATGAAGTTGTACAAAAACGCTTTATTTCGCCAAGACAATGCGTTTCTCACTGTTACATGCATTTGAATGGGAAACTCGCCTGAAACAAAGTATAGGTTTTCATTATGTGAATAATTTTAAAATCTTAGCTCAAACGGCTGCAAAACCTGTTTGCCCAGCACGGGGATATTGAGTTCTATAAGATAAAGCCATAAACATGTTTGTCTGAGTCTTCTATCAAAAGTTACAGCGATTTATATGAAGTTGTTCAAAAACGCTTTATTTCGCCAAGACAATGCGTTTCTCACTGTTACAGGCATTTGAATGGGAAACTCGCCTGAAACAAAGTATAGGTTTTCATTATGTGAATAATTTTAAAATCTTAGCTCAAACGGCTGCAAAACCTGTTTGCCCAGCACGGGGATATTGAGTTCTATAAGATAAAGCCATAAACATGTTTGTCTGAGTCTTCTATCAAAAGTTACAGCGATTTATATGAAGTTGTTCAAAAACGCTTTATTTCGCCAAGACAATGCGTTTCTCACTGTTACATGCATTTGAATGGGAAACTCGCCTGAGACAAAGTATAGGTTTTCATTATGTGAATAATTTTAAAATCTTAGCTCAAACGGCTGCAAAACCTGTTTGCCCAGCACGGGGACATTGAGTTCTATAAGATAAAGTCATGAATAGTATATCTGAATCTTCCATCAAAAGTTACAGCGATTTATATGAAGTTGTTCAAAAATGCTTTATTTCGCCAAGACAATGCGTTTCTCACTGTTACATGCATTTGAATGGGAAACTCGCCTGAAACAAAGTATAGGTTTTCATTATGTGAATAATTTTAAAATCTTAGCTCAAATGGCTGCAAAACCTGTTTGCCCAGCACGGGGATATTGAGTTCTATAAGATAAAGTCATGAATACGTATATCTGAATCTTCTATCAAAAGTTACAGCGATTTATATGAAGTTGTACAAAAACGCTTTATTTCGCCAAGACAATGCGTTTCTCACTGTTACATGCATTTGAATGGGAAACTTGCCTGAGACAAAGTATAGGTTTTCATTATGTGAATAATTTTAAAATCTTAGCTCAAACGGCTGCAAAACCTGTTTGCCCAGCACGGGGATATTGAGTTCTATAAGATAAAGCCATAAACATGTTTGTCTGAGTCTTCTATCAAAAGTTAAAGCGATTTATATGAAGTTGTTCAAAAACGCTTTATTTCGCCAAGACAATGCGTTTCTCACTGTTACATGCATTTGAATGGGAAACTCGCCTGAAACAAAGTATAGGTTTTCATTATGTGAATAATTTTAAAATCTTAGCTCAAACGGCTGCAAAACCTGTTTGCCCAGCACGGGGATATTGAGTTCTATAAGATAAAGCCATAAACATGTTTGTCTGAGTCTTCTATCAAAAGTTAAAGCGATTTATATGAAGTTGTTCAAAAATGCTTTATTTCGCCAAGACAATGCGTTTCTCACTGTTACATGCATTTGAATGGGAAACTCGCCTCAGACAAAGTATAGGTTTTCATTATGTGAATAATTTTAAAATCTTAGCTCAAACGGCTGCAAAACCTGTTTGCCCAGCACGGGGATATTGAGTTCTATAAGATAAAGCCATAAACATGTTTGTCTGAGTCTTCTATCAAAAGTTAAAGCGATTTATATGAAGTTGTTCAAAAACGCTTTATTTCGCCAAGACAATGCGTTTCTCACTGTTACATGCATTTGAATGGGAAACTCGCCTGAAACAAAGTATAGGTTTTCATTATGTGAATAATTTTAAAATCTTAGCTCAAACGGCTGCAAAACCTGTTTGCCCAGCACGGGGATATTGAGTTCTATAAGATAAAGCCATAAACATGTTTGTCTGAGTCTTCTATCAAAAGTTACATCTATTTATATGAAGTTGTACAAAAACGCTTTATTTCGCCAAGACAATGCGTTTCTCACTGTTACATGCATTTGAATGGGAAACTCGCCTGAAACAAAGTATAGGTTTTCATTATGTGAATAATTTTAAAATCTTAGCTCAAACGGCTGCAAAACCTGTTTGCCCAGCACGGGGATATTGAGTTCTATAAGATAAAGCCATAAACATGTTTGTCTGAGTCTTCTATCAAAAGTTACAGCGATTTATATGAAGTTGTTCAAAAACGCTTTATTTCGCCAAGACAATGCTTTTCTCACTGTTACATGCATTTGAATGGGAAACTCGCCTGAAACAAAGTATAGGTTTTCATTATGTGAATAATTTTAAAATCTTAGCTCAAACGGCTGCAAAACCTGTTTGCCCAGCACGGGGATATTGAGTTCTATAAGATAAAGCCATAAACATGTTTGTCTGAGTCTTCTATCAAAAGTTACAGCGATTTATATGAAGTTGTTCAAAAACGCTTTATTTCGCCAAGACAATGCGTTTCTCACTGTTACATGCATTTGAATGGGAAACTCGCCTGAGACAAAGTATAGGTTTTCATTATGTGAATAATTTTAAAATCTTAGCTCAAACGGCTGCAAAACCTGTTTGCCCAGCACGGGGACATTGAGTTCTATAAGATAAAGTCATGAATAGTATATCTGAATCTTCCATCAAAAGTTACAGCGATTTATATGAAGTTGTTCAAAAATGCTTTATTTCGCCAAGACAATGCGTTTCTCACTGTTACATGCATTTGAATGGGAAACTCGCCTGAAACAAAGTATAGGTTTTCATTATGTGAATAATTTTAAAATCTTAGCTCAAATGGCTGCAAAACCTGTTTGCCCAGCACGGGGATATTGAGTTCTATAAGATAAAGTCATGAATACGTATATCTGAATCTTCTATCAAAAGTTACAGCGATTTATATGAAGTTGTACAAAAACGCTTTATTTCGCCAAGACAATGCGTTTCTCACTGTTACATGCATTTGAATGGGAAACTTGCCTGAGACAAAGTATAGGTTTTCATTATGTGAATAATTTTAAAATCTTAGCTCAAACGGCTGCAAAACCTGTTTGCCCAGCACGGGGATATTGAGTTCTATAAGATAAAGCCATAAACATGTTTGTCTGAGTCTTCTATCAAAAGTTACAGCGATTTATATGAAGTTGTTCAAAAACGCTTTATTTCGCCAAGACAATGCGTTTCTCACTGTTACATGCATTTGAATGGGAAACTCGCCTGAGACAAAGTATAGGTTTTCATTATGTGAATAATTTTAAAATCTTAGCTCAAACGGCTGCAAAACCTGTTTGCCCAGCACGGGGACATTGAGTTCTATAAGATAAAGTCATGAATAGTATATCTGAATCTTCCATCAAAAGTTACAGCGATTTATATGAAGTTGTTCAAAAATGCTTTATTTCGCCAAGACAATGCGTTTCTCACTGTTACATGCATTTGAATGGGAAACTCGCCTGAAACAAAGTATAGGTTTTCATTATGTGAATAATTTTAAAATCTTAGCTCAAATGGCTGCAAAACCTGTTTGCCCAGCACGGGGATATTGAGTTCTATAAGATAAAGTCATGAATACGTATATCTGAATCTTCTATCAAAAGTTACAGCGATTTATATGAAGTTGTACAAAAACGCTTTATTTCGCCAAGACAATGCGTTTCTCACTGTTACATGCATTTGAATGGGAAACTTGCCTGAGACAAAGTATAGGTTTTCATTATGTGAATAATTTTAAAATCTTAGCTCAAACGGCTGCAAAACCTGTTTGCCCAGCACGGGGATATTGAGTTCTATAAGATAAAGCCATAAACATGTTTGTCTGAGTCTTCTATCAAAAGTTAAAGCGATTTATATGAAGTTGTTCAAAAACGCTTTATTTCGCCAAGACAATGCGTTTCTCACTGTTACATGCATTTGAATGGGAAACTCGCCTGAAACAAAGTATAGGTTTTCATTATGTGAATAATTTTAAAATCTTAGCTCAAACGGCTGCAAAACCTGTTTGCCCAGCACGGGGATATTGAGTTCTATAAGATAAAGCCATAAACATGTTTGTCTGAGTCTTCTATCAAAAGTTAAAGCGATTTATATGAAGTTGTTCAAAAATGCTTTATTTCGCCAAGACAATGCGTTTCTCACTGTTACATGCATTTGAATGGGAAACTCGCCTCAGACAAAGTATAGGTTTTCATTATGTGAATAATTTTAAAATCTTAGCTCAAACGGCTGCAAAACCTGTTTGCCCAGCACGGGGATATTGAGTTCTATAAGATAAAGCCATAAACATGTTTGTCTGAGTCTTCTATCAAAAGTTACAGCGATTTATATGAAGTTGTTCAAAAATGCTTTATTTCGCCAAGACAATGCGTTTCTCACTGTTACATGCATTTGAATGGGAAACTCGCCTGAAACAAAGTATAGGTTTTCATTATGTGAATAATTTTAAAATCTTAGCTCAAACGGCTGCAAAACCTGTTTGCCCAGCACGGGGATATTGAGTTCTATAAGATAAAGCCATAAACATGTTTGTCTGAGTCTTCTATCAAAAGTTAAAGCGATTTATATGAAGTTGTTCAAAAATGCTTTATTTCGCCAAGACAATGCGTTTCTCACTGTTACATGCATTTGAATGGGAAACTCGCCTCAGACAAAGTATAGGTTTTCATTATGTGAATAATTTTAAAATCTTAGCTCAAACGGCTGCAAAACCTGTTTGCCCAGCACGGGGATATTGAGTTCTATAAGATAAAGCCATAAACATGTTTGTCTGAGTCTTCTATCAAAAGTTAAAGCGATTTATATGAAGTTGTTCAAAAACGCTTTATTTCGCCAAGACAATGCGTTTCTCACTGTTACATGCATTTGAATGGGAAACTCGCCTGAAACAAAGTATAGGTTTTCATTATGTGAATAATTTTAAAATCTTAGCTCAAACGGCTGCAAAACCTGTTTGCCCAGCACGGGTATATTGAGTTCTATAAGATAAAGCCATAAACATGTTTGTCTGAGTCTTCTATCAAAAGTTACATCTATTTATATGAAGTTGTACAAAAACGCTTTATTTCGCCAAGACAATGCGTTTCTCACTGTTACATGCATTTGAATGGGAAACTCGCCTGAAACAAAGTATAGGTTTTCATTATGTGAATAATTTTAAAATCTTAGCTCAAACGGCTGCAAAACCTGTTTGCCCAGCACGGGGATATTGAGTTCTATAAGATAAAGCCATAAACATGTTTGTCTGAGTCTTCTATCAAAAGTTACAGCGATTTATATGAAGTTGTTCAAAAACGCTTTATTTCGCCAAGACAATGCGTTTCTCACTGTTACATGCATTTGAATGGGAAACTCGCCTGAGACAAAGTATAGGTTTTCATTATGTGAATAATTTTAAAATCTTAGCTCAAACGGCTGCAAAACCTGTTTGCCCAGCACGGGGACATTGAGTTCTATAAGATAAAGTCATGAATAGTATATCTGAATCTTCCATCAAAAGTTACAGCGATTTATATGAAGTTGTACAAAAACGCTTTATTTCGCCAAGACAATGCGTTTCTCACTGTTACATGCATTTGAATGGGAAACTCGCCTCAGACAAAGTATAGGTTTTCATTATGTGAATAATTTTAAAATCTTAGCTCAAACGGCTGCAAAACCTGTTTGCCCAGCACGGGGATATTGAGTTCTATAAGATAAAGTCATGAATACGTATATCTGAATCTTCTATCAAAAGTTACAGCTATTTATATGAAGTTGTACAAAAACGCTTTATTTCGCCAAGACAATGCGTTTCTCACTGTTACATGCATTTGAATGGGAAACTCGCCTGAAACAAAGTATAGGTTTTCATTATGTGAATAATTTTAAAATCTTAGCTCAAACGGCTGCAAAACCTGTTTGCCCAGCACGGGGATATTGAGTTCTATAAGATAAAGCCATAAACATGTTTGTCTGAGTCTTCTATCAAAAGTTACAGCGATTTATATGAAGTTGTTCAAAAACGCTTTATTTCGCCAAGACAATGCGTTTCTCACTGTTACATGCATTTGAATGGGAAACTCGCCTGAGACAAAGTATAGGTTTTCATTATGTGAATAATTTTAAAATCTTAGCTCAAACGGCTGCAAAACCTGTTTGCCCAGCACGGGGATATTGAGTTCTATAAGATAAAGTCATGAATACGTATATCTGAATCTTCTATCAAAAGTTACAGCTATTTATATGAAGTTGTACAAAAACGCTTTATTTCGCCAAGACAATGCGTTTCTCACTGTTACATGCATTTGAATGGGAAACTCGCCTGAGACAAAGTATAGGTTTTCATTATGTGAATAATTTTAAAATCTTAGCTCAAACGGCTGCAAAACCTGTTTGCCCAGCACGGGGATATTGAGTTCTATAAGATAAAGTCATGAATACGTATATCTGAATCTTCTATCAAAAGTTACAGCTATTTATATGAAGTTGTACAAAAACGCTTTATTTCGCCAAGACAATGCGTTTCTCACTGTTACATGCATTTGAATGGGAAACTCGCCTGAAACAAAGTATAGGTTTTCATTATGTGAATAATTTTAAAATCTTAGCTCAAACGGCTGCAAAACCTGTTCTGTTTGCCCAGCACGGGGATATTGAGTTCTATAAGATAAAGCCATAAACATGTTTGTCTGAGTCTTCTATCAAAAGTTACAGCGATTTATATGAAGTTGTTCAAAAACGCTTTATTTCGCCAAGACAATGCGTTTCTCACTGTTACATGCATTTGAATGGGAAACTCGCCTGAGACAAAGTATAGGTTTTCATTATGTGAATAATTTTAAAATCTTAGCTCAAACGGCTGCAAAACCTGTTTGCCCAGCACGGGGATATTGAGTTCTATAAGATAAAGCCATAAACATGTTTGTCTGAGTCTTCTATCAAAAGTTAAAGCGATTTATATGAAGTTGTTCAAAAACGCTTTATTTCGCCAAGACAATGCGTTTCTCACTGTTACATGCATTTGAATGGGAAACTCGCCTGAGACAACGTATAGGTTTTCATTATGTGAATAATTTTAAAATCTTAGCTCAAACGGCTGCAAAACCTGTTTGCCCAGCACGGGGATATTGAGTTCTATAAGATAAAGTCATGAATACGTATATCTGAATCTTCTATCAAAAGTTACAGCTATTTATATGAAGTTGTACAAAAACGCTTTATTTCGCCAAGACAATGCGTTTCTCACTGTTACATGCATTTGAATGGGAAACTCGCCTGAGACAAAGTATAGGTTTTCATTATGTGAATAATTTTAAAATCTTAGCTCAAACGGCTGCAAAACCTGTTTTCCCAGCACGGGGATATTGAGTTCTATAAGATAAAGCCATAAACATGTTTGTCTGAGTCTTCTATCAAAAGTTACAGCGATTTATATGAAGTTGTTCAAAAACGCTTTATTTCGCCAAGACAGTGCGTTTCTCACTGTTGCATGCATTTGAATGGGGAACTCGCCTGAAACAAAGTATAGGTTTTCATTATGTGAATAATTTTAAAATCTTAGCTCAAACGGCTGCAAAACCTGTTTGCCCAGCACGGGGATATTGAGTTCTATAAGATAAAGCCATAAACATGTTTGTCTGAGTCTTCTATCAAAAGTTAAAGCGATTTATATGAAGTTGTTCAAAAACGCTTTATTTCGCCAAGACAATGCGTTTCTCACTGTTACATGCATTTGAATGGGAAACTCGCCTGAGACAAAGTATAGGTTTTCATTATGTGAATAATTTTAAAATCTTAGCTCAAACGGCTGCAAAACCTGTTTGCCCAGCACGGGGATATTGAGTTCTATAAGATAAAGTCATGAATACGTATATCTGAATCTTCTATCAAAAGTTACAGCTATTTATATGAAGTTGTACAAAAACGCTTTATTTCGCCAAGACAATGCGTTTCTCACTGTTACATGCATTTGAATGGGAAACTCGCCTGAGACAAAGTATAGGTTTTCATTATGTGAATAATTTTAAAATCTTAGCTCAAACGGCTGCAAAACCTGTTTGCCCAGCACGGGGATATTGAGTTCTATAAGATAAAGCCATAAACATGTTTGTCTGAGTCTTCTATCAAAAGTTACAGCGATTTATATGAAGTTGTTCAAAAACGCTTTATTTCGCCAAGACAATGCGTTTCTCACTGTTACATGCATTTGAATGGGAAACTCGCCTGAGACAAAGTATAGGTTTTCATTATGTGAATAATTTTAAAATCTTAGCTCAAACGGCTGCAAAACCTGTTTGCCCAGCACGGGGATATTGAGTTCTATAAGATAAAGTCATGAATACGTATATCTGAATCTTCTATCAAAAGTTACAGCTATTTATATGAAGTTGTACAAAAACGCTTTATTTCGCCAAGACAATGCGTTTCTCACTGTTACATGCATTTGAATGGGAAACTCGCCTGAGACAAAGTATAGGTTTTCATTATGTGAATAATTTTAAAATCTTAGCTCAAACGGCTGCAAAACCTGTTTGCCCAGCACGGGGATATTGAGTTCTATAAGATAAAGCCATAAACATGTTTGTCTGAGTCTTCTATCAAAAGTTACAGCGATTTATATGAAGTTGTTCAAAAACGCTTTATTTCGCCAAGACAATGCGTTTCTCACTGTTACATGCATTTGAATGGGAAACTCGCCTGAGACAAAGTATAGGTTTTCATTATGTGAATAATTTTAAAATCTTAGCTCAAACGGCTGCAAAACCTGTTTGCCCAGCACGGGGATATTGAGTTCTATAAGATAAAGCCATAAACATGTTTGTCTGAGTCTTCTATCAAAAGTTACAGCGATTTATATGAAGTTGTTCAAAAACGCTTTATTTCGCCAAGACAATGCGTTTCTCACTGTTACATGCATTTGAATGGGAAACTCGCCTGAGACAAAGTATAGGTTTTCATTATGTGAATAATTTTAAAATCTTAGCTTAAACGGCTGCAAAACCTGTTTGCCCAGCACGGGGATATTGAGTTCTATAAGATAAAGTCATGAATACGTATATCTGAATCTTCTATCAAAAGTTACAGCTATTTATATGAAGTTGTACAAAAACGCTTTATTTCGCCAAGACAATGCGTTTCTCACTGTTACATGCATTTGAATGGGAAACTCGCCTGAGACAAAGTATAGGTTTTCATTATGTGAATAATTTTAAAATCTTAGCTTAAACGGCTGCAAAACCTGTTTGCCCAGCACGGGGATATTGAGTTCTATAAGATAAAGCCATAAACATGTTTGTCTGAGTCTTCTATCAAAAGTTACAGCGATTTATATGAAGTTGTTCAAAAACGCTTTATTTCGCCAAGAAAAATGCGTTTCTCACTGTTACATGCATTTGAATGGGGAACTCGCCTGAAACAAAGTATAGGTTTTCATTATGTGAATAATTTTAAAATCTTAGCTCAAACGGCTGCAAAACCTGTTTGCCCAGCACGGGGATATTGAGTTCTATAAGATAAAGCCATAAACATGTTTGTCTGAGTCTTCTATCAAAAGTTAAAGCGATTTATATGAAGTTGTTCAAAAACGCTTTATTTCGCCAAGACAATGCGTTTCTCACTGTTACATGCATTTGAATGGGAAACTCGCCTGAGACAAAGTATAGGTTTTCATTATGTGAATAATTTTAAAATCTTAGCTCAAACGGCTGCAAAACCTGTTTGCCCAGCACGGGGATATTGAGTTCTATAAGATAAAGCCATAAACATGTTTGTCTGAGTCTTCTATCAAAAGTTACAGCGATTTATATGAAGTTGTTCAAAAACGCTTTATTTCGCCAAGACAATGCGTTTCTCACTGTTACATGCATTTGAATGGGAAACTCGCCTGAGACAAAGTATAGGTTTTCATTATGTGAATAATTTTAAAATCTTAGCTTAAACGGCTGCAAAACCTGTTTGCCCAGCACGGGGATATTGAGTTCTATAAGATAAAGCCATAAACATGTTTGTCTGAGTCTTCTATCAAAAGTTACAGCGATTTATATGAAGTTGTTCAAAAACGCTTTATTTCGCCAAGAAAAATGCGTTTCTCACTGTTACATGCATTTGAATGGGGAACTCGCCTGAAACAAAGTATAGGTTTTCATTATGTGAATAATTTTAAAATCTTAGCTCAAACGGCTGCAAAACCTCTTTGCCCAGCACGGGGATATTGAGTTCTATAAGATAAAGCCATAAACATGTTTGTCTGAGTCTTCTATCAAAAGTTACAGCGATTTATATGAAGTTGTTCAAAAACGCTTTATTTCGCCAAGACAATGCGTTTCTCACTGTTACATGCATTTGAATGGGAAACTCGCCTGAGACAAAGTATAGGTTTTCATTATGTGAATAATTTTAAAATCTTAGCTCAAACGGCTGCAAAACCTGTTTGCCCAGCACGGGGATATTGAGTTCTATAAGATAAAGTCATGAATACGTATATCTGAATCTTCTATCAAAAGTTACAGCTATTTATACGAAGTTGTACAAAAACGCTTTATTTCGCCAAGACAATGCGTTTCTCACTGTTACATGCATTTGAATGGGAAACTCGCCTGAGACAAAGTATAGGTTTTCATTATGTGAATAATTTTAAAATCTTAGCTCAAACGGCTGCAAAACCTGTTTGCCCAGCACGGGGATATTGAGTTCTATAAGATAAAGCCATAAACATGTTTGTCTGAGTCTTCTATCAAAAGTTACAGCGATTTATATGAAGTTGTTCAAAAACGCTTTATTTCGCCAAGACAATGCGTTTCTCACTGTTACATGCATTTGAATGGGAAACTCGCCTGAGACAAAGTATAGGTTTTCATTATGTGAATAATTTTAAAATCTTAGCTCAAACGGCTGCAATATCCCCGTGCTGTTTGCCCAGCACGGGGATATTGAGTTCTATAAGATAAAGCCATAAACATGTTTGTCTGAGTCTTCTATCAAAAGTTACAGCGATTTATATGAAGTTGTTCAAAACCGCTTTATTTCGCCAAGACAATGCGTTTCTCACTGTTACATGCATTTGAATGGGAAACTCGCCTGAGACAAAGTATAGGTTTTCATTATGTGAATAATTTTAAAATCTTAGCTCAAACGGCTGCAAAACCTGTTTGCCCAGCACGGGGATATTGAGTTCTATAAGATAAAGTCATGAATACGTATATCTGAATCTTCTATCAAAAGTTACAGCGATTTATATGAAGTTGTTCAAAAACGCTTTATTTCGCCAAGACAATGCGTTTCTCACTGTTACATGCATTTGAATGGTGAACTCGACCGAAACAAAGTATAGGTTTTCATTATGTGTATAACTTGGAAATCTTAGCTCAAACAGCTGCAAAACCTGTTTGCCCAGCACGGGGATATTGAGTTCTATAAGATAAAGCCATAAACATGTTTGTCTGAGTCTTCTATCAAAAGTTACAGCGATTTATATGAAGTTGTTCAAAAACGCTTTATTTCGCCAAGAAAAATGCGTTTCTCACTGTTACATGCATTTGAATGGGGAACTCGCCTGAAACAAAGTATAGGTTTTCATTATGTGAATAATTTTAAAATCTTAGCTCAAACGGCTGCAAAACCTGTTTGCCCAGCACGGGGATATTGAGTTCTATAAGATAAAGCCATAAACATGTTTGTCTGAGTCTTCTATCAAAAGTTAAAGCGATTTATATGAAGTTGTTCAAAAACGCTTTATTTCGCCAAGACAATGCGTTTCTCACTGTTACATGCATTTGAATGGGAAACTCGCCTGAGACAAAGTATAGGTTTTCATTATGTGAATAATTTTAAAATCTTAGCTCAAACGGCTGCAAAACCTCTTTGCCCAGCACGGGGATATTGAGTTCTATAAGATAAAGCCATAAACATGTTTGTCTGAGTCTTCTATCAAAAGTTACAGCGATTTATATGAAGTTGTTCAAAAACGCTTTATTTCGCCAAGACAATGCGTTTCTCACTGTTACATGCATTTGAATGGGAAACTCGCCTGAGACAAAGTATAGGTTTTCATTATGTGAATAATTTTAAAATCTTAGCTCAAACGGCTGCAAAACCTGTTTGCCCAGCACGGGGATATTGAGTTCTATAAGATAAAGCCATAAACATGTTTGTCTGAGTCTTCTATCAAAAGTTACAGCGATTTATATGAAGTTGTTCAAAAACGCTTTATTTCGCCAAGACAATGCGTTTCTCACTGTTACATGCATTTGAATGGGAAACTCGCCTGAGACAAAGTATAGGTTTTCATTATGTGAATAATTTTAAAATCTTAGCTCAAACGGCTGCAATATCCCCGTGCTGTTTGCCCAGCACGGGGATATTGAGTTCTATAAGATAAAGCCATAAACATGTTTGTCTGAGTCTTCTATCAAAAGTTACAGCGATTTATATGAAGTTGTTCAAAACCGCTTTATTTCGCCAAGACAATGCGTTTCTCACTGTTACATGCATTTGAATGGGAAACTCGCCTGAGACAAAGTATAGGTTTTCATTATGTGAATAATTTTAAAATCTTAGCTTAAACGGCTGCAAAACCTGTTTGCCCAGCACGGGGATATTGAGTTCTATAAGATAAAGCCATAAACATGTTTGTCTGAGTCTTCTATCAAAAGTTACAGCGATTTATATGAAGTTGTTCAAAAACGCTTTATTTCGCCAAGAAAAATGCGTTTCTCACTGTTACATGCATTTGAATGGGGAACTCGCCTGAAACAAAGTATAGGTTTTCATTATGTGAATAATTTTAAAATCTTAGCTCAAACGGCTGCAAAACCTCTTTGCCCAGCACGGGGATATTGAGTTCTATAAGATAAAGCCATAAACATGTTTGTCTGAGTCTTCTATCAAAAGTTACAGCGATTTATATGAAGTTGTTCAAAAACGCTTTATTTCGCCAAGACAATGCGTTTCTCACTGTTACATGCATTTGAATGGGAAACTCGCCTGAGACAAAGTATAGGTTTTCATTATGTGAATAATTTTAAAATCTTAGCTCAAACGGCTGCAAAACCTGTTTGCCCAGCACGGGGATATTGAGTTCTATAAGATAAAGTCATGAATACGTATATCTGAATCTTCTATCAAAAGTTACAGCTATTTATATGAAGTTGTACAAAAACGCTTTATTTCGCCAAGACAATGCGTTTCTCACTGTTACATGCATTTGAATGGGAAACTCGCCTGAGACAAAGTATAGGTTTTCATTATGTGAATAATTTTAAAATCTTAGCTCAAACGGCTGCAAAACCTGTTTGCCCAGCACGGGGATATTGAGTTCTATAAGATAAAGCCATAAACATGTTTGTCTGAGTCTTCTATCAAAAGTTACAGCGATTTATATGAAGTTGTTCAAAAACGCTTTATTTCGCCAAGACAATGCGTTTCTCACTGTTACATGCATTTGAATGGGAAACTCGCCTGAGACAAAGTATAGGTTTTCATTATGTGAATAATTTTAAAATCTTAGCTCAAACGGCTGCAATATCCCCGTGCTGTTTGCCCAGCACGGGGATATTGAGTTCTATAAGATAAAGCCATAAACATGTTTGTCTGAGTCTTCTATCAAAAGTTACAGCGATTTATATGAAGTTGTTCAAAACCGCTTTATTTCGCCAAGACAATGCGTTTCTCACTGTTACATGCATTTGAATGGGAAACTCGCCTGAGACAAAGTATAGGTTTTCATTATGTGAATAATTTTAAAATCTTAGCTCAAACGGCTGCAAAACCTGTTTGCCCAGCACGGGGATATTGAGTTCTATAAGATAAAGTCATGAATACGTATATCTGAATCTTCTATCAAAAGTTACAGCGATTTATATGAAGTTGTTCAAAAACGCTTTATTTCGCCAAGACAATGCGTTTCTCACTGTTACATGCATTTGAATGGTGAACTCGACCGAAACAAAGTATAGGTTTTCATTATGTGTATAACTTGGAAATCTTAGCTCAAACAGCTGCAAAACCTGTTTGCCCAGCACGGGGATATTGAGTTCTATAAGATAAAGCCATAAACATGTTTGTCTGAGTCTTCTATCAAAAGTTACAGCGATTTATATGAAGTTGTTCAAAAACGCTTTATTTCGCCAAGAAAAATGCGTTTCTCACTGTTACATGCATTTGAATGGGGAACTCGCCTGAAACAAAGTATAGGTTTTCATTATGTGAATAATTTTAAAATCTTAGCTCAAACGGCTGCAAAACCTGTTTGCCCAGCACGGGGATATTGAGTTCTATAAGATAAAGCCATAAACATGTTTGTCTGAGTCTTCTATCAAAAGTTAAAGCGATTTATATGAAGTTGTTCAAAAACGCTTTATTTCGCCAAGACAATGCGTTTCTCACTGTTACATGCATTTGAATGGGAAACTCGCCTGAGACAAAGTATAGGTTTTCATTATGTGAATAATTTTAAAATCTTAGCTCAAACGGCTGCAAAACCTGTTTGCCCAGCACGGGGATATTGAGTTCTATAAGATAAAGCCATAAACATGTTTGTCTGAGTCTTCTATCAAAAGTTACAGCGATTTATATGAAGTTGTTCAAAAACGCTTTATTTCGCCAAGACAATGCGTTTCTCACTGTTACATGCATTTGAATGGGAAACTCGCCTGAGACAAAGTATAGGTTTTCATTATGTGAATAATTTTAAAATCTTAGCTCAAACGGCTGCAAAACCTGTTTGCCCAGCACGGGGATATTGAGTTCTATAAGATAAAGCCATAAACATGTTTGTCTGAGTCTTCTATCAAAAGTTACAGCGATTTATATGAAGTTGTTCAAAAACGCTTTATTTCGCCAAGACAATGCGTTTCTCACTGTTACATGCATTTGAATGGGAAACTCGCCTGAGACAAAGTATAGGTTTTCATTATGTGAATAATTTTAAAATCTTAGCTCAAACGGCTGCAATATCCCCGTGCTGTTTGCCCAGCACGGGGATATTGAGTTCTATAAGATAAAGCCATAAACATGTTTGTCTGAGTCTTCTATCAAAAGTTACAGCGATTTATATGAAGTTGTTCAAAACCGCTTTATTTCGCCAAGACAATGCGTTTCTCACTGTTACATGCATTTGAATGGGAAACTCGCCTGAAACAAAGTATAGGTTTTCATTATGTGAATAATTTTAAAATCTTAGCTCAAATGGCTGCAAAACCTGTTCTGTTTGCCCAGCACGGGGATATTGAGTTCTATAAGATAAAGTCATGAATAGTATATCTGAATCTTCCATCAAAAGTTACAGCGATTTATATGAAGTTGTTCAAAAACGCTTTATTTCGCCAAGACAATGCGTTTCTCACTGTTACATGCATTTGAATGGGAAACTCGCCTGAGACAACGTATAGGTTTTCATTATGTGAATAATTTTAAAAATCTTAGCTCAAACGGCTGCAAAACCTGTTTGCCCAGCACGGGGACATTGAGTTCTATAAGATAAAGTCATGAATAGTATATCTGAATCTTCCATCAAAAGTTACAGCGATTTATATGAAGTTGTTCAAAAACGCTTTATTTCGCCAAGACAATGCGTTTCTCACTGTTACATGCATTTGAATGGGAAACTCGCCTGAAACAAAGTATAGGTTTTCATTATGTGAATAATTTTAAAATCTTAGCTCAAACGGCTGCAAAACCTGTTTGCCCAGCACGGGGCTATTGAGTTCTATAAGATAAAGCCATAAACATATTTGTCTGAGTCTTCTATCAAAAGTTACAGCGATTTATATGAAGTTGTTCAAAAATGCTTTATTTCGCCAAGACAATGCGTTTCTCACTGTTACATGCATTTGAATGGGAAACTCGCCTGAAACAAAGTATAGGTTTTCATTATGTGAATAATTTTAAAATCTTAGCTCAAATGGCTTGCAAAACCTCTTTGCCCAGCACGGGGATATTGAGTTCTATAAGATAAAGTCATGAATACGTATATCTGAATCTTCTATCAAAAGTTACAGCGATTTATATGAAGTTGTACAAAAACGCTTTATTTCGCCAAGACAATGCGTTTCTCACTGTTACATGCATTTGAATGGGAAACTCGCCTGAGACAAAGTATAGGTTTTCATTATGTGAATAATTTTAAAATCTTAGCTCAAACGGCTGCAAAACCTGTTTGCCCAGCACGGGGATATTGAGTTCTATAAGATAAAGCCATAAACATGTTTGTCTGAGTCTTCTATCAAAAGTTACAGCGATTTATATGAAGTTGTACAAAAACGCTTTATTTCGCCAAGACAATGCGTTTCTCACTGTTACATGCATTTGAATGGGAAACTCGCCTGAGACAAAGTATAGGTTTTCATTATGTGAATAATTTTAAAATCTTAGCTCAAACGGCTGCAAAACCTGTTTGCCCAGCACGGGGATATTGAGTTCTATAAGATAAAGCCATAAACATGTTTGTCTGAGTCTTCTATCAAAAGTTACAGCGATTTATATGAAGTTGTTCAAAAACGCTTTATTTCGCCAAGACAATGCGTTTCTCACTGTTACATGCATTTGAATGGGAAACTCGCCTGAGACAAAGTATAGGTTTTCATTATGTGAATAATTTTAAAATCTTAGCTCAAACGGCTGCAAAACCTGTTTGCCCAGCACGGGGATATTGAGTTCTATAAGATAAAGTCATGAATACGTATATCTGAATCTTCTATCAAAAGTTACAGCGATTTATATGAAGTTGTACAAAAACGCTTTATTTCGCCAAGACAATGCGTTTCTCACTGTTACATGCATTTGAATGGGAAACTCGCCTGAGACAAAGTATAGGTTTTCATTATGTGAATAATTTTAAAATCTTAGCTCAAACGGCTGCAAAACCTGTTTGCCCAGCACGGGGATATTGAGTTCTATAAGATAAAGTCATGAATACGTATATCTGAATCTTCTATCAAAAGTTACAGCGATTTATATGAAGTTGTACAAAAACGCTTTATTTCGCCAAGACAATGCGTTTCTCACTGTTACATGCATTTGAATGGGAAACTTGCCTGAGACAAAGTATAGGTTTTCATTATGTGAATAATTTTAAAATCTTAGCTCAAACGGCTGCAAAACCTGTTTGCCCAGCACGGGGATATTGAGTTCTATAAGATAAAGCCATAAACATGTTTGTCTGAGTCTTCTATCAAAAGTTACAGCGATTTATATGAAGTTGTTCAAAAACGCTTTATTTCGCCAAGACAATGCGTTTCTCACTGTTACATGCATTTGAATGGGAAACTCGCCTGAGACAAAGTATAGGTTTTCATTATGTGAATAATTTTAAAATCTTAGCTCAAACGGCTGCAAAACCTGTTTGCCCAGCACGGGGATATTGAGTTCTATAAGATAAAGTCATGAATACGTATATCTGAATCTTCTATCAAAAGTTACAGCGATTTATATGAAGTTGTTCAAAAACGCTTTATTTCGCCAAGACAATGCGTTTCTCACTGTTACATGCATTTGAATGGGAAACTCGCCTGAGACAAAGTATAGGTTTTCATTATGTGAATAATTTTAAAATCTTAGCTCAAACGGCTGCAAAACCTGTTTGCCCAGCACGGGGACATTGAGTTCTATAAGATAAAGTCATGAATACGTATATCTGAGTCTTCTATCAAAAGTTACAGCTATTTATATGAAGTTGTACAAAAACGCTTTATTTCGCCAAGACAATGCGTTTCTCACTGTTACATGCATTTGAATGGGAAACTCGCCTGAAACAAAGTATAGGTTTTCATTATGTGAATAATTTTAAAATCTTAGCTCAAACGGCTGCAAAACCTGTTTGCCCAGCACGGGGCTATTGAGTTCTATAAGATAAAGCCATAAACATATTTGTCTGAGTCTTCCATCAAAAGTTACAGCGATTTATATGAAGTTGTTCAAAAATGCTTTATTTCGCCAAGACAATGCGTTTCTCACTGTTACATGCATTTGAATGGGAAACTCGCCTGAAACAAAGTATAGGTTTTCATTATGTGAATAATTTTAAAATCTTAGCTCAAACGGCTGCAAAACCTGTTTGCCCAGCACGGGGATATTGAGTTCTATAAGATAAAGCCATAAACATGTTTGTCTGAGTCTTCTATCAAAAGTTACAGCGATTTATATGAAGTTGTTCAAAAACGCTTTATTTCGCCAAGACAATGCGTTTCTCACTGTTACATGCATTTGAATGGGAAACTCGCCTGAGACAAAGTATAGGTTTTCATTATGTGAATAATTTTAAAATCTTAGCTCAAACGGCTGCAAAACCTGTTTTCCCAGCACGGGGATATTGAGTTCTATAAGATAAAGCCATAAACATGTTTGTCTGAGTCTTCTATCAAAAGTTACAGCGATTTATATGAAGTTGTTCAAAAACGCTTTATTTCGCCAAGACAATGCGTTTCTCACTGTTACATGCATTTGAATGGGAAACTCGCCTGAAACAAAGTATAGGTTTTCATTATGTGAATAATTTTAAAATCTTAGCTCAAACGGCTGCAAAACCTGTTCTGTTTGCCCAGCACGGGGATATTGAGTTCTATAAGATAAAGTCATGAATAGTATATCTGAATCTTCCATCAAAAGTTACAGCGATTTATATGAAGTTGTTCAAAAACGCTTTATTTCGCCAAGACAATGCGTTTCTCACTGTTACATGCATTTGAATGGGAAACTCGCCTGAGACAAAGTATAGGTTTTCATTATGTGAATAATTTTAAAATCTTAGCTCAAACGGCTGCAAAACCTGTTTGCCCAGCACGGGGCTATTGAGTTCTATAAGATAAAGCCATAAACATATTTGTCTGAGTCTTCCATCAAAAGTTACAGCGATTTATATGAAGTTGTTCAAAAATGCTTTATTTCGCCAAGACAATGCGTTTCTCACTGTTACATGCATTTGAATGGGAAACTCGCCTGAAACAAAGTATAGGTTTTCATTATGTGAATAATTTTAAAATCTTAGCTCAAACGGCTGCAAAACCTGTTTGCCCAGCACGGGGATATTGAGTTCTATAAGATAAAGCCATAAACATGTTTGTCTGAGTCTTCTATCAAAAGTTACAGCGATTTATATGAAGTTGTTCAAAAACGCTTTATTTCGCCAAGACAATGCGTTTCTCACTGTTACATGCATTTGAATGGGAAACTCGCCTGAAACAAAGTATAGGTTTTCATTATGTGAATAATTTTAAAATCTTAGCTCAAACGGCTGCAAAACCTGTTTGCCCAGCACGGGGCTATTGAGTTCTATAAGATAAAGCCATAAACATATTTGTCTGAGTCTTCCATCAAAAGTTACAGCGATTTATATGAAGTTGTTCAAAAATGCTTTATTTCGCCAAGACAATGCGTTTCTCACTGTTACATGCATTTGAATGGGAAACTCGCCTGAAACAAAGTATAGGTTTTCATTATGTGAATAATTTTAAAATCTTAGCTCAAACGGCTGCAAAACCTGTTTGCCCAGCACGGGGATATTGAGTTCTATAAGATAAAGCCATAAACATGTTTGTCTGAGTCTTCTATCAAAAGTTACAGCGATTTATATGAAGTTGTTCAAAAACGCTTTATTTCGCCAAGACAATGCGTTTCTCACTGTTACATGCATTTGAATGGGAAACTCGCCTGAGACAAAGTATAGGTTTTCATTATGTGAATAATTTTAAAATCTTAGCTCAAACGGCTGCAAAACCTGTTTGCCCAGCACGGGGATATTGAGTTCTATAAGATAAAGCCATAAACATGTTTGTCTGAGTCTTCCATCAAAAGTTACAGCGATTTATATGAAGTTGTTCAAAAACGCTTTATTTCGCCAAGACAATGCGTTTCTCACTGTTACATGCATTTGAATGGGAAACTCGCCTGAAACAAAGTATAGGTTTTCATTATGTGAATAATTTTAAAATCTTAGCTCAAACGGCTGCAAAACCTGTTCTGTTTGCCCAGCACGGGGATATTGAGTTCTATAAGATAAAGCCATAAACATGTTTGTCTGAGTCTTCTATCAAAAGTTACAGCGATTTATATGAAGTTGTTCAAAAACGCTTTATTTCGCCAAGACAATGCGTTTCTCACTGTTACATGCATTTGAATGGGAAACTCGCCTGAAACAAAGTATAGGTTTTCATTATGTGAATAATTTTAAAATCTTAGCTCAAACGGCTGCAAAACCTGTTCTGTTTGCCCAGCACGGGGATATTGAGTTCTATAAGATAAAGTCATGAATAGTATATCTGAATCTTCCATCAAAAGTTACAGCGATTTATATGAAGTTGTTCAAAAACGCTTTATTTCGCCAAGACAATGCGTTTCTCACTGTTACATGCATTTGAATGGGAAACTCGCCTGAGACAAAGTATAGGTTTTCATTATGTGAATAATTTTAAAATCTTAGCTCAAACGGCTGCAAAACCTGTTTGCCCAGCACGGGGCTATTGAGTTCTATAAGATAAAGCCATAAACATATTTGTCTGAGTCTTCCATCAAAAGTTACAGCGATTTATATGAAGTTGTTCAAAAATGCTTTATTTCGCCAAGACAATGCGTTTCTCACTGTTACATGCATTTGAATGGGAAACTCGCCTGAAACAAAGTATAGGTTTTCATTATGTGAATAATTTTAAAATCTTAGCTCAAACGGCTGCAAAACCTGTTTGCCCAGCACGGGGATATTGAGTTCTATAAGATAAAGCCATAAACATGTTTGTCTGAGTCTTCTATCAAAAGTTACAGCGATTTATATGAAGTTGTTCAAAAACGCTTTATTTCGCCAAGACAATGCGTTTCTCACTGTTACATGCATTTGAATGGGAAACTCGCCTGAAACAAAGTATAGGTTTTCATTATGTGAATAATTTTAAAATCTTAGCTCAAACGGCTGCAAAACCTGTTTGCCCAGCACGGGGCTATTGAGTTCTATAAGATAAAGCCATAAACATATTTGTCTGAGTCTTCCATCAAAAGTTACAGCGATTTATATGAAGTTGTTCAAAAATGCTTTATTTCGCCAAGACAATGCGTTTCTCACTGTTACATGCATTTGAATGGGAAACTCGCCTGAAACAAAGTATAGGTTTTCATTATGTGAATAATTTTAAAATCTTAGCTCAAACGGCTGCAAAACCTGTTTGCCCAGCACGGGGCTATTGAGTTCTATAAGATAAAGCCATAAACATATTTGTCTGAGTCTTCCATCAAAAGTTACAGCGATTTATATGAAGTTGTTCAAAAATGCTTTATTTCGCCAAGACAATGCGTTTCTCACTGTTACATGCATTTGAATGGGAAACTCGCCTGAAACAAAGTATAGGTTTTCATTATGTGAATAATTTTAAAATCTTAGCTCAAACGGCTGCAAAACCTGTTTGCCCAGCACGGGGATATTGAGTTCTATAAGATAAAGCCATAAACATGTTTGTCTGAGTCTTCTATCAAAAGTTACAGCGATTTATATGAAGTTGTTCAAAAACGCTTTATTTCGCCAAGACAATGCGTTTCTCACTGTTACATGCATTTGAATGGGAAACTCGCCTGAGACAAAGTATAGGTTTTCATTATGTGAATAATTTTAAAATCTTAGCTCAAACGGCTGCAAAACCTGTTTTCCCAGCACGGGGATATTGAGTTCTATAAGATAAAGCCATAAACATGTTTGTCTGAGTCTTCTATCAAAAGTTACAGCGATTTATATGAAGTTGTTCAAAAACGCTTTATTTCGCCAAGACAATGCGTTTCTCACTGTTACATGCATTTGAATGGGAAACTCGCCTGAAACAAAGTATAGGTTTTCATTATGTGAATAATTTTAAAATCTTAGCTCAAACGGCTGCAAAACCTGTTCTGTTTGCCCAGCACGGGGATATTGAGTTCTATAAGATAAAGTCATGAATAGTATATCTGAATCTTCCATCAAAAGTTACAGCGATTTATATGAAGTTGTTCAAAAACGCTTTATTTCGCCAAGACAATGCGTTTCTCACTGTTACATGCATTTGAATGGGAAACTCGCCTGAGACAAAGTATAGGTTTTCATTATGTGAATAATTTTAAAATCTTAGCTCAAACGGCTGCAAAACCTGTTTGCCCAGCACGGGGCTATTGAGTTCTATAAGATAAAGCCATAAACATATTTGTCTGAGTCTTCCATCAAAAGTTACAGCGATTTATATGAAGTTGTTCAAAAATGCTTTATTTCGCCAAGACAATGCGTTTCTCACTGTTACATGCATTTGAATGGGAAACTCGCCTGAAACAAAGTATAGGTTTTCATTATGTGAATAATTTTAAAATCTTAGCTCAAACGGCTGCAAAACCTGTTTGCCCAGCACGGGGATATTGAGTTCTATAAGATAAAGCCATAAACATGTTTGTCTGAGTCTTCTATCAAAAGTTACAGCGATTTATATGAAGTTGTTCAAAAACGCTTTATTTCGCCAAGACAATGCGTTTCTCACTGTTACATGCATTTGAATGGGAAACTCGCCTGAAACAAAGTATAGGTTTTCATTATGTGAATAATTTTAAAATCTTAGCTCAAACGGCTGCAAAACCTGTTTGCCCAGCACGGGGCTATTGAGTTCTATAAGATAAAGCCATAAACATATTTGTCTGAGTCTTCCATCAAAAGTTACAGCGATTTATATGAAGTTGTTCAAAAATGCTTTATTTCGCCAAGACAATGCGTTTCTCACTGTTACATGCATTTGAATGGGAAACTCGCCTGAAACAAAGTATAGGTTTTCATTATGTGAATAATTTTAAAATCTTAGCTCAAACGGCTGCAAAACCTGTTTGCCCAGCACGGGGATATTGAGTTCTATAAGATAAAGCCATAAACATGTTTGTCTGAGTCTTCTATCAAAAGTTACAGCGATTTATATGAAGTTGTTCAAAAACGCTTTATTTCGCCAAGACAATGCGTTTCTCACTGTTACATGCATTTGAATGGGAAACTCGCCTGAGACAAAGTATAGGTTTTCATTATGTGAATAATTTTAAAATCTTAGCTCAAACGGCTGCAAAACCTGTTTGCCCAGCACGGGGATATTGAGTTCTATAAGATAAAGCCATAAACATGTTTGTCTGAGTCTTCCATCAAAAGTTACAGCGATTTATATGAAGTTGTTCAAAAACGCTTTATTTCGCCAAGACAATGCGTTTCTCACTGTTACATGCATTTGAATGGGAAACTCGCCTGAGACAAAGTATAGGTTTTCATTATGTGAATAATTTTAAAATCTTAGCTCAAACGGCTGCAAAACCTGTTTTCCCAGCACGGGGATATTGAGTTCTATAAGATAAAGCCATAAACATGTTTGTCTGAGTCTTCTATCAAAAGTTACAGCGATTTATATGAAGTTGTTCAAAAACGCTTTATTTCGCCAAGACAATGCGTTTCTCACTGTTACATGCATTTGAATGGGAAACTCGCCTGAAACAAAGTATAGGTTTTCATTATGTGAATAATTTTAAAATCTTAGCTCAAACGGCTGCAAAACCTGTTCTGTTTGCCCAGCACGGGGATATTGAGTTCTATAAGATAAAGTCATGAATAGTATATCTGAATCTTCCATCAAAAGTTACAGCGATTTATATGAAGTTGTTCAAAAACGCTTTATTTCGCCAAGACAATGCGTTTCTCACTGTTACATGCATTTGAATGGGAAACTCGCCTGAGACAAAGTATAGGTTTTCATTATGTGAATAATTTTAAAATCTTAGCTCAAACGGCTGCAAAACCTGTTTGCCCAGCACGGGGCTATTGAGTTCTATAAGATAAAGCCATAAACATATTTGTCTGAGTCTTCCATCAAAAGTTACAGCGATTTATATGAAGTTGTTCAAAAATGCTTTATTTCGCCAAGACAATGCGTTTCTCACTGTTACATGCATTTGAATGGGAAACTCGCCTGAAACAAAGTATAGGTTTTCATTATGTGAATAATTTTAAAATCTTAGCTCAAACGGCTGCAAAACCTGTTTGCCCAGCACGGGGATATTGAGTTCTATAAGATAAAGCCATAAACATGTTTGTCTGAGTCTTCTATCAAAAGTTACAGCGATTTATATGAAGTTGTTCAAAAACGCTTTATTTCGCCAAGACAATGCGTTTCTCACTGTTACATGCATTTGAATGGGAAACTCGCCTGAAACAAAGTATAGGTTTTCATTATGTGAATAATTTTAAAATCTTAGCTCAAACGGCTGCAAAACCTGTTTGCCCAGCACGGGGCTATTGAGTTCTATAAGATAAAGCCATAAACATATTTGTCTGAGTCTTCCATCAAAAGTTACAGCGATTTATATGAAGTTGTTCAAAAATGCTTTATTTCGCCAAGACAATGCGTTTCTCACTGTTACATGCATTTGAATGGGAAACTCGCCTGAAACAAAGTATAGGTTTTCATTATGTGAATAATTTTAAAATCTTAGCTCAAACGGCTGCAAAACCTGTTTGCCCAGCACGGGGATATTGAGTTCTATAAGATAAAGCCATAAACATGTTTGTCTGAGTCTTCTATCAAAAGTTACAGCGATTTATATGAAGTTGTTCAAAAACGCTTTATTTCGCCAAGACAATGCGTTTCTCACTGTTACATGCATTTGAATGGGAAACTCGCCTGAGACAAAGTATAGGTTTTCATTATGTGAATAATTTTAAAATCTTAGCTCAAACGGCTGCAAAACCTGTTTGCCCAGCACGGGGATATTGAGTTCTATAAGATAAAGCCATAAACATGTTTGTCTGAGTCTTCCATCAAAAGTTACAGCGATTTATATGAAGTTGTTCAAAAACGCTTTATTTCGCCAAGACAATGCGTTTCTCACTGTTACATGCATTTGAATGGGAAACTCGCCTGAAACAAAGTATAGGTTTTCATTATGTGAATAATTTTAAAATCTTAGCTCAAACGGCTGCAAAACCTGTTCTGTTTGCCCAGCACGGGGATATTGAGTTCTATAAGATAAAGCCATAAACATGTTTGTCTGAGTCTTCTATCAAAAGTTACAGCGATTTATATGAAGTTGTTCAAAAACGCTTTATTTCGCCAAGACAATGCGTTTCTCACTGTTACATGCATTTGAATGGGAAACTCGCCTGAAACAAAGTATAGGTTTTCATTATGTGAATAATTTTAAAATCTTAGCTCAAACGGCTGCAAAACCTGTTCTGTTTGCCCAGCACGGGGATATTGAGTTCTATAAGATAAAGTCATGAATAGTATATCTGAATCTTCCATCAAAAGTTACAGCGATTTATATGAAGTTGTTCAAAAACGCTTTATTTCGCCAAGACAATGCGTTTCTCACTGTTACATGCATTTGAATGGGAAACTCGCCTGAGACAAAGTATAGGTTTTCATTATGTGAATAATTTTAAAATCTTAGCTCAAACGGCTGCAAAACCTGTTTGCCCAGCACGGGGCTATTGAGTTCTATAAGATAAAGCCATAAACATATTTGTCTGAGTCTTCCATCAAAAGTTACAGCGATTTATATGAAGTTGTTCAAAAATGCTTTATTTCGCCAAGACAATGCGTTTCTCACTGTTACATGCATTTGAATGGGAAACTCGCCTGAAACAAAGTATAGGTTTTCATTATGTGAATAATTTTAAAATCTTAGCTCAAACGGCTGCAAAACCTGTTTGCCCAGCACGGGGATATTGAGTTCTATAAGATAAAGCCATAAACATGTTTGTCTGAGTCTTCTATCAAAAGTTACAGCGATTTATATGAAGTTGTTCAAAAACGCTTTATTTCGCCAAGACAATGCGTTTCTCACTGTTACATGCATTTGAATGGGAAACTCGCCTGAAACAAAGTATAGGTTTTCATTATGTGAATAATTTTAAAATCTTAGCTCAAACGGCTGCAAAACCTGTTTGCCCAGCACGGGGCTATTGAGTTCTATAAGATAAAGCCATAAACATATTTGTCTGAGTCTTCCATCAAAAGTTACAGCGATTTATATGAAGTTGTTCAAAAATGCTTTATTTCGCCAAGACAATGCGTTTCTCACTGTTACATGCATTTGAATGGGAAACTCGCCTGAAACAAAGTATAGGTTTTCATTATGTGAATAATTTTAAAATCTTAGCTCAAACGGCTGCAAAACCTGTTTGCCCAGCACGGGGCTATTGAGTTCTATAAGATAAAGCCATAAACATATTTGTCTGAGTCTTCCATCAAAAGTTACAGCGATTTATATGAAGTTGTTCAAAAATGCTTTATTTCGCCAAGACAATGCGTTTCTCACTGTTACATGCATTTGAATGGGAAACTCGCCTGAAACAAAGTATAGGTTTTCATTATGTGAATAATTTTAAAATCTTAGCTCAAACGGCTGCAAAACCTGTTTGCCCAGCACGGGGATATTGAGTTCTATAAGATAAAGCCATAAACATGTTTGTCTGAGTCTTCTATCAAAAGTTACAGCGATTTATATGAAGTTGTTCAAAAACGCTTTATTTCGCCAAGACAATGCGTTTCTCACTGTTACATGCATTTGAATGGGAAACTCGCCTGAGACAAAGTATAGGTTTTCATTATGTGAATAATTTTAAAATCTTAGCTCAAACGGCTGCAAAACCTGTTTTCCCAGCACGGGGATATTGAGTTCTATAAGATAAAGCCATAAACATGTTTGTCTGAGTCTTCTATCAAAAGTTACAGCGATTTATATGAAGTTGTTCAAAAACGCTTTATTTCGCCAAGACAATGCGTTTCTCACTGTTACATGCATTTGAATGGGAAACTCGCCTGAAACAAAGTATAGGTTTTCATTATGTGAATAATTTTAAAATCTTAGCTCAAACGGCTGCAAAACCTGTTCTGTTTGCCCAGCACGGGGATATTGAGTTCTATAAGATAAAGTCATGAATAGTATATCTGAATCTTCCATCAAAAGTTACAGCGATTTATATGAAGTTGTTCAAAAACGCTTTATTTCGCCAAGACAATGCGTTTCTCACTGTTACATGCATTTGAATGGGAAACTCGCCTGAGACAAAGTATAGGTTTTCATTATGTGAATAATTTTAAAATCTTAGCTCAAACGGCTGCAAAACCTGTTTGCCCAGCACGGGGCTATTGAGTTCTATAAGATAAAGCCATAAACATATTTGTCTGAGTCTTCCATCAAAAGTTACAGCGATTTATATGAAGTTGTTCAAAAATGCTTTATTTCGCCAAGACAATGCGTTTCTCACTGTTACATGCATTTGAATGGGAAACTCGCCTGAAACAAAGTATAGGTTTTCATTATGTGAATAATTTTAAAATCTTAGCTCAAACGGCTGCAAAACCTGTTTGCCCAGCACGGGGATATTGAGTTCTATAAGATAAAGCCATAAACATGTTTGTCTGAGTCTTCTATCAAAAGTTACAGCGATTTATATGAAGTTGTTCAAAAACGCTTTATTTCGCCAAGACAATGCGTTTCTCACTGTTACATGCATTTGAATGGGAAACTCGCCTGAAACAAAGTATAGGTTTTCATTATGTGAATAATTTTAAAATCTTAGCTCAAACGGCTGCAAAACCTGTTTGCCCAGCACGGGGCTATTGAGTTCTATAAGATAAAGCCATAAACATATTTGTCTGAGTCTTCCATCAAAAGTTACAGCGATTTATATGAAGTTGTTCAAAAATGCTTTATTTCGCCAAGACAATGCGTTTCTCACTGTTACATGCATTTGAATGGGAAACTCGCCTGAAACAAAGTATAGGTTTTCATTATGTGAATAATTTTAAAATCTTAGCTCAAACGGCTGCAAAACCTGTTTGCCCAGCACGGGGATATTGAGTTCTATAAGATAAAGCCATAAACATGTTTGTCTGAGTCTTCTATCAAAAGTTACAGCGATTTATATGAAGTTGTTCAAAAACGCTTTATTTCGCCAAGACAATGCGTTTCTCACTGTTACATGCATTTGAATGGGAAACTCGCCTGAGACAAAGTATAGGTTTTCATTATGTGAATAATTTTAAAATCTTAGCTCAAACGGCTGCAAAACCTGTTTGCCCAGCACGGGGATATTGAGTTCTATAAGATAAAGCCATAAACATGTTTGTCTGAGTCTTCCATCAAAAGTTACAGCGATTTATATGAAGTTGTTCAAAAACGCTTTATTTCGCCAAGACAATGCGTTTCTCACTGTTACATGCATTTGAATGGGAAACTCGCCTGAAACAAAGTATAGGTTTTCATTATGTGAATAATTTTAAAATCTTAGCTCAAACGGCTGCAAAACCTGTTCTGTTTGCCCAGCACGGGGATATTGAGTTCTATAAGATAAAGCCATAAACATGTTTGTCTGAGTCTTCTATCAAAAGTTACAGCGATTTATATGAAGTTGTTCAAAAACGCTTTATTTCGCCAAGACAATGCGTTTCTCACTGTTACATGCATTTGAATGGGAAACTCGCCTGAAACAAAGTATAGGTTTTCATTATGTGAATAATTTTAAAATCTTAGCTCAAACGGCTGCAAAACCTGTTCTGTTTGCCCAGCACGGGGATATTGAGTTCTATAAGATAAAGTCATGAATAGTATATCTGAATCTTCCATCAAAAGTTACAGCGATTTATATGAAGTTGTTCAAAAACGCTTTATTTCGCCAAGACAATGCGTTTCTCACTGTTACATGCATTTGAATGGGAAACTCGCCTGAGACAAAGTATAGGTTTTCATTATGTGAATAATTTTAAAATCTTAGCTCAAACGGCTGCAAAACCTGTTTGCCCAGCACGGGGCTATTGAGTTCTATAAGATAAAGCCATAAACATATTTGTCTGAGTCTTCCATCAAAAGTTACAGCGATTTATATGAAGTTGTTCAAAAATGCTTTATTTCGCCAAGACAATGCGTTTCTCACTGTTACATGCATTTGAATGGGAAACTCGCCTGAAACAAAGTATAGGTTTTCATTATGTGAATAATTTTAAAATCTTAGCTCAAACGGCTGCAAAACCTGTTTGCCCAGCACGGGGATATTGAGTTCTATAAGATAAAGCCATAAACATGTTTGTCTGAGTCTTCTATCAAAAGTTACAGCGATTTATATGAAGTTGTTCAAAAACGCTTTATTTCGCCAAGACAATGCGTTTCTCACTGTTACATGCATTTGAATGGGAAACTCGCCTGAAACAAAGTATAGGTTTTCATTATGTGAATAATTTTAAAATCTTAGCTCAAACGGCTGCAAAACCTGTTTGCCCAGCACGGGGCTATTGAGTTCTATAAGATAAAGCCATAAACATATTTGTCTGAGTCTTCCATCAAAAGTTACAGCGATTTATATGAAGTTGTTCAAAAATGCTTTATTTCGCCAAGACAATGCGTTTCTCACTGTTACATGCATTTGAATGGGAAACTCGCCTGAAACAAAGTATAGGTTTTCATTATGTGAATAATTTTAAAATCTTAGCTCAAACGGCTGCAAAACCTGTTTGCCCAGCACGGGGATATTGAGTTCTATAAGATAAAGCCATAAACATGTTTGTCTGAGTCTTCTATCAAAAGTTACAGCGATTTATATGAAGTTGTTCAAAAACGCTTTATTTCGCCAAGACAATGCGTTTCTCACTGTTACATGCATTTGAATGGGAAACTCGCCTGAGACAAAGTATAGGTTTTCATTATGTGAATAATTTTAAAATCTTAGCTCAAACGGCTGCAAAACCTGTTTGCCCAGCACGGGGATATTGAGTTCTATAAGATAAAGCCATAAACATGTTTGTCTGAGTCTTCCATCAAAAGTTACAGCGATTTATATGAAGTTGTTCAAAAACGCTTTATTTCGCCAAGACAATGCGTTTCTCACTGTTACATGCATTTGAATGGGAAACTCGCCTGAAACAAAGTATAGGTTTTCATTATGTGAATAATTTTAAAATCTTAGCTCAAACGGCTGCAAAACCTGTTCTGTTTGCCCAGCACGGGGATATTGAGTTCTATAAGATAAAGCCATAAACATGTTTGTCTGAGTCTTCTATCAAAAGTTACAGCGATTTATATGAAGTTGTTCAAAAACGCTTTATTTCGCCAAGACAATGCGTTTCTCACTGTTACATGCATTTGAATGGGAAACTCGCCTGAAACAAAGTATAGGTTTTCATTATGTGAATAATTTTAAAATCTTAGCTCAAACGGCTGCAAAACCTGTTCTGTTTGCCCAGCACGGGGATATTGAGTTCTATAAGATAAAGTCATGAATAGTATATCTGAATCTTCCATCAAAAGTTACAGCGATTTATATGAAGTTGTTCAAAAACGCTTTATTTCGCCAAGACAATGCGTTTCTCACTGTTGCATGCATTTGAATGGGGAACTCGCCTGAAACAAAGTATAGGTTTTCATTATGTGAATAATTTTAAAATCTTAGCTCAAACGGCTGCAAAACCTGTTTGCCCAGCACGGGGATATTGAGTTCTATAAGATAAAGCCATAAACATGTTTGTCTGAGTCTTCTATCAAAAGTTACAGCGATTTATATGAAGTTGTTCAAAAACGCTTTATTTCGCCAAGACAATGCGTTTCTCACTGTTACATGCATTTGAATGGGAAACTCGCCTGAGACAAAGTATAGGTTTTCATTATGTGAATAATTTTAAAATCTTAGCTCAAACGGCTGCAAAACCTGTTTGCCCAGCACGGGGATATTGAGTTCTATAAGATAAAGCCATAAACATGTTTGTCTGAGTCTTCCATCAAAAGTTACAGCGATTTATATGAAGTTGTTCAAAAACGCTTTATTTCGCCAAGACAATGCGTTTCTCACTGTTACATGCATTTGAATGGGAAACTCGCCTGAAACAAAGTATAGGTTTTCATTATGTGAATAATTTTAAAATCTTAGCTCAAACGGCTGCAAAACCTGTTCTGTTTGCCCAGCACGGGGATATTGAGTTCTATAAGATAAAGCCATAAACATGTTTGTCTGAGTCTTCTATCAAAAGTTACAGCGATTTATATGAAGTTGTTCAAAAACGCTTTATTTCGCCAAGACAGTGCGTTTCTCACTGTTGCATGCATTTGAATGGGGAACTCGCCTGAAACAAAGTATAGGTTTTCATTATGTGAATAATTTTAAAATCTTAGCTCAAACGGCTGCAAAACCTGTTTGCCCAGCACGGGGATATTGAGTTCTATAAGATAAAGCCATAAACATGTTTGTCTGAGTCTTCTATCAAAAGTTAAAGCGATTTATATGAAGTTGTTCAAAAACGCTTTATTTCGCCAAGACAATGCGTTTCTCACTGTTACATGCATTTGAATGGGAAACTCGCCTGAGACAAAGTATAGGTTTTCATTATGTGAATAATTTTAAAATCTTAGCTCAAACGGCTGCAAAACCTGTTTGCCCAGCACGGGGATATTGAGTTCTATAAGATAAAGCCATAAACATGTTTGTCTGAGTCTTCTATCAAAAGTTACAGCGATTTATATGAAGTTGTTCAAAAACGCTTTATTTCGCCAAGACAATGCGTTTCTCACTGTTACATGCATTTGAATGGGAAACTCGCCTGAGACAAAGTATAGGTTTTCATTATGTGAATAATTTTAAAATCTTAGCTCAAACGGCTGCAAAACCTGTTCTGTTTGCCCAGCACGGGGATATTGAGTTCTATAAGATAAAGCCATAAACATGTTTGTCTGAGTCTTCTATCAAAAGTTACAGCGATTTATATGAAGTTGTTCAAAAACGCTTTATTTCGCCAAGACAATGCGTTTCTCACTGTTACATGCATTTGAATGGGAAACTCGCCTGAAACAAAGTATAGGTTTTCATTATGTGAATAATTTTAAAATCTTAGCTCAAACGGCTGCAAAACCTGTTCTGTTTGCCCAGCACGGGGATATTGAGTTCTATAAGATAAAGTCATGAATAGTATATCTGAATCTTCCATCAAAAGTTACAGCGATTTATATGAAGTTGTTCAAAAACGCTTTATTTCGCCAAGACAATGCGTTTCTCACTGTTGCATGCATTTGAATGGGGAACTCGCCTGAAACAAAGTATAGGTTTTCATTATGTGAATAATTTTAAAATCTTAGCTCAAACGGCTGCAAAACCTGTTTGCCCAGCACGGGGATATTGAGTTCTATAAGATAAAGCCATAAACATGTTTGTCTGAGTCTTCTATCAAAAGTTACAGCGATTTATATGAAGTTGTTCAAAAACGCTTTATTTCGCCAAGACAATGCGTTTCTCACTGTTACATGCATTTGAATGGGAAACTCGCCTGAGACAAAGTATAGGTTTTCATTATGTGAATAATTTTAAAATCTTAGCTCAAACGGCTGCAAAACCTGTTTGCCCAGCACGGGGATATTGAGTTCTATAAGATAAAGCCATAAACATGTTTGTCTGAGTCTTCCATCAAAAGTTACAGCGATTTATATGAAGTTGTTCAAAAACGCTTTATTTCGCCAAGACAATGCGTTTCTCACTGTTACATGCATTTGAATGGGAAACTCGCCTGAAACAAAGTATAGGTTTTCATTATGTGAATAATTTTAAAATCTTAGCTCAAACGGCTGCAAAACCTGTTCTGTTTGCCCAGCACGGGGATATTGAGTTCTATAAGATAAAGCCATAAACATGTTTGTCTGAGTCTTCTATCAAAAGTTACAGCGATTTATATGAAGTTGTTCAAAAACGCTTTATTTCGCCAAGACAGTGCGTTTCTCACTGTTGCATGCATTTGAATGGGGAACTCGCCTGAAACAAAGTATAGGTTTTCATTATGTGAATAATTTTAAAATCTTAGCTCAAACGGCTGCAAAACCTGTTTGCCCAGCACGGGGATATTGAGTTCTATAAGATAAAGCCATAAACATGTTTGTCTGAGTCTTCTATCAAAAGTTAAAGCGATTTATATGAAGTTGTTCAAAAACGCTTTATTTCGCCAAGACAATGCGTTTCTCACTGTTACATGCATTTGAATGGGAAACTCGCCTGAGACAAAGTATAGGTTTTCATTATGTGAATAATTTTAAAATCTTAGCTCAAACGGCTGCAAAACCTGTTTGCCCAGCACGGGGATATTGAGTTCTATAAGATAAAGTCATGAATACGTATATCTGAATCTTCTATCAAAAGTTACAGCGATTTATATGAAGTTGTTCAAAAACGCTTTATTTCGCCAAGACAATGCGTTTCTCACTGTTACATGCATTTGAATGGTGAACTCGACCGAAACAAAGTATAGGTTTTCATTATGTGTATAACTTGGAAATCTTAGCTCAAACAGCTGCAAAACCTGTTTGCCCAGCACGGGGATATTGAGTTCTATAAGATAAAGCCATAAACATGTTTGTCTGAGTCTTCTATCAAAAGTTACAGCGATTTATATGAAGTTGTTCAAAAACGCTTTATTTCGCCAAGAAAAATGCGTTTCTCACTGTTACATGCATTTGAATGGGGAACTCGCCTGAAACAAAGTATAGGTTTTCATTATGTGAATAATTTTAAAATCTTAGCTCAAACGGCTGCAAAACCTGTTTGCCCAGCACGGGGATATTGAGTTCTATAAGATAAAGCCATAAACATGTTTGTCTGAGTCTTCTATCAAAAGTTAAAGCGATTTATATGAAGTTGTTCAAAAACGCTTTATTTCGCCAAGACAATGCGTTTCTCACTGTTACATGCATTTGAATGGGAAACTCGCCTGAGACAAAGTATAGGTTTTCATTATGTGAATAATTTTAAAATCTTAGCTCAAACGGCTGCAAAACCTCTTTGCCCAGCACGGGGATATTGAGTTCTATAAGATAAAGCCATAAACATGTTTGTCTGAGTCTTCTATCAAAAGTTACAGCGATTTATATGAAGTTGTTCAAAAACGCTTTATTTCGCCAAGACAATGCGTTTCTCACTGTTACATGCATTTGAATGGGAAACTCGCCTGAGACAAAGTATAGGTTTTCATTATGTGAATAATTTTAAAATCTTAGCTCAAACGGCTGCAAAACCTGTTTGCCCAGCACGGGGATATTGAGTTCTATAAGATAAAGCCATAAACATGTTTGTCTGAGTCTTCTATCAAAAGTTACAGCGATTTATATGAAGTTGTTCAAAAACGCTTTATTTCGCCAAGACAATGCGTTTCTCACTGTTACATGCATTTGAATGGGAAACTCGCCTGAGACAAAGTATAGGTTTTCATTATGTGAATAATTTTAAAATCTTAGCTCAAACGGCTGCAATATCCCCGTGCTGTTTGCCCAGCACGGGGATATTGAGTTCTATAAGATAAAGCCATAAACATGTTTGTCTGAGTCTTCTATCAAAAGTTACAGCGATTTATATGAAGTTGTTCAAAAACGCTTTATTTCGCCAAGACAATGCGTTTCTCACTGTTACATGCATTTGAATGGGAAACTCGCCTGAGACAAAGTATAGGTTTTCATTATGTGAATAATTTTAAAATCTTAGCTCAAACGGCTGCAAAACCTGTTTGCCCAGCACGGGGATATTGAGTTCTATAAGATAAAGTCATGAATACGTATATCTGAATCTTCTATCAAAAGTTACAGCTATTTATATGAAGTTGTACAAAAACGCTTTATTTCGCCAAGACAATGCGTTTCTCACTGTTACATGCATTTGAATGGGAAACTCGCCTGAGACAAAGTATAGGTTTTCATTATGTGAATAATTTTAAAATCTTAGCTCAAACGGCTGCAAAACCTGTTTGCCCAGCACGGGGATATTGAGTTCTATAAGATAAAGCCATAAACATGTTTGTCTGAGTCTTCTATCAAAAGTTACAGCGATTTATATGAAGTTGTTCAAAAACGCTTTATTTCGCCAAGACAATGCGTTTCTCACTGTTACATGCATTTGAATGGGAAACTCGCCTGAGACAAAGTATAGGTTTTCATTATGTGAATAATTTTAAAATCTTAGCTCAAACGGCTGCAATATCCCCGTGCTGTTTGCCCAGCACGGGGATATTGAGTTCTATAAGATAAAGCCATAAACATGTTTGTCTGAGTCTTCTATCAAAAGTTACAGCGATTTATATGAAGTTGTTCAAAACCGCTTTATTTCGCCAAGACAATGCGTTTCTCACTGTTACATGCATTTGAATGGGAAACTCGCCTGAGACAAAGTATAGGTTTTCATTATGTGAATAATTTTAAAATCTTAGCTCAAACGGCTGCAAAACCTGTTTGCCCAGCACGGGGATATTGAGTTCTATAAGATAAAGTCATGAATACGTATATCTGAATCTTCTATCAAAAGTTACAGCGATTTATATGAAGTTGTTCAAAAACGCTTTATTTCGCCAAGACAATGCGTTTCTCACTGTTACATGCATTTGAATGGTGAACTCGACCGAAACAAAGTATAGGTTTTCATTATGTGTATAACTTGGAAATCTTAGCTCAAACAGCTGCAAAACCTGTTTGCCCAGCACGGGGATATTGAGTTCTATAAGATAAAGCCATAAACATGTTTGTCTGAGTCTTCTATCAAAAGTTACAGCGATTTATATGAAGTTGTTCAAAAACGCTTTATTTCGCCAAGAAAAATGCGTTTCTCACTGTTACATGCATTTGAATGGGGAACTCGCCTGAAACAAAGTATAGGTTTTCATTATGTGAATAATTTTAAAATCTTAGCTCAAACGGCTGCAAAACCTGTTTGCCCAGCACGGGGATATTGAGTTCTATAAGATAAAGCCATAAACATGTTTGTCTGAGTCTTCTATCAAAAGTTAAAGCGATTTATATGAAGTTGTTCAAAAACGCTTTATTTCGCCAAGACAATGCGTTTCTCACTGTTACATGCATTTGAATGGGAAACTCGCCTGAGACAAAGTATAGGTTTTCATTATGTGAATAATTTTAAAATCTTAGCTCAAACGGCTGCAAAACCTGTTTGCCCAGCACGGGGATATTGAGTTCTATAAGATAAAGCCATAAACATGTTTGTCTGAGTCTTCTATCAAAAGTTACAGCGATTTATATGAAGTTGTTCAAAAACGCTTTATTTCGCCAAGACAATGCGTTTCTCACTGTTACATGCATTTGAATGGGAAACTCGCCTGAGACAAAGTATAGGTTTTCATTATGTGAATAATTTTAAAATCTTAGCTCAAACGGCTGCAAAACCTGTTTGCCCAGCACGGGGATATTGAGTTCTATAAGATAAAGCCATAAACATGTTTGTCTGAGTCTTCTATCAAAAGTTACAGCGATTTATATGAAGTTGTTCAAAAACGCTTTATTTCGCCAAGACAATGCGTTTCTCACTGTTACATGCATTTGAATGGGAAACTCGCCTGAGACAAAGTATAGGTTTTCATTATGTGAATAATTTTAAAATCTTAGCTCAAACGGCTGCAATATCCCCGTGCTGTTTGCCCAGCACGGGGATATTGAGTTCTATAAGATAAAGCCATAAACATGTTTGTCTGAGTCTTCTATCAAAAGTTACAGCGATTTATATGAAGTTGTTCAAAACCGCTTTATTTCGCCAAGACAATGCGTTTCTCACTGTTACATGCATTTGAATGGGAAACTCGCCTGAAACAAAGTATAGGTTTTCATTATGTGAATAATTTTAAAATCTTAGCTCAAATGGCTGCAAAACCTGTTCTGTTTGCCCAGCACGGGGATATTGAGTTCTATAAGATAAAGTCATGAATAGTATATCTGAATCTTCCATCAAAAGTTACAGCGATTTATATGAAGTTGTTCAAAAACGCTTTATTTCGCCAAGACAATGCGTTTCTCACTGTTACATGCATTTGAATGGGAAACTCGCCTGAGACAACGTATAGGTTTTCATTATGTGAATAATTTTAAAAATCTTAGCTCAAACGGCTGCAAAACCTGTTTGCCCAGCACGGGGACATTGAGTTCTATAAGATAAAGTCATGAATAGTATATCTGAATCTTCCATCAAAAGTTACAGCGATTTATATGAAGTTGTTCAAAAACGCTTTATTTCGCCAAGACAATGCGTTTCTCACTGTTACATGCATTTGAATGGGAAACTCGCCTGAAACAAAGTATAGGTTTTCATTATGTGAATAATTTTAAAATCTTAGCTCAAACGGCTGCAAAACCTGTTTGCCCAGCACGGGGATATTGAGTTCTATAAGATAAAGCCATAAACATATTTGTCTGAGTCTTCTATCAAAAGTTACAGCGATTTATATGAAGTTGTTCAAAAATGCTTTATTTCGCCAAGACAATGCGTTTCTCACTGTTACATGCATTTGAATGGGAAACTCGCCTGAAACAAAGTATAGGTTTTCATTATGTGAATAATTTTAAAATCTTAGCTCAAATGGCTTGCAAAACCTCTTTGCCCAGCACGGGGATATTGAGTTCTATAAGATAAAGTCATGAATACGTATATCTGAATCTTCTATCAAAAGTTACAGCGATTTATATGAAGTTGTACAAAAACGCTTTATTTCGCCAAGACAATGCGTTTCTCACTGTTACATGCATTTGAATGGGAAACTCGCCTGAGACAAAGTATAGGTTTTCATTATGTGAATAATTTTAAAATCTTAGCTCAAACGGCTGCAAAACCTGTTTGCCCAGCACGGGGATATTGAGTTCTATAAGATAAAGCCATAAACATGTTTGTCTGAGTCTTCTATCAAAAGTTACAGCGATTTATATGAAGTTGTACAAAAACGCTTTATTTCGCCAAGACAATGCGTTTCTCACTGTTACATGCATTTGAATGGGAAACTCGCCTGAGACAAAGTATAGGTTTTCATTATGTGAATAATTTTAAAATCTTAGCTCAAACGGCTGCAAAACCTGTTTGCCCAGCACGGGGATATTGAGTTCTATAAGATAAAGTCATGAATACGTATATCTGAATCTTCTATCAAAAGTTACAGCGATTTATATGAAGTTGTACAAAAACGCTTTATTTCGCCAAGACAATGCGTTTCTCACTGTTACATGCATTTGAATGGGAAACTTGCCTGAGACAAAGTATAGGTTTTCATTATGTGAATAATTTTAAAATCTTAGCTCAAACGGCTGCAAAACCTGTTTGCCCAGCACGGGGATATTGAGTTCTATAAGATAAAGCCATAAACATGTTTGTCTGAGTCTTCTATCAAAAGTTACAGCGATTTATATGAAGTTGTTCAAAAACGCTTTATTTCGCCAAGACAATGCGTTTCTCACTGTTACATGCATTTGAATGGGAAACTCGCCTGAGACAAAGTATAGGTTTTCATTATGTGAATAATTTTAAAATCTTAGCTCAAACGGCTGCAAAACCTGTTTGCCCAGCACGGGGATATTGAGTTCTATAAGATAAAGTCATGAATACGTATATCTGAATCTTCTATCAAAAGTTACAGCGATTTATATGAAGTTGTACAAAAACGCTTTATTTCGCCAAGACAATGCGTTTCTCACTGTTACATGCATTTGAATGGGAAACTTGCCTGAGACAAAGTATAGGTTTTCATTATGTGAATAATTTTAAAATCTTAGCTCAAACGGCTGCAAAACCTGTTTGCCCAGCACGGGGATATTGAGTTCTATAAGATAAAGCCATAAACATGTTTGTCTGAGTCTTCTATCAAAAGTTACAGCGATTTATATGAAGTTGTACAAAAACGCTTTATTTCGCCAAGACAATGCGTTTCTCACTGTTACATGCATTTGAATGGGAAACTTGCCTGAGACAAAGTATAGGTTTTCATTATGTGAATAATTTTAAAATCTTAGCTCAAACGGCTGCAAAACCTGTTTGCCCAGCACGGGGATATTGAGTTCTATAAGATAAAGCCATAAACATGTTTGTCTGAGTCTTCTATCAAAAGTTACAGCGATTTATATGAAGTTGTTCAAAAACGCTTTATTTCGCCAAGACAATGCGTTTCTCACTGTTACATGCATTTGAATGGGAAACTCGCCTGAGACAAAGTATAGGTTTTCATTATGTGAATAATTTTAAAATCTTAGCTCAAACGGCTGCAAAACCTGTTTGCCCAGCACGGGGATATTGAGTTCTATAAGATAAAGTCATGAATACGTATATCTGAATCTTCTATCAAAAGTTACAGCGATTTATATGAAGTTGTACAAAAACGCTTTATTTCGCCAAGACAATGCGTTTCTCACTGTTACATGCATTTGAATGGGAAACTTGCCTGAGACAAAGTATAGGTTTTCATTATGTGAATAATTTTAAAATCTTAGCTCAAACGGCTGCAAAACCTGTTTGCCCAGCACGGGGATATTGAGTTCTATAAGATAAAGCCATAAACATGTTTGTCTGAGTCTTCTATCAAAAGTTACAGCGATTTATATGAAGTTGTTCAAAAACGCTTTATTTCGCCAAGACAATGCGTTTCTCACTGTTACATGCATTTGAATGGGAAACTCGCCTGAGACAAAGTATAGGTTTTCATTATGTGAATAATTTTAAAATCTTAGCTCAAACGGCTGCAAAACCTGTTTGCCCAGCACGGGGATATTGAGTTCTATAAGATAAAGTCATGAATACGTATATCTGAATCTTCTATCAAAAGTTACAGCGATTTATATGAAGTTGTTCAAAAACGCTTTATTTCGCCAAGACAATGCGTTTCTCACTGTTACATGCATTTGAATGGGAAACTCGCCTGAGACAAAGTATAGGTTTTCATTATGTGAATAATTTTAAAATCTTAGCTCAAACGGCTGCAAAACCTGTTTGCCCAGCACGGGGACATTGAGTTCTATAAGATAAAGTCATGAATACGTATATCTGAGTCTTCTATCAAAAGTTACAGCTATTTATATGAAGTTGTACAAAAACGCTTTATTTCGCCAAGACAATGCGTTTCTCACTGTTACATGCATTTGAATGGGAAACTCGCCTGAAACAAAGTATAGGTTTTCATTATGTGAATAATTTTAAAATCTTAGCTCAAACGGCTGCAAAACCTGTTTGCCCAGCACGGGGCTATTGAGTTCTATAAGATAAAGCCATAAACATATTTGTCTGAGTCTTCCATCAAAAGTTACAGCGATTTATATGAAGTTGTTCAAAAATGCTTTATTTCGCCAAGACAATGCGTTTCTCACTGTTACATGCATTTGAATGGGAAACTCGCCTGAAACAAAGTATAGGTTTTCATTATGTGAATAATTTTAAAATCTTAGCTCAAACGGCTGCAAAACCTGTTTGCCCAGCACGGGGATATTGAGTTCTATAAGATAAAGCCATAAACATGTTTGTCTGAGTCTTCTATCAAAAGTTACAGCGATTTATATGAAGTTGTTCAAAAACGCTTTATTTCGCCAAGACAATGCGTTTCTCACTGTTACATGCATTTGAATGGGAAACTCGCCTGAGACAAAGTATAGGTTTTCATTATGTGAATAATTTTAAAATCTTAGCTCAAACGGCTGCAAAACCTGTTTTCCCAGCACGGGGATATTGAGTTCTATAAGATAAAGCCATAAACATGTTTGTCTGAGTCTTCTATCAAAAGTTACAGCGATTTATATGAAGTTGTTCAAAAACGCTTTATTTCGCCAAGACAATGCGTTTCTCACTGTTACATGCATTTGAATGGGAAACTCGCCTGAAACAAAGTATAGGTTTTCATTATGTGAATAATTTTAAAATCTTAGCTCAAACGGCTGCAAAACCTGTTCTGTTTGCCCAGCACGGGGATATTGAGTTCTATAAGATAAAGTCATGAATAGTATATCTGAATCTTCCATCAAAAGTTACAGCGATTTATATGAAGTTGTTCAAAAACGCTTTATTTCGCCAAGACAATGCGTTTCTCACTGTTACATGCATTTGAATGGGAAACTCGCCTGAGACAAAGTATAGGTTTTCATTATGTGAATAATTTTAAAATCTTAGCTCAAACGGCTGCAAAACCTGTTTGCCCAGCACGGGGCTATTGAGTTCTATAAGATAAAGCCATAAACATATTTGTCTGAGTCTTCCATCAAAAGTTACAGCGATTTATATGAAGTTGTTCAAAAATGCTTTATTTCGCCAAGACAATGCGTTTCTCACTGTTACATGCATTTGAATGGGAAACTCGCCTGAAACAAAGTATAGGTTTTCATTATGTGAATAATTTTAAAATCTTAGCTCAAACGGCTGCAAAACCTGTTTGCCCAGCACGGGGATATTGAGTTCTATAAGATAAAGCCATAAACATGTTTGTCTGAGTCTTCTATCAAAAGTTACAGCGATTTATATGAAGTTGTTCAAAAACGCTTTATTTCGCCAAGACAATGCGTTTCTCACTGTTACATGCATTTGAATGGGAAACTCGCCTGAAACAAAGTATAGGTTTTCATTATGTGAATAATTTTAAAATCTTAGCTCAAACGGCTGCAAAACCTGTTTGCCCAGCACGGGGCTATTGAGTTCTATAAGATAAAGCCATAAACATATTTGTCTGAGTCTTCCATCAAAAGTTACAGCGATTTATATGAAGTTGTTCAAAAATGCTTTATTTCGCCAAGACAATGCGTTTCTCACTGTTACATGCATTTGAATGGGAAACTCGCCTGAAACAAAGTATAGGTTTTCATTATGTGAATAATTTTAAAATCTTAGCTCAAACGGCTGCAAAACCTGTTTGCCCAGCACGGGGATATTGAGTTCTATAAGATAAAGCCATAAACATGTTTGTCTGAGTCTTCTATCAAAAGTTACAGCGATTTATATGAAGTTGTTCAAAAACGCTTTATTTCGCCAAGACAATGCGTTTCTCACTGTTACATGCATTTGAATGGGAAACTCGCCTGAGACAAAGTATAGGTTTTCATTATGTGAATAATTTTAAAATCTTAGCTCAAACGGCTGCAAAACCTGTTTGCCCAGCACGGGGATATTGAGTTCTATAAGATAAAGCCATAAACATGTTTGTCTGAGTCTTCCATCAAAAGTTACAGCGATTTATATGAAGTTGTTCAAAAACGCTTTATTTCGCCAAGACAATGCGTTTCTCACTGTTACATGCATTTGAATGGGAAACTCGCCTGAAACAAAGTATAGGTTTTCATTATGTGAATAATTTTAAAATCTTAGCTCAAACGGCTGCAAAACCTGTTCTGTTTGCCCAGCACGGGGATATTGAGTTCTATAAGATAAAGCCATAAACATGTTTGTCTGAGTCTTCTATCAAAAGTTACAGCGATTTATATGAAGTTGTTCAAAAACGCTTTATTTCGCCAAGACAATGCGTTTCTCACTGTTACATGCATTTGAATGGGAAACTCGCCTGAAACAAAGTATAGGTTTTCATTATGTGAATAATTTTAAAATCTTAGCTCAAACGGCTGCAAAACCTGTTCTGTTTGCCCAGCACGGGGATATTGAGTTCTATAAGATAAAGTCATGAATAGTATATCTGAATCTTCCATCAAAAGTTACAGCGATTTATATGAAGTTGTTCAAAAACGCTTTATTTCGCCAAGACAATGCGTTTCTCACTGTTACATGCATTTGAATGGGAAACTCGCCTGAGACAAAGTATAGGTTTTCATTATGTGAATAATTTTAAAATCTTAGCTCAAACGGCTGCAAAACCTGTTTGCCCAGCACGGGGCTATTGAGTTCTATAAGATAAAGCCATAAACATATTTGTCTGAGTCTTCCATCAAAAGTTACAGCGATTTATATGAAGTTGTTCAAAAATGCTTTATTTCGCCAAGACAATGCGTTTCTCACTGTTACATGCATTTGAATGGGAAACTCGCCTGAAACAAAGTATAGGTTTTCATTATGTGAATAATTTTAAAATCTTAGCTCAAACGGCTGCAAAACCTGTTTGCCCAGCACGGGGATATTGAGTTCTATAAGATAAAGCCATAAACATGTTTGTCTGAGTCTTCTATCAAAAGTTACAGCGATTTATATGAAGTTGTTCAAAAACGCTTTATTTCGCCAAGACAATGCGTTTCTCACTGTTACATGCATTTGAATGGGAAACTCGCCTGAAACAAAGTATAGGTTTTCATTATGTGAATAATTTTAAAATCTTAGCTCAAACGGCTGCAAAACCTGTTTGCCCAGCACGGGGCTATTGAGTTCTATAAGATAAAGCCATAAACATATTTGTCTGAGTCTTCCATCAAAAGTTACAGCGATTTATATGAAGTTGTTCAAAAATGCTTTATTTCGCCAAGACAATGCGTTTCTCACTGTTACATGCATTTGAATGGGAAACTCGCCTGAAACAAAGTATAGGTTTTCATTATGTGAATAATTTTAAAATCTTAGCTCAAACGGCTGCAAAACCTGTTTGCCCAGCACGGGGATATTGAGTTCTATAAGATAAAGCCATAAACATGTTTGTCTGAGTCTTCTATCAAAAGTTACAGCGATTTATATGAAGTTGTTCAAAAACGCTTTATTTCGCCAAGACAATGCGTTTCTCACTGTTACATGCATTTGAATGGGAAACTCGCCTGAGACAAAGTATAGGTTTTCATTATGTGAATAATTTTAAAATCTTAGCTCAAACGGCTGCAAAACCTGTTTGCCCAGCACGGGGATATTGAGTTCTATAAGATAAAGCCATAAACATGTTTGTCTGAGTCTTCCATCAAAAGTTACAGCGATTTATATGAAGTTGTTCAAAAACGCTTTATTTCGCCAAGACAATGCGTTTCTCACTGTTACATGCATTTGAATGGGAAACTCGCCTGAAACAAAGTATAGGTTTTCATTATGTGAATAATTTTAAAATCTTAGCTCAAACGGCTGCAAAACCTGTTCTGTTTGCCCAGCACGGGGATATTGAGTTCTATAAGATAAAGCCATAAACATGTTTGTCTGAGTCTTCTATCAAAAGTTACAGCGATTTATATGAAGTTGTTCAAAAACGCTTTATTTCGCCAAGACAATGCGTTTCTCACTGTTACATGCATTTGAATGGGAAACTCGCCTGAAACAAAGTATAGGTTTTCATTATGTGAATAATTTTAAAATCTTAGCTCAAACGGCTGCAAAACCTGTTCTGTTTGCCCAGCACGGGGATATTGAGTTCTATAAGATAAAGTCATGAATAGTATATCTGAATCTTCCATCAAAAGTTACAGCGATTTATATGAAGTTGTTCAAAAACGCTTTATTTCGCCAAGACAATGCGTTTCTCACTGTTGCATGCATTTGAATGGGGAACTCGCCTGAAACAAAGTATAGGTTTTCATTATGTGAATAATTTTAAAATCTTAGCTCAAACGGCTGCAAAACCTGTTTGCCCAGCACGGGGATATTGAGTTCTATAAGATAAAGCCATAAACATGTTTGTCTGAGTCTTCTATCAAAAGTTACAGCGATTTATATGAAGTTGTTCAAAAACGCTTTATTTCGCCAAGACAATGCGTTTCTCACTGTTACATGCATTTGAATGGGAAACTCGCCTGAGACAAAGTATAGGTTTTCATTATGTGAATAATTTTAAAATCTTAGCTCAAACGGCTGCAAAACCTGTTTGCCCAGCACGGGGATATTGAGTTCTATAAGATAAAGCCATAAACATGTTTGTCTGAGTCTTCCATCAAAAGTTACAGCGATTTATATGAAGTTGTTCAAAAACGCTTTATTTCGCCAAGACAATGCGTTTCTCACTGTTACATGCATTTGAATGGGAAACTCGCCTGAAACAAAGTATAGGTTTTCATTATGTGAATAATTTTAAAATCTTAGCTCAAACGGCTGCAAAACCTGTTCTGTTTGCCCAGCACGGGGATATTGAGTTCTATAAGATAAAGCCATAAACATGTTTGTCTGAGTCTTCTATCAAAAGTTACAGCGATTTATATGAAGTTGTTCAAAAACGCTTTATTTCGCCAAGACAGTGCGTTTCTCACTGTTGCATGCATTTGAATGGGGAACTCGCCTGAAACAAAGTATAGGTTTTCATTATGTGAATAATTTTAAAATCTTAGCTCAAACGGCTGCAAAACCTGTTTGCCCAGCACGGGGATATTGAGTTCTATAAGATAAAGCCATAAACATGTTTGTCTGAGTCTTCTATCAAAAGTTAAAGCGATTTATATGAAGTTGTTCAAAAACGCTTTATTTCGCCAAGACAATGCGTTTCTCACTGTTACATGCATTTGAATGGGAAACTCGCCTGAGACAAAGTATAGGTTTTCATTATGTGAATAATTTTAAAATCTTAGCTCAAACGGCTGCAAAACCTGTTTGCCCAGCACGGGGATATTGAGTTCTATAAGATAAAGCCATAAACATGTTTGTCTGAGTCTTCTATCAAAAGTTACAGCGATTTATATGAAGTTGTTCAAAAACGCTTTATTTCGCCAAGACAATGCGTTTCTCACTGTTACATGCATTTGAATGGGAAACTCGCCTGAGACAAAGTATAGGTTTTCATTATGTGAATAATTTTAAAATCTTAGCTCAAACGGCTGCAAAACCTGTTCTGTTTGCCCAGCACGGGGATATTGAGTTCTATAAGATAAAGCCATAAACATGTTTGTCTGAGTCTTCTATCAAAAGTTACAGCGATTTATATGAAGTTGTTCAAAAACGCTTTATTTCGCCAAGACAATGCGTTTCTCACTGTTACATGCATTTGAATGGGAAACTCGCCTGAAACAAAGTATAGGTTTTCATTATGTGAATAATTTTAAAATCTTAGCTCAAACGGCTGCAAAACCTGTTCTGTTTGCCCAGCACGGGGATATTGAGTTCTATAAGATAAAGTCATGAATAGTATATCTGAATCTTCCATCAAAAGTTACAGCGATTTATATGAAGTTGTTCAAAAACGCTTTATTTCGCCAAGACAATGCGTTTCTCACTGTTGCATGCATTTGAATGGGGAACTCGCCTGAAACAAAGTATAGGTTTTCATTATGTGAATAATTTTAAAATCTTAGCTCAAACGGCTGCAAAACCTGTTTGCCCAGCACGGGGATATTGAGTTCTATAAGATAAAGCCATAAACATGTTTGTCTGAGTCTTCTATCAAAAGTTACAGCGATTTATATGAAGTTGTTCAAAAACGCTTTATTTCGCCAAGACAATGCGTTTCTCACTGTTACATGCATTTGAATGGGAAACTCGCCTGAGACAAAGTATAGGTTTTCATTATGTGAATAATTTTAAAATCTTAGCTCAAACGGCTGCAAAACCTGTTTGCCCAGCACGGGGATATTGAGTTCTATAAGATAAAGCCATAAACATGTTTGTCTGAGTCTTCCATCAAAAGTTACAGCGATTTATATGAAGTTGTTCAAAAACGCTTTATTTCGCCAAGACAATGCGTTTCTCACTGTTACATGCATTTGAATGGGAAACTCGCCTGAAACAAAGTATAGGTTTTCATTATGTGAATAATTTTAAAATCTTAGCTCAAACGGCTGCAAAACCTGTTCTGTTTGCCCAGCACGGGGATATTGAGTTCTATAAGATAAAGCCATAAACATGTTTGTCTGAGTCTTCTATCAAAAGTTACAGCGATTTATATGAAGTTGTTCAAAAACGCTTTATTTCGCCAAGACAGTGCGTTTCTCACTGTTGCATGCATTTGAATGGGGAACTCGCCTGAAACAAAGTATAGGTTTTCATTATGTGAATAATTTTAAAATCTTAGCTCAAACGGCTGCAAAACCTGTTTGCCCAGCACGGGGATATTGAGTTCTATAAGATAAAGCCATAAACATGTTTGTCTGAGTCTTCTATCAAAAGTTAAAGCGATTTATATGAAGTTGTTCAAAAACGCTTTATTTCGCCAAGACAATGCGTTTCTCACTGTTACATGCATTTGAATGGGAAACTCGCCTGAGACAAAGTATAGGTTTTCATTATGTGAATAATTTTAAAATCTTAGCTCAAACGGCTGCAAAACCTGTTTGCCCAGCACGGGGATATTGAGTTCTATAAGATAAAGCCATAAACATGTTTGTCTGAGTCTTCTATCAAAAGTTACAGCGATTTATATGAAGTTGTTCAAAAACGCTTTATTTCGCCAAGACAATGCGTTTCTCACTGTTACATGCATTTGAATGGGAAACTCGCCTGAGACAAAGTATAGGTTTTCATTATGTGAATAATTTTAAAATCTTAGCTCAAACGGCTGCAAAACCTGTTTGCCCAGCACGGGGATATTGAGTTCTATAAGATAAAGTCATGAATACGTATATCTGAATCTTCTATCAAAAGTTACAGCTATTTATATGAAGTTGTACAAAAACGCTTTATTTCGCCAAGACAATGCGTTTCTCACTGTTACATGCATTTGAATGGGAAACTCGCCTGAAACAAAGTATAGGTTTTCATTATGTGAATAATTTTAAAATCTTAGCTCAAACGGCTGCAAAACCTGTTTGCCCAGCACGGGGATATTGAGTTCTATAAGATAAAGTCATGAATACGTATATCTGAATCTTCTATCAAAAGTTACAGCTATTTATATGAAGTTGTACAAAAACGCTTTATTTCGCCAAGACAATGCGTTTTTCACTGTTACATGCATTTGAATGGGAAACTCGCCTGAAACAAAGTATAGGTTTTCATTATGTGAATAATTTTAAAATCTTAGCTCAAACGGCTGCAAAACCAGTTTGCCCAGCACGGGGATATTGAGTTCTATAAGATAAAGCCATAAACATGTTTGTCTGAGTCTTCTATCAAAAGTTACAGCGATTTATATGAAGTTGTACAAAAACGCTTTATTTCGCCAAGACAATGCGTTTCTCACTGTTACATGCATTTGAATGGGAAACTCGCCTGAAACAAAGTATAGGTTTTCATTATGTGAATAATTTTAAAATCTTAGCTCAAACGGCTGCAAAACCTGTTTGCCCAGCACGGGGCTATTGAGTTCTATAAGATAAAGCCATAAACATATTTGTCTGAGTCTTCCATCAAAAGTTACAGCGATTTATATGAAGTTGTTCAAAAATGCTTTATTTCGCCAAGACAATGCGTTTCTCACTGTTACATGCATTTGAATGGGAAACTCGCCTGAAACAAAGTATAGGTTTTCATTATGTGAATAATTTTAAAATCTTAGCTCAAACGGCTGCAAAACCTGTTTGCCCAGCACGGGGATATTGAGTTCTATAAGATAAAGCCATAAACATGTTTGTCTGAGTCTTCTATCAAAAGTTAAAGCGATTTATATGAAGTTGTTCAAAAACGCTTTATTTCGCCAAGACAATGCGTTTCTCACTGTTACATGCATTTGAATGGGAAACTCGCCTGAGACAAAGTATAGGTTTTCATTATGTGAATAATTTTAAAATCTTAGCTCAAACGGCTGCAAAACCTGTTTGCCCAGCACGGGGATATTGAGTTCTATAAGATAAAGTCATGAATACGTATATCTGAATCTTCTATCAAAAGTTACAGCTATTTATATGAAGTTGTACAAAAACGCTTTATTTTGTCAAGACAGTGGGTTTTAGAATCTTTATCATTAAATCTCTGGTTGCTTCATTTTTCTATCCTATATCAGATATTTTAAAGGTTAGCTTAGGTAAAGTTCCATTCTCATGGTGAGGCAAAGTGCTTTATGTGTGTGTGTGTGCGTGTCATGAACGGCTATAAAAGGCCTATAATTAAAGAACAAAGCGGGGTTTGAGTTTGAGTTGCGGCAGACTGTCACTACTTGTAAATGGAACACAGCCTTCCTACGGCGGACAGCTAATAACAGGAATCGGACGCGGTCCAGCCAAGTCCACAGCAACCACCATAGCAACCGCCTAGCATGACCTTAAAAACATATTCTGTCTTCATAACTATCAAAATCATGAAATGATTTGCAAAGTGTGAAAGTGTTACAGCTGCAGAGAGCTATGGAAGCTGTTTACATAGCTAATAATATACGATGTAACCATGGAGACAGTCAGTCACGTTTTCTACAGTGAATAAGGTGATTGAGTGCACAGCGTCCACACTCTGCAGGGGGTAAAGACATTACTTCAATATTGTTTTATATTGATATATATTTGCCTTCTGTTGACCATCACCTCAGGTTCACCATTACAGTTTCAGATTACAGATGCACACTGTCTAAACACATTCAAAAACTCATGTCTCAGAAATAAGCACAGCTGTTCATGTTTGTCATTAGAGTTTTATTTGTAAGAAAATTATGAACTTCATATTGTGCATTAAATAAAAGAACATTTCACAACTCTGAGTCAACAGAAACAGGTAACAGAAATGTCTCTAATGTGTACAGTGTAGTGTAAGCATTAAAAGATCATAAAGGAAAAACTAACATTTATGTGAAACTAATTGTAATAAAAAATGAGCAGGTGCTTTATAGATTTAAAAGAAAGAATCTGAAAACAACACTTTTTTGGTCTAAGTGATCAAAGTAGAAAACAGAACTGATGTTCAAGAACAAACCGTAGCTGCACTAATATTACACATCTCGATCGTTGTACTGAACAGACATGTTGCTTTTAAAACCACATGCAGTGTGTGACCATGACTGTTCACTGAGACCATGAACGCCACTTCGCTGAAGCATTCTTCTTCTTCTTGCCATTAAATTGGAAGCAGAAGCAGCACGAGCTGATTTGATCTACTGAAAGGAAAAAGCAGAACATCTGAGTTGAAACCAGTCAGCTGAAATCATTAAGACAGGAACAAATTCAATGCAGTGTCTCAAGTGGCTTAGCCTGTTACAACTGTTGATACAAGCTAAATACGGTTAACACACAGTGTCAGGGAGCTCCAGTGTGGGAACTAGTGGCTTTAGGTTTGTAGTCATTTAACTTTCATCCATTCATTCATTTAATTCAGGATTCATTTAATTCAGGAGGAAGAAATGCCAGGTTGGTGCAGGCTGGTTACATGCATTTGGTCCCATGCTGTCTTTAATTAAATGACTTGGTTCATTTTATGGCTGGGCTGTATGTGGGGTTATATCATGTTATTTGGGCAGGAGTACCTGTCCCCTGTTAGACTTAGAAAGTTTCTCCATAAGTAGAGTTTCTAACTCTTCTAGCACATCTGTGGCTCTTTTTACCCCACACTGGTTGTGAGTGTGTAAATAGCCCCACTAGTTATTTTGGGTTGCAGTTAACTAGGGAGGAAGGGGTGGGTATGCCATGATTAGGTGAATAACAATTATATGTGATACATAAATTTCACAATGCATGCATATATCTCTATCAATTAAACCTGGCCTGAGGGCTGCCATTTTTTACATTCAGTTATTTCTCTTAGAAATGTTGGAACTAAATAATGAATGTGTTACAGTTAAAGTGAAACACTGGTCAGTGTAAATGGCTCATTGGGACACAGAAACCTTTAAATTAAACCTGATATCTAGTGTCAAACAATATCAAAGCTGTAAAAGATGTTTACATTCAGAATTTATAAAACTATGATTGTAAATAAATTCAAACAAGTGAGCTTTTCTCTTTGTGCTGAATATCAACACTGTGGTTTCTTAGACTGTAAGCTTTACTTTAGTGCAACCAGTTGCAGAAGCTGCCACTCCAAATGTCTTTTGATAACAAGAAAAAAATACCTTTTCAGTACACGGCCTGAAGTTCTTCTCCGACATCTTCTGCAATCGGCTTTGTCTGCTGGTTTGAAGACCATAAAAAAGATGATTTAGTCACTTTGTCTGTGTCATGCAGCTCGAATGTGTCGTGTAACGATGTTGAATAGCCGTCGTTATCCCTCTGCTGCGTCAGTAGGATTGTACTGTACAGCATCTCATTGATATGTGAGGAATGCTAATGTAACACGATAACAGACTTACATCATTAAAATATAAAGTGCAGGAGATATTTAGATATTTTTTATATTTATATTACATTTTATAGCTGACGGATATTACTAAATAGATAGAATTTACTAAATAGCTGGATGAACATGAAAAATATGTCTATAATAACAAATGACCATGAGAGCCAGTAGAATTAATTCAGCTGGACACTCAAAAGACGTCCTTAAATGCTCTTTAAGTGGCAGAACAGATGAACAAACAGTTAATCGCTTACTTGAGATGAAATCTGCTCAGCTACTTTGAAAACAGCTTCTAACTGGTTCCTCCTTTAACAGGATGACTGCTCAGGGGTAAGGCCATCATGCAATCCAGCAACCTTTATGGTTTTGCTTTGATTCACCAGGAACTATTAGGGAAACCTTCCAGCGCCTCCTGTGAAAGACACAGGCATAAACACACAAACATTTATTAACATGTTCCACAGTGTTCCAGTTTGATTTTCTTATCCTGTGGACAACAACGTACATGGATGCAGGTTTATTGTTAACTTTTGTAAGGTTTATTTAATGAACATATCCAGCTGCAGCTCCACTGTGATCCTGAACTGGATAAGCACTTAAGAAAATGTGTCAATAAATGGACAAACATCAACTTACTATATTTATCCAAACAGACGGGACCAATAATGCTTCGCTGAGTTAGAGACTTTAACAGACTCTTCTATGTAAGAATGTCTCGTGCTGATATACCTGCAATACTTGACAACAAAGGTTTTTCAGACTACATGTAGCTGTCCTCTATGTCAGCTAACACATTTACATTTATGTCACACTTATTTCTGCTTTCCCATTTTATAATTATTACTTACATTTTGATTAGATACCTTGAGTTTGTAAATGATCAGATTACATAATTGGAATACAATGTATCCAATTCAGGGTTGCGGGAGGATGAAGCCTATCCCAGCTGATACAGGACAAAGACAGGCTGCCAGTTTATTGCAGGGCTAATACAATATGTGTAACAGAAAATCCACTTAAATGTTTGATATTTCTTATAATAATCATAATTATGACTATTATTTAAAGGTTTCTTCATAAATACATTTTGATTTTTTATAACCCCTAAAATATAAACCTGAGCTGTTTCAGATTCTGACCTCTGACCTCAGTGACCTGGCTGTGTCCTCACTGCAGCTCCCTCTTGGAAGTACGTCTGCTTCTTGTCTTCCCCCAGTGTTGACCGCCTGATATCAAGATATCACGTACTGTAACTGAGGAACAAAAAAGGACAAACACTTGCATTCATTTAAAAGTACATTCATACAGAGATAATCTATGGAAACACACTAGTTCACAGTTTGGGAGGAACCAGTTCCTGTGAAACATTTCTGTATATGAACATCATGTGGAGAATGAATGAAATGAGTTCTTCAGGTGACTCAGCAGTCCCACACTGACAAATGAAATCTAGTTAAACTATTAAGCATATTTGCTCTTCTGAAATCTGTGTTAAACAACAACAAACATAAATTAGTAACAAAAACTACAGCTGAGTATAGGCTTTACAAACCACCAGCAGCCATAATGCTAAATTTTAATCTTCAAATGTTTCTGAGCTGTCTTCAACCTGCTTTTAGCACATTAAAGTCTCAATAAATAAAGTCAATGCGGACTCAATCCTAAATGTTCAGCACACAGAGACACAGAGGTACTGTTTAAAGTTTAGTGTTCACATAATGAAAACTTATACTTTGTTTCGTGCAAGAACTCCATTCAAATGCATGTAATAGTCAGAAACGCACTGTCTCGACGAAATGAAGCCTTTTTGTACAACTTCATGAAGTTAGCTGTAACTTTTGATAAAAGGCTCAAAGCAGAGGGATAACGACGGCTATTCAACATCGTTACACGACACATTCGAGCTGCATGACGCAGACAAAGTGACTAAATCATCTTTTTTGTGGTTTATTGTCTTCAAACCAGCAGACAAAGCCGATTGCAGAAGATGTCGGAGAAGAACTTCAGGCCGTGTACTGAAAAGGTATTTTTTTCTTGTTATCAAAAGACATTTGGAGTGGCAGCTTCTGCAACTGGTTGCACTAAAGTAAAGCTTACAGTCTAAGAAACCACAGTGTTGATATTCAGCACAAAGAGAAAAGCTCACTTGTTTGAATTTATTTACAATCATAGTTTTATAAATTCTGAATGTAAACATCTTTTACAGCTTTGATATTGTTTGACACTAGATATCAGGTTTAATTTAAAGGTTTCTGTGTCCCAATGAGCCATTTACACTGACCAGTGTTTCACTTTAACTGTAACACATTCATTATTTAGTTCCAACATTTCTAAGAGAAATAACTGAATGTAAAAAATGGCAGCCCTCAGGCCAGGTTTAATTGATAGAGATATATGCATGCATTGTGAAATTTATGTATCACATATAATTGTTATTCACCTAATCATGGCATACCCACCCCTTCCTCCCTAGTTAACTGCAACCCAAAATAACTAGTGGGGCTATTTACACACTCACAACCAGTGTGGGGTAAAAAGAGCCACAGATGTGCTAGAAGAGTTAGAAACTCTACTTATGGAGAAACTTTCTAAGTCTAACAGGGGACAGGTACTCCTGCCCAAATAACATGATATAACCCCACATACAGCCCAGCCATAAAATGAACCAAGTCATTTAATTAAAGACAGCATGGGACCAAATGCATGTAACCAGCCTGCACCAACCTGGCATTTCTTCCTCCTGAATTAAATGAATCCTGAATTAAATGAATGAATGGATGAAAGTTAAATGACTACAAACCTAAAGCCACTAGTTCCCACACTGGAGCTCCCTGACACTGTGTGTTAACCGTATTTAACTTGTATCAACAGTTGTAACAGGCTAAGCCACTTGAGACACTGCATTGAATTTGTTCCTGTCTTAATGATTTCAGCTGACTGGTTTCAACTCAGATGTTCTGCTTTTTCCTTTCAGTAGATCAAATCAGCTCGTGCTGCTTCTGCTTCCAATTTAATGGCAAGAAGAAGAAGCAGAAGAATGCTTCAGCGAAGTGGCGTTCATGGTCTCAGTGAACAGTCATGGTCACACACTGCATGTGGTTTTAAAAGCAACATGTCTGTTCAGTACAACGATCGAGATGTGTAATATTAGTGCAGCTACGGTTTGTTCTTGAACATCAGTTCTGTTTTCTACTTTGATCACTTAGACCAAAAAAGTGTTGTTTTCAGATTCTTTCTTTTAAATCTATAAAGCACCTGCTCATTTTTTATTACAATTAGTTTCACATAAATGTTAGTTTTTCCTTTATGATCTTTTAATGCTTACACTACACTGTACACATTAGAGACATTTCTGTTACCTGTTTCTGTTGACTCAGAGTTGTGAAATGTTCTTTTATTTAATGCACAATATGAAGTTCATAATTTTCTTACAAATAAAACTCTAATGACAAACATGAACAGCTGTGCTTATTTCTGAGACATGAGTTTTTGAATGTGTTTAGACAGTGTGCATCTATAATCTGAAACTGTAATGGTGAACCTGAGGTGATGGTCAACAGAAGGCTAATATATATCAATATAAAACAATATTGAAGTAATGTCTTTATCCCCTGCAGAGTGTGGACGCTGTGCACTCAATCACCTTATTCACTGTAGTAAACATGCACCGCTAGCTCAAGTGACTGACTGTCTCCATGGTTACATCGTATATTATTAGCTATGTAAACAGCTTCCATAGATACCGCCATAGCTCTCTGCAGCTGTAACACTTTCACACTTTGCAAATCATTTCACGATTTTGATAGTTATGAAGACAGAATATGTTTTTAAGGTCATGCTAGGCGGTTGCTATGGTGGTTGCTGTGGACTTGGCTGGACCGCGTCCGATTCCTGTTATTAGCTGTCCGCCGTAGGAAGGCTGCGTTCCATTTACAAGTAGTGACAGTCTGCCGCAACTCGAACTCAAACCCCACTTTGTTCTTTAATTATAGGCCTTTTATAGCCGTTCATGACACGCACACACACACATAAAGCACTTTGCCTCACCATGAGAATGGAACTTTACCTAAGCTAACCTTTAAAATATCTGATATAGGATAGAAAAAATGAAGCAACCAGAGATTTAATGATGAAGACTCTGGGTTCTGTAGTGACCTGAATGACTCTTTGCATACAATTTATTGAAGAGGACTTTAGAATGCACTTTACATTTAGACTGTTGCTGTTTAATTTTTTACATTGTTGCGGTGTTATGTCATGAATAAAGTTCACCTGCTGGGGGTTTGATGGATCAGATCATCATAATCAATGGGTCCTGAGGTGGGCGGGACTGTCTCTGGTGATGTCACCATGAAGGAACAGCATCTGGCACGTGTTGCTGAAACATCCCAGTACACTGGTGTAGTTTCCTCTCCAGCTGTTTGACATTTGACACTTCAACATTAAGGGGAAGCAGAAGAAACAGTGTTAGGTCAGGTGACCACATGGTTTCTAAAGTAACTGACAGGAAGTAACCAGGCCGTTAGAAATGGATGGCATGTGTTTATAGTTACTGGAGTTGGGTAACTCTACTTACCAAAAGCAGAAGCACACAGATGAAGGATCAGATGCTGAATGTTGCAGGAACATGCTCGTGCGGTGGTCATTCAGTGCTGCTCCGGCAGGTTAGACAGTCCAAGACTGATATACTGCCCATCTGAGAGTTTGAAAACACACATGCAAAGATTTATTTTGTATTACAGTCAAAGTTGGATGTTCATTTTTGTCCTTTAAAAATGTTTGTGTATTTGAAAGCGCTAACATTTAAGGATGACTTGGATCGTCTCCTTTAAAGGGGAGACAAGTATATCCACTGATCCACGTCACTTTACCTGGATGATGACTCCTCTCCCCCTCACTCAGAAACGCTCCTAATATAACCAAGCAAATAAATAATATTGAAGATTTACTTACATCATTACAAAAACAGGAAAAACATCTCCCTTTGATTCTATTTCTCCATTCCTGCTGAACATCAGGCAACAAATATCTCAATAAATCACAGTAAAATGTAAAGCACATGTTTTCTCTGCTTTGTCTAACCTCTGCAGAGCCTCTGTCAAGAAAAACATATCTGTAAGCATAAAACAAATATACATTTCATAACACGTCACTGGACAAACCTCGGTCAGTTGATTTCCTCTGTGCAGTGCAGACGAACATCAGTCAGCAAGTCAAGGTGGTGAGATGGACTGGTGTCCTTTGTGACTCTGCTGGTTCTTCTGAGGAAATACCACCGTCTCTCCACACCGTCACCATCTGTGAGCACAAACTGCTGCTCTGCTCTGCCAGCATGTAGGAAATCACATATCACACACACAGGGGTGAAGAAACATTAGAACTCAACTTTGGATACTTTAGATCTAAACAGATCAAAGTAGCTCTTAGCTTCAACAATCAGTGAACAGACAAACAATGATACCATACTGATTCTGTATGAATACAATATGGTATTTTCAATACAGGTGTCAAATTAATTTACTAAAACTAATACAGATATATGTTGTTGTTTTTTTTTGATAAATTCGTTTGCTAAATTATAAGAATATATATTTTTTCATTTAACAATTGCAACTGAAAGAAATTAAATATTGAACAAAAATATATTGTCACATTCTGAGCATGCTCAGCATGCTGACAGACTTGAAGTTGCTACAGATTTTAAGAAGTGATAATTATAGGGAAAAAACTTCTCTTTTTCATCCGTTTAATCAAACATTTGATGCCTTAGATGTCTCAGTCCTATAGCATTCTGCAACTACAACTAAGCTGAAGCTTGGATTTGGCTGCAGGTGCCCTGTACATCCTTCTCAACATGTGGGTACCATTTAATCACACTTCTTCCTGAGCTTTGCTTCATCACAAGACCAAAGGTGGCATCCCGTGTCACGGTCATATCATCATCCAGAAGAAACATTTGAAGAAACATCATGGAGAAGAAACATTTACGCGCCTCCCGGTTTTGTTTTCTGATCCTGCAAAAAGACTGAGGACAACAAAGCCCAGAGAACACGAGATACACAACATCCAACATTCAGACTCAACAGCCTCCATAAATGAAGAGCACCAGGTTGGTTCAGTTATAGTAGATGTCATGGAATTTTTTAAATAAAGTCTGCAACACAGAAAGAGCTGTGATCATGCTATTTATTACTGTGCACAGGAGAGCAAACACACATCAAACATCACAGTTCAGTCATGTCAGCTCTGCCACTTCACGTGTCTCGCTATGAAACCTAACGGATCAATGGTTATGCTGTTTTGTGCCCTTGACGTTATCAGCACCTGTAAAGGGAGTTGTTTTCTCAAACTGCTGAAGTAAGTTCATCTAGTTTTAGAAACTTTCATTGAACAGTCTATAACAGTGTCACAACTAAGCATATGCATAAGCACTTAAATGCTTTAAATGAGAATAACATAAAATTTCTATTACAGGAGCTAGAGCCTGTCCCAGTAGTCATAGGTAGAGCACACCTGGACAGGTCACCAGTCTGTCAGAGGACTAACACAGATGCAGCCTGACTCAATCCTAAATGTTCAGCACACAGAGACACAGAGGTGCCGTTTAAAGTTTAGTGTTAACTTGAGTCACTGATCATTTGCAGTATTACAGAGTCTGGCAGTCTTTGCATGATGTCCACGTCACTGTAAGTTTCTAGCTGACTCTCAGGTGTGACAGGTGTGCCAGCAGGAAAGAGTAATAATAGCCTGCATCCTGAGGTTTTTCATGCAGGATTAAAGGAGCCAGGCTTTGTTCACACAGCTAGGATTGTATTTTACACTGACCCTGGGTCACTTTATTAACTAGTAACTTCGTCAGTCATGACAGAAGCTAATATTTCTGTGCTAACATCGTTTAAACAGTAACAGCTTTACTCCAATATAAGCTAACGTTTACACCGTAACTTTAAGCTAGCACCATAAAGACGGTAAAACACGTAATAACATCTACAAATGCATCTTAAAGCTGTTATATTAGCACTCGGTGTATTACTAACATAACCACATTAACATTATTGACACTCGCTGGTCTGACTTTTAATAGTCATTCTATAAATGCTGTCCGTTTAAACGGTCTTACCTGTACACACTGCTGTATCCACCGGATTGCAGCCAGAGTGGATTCTGGAGTCTTCCCACGCTCCTGTTAGTGATCCTCCATCTGGATGGATGATAACAACCTTCTGAACAATCTAGCAGGAGATGGTCCATATCTAGGGGATATGGACTGATAACAGCCAAAGCGGGTGAATAAAGTCACCCAGTCGCTAGCTGTGCGATTACCCAGCATACACCACACAATATTAGGCACAGCACCACCATAGACATTTTCAGTGGTTTTGAATGCAGGACATGGTTATCTTACCTTGTAAAATGCATGACAATAAAACAGCTAACCACCATAAAATGGTATTGTGTATGTATGTATGTGCATGTGTGTGTGTGTGTGTGAGAGAGAGAGAGAGAGAGAGAGAGAGAGAGAGAGAGAGAGAGAGAGAGAAAGAGAGGGGGGGGGGGGGGGAGAGATCAAAGGCGTGTGCTTATGTTTTTTCTTGATCAAGAGTGTGCCTCCTCTCTCTTATTGGATGTATGGTATAGCATGTTTATTCAGGTGCACCTTTGAAGTCTATGAGAATACTTTGCAGCCTGGTCTGAGTGGTCATTTCTGCACAGACACAATGAAGCGTGCACTCAGTTTAGAGGAGGCTGTTGCTGCAGTTTTGCACTCTCCACAAGCAGTGGAGATACTTCTGACAGCGAAGAAGAATTTTTGCCAGGCACCGAGGAGCTTTGCAGCTCATGTGCGGAGGAGGAGAAGGAGAAGGAGGAAGAAGAGCAGGAGGAAGAGACAAGACTGGAGGATGGCCAGTGGAGATCTAAAAATGGAGAAATCATGTGGCAACCCACACAAGAGGTCCTGCCATTTTTTCCTCCCCCCATTTTAACCCCAGGACCAACCCATTATGCAATTCGTATAGGATCAGCAGCCCTGTGAGCACTTTCCATCTTTTTTTTGCAGAGGACATTATGCAGCTAATCCTGCATTTCACCAACCTGCAGGGGCAACAGGTCAGTAAAAGACTGGAAGGACATAGATGAGGAGTTGCAGGCTTACATGGGGCTTGTGATGCTGGCTGGCCTGTACAGGTCTCAACATGAAACGACAACAAGCCTGTGAAATGGGGAGACAGGGCTCTTCTGTTTCATGCTACCATGTCAAAAAAAAAAAAAGATTTGAGCAAATTAATCGGGCAGTAAGATTCGATGATCGTCTCTCCCGTCCAGGTCGCTACAGGGGGGGCAAGGCTGTGGTTTCCTACATCCCCAAGCAAAGAAAAAAGGTTGTCTTATTGAGCACCAGGCACCGTGAGCTACAAGTCCAGGACTCTGGGAAGAGAAAGCCCCACATCATCCTGGATTATAACAAATGCAAAGGGACTGTGGATCATTTGGACCAGGTAAGCACAATTATAAGTAATTTATTTGCCAAATTGTTTACCGTTTCTCATTGTTATAACTGATAAAGTCAGATAATGTGATTATAATAGTTTTGATATGAGATGATAGTTTTAGACTATGATAGTTTTGATAGTTACAGTAAGGAGGGGGGGGGGGGGGGGGGGTCCAGTTTGACGCCCACAGGCAGGAAGAATCTCTTGCTTATGGCTGTATAAATCTGTTCATGTCACCTGATCATTTCTTTTTGTTTTGCAGGTTTGTGGCAACTACTCCTGCCGTAGAAGGACACGTAGGTGGCCCATGTGTCTGTTCTACCACATGATCGAGGTAAGCTGCTATAATGCTTTCATTCAAGACAGCTGTAACTTTTGATAGAAGACGCATATAAACATATTTATGGCTTTATCTTATAAAGTTCGATATCCCCGTGTTGAGCAAACAGGTTTTGCAGCTGTTTGATCTAAGATTTTCAAGTTATTCACAAAATGAATACCTATACTTTGTTTCGTGCGACAACTCCATTCAAATGCATGTAATAGTCAGAAACGCACTGTCTTGGCGAAATAAAGCGTTTACAACTTCATGAAGACAGCTCTAACTTTTGATAGGAGACTCAGATATGCGTATTTATGGCTTTATCTTATCGAATTCAATATCCCCGTGTTGAGCAAACAGTTTTAAAGCTATGTGAGCTAAGATTTCCAAGTTATACACATAATGAAAACCTATACTTTGTTTCGGTCGAGTTCCCCATTCAAATGCATGTAACAGTGAGAAATGCACTGTCTTGGCGAAAGAAAGCGTTTTTGTACAACTTCATATAAATAGCTGTAACTTTTGATAGAAGACTCAGACAAACATGTTTATGGCTTTATCTTATAGAACTCAATATCCCAGTGCTGAGAAAACAGAACAGGTGTTGCAGCTGTTTGAGCTAAGATTTTCAAGTTATACACATAATGAAAACCTATACTTTGTTTTGGTCGAGTTCCCCATTCAAATGCATGTAACAGTGAGAAACGCACTGTCTTGGCGAAATAAAGCGTTTTTGTACAACTTCATATAAATAGCTGTAACTTTTGATAGAAGACTCAGACAAACATGTTTATGGCTTTATCTTATAGAACTCAAGGTCCCCGTGCTGGGAAAACAGCTTTTGCAGCTGTTTGAGCTAAGATTTCCAAGTTATACACATAATGAAAACCTATACTTTGTTTCGGTCGAGTTCCCCATTCAAATGCATGTAACAGTGAGAAACGCACTGTCTTGGCGAAATAAAGCGTTTTTGTACATTTTCATATAAATAGCTGTAACTTTTGATAGAAGACTCAGACAAACATGTTTATGGCTTTATCTTATAGAACTCAAGGTCCCCGTGCTGGGAAAACAGCTTTTGCAGCTGTTTGAGCTAAGATTTCCAAGTTATACACATAATGAAAACCTATACTTTGTTTCGGTCGAGTTCCCCATTCAAATGCATGTAACAGTGAGAAACGCACTGTCTTGGCGAAATAAAGGGTTTTTGTAAAACTTCATATAAATAGCTGTAACTTTTGATAGAAGACTCAGACAAACATGTTTATGGCTTTATCTTATAGAACTCAAGGTCCCCGTGCTGGGAAAACAGGTTTTGCAGCTGTTTGAGCTAAGATTTCCAAGTTATACACATAATGAAAACCTATACTTTGTTTCGGTCGAGTTCCCCATTCAAATGCATGTAACAGTGAGAAACGCACTGTCTTGGCGAAATAAAGCGTTTTTGTAAAACTTCATATAAATAGCTGTAACTTTTGATAGAAGACTCAGACAAACATGTTTATGGCTTTATCTTATAGAACTCAAGGTCCCCGTGCTGGGAAAACAGCTTTTGCAGCTGTTTGAGCTAAGATTTCCAAGTTATACACATAATGAAAACCTATACTTTGTTTCGATCGAGTTCCCATTCAAATGCATGTAACAGTGAGAAACGCACTGTCTTGGCGAAATAAAGCGTTTTTGTAAAACTTCATATAAATAGCTGTAACTTTTGATAGAAGACTCAGACAAACATGTTTATGGCTTTATCTTATAGAACTCAAGGTCCCCGTGCTGGGAAAACAGCTTTTGCAGCTGTTTGAGCTAAGATTTCCAAGTTATACACATAATGAAAACCTATACTTTGTTTAGGTCGAGTTCCCATTCAAATGCATGTAACAGTGAGAAACGCACTGTCTTGGCGAAATAAAGCGTTTTTGTACAACTTCATATAAATCGCTGTAACTTTTGATAGAAGACTCAGATACACATGTTTATGGCTTTATCTTATAGAACTCAAGGTCCCCGTGCTGGGAAAACAGAACAGGTTTTGCAGCCGTTTGAGCTAAGATTTTCAAGTTATACACATAATGAAAACCTATACTTTGTTTCGGTCGAGTTCCCCATTCAAATGCATGTAACAGTGAGAAACGCACTGTCTTGGCGAAATAAAGCGTTTTTGTACAACTTCATATAAATAGCTGTAACTTTTGATAGAAGACTCAGACAAACATGTTTATGGCTTTATCTTATAGAACTCAAGGTCCCCGTGCTGGGAAAACAGCTTTTGCAGCTGTTTGAGCTAAGATTTCCAAGTTATACACATAATGAAAACCTATACTTTGTTTCGGTCGAGTTCCCCATTCAAATGCATGTAACAGTGAGAAACGCACTGTCTTGGCGAAAGAAAGCGTTTTTGTACAACTTCATATAAATAGCTGTAACTTTTGATAGAAGACTCAGACAAACATGTTTATGGCTTTATCTTATAGAACTCAAGGTCCCTGTGCTGGGAAAACAGGTTTTGCAGCTGTTTGAGCTAAGATTTCCAAGTTATACACATAATGAAAACCTATACTTTGTTTAGGTCGAGTTCCCATTCAAATGCATGTAACAGTGAGAAACGCACTGTCTTGGCGAAATAAAGCGTTTTTGTAAAACTTCATATAAATAGCTGTAACTTTTGATAGAAGACTCAGACAAACATGTTTATGGCTTTATCTTATAGAACTCAAGGTCCCCGTGCTGGGAAAACAGCTTTTGCAGCTGTTTGAGCTAAGATTTCCAAGTTATACACATAATGAAAACCTATACTTTGTTTCGGTCGAGTTCCCCATTCAAATGCATGTAACAGTGAGAAACGCACTGTCTTGGCGAAAGAAAGCGTTTTTGTACAACTTCATATAAATAGCTGTAACTTTTGATAGAAGACTCAGACAAACATGTTTATGGCTTTATCTTATAGAACTCAAGGTCCCTGTGCTGGGAAAACAGGTTTTGCAGCTGTTTGAGCTAAGATTTCCAAGTTATACACATAATGAAAACCTATACTTTGTTTCGGTCGAGTTCACCATTCAAATGCATGTAACAGTGAGAAACGCACTGTCTTGGCGAAAGAAAGCGTTTTTGTACAACTTCAATTAAATAGCTGTAACTTTTGATAGAAGACTCGGATACACATGTTTATGGCTTTATCTTATAGAACTCAAGGTCCCCGTGCTGGGAAAACAGGTTTTGCAGCTGTTTGAGCTAAGATTTCCAAGTTATACACATAATGAAAACCTATACTTTGTTTCGGTCGAGTTCCCCATTCAAATGCATGTAACAGTGAGAAACGCACTGTCTTGGCGAAATAAAGCGTTTTTGTAAAACTTCATATAAATAGCTGTAACTTTTGATAGAAGACTCAGACAAACATGTTTATGGCTTTATCTTATAGAACTCAAGGTCCCCGTGCTGGGAAAACAGCTTTTGCAGCTGTTTGAGCTAAGATTTCCAAGTTATACACATAATGAAAACCTATACTTTGTTTCGGTCGAGTTCCCATTCAAATGCATGTAACAGTGAGAAACGCACTGTCTTGGCGAAATAAAGCGTTTTTGTACAACTTCATATAAATCGCTGTAACTTTTGATAGAAGACTCGGATACACATGTTTATGGCTTTATCTTATAGAACTCAAGGTCCCCGTGCTGGGAAAACAGAACAGGTTTTGCAGCCGTTTGAGCTAAGATTTCCAAGTTATACACATAATGAAAACCTATACTTTGTTTCGGTCGAGTTCCCCATTCAAATGCATGTAACAGTGAGAAACGCACTGTCTTGGCGAAAGAAAGCGTTTTTGTACAACTTCAATTAAATAGCTGTAACTTTTGATAGAAGACTCGGATACACATGTTTATGGCTTTATCTTATAGAACTCAAGGTCCCCGTGCTGGGAAAACAGCTTTTGCAGCTGTTTGAGCTAAGATTTCCAAGTTATACACATAATGAAAACCTATACTTTGTTTCGGTCGAGTTCCCCATTCAAATGCATGTAACAGTGAGAAACGCACTGTCTTGGCGAAATAAAGGGTTTTTGTAAAACTTCATATAAATAGCTGTAACTTTTGATAGAAGACTCAGACAAACATGTTTATGGCTTTATCTTATAGAACTCAAGGTCCCCGTGCTGGGAAAACAGCTTTTGCAGCTGTTTGAGCTAAGATTTCCAAGTTATACACATAATGAAAACCTATACTTTGTTTCGGTCGAGTTCACCATTCAAATGCATGTAACAGTGAGAAACGCACTGTCTTGGCGAAAGAAAGCGTTTTTGTACAACTTCAATTAAATAGCTGTAACTTTTGATAGAAGACTCGGATACACATGTTTATGGCTTTATCTTATAGAACTCAAGGTCCCCGTGCTGGGAAAACAGGTTTTGCAGCTGTTTGAGCTAAGATTTCCAAGTTATACACATAATGAAAACCTATACTTTGTTTCGGTCGAGTTCCCCATTCAAATGCATGTAACAGTGAGAAACGCACTGTCTTGGCGAAATAAAGCGTTTTTGTAAAACTTCATATAAATAGCTGTAACTTTTGATAGAAGACTCAGACAAACATGTTTATGGCTTTATCTTATAGAACTCAAGGTCCCCGTGCTGGGAAAACAGCTTTTGCAGCTGTTTGAGCTAAGATTTCCAAGTTATACACATAATGAAAACCTATACTTTGTTTCGGTCGAGTTCCCCATTCAAATGCATGTAACAGTGAGAAACGCACTGTCTTGGCGAAATAAAGGGTTTTTGTAAAACTTCATATAAATAGCTGTAACTTTTGATAGAAGACTCAGACAAACATGTTTATGGCTTTATCTTATAGAACTCAAGGTCCCCGTGCTGGGAAAACAGCTTTTGCAGCTGTTTGAGCTAAGATTTCCAAGTTATACACATAATGAAAACCTATACTTTGTTTCGGTCGAGTTCACCATTCAAATGCATGTAACAGTGAGAAACGCACTGTCTTGGCGAAAGAAAGCGTTTTTGTACAACTTCAATTAAATAGCTGTAACTTTTGATAGAAGACTCGGATACACATGTTTATGGCTTTATCTTATAGAACTCAAGGTCCCCGTGCTGGGAAAACAGGTTTTGCAGCTGTTTGAGCTAAGATTTCCAAGTTATACACATAATGAAAACCTATACTTTGTTTCGGTCGAGTTCCCCATTCAAATGCATGTAACAGTGAGAAACGCACTGTCTTGGCGAAATAAAGCGTTTTTGTAAAACTTCATATAAATAGCTGTAACTTTTGATAGAAGACTCAGACAAACATGTTTATGGCTTTATCTTATAGAACTCAAGGTCCCCGTGCTGGGAAAACAGCTTTTGCAGCTGTTTGAGCTAAGATTTCCAAGTTATACACATAATGAAAACCTATACTTTGTTTCGATCGAGTTCCCATTCAAATGCATGTAACAGTGAGAAACGCACTGTCTTGGCGAAATAAAGCGTTTTTGTAAAACTTCATATAAATAGCTGTAACTTTTGATAGAAGACTCAGACAAACATGTTTATGGCTTTATCTTATAGAACTCAAGGTCCCCGTGCTGGGAAAACAGCTTTTGCAGCTGTTTGAGCTAAGATTTCCAAGTTATACACATAATGAAAACCTATACTTTGTTTAGGTCGAGTTCCCATTCAAATGCATGTAACAGTGAGAAACGCACTGTCTTGGCGAAATAAAGCGTTTTTGTACAACTTCATATAAATCGCTGTAACTTTTGATAGAAGACTCAGATACACATGTTTATGGCTTTATCTTATAGAACTCAAGGTCCCCGTGCTGGGAAAACAGAACAGGTTTTGCAGCCGTTTGAGCTAAGATTTTCAAGTTATACACATAATGAAAACCTATACTTTGTTTCGGTCGAGTTCCCCATTCAAATGCATGTAACAGTGAGAAACGCACTGTCTTGGCGAAATAAAGCGTTTTTGTACAACTTCATATAAATAGCTGTAACTTTTGATAGAAGACTCAGACAAACATGTTTATGGCTTTATCTTATAGAACTCAAGGTCCCCGTGCTGGGAAAACAGCTTTTGCAGCTGTTTGAGCTAAGATTTCCAAGTTATACACATAATGAAAACCTATACTTTGTTTCGGTCGAGTTCCCCATTCAAATGCATGTAACAGTGAGAAACGCACTGTCTTGGCGAAAGAAAGCGTTTTTGTACAACTTCATATAAATAGCTGTAACTTTTGATAGAAGACTCAGACAAACATGTTTATGGCTTTATCTTATAGAACTCAAGGTCCCTGTGCTGGGAAAACAGGTTTTGCAGCTGTTTGAGCTAAGATTTCCAAGTTATACACATAATGAAAACCTATACTTTGTTTAGGTCGAGTTCCCATTCAAATGCATGTAACAGTGAGAAACGCACTGTCTTGGCGAAATAAAGCGTTTTTGTAAAACTTCATATAAATAGCTGTAACTTTTGATAGAAGACTCAGACAAACATGTTTATGGCTTTATCTTATAGAACTCAAGGTCCCCGTGCTGGGAAAACAGCTTTTGCAGCTGTTTGAGCTAAGATTTCCAAGTTATACACATAATGAAAACCTATACTTTGTTTCGGTCGAGTTCCCCATTCAAATGCATGTAACAGTGAGAAACGCACTGTCTTGGCGAAAGAAAGCGTTTTTGTACAACTTCATATAAATAGCTGTAACTTTTGATAGAAGACTCAGACAAACATGTTTATGGCTTTATCTTATAGAACTCAAGGTCCCTGTGCTGGGAAAACAGGTTTTGCAGCTGTTTGAGCTAAGATTTCCAAGTTATACACATAATGAAAACCTATACTTTGTTTAGGTCGAGTTCCCATTCAAATGCATGTAACAGTGAGAAACGCACTGTCTTGGCGAAAGAAAGCATTTTTGTACAACTTCATATAAATAGCTGTAACTTTTGATAGAAGACTCGGATACACATGTTTATGGCTTTATCTTATAGAACTCAAGGTCCCCGTGCTGGGAAAACAGGTTTTGCAGCTGTTTGAGCTAAGATTTTCAAGTTATACACATAATGAAAACCTATACTTTGTTTCGGTCGAGTTCACCATTCAAATGCATGTAACAGTGAGAAACGCACTGTCTTGGCGAAAGAAAGCGTTTTTGTACAACTTCAATTAAATAGCTGTAACTTTTGATAGAAGACTCGGATACACATGTTTATGGCTTTATCTTATAGAACTCAAGGTCCCCGTGCTGGGAAAACAGAACAGGTTTTGCAGCCGTTTGAGCTAAGATTTTCAAGTTATACACATAATGAAAACCTATACTTTGTTTCGGTCGAGTTCCCCATTCAAATGCATGTAACAGTGAGAAACGCACTGTCTTGGCGAAATAAAGCGTTTTTGTACAACTTCATATAAATAGCTGTAACTTTTGATAGAAGACTCAGACAAACATGTTTATGGCTTTATCTTATAGAACTCAAGGTCCCCGTGCTGGGAAAACAGCTTTTGCAGCTGTTTGAGCTAAGATTTCCAAGTTATACACATAATGAAAACCTATACTTTGTTTCGGTCGAGTTCCCCATTCAAATGCATGTAACAGTGAGAAACGCACTGTCTTGGGCGAAAGAAAGCGTTTTTGTACAACTTCATATAAATCGCTGTAACTTTTGATAGAAGACTCAGACAAACATGTTTATGGCTTTATCTTATAGAACTCAAGGTCCCCGTGCTGGGAAAACAGAACAGGTTTTGCAGCCGTTTGAGCTAAGATTTTCAAGTTATACACATAATGAAAACCTATACTTTGTTTCGGTCGAGTTCCCCATTCAAATGCATGTAACAGTGAGAAACGCACTGTCTTGGCGAAATAAAGCGTTTTTGTACAACTTCATATAAATCGCTGTAACTTTTGATAGAAGACTCGGATACACATGTTTATGGCTTTATCTTATAGAACTCAAGGTCCCCGTGCTGGGAAAACAGGATTTGCAGCTGTGTGAGCTAAGATTTCCAAGTTATACACATAATGAAAACCTATACTTTGTTTCAGTCGAGGTCCCCATTCAAATGCATGTAACAGTGAGAAACGCACTGTCTTGGCGAAATAAAGCGTTTTTTTACATTTTCATATAAATAGCTGTAACTTTTGATAGAAGACTCAGACAAACATGTTTATGGCTTTATCTTATAGAACTCAAGGTCCCTGTGCTGGGAAAACAGGTTTTGCAGCTGTTTGAGCTAAGATTTCCAAGTTATACACATAATGAAAACCTATACTTTGTTTCGGTCAAGTTTCCCATTCAAATGCATGTAACAGTGAGAAACGCACTGTCTTGGCGAAAGAAAGCGTTTTTGTACAACTTCATATAAATAGCTGTAACTTTTGATAGAAGACTCGGATACACATGTTTATGGCTTTATCTTATAGAACTCAATATCCCTGTGCTGAGAAAACAGAACAGGTGTTGCAGCTGTTTGAGCTAAGATTTTCAAGTTATACACATAATGAAAACCTATACTTTGTTTCGGTCGAGTTCACCATTCAAATGCATGTAACAGTGAGAAACGCACTGTCTTGGCGAAAGAAAGCGTTTTTGTACAACTTCAATTAAATAGCTGTAACTTTTGATAGAAGACTCGGATACACATGTTTATGGCTTTATCTTATAGAACTCAAGGTCCCCGTGCTGGGAAAACAGGTTTTGCAGCTGTTTGAGCTAAGATTTCCAAGTTATACACATAATGAAAACCTATACTTTGTTTCGGTCGAGTTCCCCATTCAAATGCATGTAACAGTGAGAAACGCACTGTCTTGGCGAAATAAAGCGTTTTTGTAAAACTTCATATAAATAGCTGTAACTTTTGATAGAAGACTCAGACAAACATGTTTATGGCTTTATCTTATAGAACTCAAGGTCCCCGTGCTGGGAAAACAGCTTTTGCAGCTGTTTGAGCTAAGATTTCCAAGTTATACACATAATGAAAACCTATACTTTGTTTCGGTCGAGTTCCCATTCAAATGCATGTAACAGTGAGAAACGCACTGTCTTGGCGAAATAAAGCGTTTTTGTAAAACTTCATATAAATAGCTGTAACTTTTGATAGAAGACTCAGACAAACATGTTTATGGCTTTATCTTATAGAACTCAAGGTCCCCGTGCTGGGAAAACAGCTTTTGCAGCTGTTTGAGCTAAGATTTCCAAGTTATACACATAATGAAAACCTATACTTTGTTTAGGTCGAGTTCCCATTCAAATGCATGTAACAGTGAGAAACGCACTGTCTTGGCGAAATAAAGCGTTTTTGTAAAACTTCATATAAATAGCTGTAACTTTTGATAGAAGACTCAGACAAACATGTTTATGGCTTTATCTTATAGAACTCAAGGTCCCCGTGCTGGGAAAACAGCTTTTGCAGCTGTTTGAGCTAAGATTTCCAAGTTATACACATAATGAAAACCTATACTTTGTTTCGGTCGAGTTCCCCATTCAAATGCATGTAACAGTGAGAAACGCACTGTCTTGGCGAAAGAAAGCGTTTTTGTACAACTTCATATAAATAGCTGTAACTTTTGATAGAAGACTCAGACAAACATGTTTATGGCTTTATCTTATAGAACTCAAGGTCCCTGTGCTGGGAAAACAGGTTTTGAAGCTGTTTGAGCTAAGATTTCCAAGTTATACACATAATGAAAACCTATACTTTGTTTAGGTCGAGTTCCCATTCAAATGCATGTAACAGTGAGAAACGCACTGTCTTGGCGAAAGAAAGCGTTTTTGTACAACTTCATATAAATAGCTGTAACTTTTGATAGAAGACTCGGATACACATGTTTATGGCTTTATCTTATAGAACTCAAGGTCCCCGTGCTGGGAAAACAGGTTTTGCAGCTGTTTGAGCTAAGATTTTCAAGTTATACACATAATGAAAACCTATACTTTGTTTCGGTCGAGTTCCCCATTCAAATGCATGTAACAGTGAGAAACGCACTGTCTTGGCGAAAGAAAGCGTTTTTGTACAACTTCAATTAAATAGCTGTAACTTTTGATAGAAGACTCGGATACACATGTTTATGGCTTTATCTTATAGAACTCAAGGTCCCTGTGCTAGGAAAACAGGTTTTGCAGCTGTTTGAGCTAAGATTTCAAAGTTATACACATAATGAAAACCTATACTTTGTTTCGATCGAGTTCCCATTAAAATGCATGTAACAGTGAGAAACGCACTGTCTTGGCGAAAGAAAGCGTTTTTGTACAACTTCATATAAATAGCTGTAACTTTTGATAGAAGACTCAGACAAACATGTTTATGGCTTTATCTTATAGAACTCAAGGTCCCTGTGCTGGGAAAACAGGTTTTGCAGCTGTTTGAGCTAAGATTTCCAAGTTATACACATAATGAAAACCTATACTTTGTTTCGGTCGAGTTCCCCATTCAAATGCATGTAACAGTGAGAAACGCACTGTCTTGGCGAAATAAAGCGTTTTTGTACAACTTCATATAAATAGCTGTAACTTTTGATAGAAGACTCAGACAAACATGTTTATGGCTTTATCTTATAGAACTCAATATCCCAGTGCTGAGAAAACAGAACAGGTTTTGCAGCCGTTTGAGCTAAGATTTTCAAGTTATACACATAATGAAAACCTATACTTTGTTTCGGTCGAGTTCCCCATTCAAATGCATGTAACAGTGAGAAACGCACTGTCTTGGCGAAATAAAGCGTTTTTGTACAACTTCATATAAATCGCTGTAACTTTTGATAGAAGACTCAGACAAACATGTTTATGGCTTTATCTTATAGAACTCAAGGTCCCCGTGCTGGGAAAACAGCTTTTGCAGCTGTTTGAGCTAAGATTTCCAAGTTATACACATAATGAAAACCTATACTTTGTTTCGGTCGAGTTCCCCATTCAAATGCATGTAACAGTGAGAAACGCACTGTCTTGGCGAAATAAAGCGTTTTTGTACAACTTCATATAAATAGCTGTAACTTTTGATAGAAGACTCAGACAAACATGTTTATGGCTTTATCTTATAGAACTCAAGGTCCCCGTGCTGGGAAAACAGAACAGGTTTTGCAGCCGTTTGAGCTAAGATTTTAAAATTATTCACATAATGAAAACCTATACTTTGTTTCAGGCGAGTTTCCCATTCAAATGCATGTAACAGTGAGAAACGCACTGTCTTGGCGAAATAAAGCGTTTTTGTACAACTTCATATAAATAGCTGTAACTTTTGATAGAAGACTCAGACAAACATGTTTATGGCTTTATCTTATAGAACTCAAGGTCCCCGTGCTGGGAAAACAGCTTTTGCAGCTGTTTGAGCTAAGATTTCCAAGTTATACACATAATGAAAACCTATACTTTGTTTCGGTCGAGTTCCCATTCAAATGCATGTAACAGTGAGAAACGCACTGTCTTGGCGAAATAAAGCGTTTTTGTAAAACTTCATATAAATAGCTGTAACTTTTGATAGAAGACTCAGACAAACATGTTTATGGCTTTATCTTATAGAACTCAAGGTCCCCGTGCTGGGAAAACAGCTTTTGCAGCTGTTTGAGCTAAGATTTCCAAGTTATACACATAATGAAAACCTATACTTTGTTTAGGTCGAGTTCCCATTCAAATGCATGTAACAGTGAGAAACGCACTGTCTTGGCGAAATAAAGCGTTTTTGTAAAACTTCATATAAATAGCTGTAACTTTTGATAGAAGACTCAGACAAACATGTTTATGGCTTTATCTTATAGAACTCAAGGTCCCCGTGCTGGGAAAACAGCTTTTGCAGCTGTTTGAGCTAAGATTTCCAAGTTATACACATAATGAAAACCTATACTTTGTTTCGGTCGAGTTCCCCATTCAAATGCATGTAACAGTGAGAAACGCACTGTCTTGGCGAAAGAAAGCGTTTTTGTACAACTTCATATAAATAGCTGTAACTTTTGATAGAAGACTCAGACAAACATGTTTATGGCTTTATCTTATAGAACTCAAGGTCCCTGTGCTGGGAAAACAGGTTTTGAAGCTGTTTGAGCTAAGATTTCCAAGTTATACACATAATGAAAACCTATACTTTGTTTAGGTCGAGTTCCCATTCAAATGCATGTAACAGTGAGAAACGCACTGTCTTGGCGAAAGAAAGCGTTTTTGTACAACTTCATATAAATAGCTGTAACTTTTGATAGAAGACTCGGATACACATGTTTATGGCTTTATCTTATAGAACTCAAGGTCCCCGTGCTGGGAAAACAGGTTTTGCAGCTGTTTGAGCTAAGATTTTCAAGTTATACACATAATGAAAACCTATACTTTGTTTCGGTCGAGTTCCCCATTCAAATGCATGTAACAGTGAGAAACGCACTGTCTTGGCGAAAGAAAGCGTTTTTGTACAACTTCAATTAAATAGCTGTAACTTTTGATAGAAGACTCGGATACACATGTTTATGGCTTTATCTTATAGAACTCAAGGTCCCTGTGCTAGGAAAACAGGTTTTGCAGCTGTTTGAGCTAAGATTTCAAAGTTATACACATAATGAAAACCTATACTTTGTTTCGATCGAGTTCCCATTCAAATGCATGTAACAGTGAGAAACGCACTGTCTTGGCGAAAGAAAGCGTTTTTGTACAACTTCATATAAATAGCTGTAACTTTTGATAGAAGACTCAGACAAACATGTTTATGGCTTTATCTTATAGAACTCAAGGTCCCTGTGCTGGGAAAACAGGTTTTGCAGCTGTTTGAGCTAAGATTTCCAAGTTATACACATAATGAAAACCTATACTTTGTTTCGGTCGAGTTCCCCATTCAAATGCATGTAACAGTGAGAAACGCACTGTCTTGGCGAAATAAAGCGTTTTTGTACAACTTCATATAAATCGCTGTAACTTTTGATAGAAGACTCAGACAAACATGTTTATGGCTTTATCTTATAGAACTCAATATCCCAGTGCTGAGAAAACAGAACAGGTTTTGCAGCCGTTTGAGCTAAGATTTTCAAGTTATACACATAATGAAAACCTATACTTTGTTTCGGTCGAGTTCCCCATTCAAATGCATGTAACAGTGAGAAACGCACTGTCTTGGCGAAATAAAGCGTTTTTGTACAACTTCATATAAATCGCTGTAACTTTTGATAGAAGACTCAGACAAACATGTTTATGGCTTTATCTTATAGAACTCAAGGTCCCCGTGCTGGGAAAACAGCTTTTGCAGCTGTTTGAGCTAAGATTTCCAAGTTATACACATAATGAAAACCTATACTTTGTTTCGGTCGAGTTCCCCATTCAAATGCATGTAACAGTGAGAAACGCACTGTCTTGGCGAAATAAAGCGTTTTTGTACAACTTCATATAAATAGCTGTAACTTTTGATAGAAGACTCAGACAAACATGTTTATGGCTTTATCTTATAGAACTCAAGGTCCCCGTGCTGGGAAAACAGAACAGGTTTTGCAGCCGTTTGAGCTAAGATTTTAAAATTATTCACATAATGAAAACCTATACTTTGTTTCAGGCGAGTTTCCCATTCAAATGCATGTAACAGTGAGAAACGCACTGTCTTGGCGAAATAAAGCGTTTTTGTACAACTTCATATAAATAGCTGTAACTTTTGATAGAAGACTCAGACAAACATGTTTATGGCTTTATCTTATAGAACTCAAGGTCCCCGTGCTGGGAAAACAGCTTTTGCAGCTGTTTGAGCTAAGATTTCCAAGTTATACACATAATGAAAACCTATACTTTGTTTAGGTCGAGTTCCCATTCAAATGCATGTAACAGTGAGAAACGCACTGTCTTGGCGAAAGAAAGCGTTTTTGTACAACTTCATATAAATAGCTGTAACTTTTGATAGAAGACTCGGATACACATGTTTATGGCTTTATCTTATAGAACTCAAGGTCCCCGTGCTGGGAAAACAGGTTTTGCAGCTGTTTGAGCTAAGATTTTCAAGTTATACACATAATGAAAACCTATACTTTGTTTCGGTCGAGTTCACCATTCAAATGCATGTAACAGTGAGAAACGCACTGTCTTGGCGAAATAAAGCGTTTTTGTACAACTTCAATTAAATAGCTGTAACTTTTGATAGAAGACTCGGATACACATGTTTATGGCTTTATCTTATAGAACTCAAGGTCCCCGTGCTGGGAAAACAGCTTTTGCAGCTGTTTGAGCTAAGATTTCCAAGTTATACACATAATGAAAACCTATACTTTGTTTCGGTCGAGTTCCCCATTCAAATGCATGTAACAGTGAGAAACGCACTGTCTTGGCGAAATAAAGCGTTTTTGTACAACTTCATATAAATCGCTGTAACTTTTGATAGAAGACTCAGACAAACATGTTTATGGCTTTATCTTATAGAACTCAATATCCCAGTGCTGAGAAAACAGAACAGGTGTTGCAGCTGTTTGAGCTAAGATTTTCAAGTTATACACATAATGAAAACCTATACTTTGTTTCGGTCGAGTTCCCCATTCAAATGCATGTAACAGTGAGAAACGCACTGTCTTGGCGAAATAAAGCGTTTTTGTACAACTTCATATAAATAGCTGTAACTTTTGATAGAAGACTCAGACAAACATGTTTATGGCTTTATCTTATAGAACTCAAGGTCCCTGTGCTAGGAAAACAGGTTTTGCAGCTGTTTGAGCTAAGATTTCAAAGTTATACACATAATGAAAACCTATACTTTGTTTCGGTCGAGTTCCCATTCAAATGCATGTAACAGTGAGAAACGCACTGTCTTGGCGAAAGAAAGCGTTTTTGTACAACTTCATATAAATAGCTGTAACTTTTGATAGAAGACTCAGACAAACATGTTTATGGCTTTATCTTATAGAACTCAAGGTCCCCGTGCTGGGAAAACAGCTTTTGCAGCTGTTTGAGCTAAGATTTCCAAGTTATACACATAATGAAAACCTATACTTTGTTTCGGTCGAGTTCCCCATTCAAATGCATGTAACAGTGAGAAACGCACTGTCTTGGCGAAATAAAGCGTTTTTGTACAACTTCATATAAATAGCTGTAACTTTTGATAGAAGACTCAGACAAACATGTTTATGGCTTTATCTTATAGAACTCAAGGTCCCCGTGCTGGGAAAACAGAACAGGTTTTGCAGCCGTTTGAGCTAAGATTTTAAAATTATTCACATAATGAAAACCTATACTTTGTTTCAGGCGAGTTTCCCATTCAAATGCATGTAACAGTGAGAAACGCACTGTCTTGGCGAAATAAAGCGTTTTTGTACAACTTCATATAAATAGCTATAACTTTTGATAGAAGACTCAGACAAACATGTTTATGGCTTTATCTTATAGAACTCAAGGTCCCCGTGCTGGGAAAACAGCTTTTGCAGCTGTTTGAGCTAAGATTTCCAAGTTATACACATAATGAAAACCTATACTTTGTTTAGGTCGAGTTCCCATTCAAATGCATGTAACAGTGAGAAACGCACTGTCTTGGCGAAAGAAAGCGTTTTTGTACAACTTCATATAAATAGCTGTAACTTTTGATAGAAGACTCGGATACACATGTTTATGGCTTTATCTTATAGAACTCAAGGTCCCCGTGCTGGGAAAACAGCTTTTGCAGCTGTTTGAGCTAAGATTTTCAAGTTATACACATAATGAAAACCTATACTTTGTTTCGGTCGAGTTCACCATTCAAATGCATGTAACAGTGAGAAACGCACTGTCTTGGCGAAAGAAAGCGTTTTTGTACAACTTCAATTAAATAGCTGTAACTTTTGATAGAAGACTCGGATACACATGTTTATGGCTTTATCTTATAGAACTCAAGGTCCCCGTGCTGGGAAAACAGCTTTTGCAGCTGTTTGAGCTAAGATTTCCAAGTTATACACATAATGAAAACCTATACTTTGTTTCGGTCGAGTTCCCCATTCAAATGCATGTAACAGTGAGAAACGCACTGTCTTGGCGAAATAAAGCGTTTTTGTACAACTTCATATAAATCGCTGTAACTTTTGATAGAAGACTCAGACAAACATGTTTATGGCTTTATCTTATAGAACTCAATATCCCAGTGCTGAGAAAACAGAACAGGTGTTGCAGCTGTTTGAGCTAAGATTTTCAAGTTATACACATAATGAAAACCTATACTTTGTTTCGGTCGAGTTCCCCATTCAAATGCATGTAACAGTGAGAAACGCACTGTCTTGGCGAAATAAAGCGTTTTTGTACAACTTCATATAAATAGCTGTAACTTTTGATAGAAGACTCAGACAAACATGTTTATGGCTTTATCTTATAGAACTCAAGGTCCCTGTGCTAGGAAAACAGGTTTTGCAGCTGTTTGAGCTAAGATTTCCAAGTTATACACATAATGAAAACCTATACTTTGTTTCGGTCGAGTTCCCATTCAAATGCATGTAACAGTGAGAAACGCACTGTCTTGGCGAAAGAAAGCGTTTTTGTACAACTTCATATAAATAGCTGTAACTTTTGATAGAAGACTCAGACAAACATGTTTATGGCTTTATCTTATAGAACTCAAGGTCCCTGTGCTAGGAAAACAGCTTTTGCAGCTGTTTGAGCTAAGATTTCAAAGTTATACACATAATGAAAACCTATACTTTGTTTCGGTCGAGTTCCCATTCAAATGCATGTAACAGTGAGAAACGCACTGTCTTGGCGAAAGAAAGCGTTTTTGTACAACTTCATATAAATAGCTGTAACTTTTGATAGAAGACTCAGACAAACATGTTTATGGCTTTATCTTATAGAACTCAAGGTCCCTGTGCTGGGAAAACAGGTTTTGCAGCTGTTTGAGCTAAGATTTCCAAGTTATACACATAATGAAAACCTATACTTTGTTTCGGTCGAGTTCCCCATTCAAATGCATGTAACAGTGAGAAACGCACTGTCTTGGCGAAATAAAGCGTTTTTGTACAACTTCATATAAATCGCTGTAACTTTTGATAGAAGACTCAGACAAACATGTTTATGGCTTTATCTTATAGAACTCAATATCCCAGTGCTGAGAAAACAGAACAGGTGTTGCAGCTGTTTGAGCTAAGATTTTCAAGTTATACACATAATGAAAACCTATACTTTGTTTAGGTCGAGTTCCCATTCAAATGCATGTAACAGTGAGAAACGCACTGTCTTGGCGAAATAAAGCGTTTTTGTACAACTTCATATAAATCGCTGTAACTTTTGATAGAAGACTTGGATACACATGTTTATGGCTTTATCTTATAGAACTCAAGGTCCCCGTGCTGGGAAAACAGAACAGGTTTTGCAGCCGTTTGAGCTAAGATTTTCAAGTTATACACATAATGAAAACCTATACTTTGTTTCGGTCGAGTTCCCCATTCAAATGCATGTAACAGTGAGAAACGCACTGTCTTGGCGAAATAAAGCGTTTTTGTACAACTTCATATAAATAGCTGTAACTTTTGATAGAAGACTCAGACAAACATGTTTATGGCTTTATCTTATAGAACTCAAGGTCCCCGTGCTGGGAAAACAGCTTTTGCAGCTGTTTGAGCTAAGATTTCCAAGTTATACACATAATGAAAACCTATACTTTGTTTCGGTCGAGTTCCCCATTCAAATGCATGTAACAGTGAGAAACGCACTGTCTTGGCGAAAGAAAGCGTTTTTGTACAACTTCATATAAATAGCTGTAACTTTTGATAGAAGACTCAGACAAACATGTTTATGGCTTTATCTTATAGAACTCAAGGTCCCTGTGCTGGGAAAACAGGTTTTGCAGCTGTTTGAGCTAAGATTTCCAAGTTATACACATAATGAAAACCTATACTTTGTTTAGGTCGAGTTCCCATTCAAATGCATGTAACAGTGAGAAACGCACTGTCTTGGCGAAATAAAGCGTTTTTGTAAAACTTCATATAAATAGCTGTAACTTTTGATAGAAGACTCAGACAAACATGTTTATGGCTTTATCTTATAGAACTCAAGGTCCCCGTGCTGGGAAAACAGCTTTTGCAGCTGTTTGAGCTAAGATTTCCAAGTTATACACATAATGAAAACCTATACTTTGTTTCGGTCGAGTTCCCCATTCAAATGCATGTAACAGTGAGAAACGCACTGTCTTGGCGAAAGAAAGCGTTTTTGTACAACTTCATATAAATAGCTGTAACTTTTGATAGAAGACTCAGACAAACATGTTTATGGCTTTATCTTATAGAACTCAAGGTCCCTGTGCTGGGAAAACAGGTTTTGCAGCTGTTTGAGCTAAGATTTCCAAGTTATACACATAATGAAAACCTATACTTTGTTTAGGTCGAGTTCCCATTCAAATGCATGTAACAGTGAGAAACGCACTGTCTTGGCGAAAGAAAGCGTTTTTGTACAACTTCATATAAATAGCTGTAACTTTTGATAGAAGACTCGGATACACATGTTTATGGCTTTATCTTATAGAACTCAAGGTCCCCGTGCTGGGAAAACAGGTTTTGCAGCTGTTTGAGCTAAGATTTTCAAGTTATACACATAATGAAAACCTATACTTTGTTTCGGTCGAGTTCACCATTCAAATGCATGTAACAGTGAGAAACGCACTGTCTTGGCGAAAGAAAGCGTTTTTGTACAACTTCAATTAAATAGCTGTAACTTTTGATAGAAGACTCGGATACACATGTTTATGGCTTTATCTTATAGAACTCAAGGTCCCCGTGCTGGGAAAACAGAACAGGTTTTGCAGCCGTTTGAGCTAAGATTTTCAAGTTATACACATAATGAAAACCTATACTTTGTTTCGGTCGAGTTCCCCATTCAAATGCATGTAACAGTGAGAAACGCACTGTCTTGGCGAAAGAAAGCGTTTTTGTACAACTTCATATAAATAGCTGTAACTTTTGATAGAAGACTCAGACAAACATGTTTATGGCTTTATCTTATAGAACTCAAGGTCCCTGTGCTGGGAAAACAGCTTTTGCAGCTGTTTGAGCTAAGATTTCCAAGTTATACACATAATGAAAACCTATACTTTGTTTCGGTCGAGTTCCCCATTCAAATGCATGTAACAGTGAGAAACGCACTGTCTTGGGCGAAAGAAAGCGTTTTTGTACAACTTCATATAAATCGCTGTAACTTTTGATAGAAGACTCGGATCCAGATGTTTATGGCTTTATCTTATAGAACTCAAGGTCCCCGTGCTGGGAAAACAGAACAGGTTTTGCAGCCGTTTGAGCTAAGATTTTCAAGTTATACACATAATGAAAACCTATACTTTGTTTCGGTCGAGTTCCCCATTCAAATGCATGTAACAGTGAGAAACGCACTGTCTTGGCGAAATAAAGCGTTTTTGTACAACTTCATATAAATCGCTGTAACTTTTGATAGAAGACTCGGATACACATGTTTATGGCTTTATCTTATAGAACTCAAGGTCCCCGTGCTGGGAAAACAGGATTTGCAGCTGTGTGAGCTAAGATTTCCAAGTTATACACATAATGAAAACCTATACTTTGTTTCAGTCGAGTTCCCCATTCAAATGCATGTAACAGTGAGAAACGCACTGTCTTGGCGAAATAAAGCGTTTTTTTACATTTTCATATAAATAGCTGTAACTTTTGATAGAAGACTCAGACAAACATGTTTATGGCTTTATCTTATAGAACTCAAGGTCCCTGTGCTGGGAAAACAGGTTTTGCAGCTGTTTGAGCTAAGATTTCCAAGTTATACACATAATGAAAACCTATACTTTGTTTCGGTCAAGTTTCCCATTCAAATGCATGTAACAGTGAGAAACGCACTGTCTTGGCGAAAGAAAGCGTTTTTGTACAACTTCATATAAATAGCTGTAACTTTTGATAGAAGACTCGGATACACATGTTTATGGCTTTATCTTATAGAACTCAATATCCCTGTGCTGAGAAAACAGAACAGGTGTTGCAGCTGTTTGAGCTAAGATTTTCAAGTTATACACATAATGAAAACCTATACTTTGTTTCGGTCGAGTTCACCATTCAAATGCATGTAACAGTGAGAAACGCACTGTCTTGGCGAAAGAAAGCGTTTTTGTACAACTTCAATTAAATAGCTGTAACTTTTGATAGAAGACTCGGATACACATGTTTATGGCTTTATCTTATAGAACTCAAGGTCCCCGTGCTGGGAAAACAGGTTTTGCAGCTGTTTGAGCTAAGATTTCCAAGTTATACACATAATGAAAACCTATACTTTGTTTCGGTCGAGTTCCCCATTCAAATGCATGTAACAGTGAGAAACGCACTGTCTTGGCGAAATAAAGCGTTTTTGTAAAACTTCATATAAATAGCTGTAACTTTTGATAGAAGACTCAGACAAACATGTTTATGGCTTTATCTTATAGAACTCAAGGTCCCCGTGCTGGGAAAACAGCTTTTGCAGCTGTTTGAGCTAAGATTTCCAAGTTATACACATAATGAAAACCTATACTTTGTTTCGGTCGAGTTCCCCATTCAAATGCATGTAACAGTGAGAAACGCACTGTCTTGGCGAAATAAAGCGTTTTTGTACAACTTCATATAAATAGCTGTAACTTTTGATAGAAGACTCAGACAAACATGTTTATGGCTTTATCTTATAGAACTCAAGGTCCCCGTGCTGGGAAAACAGCTTTTGCAGCTGTTTGAGCTAAGATTTCCAAGTTATACACATAATGAAAACCTATACTTTGTTTCGGTCGAGTTCCCCATTCAAATGCATGTAACAGTGAGAAACGCACTGTCTTGGCGAAATAAAGGGTTTTTGTAAAACTTCATATAAATAGCTGTAACTTTTGATAGAAGACTCAGACAAACATGTTTATGGCTTTATCTTATAGAACTCAAGGTCCCCGTGCTGGGAAAACAGCTTTTGCAGCTGTTTGAGCTAAGATTTCCAAGTTATACACATAATGAAAACCTATACTTTGTTTCGGTCGAGTTCACCATTCAAATGCATGTAACAGTGAGAAACGCACTGTCTTGGCGAAAGAAAGCGTTTTTGTACAACTTCAACTAAATAGCTGTAACTTTTGATAGAAGACTCGGATACACATGTTTATGGCTTTATCTTATAGAACTCAAGGTCCCCGTGCTGGGAAAACAGGTTTTGCAGCTGTTTGAGCTAAGATTTCCAAGTTATACACATAATGAAAACCTATACTTTGTTTCGGTCGAGTTCCCCATTCAAATGCATGTAACAGTGAGAAACGCACTGTCTTGGCGAAAGAAAGCGTTTTTGTAAAACTTCATATAAATAGCTGTAACTTTTGATAGAAGACTCAGACAAACATGTTTATGGCTTTATCTTATAGAACTCAAGGTCCCCGTGCTGGGAAAACAGCTTTTGCAGCTGTTTGAGCTAAGATTTCCAAGTTATACACATAATGAAAACCTATACTTTGTTTAGGTCGAGTTCCCATTCAAATGCATGTAACAGTGAGAAACGCACTGTCTTGGCGAAATAAAGCGTTTTTGTACAACTTCATATAAATCGCTGTAACTTTTGATAGAAGACTCGGATACACATGTTTATGGCTTTATCTTATAGAACTCAAGGTCCCCGTGCTGGGAAAACAGAACAGGTTTTGCAGCCGTTTGAGCTAAGATTTTCAAGTTATACACATAATGAAAACCTATACTTTGTTTCGGTCGAGTTCCCCATTCAAATGCATGTAACAGTGAGAAACGCACTGTCTTGGCGAAATAAAGCGTTTTTGTACAACTTCATATAAATCGCTGTAACTTTTGATAGAAGACTCAGACAAACATGTTTATGGCTTTATCTTATAGAACTCAAGGTCCCCGTGCTGGGAAAACAGCTTTTGCAGCTGTTTGAGCTAAGATTTCCAAGTTATACACATAATGAAAACCTATACTTTGTTTCGGTCGAGTTCCCCATTCAAATGCATGTAACAGTGAGAAACGCACTGTCTTGGCGAAAGAAAGCGTTTTTGTACAACTTCATATAAATAGCTGTAACTTTTGATAGAAGACTCAGACAAACATGTTTATGGCTTTATCTTATAGAACTCAAGGTCCCTGTGCTGGGAAAACAGGTTTTGCAGCTGTTTGAGCTAAGATTTCCAAGTTATACACATAATGAAAACCTATACTTTGTTTAGGTCGAGTTCCCATTCAAATGCATGTAACAGTGAGAAACGCACTGTCTTGGCGAAATAAAGCGTTTTTGTAAAACTTCATATAAATAGCTGTAACTTTTGATAGAAGACTCAGACAAACATGTTTATGGCTTTATCTTATAGAACTCAAGGTCCCCGTGCTGGGAAAACAGCTTTTGCAGCTGTTTGAGCTAAGATTTCCAAGTTATACACATAATGAAAACCTATACTTTGTTTCGGTCGAGTTCCCCATTCAAATGCATGTAACAGTGAGAAACGCACTGTCTTGGCGAAAGAAAGCATTTTTGTACAACTTCATATAAATAGCTGTAACTTTTGATAGAAGACTCAGACAAACATGTTTATGGCTTTATCTTATAGAACTCAAGGTCCCTGTGCTGGGAAAACAGGTTTTGCAGCTGTTTGAGCTAAGATTTCCAAGTTATACACATAATGAAAACCTATACTTTGTTTCGGTCGAGTTCCCCATTCAAATGCATGTAACAGTGAGAAACGCACTGTCTTGGCGAAATAAAGCGTTTTTGTACAACTTCATATAAATAGCTGTAACTTTTGATAGAAGACTCAGACAAACATGTTTATGGCTTTATCTTATAGAACTCAAGGTCCCCGTGCTGGGAAAACAGCTTTTGCAGCTGTTTGAGCTAAGATTTCCAAGTTATACACATAATGAAAACCTATACTTTGTTTCGGTCGAGTTCCCCATTCAAATGCATGTAACAGTGAGAAACGCACTGTCTTGGGCGAAAGAAAGCGTTTTTGTACAACTTCATATAAATCGCTGTAACTTTTGATAGAAGACTCGGATCCAGATGTTTATGGCTTTATCTTATAGAACTCAAGGTCCCCGTGCTGGGAAAACAGAACAGGTTTTGCAGCCGTTTGAGCTAAGATTTTCAAGTTATACACATAATGAAAACCTATACTTTGTTTCGGTCGAGTTCCCCATTCAAATGCATGTAACAGTGAGAAACGCACTGTCTTGGCAAAATAAAGCGTTTTTGTACAACTTCATATAAATCGCTGTAACTTTTGATAGAAGACTCGGATACACATGTTTATGGCTTTATCTTATAGAACTCAAGGTCCCCGTGCTGGGAAAACAGGATTTGCAGCTGTGTGAGCTAAGATTTCCAAGTTATACACATAATGAAAACCTATACTTTGTTTCAGTCGAGTTCCCCATTCAAATGCATGTAACAGTGAGAAACGCACTGTCTTGGCGAAATAAAGCGTTTTTTTACATTTTCATATAAATAGCTGTAACTTTTGATAGAAGACTCAGACAAACATGTTTATGGCTTTATCTTATAGAACTCAAGGTCCCCGTGCTGGGAAAACAGCTTTTGCAGCTGTTTGAGCTAAGATTTCCAAGTTATACACATAATGAAAACCTATACTTTGTTTAGGTCGAGTTCCCATTCAAATGCATGTAACAGTGAGAAACGCACTGTCTTGGCGAAATAAAGCGTTTTTGTACAACTTCATATAAATCGCTGTAACTTTTGATAGAAGACTCGGATACACATGTTTATGGCTTTATCTTATAGAACTCAAGGTCCCCGTGCTGGGAAAACAGAACAGGTTTTGCAGCCGTTTGAGCTAAGATTTTCAAGTTATACACATAATGAAAACCTATACTTTGTTTCGGTCGAGTTCCCCATTCAAATGCATGTAACAGTGAGAAACGCACTGTCTTGGCGAAATAAAGCGTTTTTGTACAACTTCATATAAATAGCTGTAACTTTTGATAGAAGACTCAGACAAACATGTTTATGGCTTTATCTTATAGAACTCAAGGTCCCCGTGCTGGGAAAACAGGTTTTGCAGCTGTTTGAGCTAAGATTTCCAAGTTATACACATAATGAAAACCTATACTTTGTTTCGGTCGAGTTCCCCATTCAAATGCATGTAACAGTGAGAAACGCACTGTCTTGGCGAAATAAAGGGTTTTTGTAAAACTTCATATAAATAGCTGTAACTTTTGATAGAAGACTCAGACAAACATGTTTATGGCTTTATCTTATAGAACTCAAGGTCCCCGTGCTGGGAAAACAGCTTTTGCAGCTGTTTGAGCTAAGATTTCCAAGTTATACACATAATGAAAACCTATACTTTGTTTCGGTCGAGTTCCCCATTCAAATGCATGTAACAGTGAGAAACGCACTGTCTTGGCGAAAGAAAGCGTTTTTGTACAACTTCATATAAATAGCTGTAACTTTTGATAGAAGACTCAGACAAACATGTTTATGGCTTTATCTTATAGAACTCAAGGTCCCTGTGCTGGGAAAACAGGTTTTGCAGCTGTTTGAGCTAAGATTTCCAAGTTATACACATAATGAAAACCTATACTTTGTTTAGGTCGAGTTCCCATTCAAATGCATGTAACAGTGAGAAACGCACTGTCTTGGCGAAAGAAAGCGTTTTTGTACAACTTCATATAAATAGCTGTAACTTTTGATAGAAGACTCGGATACCCATGTTTATGGCTTTATCTTATAGAACTCAAGGTCCCCGTGCTGGGAAAACAGGTTTTGCAGCTGTTTGAGCTAAGATTTTCAAGTTATACACATAATGAAAACCTATAATTTGTTTCGGTCGAGTTCCCCATTCAAATGCATGTAACAGTGAGAAACGCACTGTCTTGGCGAAAGAAAGCGTTTTTGTACAACTTCAATTAAATAGCTGTAACTTTTGATAGAAGACTCGGATACACATGTTTATGGCTTTATCTTATAGAACTCAAGGTCCCCGTGCTGGGAAAACAGCTTTTGCAGCTGTTTGAGCTAAGATTTCCAAGTTATACACATAATGAAAACCTATACTTTGTTTCGGTCGAGTTCCCCATTCAAATGCATGTAACAGTGAGAAACGCACTGTCTTGGCGAAAGAAAGCGTTTTTGTACAACTTCATATAAATAGCTGTAACTTTTGATAGAAGACTCAGACAAACATGTTTATGGCTTTATCTTATAGAACTCAAGGTCCCTGTGCTGGGAAAACAGGTTTTGCAGCTGTTTGAGCTAAGATTTCCAAGTTATACACATAATGAAAACCTATACTTTGTTTCGGTCGAGTTCCCCATTCAAATGCATGTAACAGTGAGAAACGCACTGTCTTGGCGAAATAAAGCGTTTTTGTACAACTTCATATAAATCGCTGTAACTTTTGATAGAAGACTCAGACAAACATGTTTATGGCTTTATCTTATAGAACTCAATATCCCAGTGCTGAGAAAACAGAACAGGTTTTGCAGCCGTTTGAGCTAAGATTTTCAAGTTATACACATAATGAAAACCTATACTTTGTTTCGGTCGAGTTCCCCATTCAAATGCATGTAACAGTGAGAAACGCACTGTCTTGGCGAAATAAAGCGTTTTTGTACAACTTCATATAAATCGCTGTAACTTTTGATAGAAGACTCAGACAAACATGTTTATGGCTTTATCTTATAGAACTCAAGGTCCCCGTGCTGGGAAAACAGCTTTTGCAGCTGTTTGAGCTAAGATTTCCAAGTTATACACATAATGAAAACCTATACTTTGTTTCGGTCGAGTTCCCCATTCAAATGCATGTAACAGTGAGAAACGCACTGTCTTGGCGAAATAAAGCGTTTTTGTACAACTTCATATAAATAGCTGTAACTTTTGATAGAAGACTCAGACAAACATGTTTATGGCTTTATCTTATAGAACTCAAGGTCCCCGTGCTGGGAAAACAGAACAGGTTTTGCAGCCGTTTGAGCTAAGATTTTAAAATTATTCACATAATGAAAACCTATACTTTGTTTCAGGCGAGTTTCCCATTCAAATGCATGTAACAGTGAGAAACGCACTGTCTTGGCGAAATAAAGCGTTTTTGTACAACTTCATATAAATAGCTATAACTTTTGATAGAAGACTCAGACAAACATGTTTATGGCTTTATCTTATAGAACTCAAGGCCCCCGTGCTGGGAAAACAGCTTTTGCAGCTGTTTGAGCTAAGATTTCCAAGTTATACACATAATGAAAACCTATACTTTGTTTAGGTCGAGTTCCCATTCAAATGCATGTAACAGTGAGAAACGCACTGTCTTGGCGAAAGAAAGCGTTTTTGTACAACTTCATATAAATAGCTGTAACTTTTGATAGAAGACTCGGATACACATGTTTATGGCTTTATCTTATAGAACTCAAGGTCCCCGTGCTGGGAAAACAGCTTTTGCAGCTGTTTGAGCTAAGATTTCCAAGTTATACACATAATGAAAACCTATACTTTGTTTCGGTCGAGTTCCCCATTCAAATGCATGTAACAGTGAGAAACGCACTGTCTTGGCGAAATAAAGCGTTTTTGTACAACTTCATATAAATCGCTGTAACTTTTGATAGAAGACTCAGACAAACATGTTTATGGCTTTATCTTATAGAACTCAATATCCCAGTGCTGAGAAAACAGAACAGGTGTTGCAGCTGTTTGAGCTAAGATTTTCAAGTTATACACATAATGAAAACCTATACTTTGTTTCGGTCGAGTTCCCCATTCAAATGCATGTAACAGTGAGAAACGCACTGTCTTGGCGAAAGAAAGCGTTTTTGTACAACTTCATATAAATAGCTGTAACTTTTGATAGAAGACTCAGACAAACATGTTTATGGCTTTATCTTATAGAACTCAAGGTCCCTGTGCTAGGAAAACAGGTTTTGCAGCTGTTTGAGCTAAGATTTCCAAGTTATACACATAATGAAAACCTATACTTTGTTTCGGTCGAGTTCCCATTCAAATGCATGTAACAGTGAGAAACGCACTGTCTTGGCGAAAGAAAGCGTTTTTGTACAACTTCATATAAATAGCTGTAACTTTTGATAGAAGACTCAGACAAACATGTTTATGGCTTTATCTTATAGAACTCAAGATCCCTGTGCTAGGAAAACAGGTTTTGCAGCTGTTTGAGCTAAGATTTCCAAGTTATACACATAATGAAAACCTATACTTTGTTTCGGTCGAGTTCCCATTCAAATGCATGTAACAGTGAGAAACGCACTGTCTTGGCGAAAGAAAGCGTTTTTGTACAACTTCATATAAATAGCTGTAACTTTTGATAGAAGACTCAGACAAACATGTTTATGGCTTTATCTTATAGAACTCAAGGTCCCTGTGCTAGGAAAACAGGTTTTGCAGCTGTTTGAGCTAAGATTTCAAAGTTATACACATAATGAAAACCTATACTTTGTTTCGGTCGAGTTCCCATTCAAATGCATGTAACAGTGAGAAACGCACTGTCTTGGCGAAAGAAAGCGTTTTTGTACAACTTCATATAAATCGCTGTAACTTTTGATAGAAGACTCAGACAAACATGTTTATGGCTTTATCTTATAGAACTCAATATCCCAGTGCTGAGAAAACAGAACAGGTGTTGCAGCTGTTTGAGCTAAGATTTTCAAGTTATACACATAATGAAAACCTATACTTTGTTTCGGTCGAGTTCCCCATTCAAATGCATGTAACAGTGAGAAACGCACTGTCTTGGCGAAAGAAAGCGTTTTTGTACAACTTCATATAAATCGCAGTAACTTTTGATAGAAGACTCGGATACACATGTTTATGGCTTTATCTTATAGAACTCAAGGTCCCCGTGCTGGGAAAACAGAACAGGTTTTGCAGCCGTTTGAGCTAAGATTTTCAAGTTATACACATAATGAAAACCTATACTTTGTTTCGGTCGAGTTCCCCATTCAAATGCATGTAACAGTGAGAAACGCACTGTCTTGGCGAAATAAAGCGTTTTTGAACAACTTCATATAAATAGCTGTAACTTTTGATAGAAGACTCAGACAAACATGTTTATGGCTTTATCTTATAGAACTCAAGGTCCCCGTGCTGGGAAAACAGCTTTTGCAGCCGTTTGAGCTAAGATTTCCAAGTTATACACATAATGAAAACCTATACTTTGTTTCGGTCGAGTTCCCCATTCAAATGCATGTAACAGTGAGAAACGCACTGTCTTGGCGAAAGAAAGCGTTTTTGTACAACTTCATATAAATAGCTGTAACTTTTGATAGAAGACTCAGACAAACATGTTTATGGCTTTATCTTATAGAACTCAAGGTCCCCGTGCTGGGAAAACAGCTTTTGCAGCCGTTTGAGCTAAGATTTCCAAGTTATACACATAATGAAAACCTATACTTTGTTTCGGTCGAGTTCCCCATTCAAATGCATGTAACAGTGAGAAACGCACTGTCTTGGCGAAAGAAAGCGTTTTTGTACAACTTCATATAAATAGCTGTAACTTTTGATAGAAGACTCAGACAAACATGTTTATGGCTTTATCTTATAGAACTCAATATCCCAGTGCTGAGAAAACAGAACAGGTGTTGCAGCTGTTTGAGCTAAGATTTTCAAGTTATACACATAATGAAAACCTATACTTTGTTTCGGTCGAGTTCCCCATTCAAATGCATGTAACAGTGAGAAACGCACTGTCTTGGCGAAAGAAAGCGTTTTTGTACAACTTCATATAAATCGCAGTAACTTTTGATAGAAGACTCGGATACACATGTTTATGGCTTTATCTTATAGAACTCAAGGTCCCCGTGCTGGGAAAACAGAACAGGTTTTGCAGCCGTTTGAGCTAAGATTTTCAAGTTATACACATAATGAAAACCTATACTTTGTTTCGGTCGAGTTCCCCATTCAAATGCATGTAACAGTGAGAAACGCACTGTCTTGGCGAAATAAAGCGTTTTTGAACAACTTCATATAAATAGCTGTAACTTTTGATAGAAGACTCAGACAAACATGTTTATGGCTTTATCTTATAGAACTCAAGGTCCCCGTGCTGGGAAAACAGCTTTTGCAGCTGTTTGAGCTAAGATTTCCAAGTTATACACATAATGAAAACCTATACTTTGTTTCGGTCGAGTTCCCCATTCAAATGCATGTAACAGTGAGAAACGCACTGTCTTGGCGAAAGAAAGCGTTTTTGTACAACTTCATATAAATAGCTGTAACTTTTGATAGAAGACTCAGACAAACATGTTTATGGCTTTATCTTATAGAACTCAAGGTCCCCGTGCTGGGAAAACAGCTTTTGCAGCTGTTTGAGCTAAGATTTCCAAGTTATACACATAATGAAAACCTATACTTTGTTTCGGTCGAGTTCCCATTCAAATGCATGTAACAGTGAGAAACGCACTGTCTTGGCGAAAGAAAGCGTTTTTGTACAACTTCATATAAATAGCTGTAACTTTTGATAGAAGACTCAGACAAACATGTTTATGGCTTTATCTTATAGAACTCAAGGTCCCCGTGCTGGGAAAACAGCTTTTGCAGCCGTTTGAGCTAAGATTTCCAAGTTATACACATAATGAAAACCTATACTTTGTTTCGGTCGAGTTCCCCATTCAAATGCATGTAACAGTGAGAAACGCACTGTCTTGGCGAAAGAAAGCGTTTTTGTACAACTTCATATAAATAGCTGTAACTTTTGATAGAAGACTCAGACAAACATGTTTATGGCTTTATCTTATAGAACTCAAGGTCCCCGTGCTGGGAAAACAGCTTTTGCAGCCGTTTGAGCTAAGATTTCCAAGTTATACACATAATGAAAACCTATACTTTGTTTCGGTCGAGTTCCCCATTCAAATGCATGTAACAGTGAGAAACGCACTGTCTTGGCGAAAGAAAGCGTTTTTGTACAACTTCATATAAATAGCTGTAACTTTTGATAGAAGACTCAGACAAACATGTTTATGGCTTTATCTTATAGAACTCAAGGTCCCCGTGCTGGGAAAACAGCTTTTGCAGCTGTTTGAGCTAAGATTTCCAAGTTATACACATAATGAAAACCTATACTTTGTTTCGGTCGAGTTCCCCATTCAAATGCATGTAACAGTGAGAAACGCACTGTCTTGGCGAAAGAAAGCGTTTTTGTACAACTTCATATAAATAGCTGTAACTTTTGATAGAAGACTCAGACAAACATGTTTATGGCTTTATCTTATAGAACTCAAGGTCCCCGTGCTGGGAAAACAGCTTTTGCAGCCGTTTGAGCTAAGATTTCCAAGTTATACACATAATGAAAACCTATACTTTGTTTCGGTCGAGTTCCCCATTCAAATGCATGTAACAGTGAGAAACGCACTGTCTTGGCGAAAGAAAGCGTTTTTGTACAACTTCATATAAATAGCTGTAACTTTTGATAGAAGACTCAGACAAACATGTTTATGGCTTTATCTTATAGAACTCAAGGTCCCTGTGCTGGGAAAACAGGTTTTGCAGCTGTTTGAGCTAAGATTTCCAAGTTATACACATAATGAAAACCTATACTTTGTTTAGGTCGAGTTCCCATTCAAATGCATGTAACAGTGAGAAACGCACTGTCTTGGCGAAAGAAAGCGTTTTTGTACAACTTCATATAAATAGCTGTAACTTTTGATAGAAGACTCGGATACACATGTTTATGGCTTTATCTTATAGAACTCAAGGTCCCCGTGCTGGGAAAACAGGTTTTGCAGCCGTTTGAGCTAAGATTTTCAAGTTATACACATAATGAAAACCTATACTTTGTTTCGGTCGAGTTCCCCATTCAAATGCATGTAACAGTGAGAAACGCACTGTCTTGGCGAAATAAAGCGTTTTTGTACAACTTCATATAAATAGCTGTAACTTTTGATAGAAGACTCAGACAAACATGTTTATGGCTTTATCTTATAGAACTCAAGGTCCCCGTGCTGGGAAAACAGCTTTTGCAGCTGTTTGAGCTAAGATTTCCAAGTTATACACATAATGAAAACCTATACTTTGTTTCGGTCGAGTTCCCCATTCAAATGCATGTAACAGTGAGAAACGCACTGTCTTGGGCGAAAGAAAGCGTTTTTGTACAACTTCATATAAATCGCTGTAACTTTTGATAGAAGACTCGGATCCAGATGTTTATGGCTTTATCTTATAGAACTCAAGGTCCCCGTGCTGGGAAAACAGAACAGGTTTTGCAGCCGTTTGAGCTAAGATTTTCAAGTTATACACATAATGAAAACCTATACTTTGTTTCGGTCGAGTTCCCCATTCAAATGCATGTAACAGTGAGAAACGCACTGTCTTGGCAAAATAAAGCGTTTTTGTACAACTTCATATAAATCGCTGTAACTTTTGATAGAAGACTCGGATACACATGTTTATGGCTTTATCTTATAGAACTCAAGGTCCCCGTGCTGGGAAAACAGGATTTGCAGCTGTGTGAGCTAAGATTTCCAAGTTATACACATAATGAAAACCTATACTTTGTTTCAGTCGAGTTCCCCATTCAAATGCATGTAACAGTGAGAAACGCACTGTCTTGGCGAAATAAAGCGTTTTTTTACATTTTCATATAAATAGCTGTAACTTTTGATAGAAGACTCAGACAAACATGTTTATGGCTTTATCTTATAGAACTCAAGGTCCCCGTGCTGGGAAAACAGCTTTTGCAGCTGTTTGAGCTAAGATTTCCAAGTTATACACATAATGAAAACCTATACTTTGTTTAGGTCGAGTTCCCATTCAAATGCATGTAACAGTGAGAAACGCACTGTCTTGGCGAAATAAAGCGTTTTTGTACAACTTCATATAAATCGCTGTAACTTTTGATAGAAGACTCGGATACACATGTTTATGGCTTTATCTTATAGAACTCAAGGTCCCCGTGCTGGGAAAACAGAACAGGTTTTGCAGCCGTTTGAGCTAAGATTTTCAAGTTATACACATAATGAAAACCTATACTTTGTTTCGGTCGAGTTCCCCATTCAAATGCATGTAACAGTGAGAAACGTACTGTCTTGGCGAAATAAAGCGTTTTTGTACAACTTCATATAAATAGCTGTAACTTTTGATAGAAGACTCAGACAAACATGTTTATGGCTTTATCTTATAGAACTCAAGGTCCCTGTGCTGGGAAAACAGGTTTTGCAGCTGTTTGAGCTAAGATTTCCAAGTTATACACATAATGAAAACCTATACTTTGTTTCGGTCGAGTTCCCCATTCAAATGCATGTAACAGTGAGAAACGCACTGTCTTGGCGAAATAAAGGGTTTTTGTAAAACTTCATATAAATAGCTGTAACTTTTGATAGAAGACTCAGACAAACATGTTTATGGCTTTATCTTATAGAACTCAAGGTCCCCGTGCTGGGAAAACAGCTTTTGCAGCTGTTTGAGCTAAGATTTCCAAGTTATACACATAATGAAAACCTATACTTTGTTTCGGTCGAGTTCCCCATTCAAATGCATGTAACAGTGAGAAACGCACTGTCTTGGCGAAAGAAAGCGTTTTTGTACAACTTCATATAAATAGCTGTAACTTTTGATAGAAGACTCAGACAAACATGTTTATGGCTTTATCTTATAGAACTCAAGGTCCCTGTGCTGGGAAAACAGGTTTTGCAGCTGTTTGAGCTAAGATTTCCAAGTTATACACATAATGAAAACCTATACTTTGTTTAGGTCGAGTTCCCATTCAAATGCATGTAACAGTGAGAAACGCACTGTCTTGGCGAAAGAAAGCGTTTTTGTACAACTTCATATAAATAGCTGTAACTTTTGATAGAAGACTCGGATACCCATGTTTATGGCTTTATCTTATAGAACTCAAGGTCCCCGTGCTGGGAAAACAGGTTTTGCAGCTGTTTGAGCTAAGATTTCCAAGTTATACACATAATGAAAACCTATAATTTGTTTCGGTCGAGTTCCCCATTCAAATGCATGTAACAGTGAGAAACGCACTGTCTTGGCGAAAGAAAGCGTTTTTGTACAACTTCAATTAAATAGCTGTAACTTTTGATAGAAGACTCGGATACACATGTTTATGGCTTTATCTTATAGAACTCAAGGTCCCCGTGCTGGGAAAACAGCTTTTGCAGCTGTTTGAGCTAAGATTTCCAAGTTATACACATAATGAAAACCTATACTTTGTTTCGGTCGAGTTCCCCATTCAAATGCATGTAACAGTGAGAAACGCACTGTCTTGGCGAAATAAAGCGTTTTTGTACAACTTCATATAAATAGCTGTAACTTTTGATAGAAGACTCAGACAAACATGTTTATGGCTTTATCTTATAGAACTCAAGGTCCCTGTGCTAGGAAAACAGGTTTTGCAGCTGTTTGAGCTAAGATTTCAAAGTTATACACATAATGAAAACCTATACTTTGTTTCGGTCGAGTTCCCATTCAAATGCATGTAACAGTGAGAAACGCACTGTCTTGGCGAAAGAAAGCGTTTTTGTACAACTTCATATAAATAGCTGTAACTTTTGATAGAAGACTCAGACAAACATGTTTATGGCTTTATCTTATAGAACTCAAGGTCCCTGTGCTGGGAAAACAGGTTTTGCAGCTGTTTGAGCTAAGATTTCCAAGTTATACACATAATGAAAACCTATACTTTGTTTCGGTCGAGTTCCCCATTCAAATGCATGTAACAGTGAGAAACGCACTGTCTTGGCGAAATAAAGCGTTTTTGTACAACTTCATATAAATCGCTGTAACTTTTGATAGAAGACTCAGACAAACATGTTTATGGCTTTATCTTATAGAACTCAATATCCCAGTGCTGAGAAAACAGAACAGGTTTTGCAGCCGTTTGAGCTAAGATTTTCAAGTTATACACATAATGAAAACCTATACTTTGTTTCGGTCGAGTTCCCCATTCAAATGCATGTAACAGTGAGAAACGCACTGTCTTGGCGAAATAAAGCGTTTTTGTACAACTTCATATAAATCGCTGTAACTTTTGATAGAAGACTCAGACAAACATGTTTATGGCTTTATCTTATAGAACTCAAGGTCCCCGTGCTGGGAAAACAGCTTTTGCAGCTGTTTGAGCTAAGATTTCCAAGTTATACACATAATGAAAACCTATACTTTGTTTCGGTCGAGTTCCCCATTCAAATGCATGTAACAGTGAGAAACGCACTGTCTTGGCGAAATAAAGCGTTTTTGTACAACTTCATATAAATAGCTGTAACTTTTGATAGAAGACTCAGACAAACATGTTTATGGCTTTATCTTATAGAACTCAAGGTCCCCGTGCTGGGAAAACAGAACAGGTTTTGCAGCCGTTTGAGCTAAGATTTTAAAATTATTCACATAATGAAAACCTATACTTTGTTTCAGGCGAGTTTCCCATTCAAATGCATGTAACAGTGAGAAACACACTGTCTTGGCGAAATAAAGCGTTTTTGTACAACTTCATATAAATAGCTATAACTTTTGATAGAAGACTCAGACAAACATGTTTATGGCTTTATCTTATAGAACTCAAGGTCCCCGTGCTGGGAAAACAGCTTTTGCAGCTGTTTGAGCTAAGATTTCCAAGTTATACACATAATGAAAACCTATACTTTGTTTAGGTCGAGTTCCCATTCAAATGCATGTAACAGTGAGAAACGCACTGTCTTGGCGAAAGAAAGCGTTTTTGTACAACTTCATATAAATAGCTGTAACTTTTGATAGAAGACTCGGATACACATGTTTATGGCTTTATCTTATAGAACTCAAGGTCCCCGTGCTGGGAAAACAGCTTTTGCAGCTGTTTGAGCTAAGATTTTCAAGTTATTCACATAATGAAAACCTATACTTTGTTTCGGTCGAGTTCACCATTCAAATGCATGTAACAGTGAGAAACGCACTGTCTTGGCGAAAGAAAGCGTTTTTGTACAACTTCAATTAAATAGCTGTAACTTTTGATAGAAGACTCGGATACACATGTTTATGGCTTTATCTTATAGAACTCAAGGTCCCCGTGCTGGGAAAACAGCTTTTGCAGCTGTTTGAGCTAAGATTTCCAAGTTATACACATAATGAAAACCTATACTTTGTTTCGGTCGAGTTCCCCATTCAAATGCATGTAACAGTGAGAAACGCACTGTCTTGGCGAAATAAAGCGTTTTTGTACAACTTCATATAAATCGCTGTAACTTTTGATAGAAGACTCAGACAAACATGTTTATGGCTTTATCTTATAGAACTCAATATCCCAGTGCTGAGAAAACAGAACAGGTGTTGCAGCTGTTTGAGCTAAGATTTTCAAGTTATACACATAATGAAAACCTATACTTTGTTTCGGTCGAGTTCCCCATTCAAATGCATGTAACAGTGAGAAACGCACTGTCTTGGCGAAAGAAAGCGTTTTTGTACAACTTCATATAAATAGCTGTAACTTTTGATAGAAGACTCAGACAAACATGTTTATGGCTTTATCTTATAGAACTCAAGGTCCCTGTGCTAGGAAAACAGGTTTTGCAGCTGTTTGAGCTAAGATTTCCAAGTTATACACATAATGAAAACCTATACTTTGTTTCGGTCGAGTTCCCATTCAAATGCATGTAACAGTGAGAAACGCACTGTCTTGGCGAAAGAAAGCGTTTTTGTACAACTTCATATAAATAGCTGTAACTTTTGATAGAAGACTCAGACAAACATGTTTATGGCTTTATCTTATAGAACTCAAGGTCCCTGTGCTAGGAAAACAGGTTTTGCAGCTGTTTGAGCTAAGATTTCCAAGTTATACACATAATGAAAACCTATACTTTGTTTCGGTCGAGTTCCCATTCAAATGCATGTAACAGTGAGAAACGCACTGTCTTGGCGAAAGAAAGCGTTTTTGTACAACTTCATATAAATAGCTGTAACTTTTGATAGAAGACTCAGACAAACATGTTTATGGCTTTATCTTATAGAACTCAAGGTCCCTGTGCTAGGAAAACAGGTTTTGCAGCTGTTTGAGCTAAGATTTCAAAGTTATACACATAATGAAAACCTATACTTTGTTTCGGTCGAGTTCCCATTCAAATGCATGTAACAGTGAGAAACGCACTGTCTTGGCGAAAGAAAGCGTTTTTGTACAACTTCATATAAATCGCTGTAACTTTTGATAGAAGACTCAGACAAACATGTTTATGGCTTTATCTTATAGAACTCAATATCCCAGTGCTGAGAAAACAGAACAGGTGTTGCAGCTGTTTGAGCTAAGATTTTCAAGTTATACACATAATGAAAACCTATACTTTGTTTCGGTCGAGTTCCCCATTCAAATGCATGTAACAGTGAGAAACGCACTGTCTTGGCGAAAGAAAGCGTTTTTGTACAACTTCATATAAATCGCAGTAACTTTTGATAGAAGACTCGGATACACATGTTTATGGCTTTATCTTATAGAACTCAAGGTCCCCGTGCTGGGAAAACAGAACAGGTTTTGCAGCCGTTTGAGCTAAGATTTTCAAGTTATATACATAATGAAAACCTATACTTTGTTTCGGTCGAGTTCCCCATTCAAATGCATGTAACAGTGAGAAACGCACTGTCTTGGCGAAATAAAGCGTTTTTGAACAACTTCATATAAATAGCTGTAACTTTTGATAGAAGACTCAGACAAACATGTTTATGGCTTTATCTTATAGAACTCAAGGTCCCCGTGCTGGGAAAACAGCTTTTGCAGCCGTTTGAGCTAAGATTTCCAAGTTATACACATAATGAAAACCTATACTTTGTTTCGGTCGAGTTCCCCATTCAAATGCATGTAACAGTGAGAAACGCACTGTCTTGGCGAAAGAAAGCGTTTTTGTACAACTTCATATAAATAGCTGTAACTTTTGATAGAAGACTCAGACAAACATGTTTATGGCTTTATCTTATAGAACTCAAGGTCCCCGTGCTGGGAAAACAGCTTTTGCAGCCGTTTGAGCTAAGATTTCCAAGTTATACACATAATGAAAACCTATACTTTGTTTCGGTCGAGTTCCCCATTCAAATGCATGTAACAGTGAGAAACGCACTGTCTTGGCGAAAGAAAGCGTTTTTGTACAACTTCATATAAATAGCTGTAACTTTTGATAGAAGACTCAGACAAACATGTTTATGGCTTTATCTTATAGAACTCAATATCCCAGTGCTGAGAAAACAGAACAGGTGTTGCAGCTGTTTGAGCTAAGATTTTCAAGTTATACACATAATGAAAACCTATACTTTGTTTCGGTCGAGTTCCCCATTCAAATGCATGTAACAGTGAGAAACGCACTGTCTTGGCGAAATAAAGCGTTTTTGTACAACTTCATATAAATAGCTGTAACTTTTGATAGAAGACTCAGACAAACATGTTTATGGCTTTATCTTATAGAACTCAAGGTCCCTGTGCTAGGAAAACAGGTTTTGCAGCTGTTTGAGCTAAGATTTCAAAGTTATACACATAATGAAAACCTATACTTTGTTTCGGTCGAGTTCCCATTCAAATGCATGTAACAGTGAGAAACGCACTGTCTTGGCGAAAGAAAGCGTTTTTGTACAACTTCATATAAATAGCTGTAACTTTTGATAGAAGACTCAGACAAACATGTTTATGGCTTTATCTTATAGAACTCAAGGTCCCTGTGCTGGGAAAACAGGTTTTGCAGCTGTTTGAGCTAAGATTTCCAAGTTATACACATAATGAAAACCTATACTTTGTTTCGGTCGAGTTCCCCATTCAAATGCATGTAACAGTGAGAAACGCACTGTCTTGGCGAAATAAAGCGTTTTTGTACAACTTCATATAAATCGCTGTAACTTTTGATAGAAGACTCAGACAAACATGTTTATGGCTTTATCTTATAGAACTCAATATCCCAGTGCTGAGAAAACAGAACAGGTTTTGCAGCCGTTTGAGCTAAGATTTTCAAGTTATACACATAATGAAAACCTATACTTTGTTTCGGTCGAGTTCCCCATTCAAATGCATGTAACAGTGAGAAACGCACTGTCTTGGCGAAATAAAGCGTTTTTGTACAACTTCATATAAATCGCTGTAACTTTTGATAGAAGACTCAGACAAACATGTTTATGGCTTTATCTTATAGAACTCAAGGTCCCCGTGCTGGGAAAACAGCTTTTGCAGCTGTTTGAGCTAAGATTTCCAAGTTATACACATAATGAAAACCTATACTTTGTTTCGGTCGAGTTCCCCATTCAAATGCATGTAACAGTGAGAAACGCACTGTCTTGGCGAAATAAAGCGTTTTTGTACAACTTCATATAAATAGCTGTAACTTTTGATAGAAGACTCAGACAAACATGTTTATGGCTTTATCTTATAGAACTCAAGGTCCCCGTGCTGGGAAAACAGAACAGGTTTTGCAGCCGTTTGAGCTAAGATTTTAAAATTATTCACATAATGAAAACCTATACTTTGTTTCAGGCGAGTTTCCCATTCAAATGCATGTAACAGTGAGAAACACACTGTCTTGGCGAAATAAAGCGTTTTTGTACAACTTCATATAAATAGCTATAACTTTTGATAGAAGACTCAGACAAACATGTTTATGGCTTTATCTTATAGAACTCAAGGTCCCCGTGCTGGGAAAACAGCTTTTGCAGCTGTTTGAGCTAAGATTTCCAAGTTATACACATAATGAAAACCTATACTTTGTTTAGGTCGAGTTCCCATTCAAATGCATGTAACAGTGAGAAACGCACTGTCTTGGCGAAAGAAAGCGTTTTTGTACAACTTCATATAAATAGCTGTAACTTTTGATAGAAGACTCGGATACACATGTTTATGGCTTTATCTTATAGAACTCAAGGTCCCCGTGCTGGGAAAACAGCTTTTGCAGCTGTTTGAGCTAAGATTTTCAAGTTATTCACATAATGAAAACCTATACTTTGTTTCGGTCGAGTTCACCATTCAAATGCATGTAACAGTGAGAAACGCACTGTCTTGGCGAAAGAAAGCGTTTTTGTACAACTTCAATTAAATAGCTGTAACTTTTGATAGAAGACTCGGATACACATGTTTATGGCTTTATCTTATAGAACTCAAGGTCCCCGTGCTGGGAAAACAGCTTTTGCAGCTGTTTGAGCTAAGATTTCCAAGTTATACACATAATGAAAACCTATACTTTGTTTCGGTCGAGTTCCCCATTCAAATGCATGTAACAGTGAGAAACGCACTGTCTTGGCGAAATAAAGCGTTTTTGTACAACTTCATATAAATCGCTGTAACTTTTGATAGAAGACTCAGACAAACATGTTTATGGCTTTATCTTATAGAACTCAATATCCCAGTGCTGAGAAAACAGAACAGGTGTTGCAGCTGTTTGAGCTAAGATTTTCAAGTTATACACATAATGAAAACCTATACTTTGTTTCGGTCGAGTTCCCCATTCAAATGCATGTAACAGTGAGAAACGCACTGTCTTGGCGAAAGAAAGCGTTTTTGTACAACTTCATATAAATAGCTGTAACTTTTGATAGAAGACTCAGACAAACATGTTTATGGCTTTATCTTATAGAACTCAAGGTCCCTGTGCTAGGAAAACAGGTTTTGCAGCTGTTTGAGCTAAGATTTCCAAGTTATACACATAATGAAAACCTATACTTTGTTTCGGTCGAGTTCCCATTCAAATGCATGTAACAGTGAGAAACGCACTGTCTTGGCGAAAGAAAGCGTTTTTGTACAACTTCATATAAATAGCTGTAACTTTTGATAGAAGACTCAGACAAACATGTTTATGGCTTTATCTTATAGAACTCAAGGTCCCTGTGCTAGGAAAACAGGTTTTGCAGCTGTTTGAGCTAAGATTTCCAAGTTATACACATAATGAAAACCTATACTTTGTTTCGGTCGAGTTCCCATTCAAATGCATGTAACAGTGAGAAACGCACTGTCTTGGCGAAAGAAAGCGTTTTTGTACAACTTCATATAAATAGCTGTAACTTTTGATAGAAGACTCAGACAAACATGTTTATGGCTTTATCTTATAGAACTCAAGGTCCCTGTGCTAGGAAAACAGGTTTTGCAGCTGTTTGAGCTAAGATTTCAAAGTTATACACATAATGAAAACCTATACTTTGTTTCGGTCGAGTTCCCATTCAAATGCATGTAACAGTGAGAAACGCACTGTCTTGGCGAAAGAAAGCGTTTTTGTACAACTTCATATAAATCGCTGTAACTTTTGATAGAAGACTCAGACAAACATGTTTATGGCTTTATCTTATAGAACTCAATATCCCAGTGCTGAGAAAACAGAACAGGTGTTGCAGCTGTTTGAGCTAAGATTTTCAAGTTATACACATAATGAAAACCTATACTTTGTTTCGGTCGAGTTCCCCATTCAAATGCATGTAACAGTGAGAAACGCACTGTCTTGGCGAAAGAAAGCGTTTTTGTACAACTTCATATAAATCGCAGTAACTTTTGATAGAAGACTCGGATACACATGTTTATGGCTTTATCTTATAGAACTCAAGGTCCCCGTGCTGGGAAAACAGAACAGGTTTTGCAGCCGTTTGAGCTAAGATTTTCAAGTTATATACATAATGAAAACCTATACTTTGTTTCGGTCGAGTTCCCCATTCAAATGCATGTAACAGTGAGAAACGCACTGTCTTGGCGAAATAAAGCGTTTTTGAACAACTTCATATAAATAGCTGTAACTTTTGATAGAAGACTCAGACAAACATGTTTATGGCTTTATCTTATAGAACTCAAGGTCCCCGTGCTGGGAAAACAGCTTTTGCAGCCGTTTGAGCTAAGATTTCCAAGTTATACACATAATGAAAACCTATACTTTGTTTCGGTCGAGTTCCCCATTCAAATGCATGTAACAGTGAGAAACGCACTGTCTTGGCGAAAGAAAGCGTTTTTGTACAACTTCATATAAATAGCTGTAACTTTTGATAGAAGACTCAGACAAACATGTTTATGGCTTTATCTTATAGAACTCAAGGTCCCCGTGCTGGGAAAACAGCTTTTGCAGCCGTTTGAGCTAAGATTTCCAAGTTATACACATAATGAAAACCTATACTTTGTTTCGGTCGAGTTCCCCATTCAAATGCATGTAACAGTGAGAAACGCACTGTCTTGGCGAAAGAAAGCGTTTTTGTACAACTTCATATAAATAGCTGTAACTTTTGATAGAAGACTCAGACAAACATGTTTATGGCTTTATCTTATAGAACTCAATATCCCAGTGCTGAGAAAACAGAACAGGTGTTGCAGCTGTTTGAGCTAAGATTTTCAAGTTATACACATAATGAAAACCTATACTTTGTTTCGGTCGAGTTCCCCATTCAAATGCATGTAACAGTGAGAAACGCACTGTCTTGGCGAAAGAAAGCGTTTTTGTACAACTTCATATAAATCGCAGTAACTTTTGATAGAAGACTCGGATACACATGTTTATGGCTTTATCTTATAGAACTCAAGGTCCCCGTGCTGGGAAAACAGAACAGGTTTTGCAGCCGTTTGAGCTAAGATTTTCAAGTTATACACATAATGAAAACCTATACTTTGTTTCGGTCGAGTTCCCCATTCAAATGCATGTAACAGTGAGAAACGCACTGTCTTGGCGAAATAAAGCGTTTTTGAACAACTTCATATAAATAGCTGTAACTTTTGATAGAAGACTCAGACAAACATGTTTATGGCTTTATCTTATAGAACTCAAGGTCCCCGTGCTGGGAAAACAGCTTTTGCAGCTGTTTGAGCTAAGATTTCCAAGTTATACACATAATGAAAACCTATACTTTGTTTCGGTCGAGTTCCCCATTCAAATGCATGTAACAGTGAGAAACGCACTGTCTTGGCGAAAGAAAGCGTTTTTGTACAACTTCATATAAATAGCTGTAACTTTTGATAGAAGACTCAGACAAACATGTTTATGGCTTTATCTTATAGAACTCAAGGTCCCCGTGCTGGGAAAACAGCTTTTGCAGCTGTTTGAGCTAAGATTTCCAAGTTATACACATAATGAAAACCTATACTTTGTTTCGGTCGAGTTCCCATTCAAATGCATGTAACAGTGAGAAACGCACTGTCTTGGCGAAAGAAAGCGTTTTTGTACAACTTCATATAAATAGCTGTAACTTTTGATAGAAGACTCAGACAAACATGTTTATGGCTTTATCTTATAGAACTCAAGGTCCCCGTGCTGGGAAAACAGCTTTTGCAGCCGTTTGAGCTAAGATTTCCAAGTTATACACATAATGAAAACCTATACTTTGTTTCGGTCGAGTTCCCCATTCAAATGCATGTAACAGTGAGAAACGCACTGTCTTGGCGAAAGAAAGCGTTTTTGTACAACTTCATATAAATAGCTGTAACTTTTGATAGAAGACTCAGACAAACATGTTTATGGCTTTATCTTATAGAACTCAAGGTCCCCGTGCTGGGAAAACAGCTTTTGCAGCCGTTTGAGCTAAGATTTCCAAGTTATACACATAATGAAAACCTATACTTTGTTTCGGTCGAGTTCCCCATTCAAATGCATGTAACAGTGAGAAACGCACTGTCTTGGCGAAAGAAAGCGTTTTTGTACAACTTCATATAAATAGCTGTAACTTTTGATAGAAGACTCAGACAAACATGTTTATGGCTTTATCTTATAGAACTCAAGGTCCCCGTGCTGGGAAAACAGCTTTTGCAGCTGTTTGAGCTAAGATTTCCAAGTTATACACATAATGAAAACCTATACTTTGTTTCGGTCGAGTTCCCCATTCAAATGCATGTAACAGTGAGAAACGCACTGTCTTGGCGAAAGAAAGCGTTTTTGTACAACTTCATATAAATAGCTGTAACTTTTGATAGAAGACTCAGACAAACATGTTTATGGCTTTATCTTATAGAACTCAAGGTCCCCGTGCTGGGAAAACAGCTTTTGCAGCCGTTTGAGCTAAGATTTCCAAGTTATACACATAATGAAAACCTATACTTTGTTTCGGTCGAGTTCCCCATTCAAATGCATGTAACAGTGAGAAACGCACTGTCTTGGCGAAAGAAAGCGTTTTTGTACAACTTCATATAAATAGCTGTAACTTTTGATAGAAGACTCAGACAAACATGTTTATGGCTTTATCTTATAGAACTCAAGGTCCCCGTGCTGGGAAAACAGCTTTTGCAGCCGTTTGAGCTAAGATTTCCAAGTTATACACATAATGAAAACCTATACTTTGTTTCGGTCGAGTTCCCCATTCAAATGCATGTAACAGTGAGAAACGCACTGTCTTGGCGAAAGAAAGCGTTTTTGTACAACTTCATATAAATAGCTGTAACTTTTGATAGAAGACTCAGACAAACATGTTTATGGCTTTATCTTATAGAACTCAAGGTCCCCGTGCTGGGAAAACAGCTTTTGCAGCCGTTTGAGCTAAGATTTCCAAGTTATACACATAATGAAAACCTATACTTTGTTTCGGTCGAGTTCCCCATTCAAATGCATGTAACAGTGAGAAACGCACTGTCTTGGCGAAAGAAAGCGTTTTTGTACAACTTCATATAAATCGCTGTAACTTTTGATAGAAGACTCAGACAAACATGTTTATGGCTTTATCTTATAGAACTCAATATCCCAGTGCTGAGAAAACAGAACAGGTGTTGCAGCTGTTTGAGCTAAGATTTTCAAGTTATACACATAATGAAAACCTATACTTTGTTTCGGTCGAGTTCCCCATTCAAATGCATGTAACAGTGAGAAACGCACTGTCTTGGCGAAAGAAAGCGTTTTTGTACAACTTCATATAAATAGCTGTAACTTTTGATAGAAGACTCAGACAAACATGTTTATGGCTTTATCTTATAGAACTCAAGGTCCCTGTGCTAGGAAAACAGGTTTTGCAGCTGTTTGAGCTAAGATTTCCAAGTTATACACATAATGAAAACCTATACTTTGTTTCGGTCGAGTTCCCATTCAAATGCATGTAACAGTGAGAAACGCACTGTCTTGGCGAAAGAAAGCGTTTTTGTACAACTTCATATAAATAGCTGTAACTTTTGATAGAAGACTCAGACAAACATGTTTATGGCTTTATCTTATAGAACTCAAGGTCCCTGTGCTAGGAAAACAGGTTTTGCAGCTGTTTGAGCTAAGATTTCCAAGTTATACACATAATGAAAACCTATACTTTGTTTCGGTCGAGTTCCCATTCAAATGCATGTAACAGTGAGAAACGCACTGTCTTGGCGAAAGAAAGCGTTTTTGTACAACTTCATATAAATCGCAGTAACTTTTGATAGAAGACTCGGATACACATGTTTATGGCTTTATCTTATAGAACTCAAGGTCCCCGTGCTGGGAAAACAGAACAGGTTTTGCAGCCGTTTGAGCTAAGATTTTCAAGTTATACACATAATGAAAACCTATACTTTGTTTCGGTCGAGTTCCCCATTCAAATGCATGTAACAGTGAGAAACGCACTGTCTTGGCGAAATAAAGCGTTTTTGAACAACTTCATATAAATAGCTGTAACTTTTGATAGAAGACTCAGACAAACATGTTTATGGCTTTATCTTATAGAACTCAAGGTCCCCGTGCTGGGAAAACAGCTTTTGCAGCTGTTTGAGCTAAGATTTCCAAGTTATACACATAATGAAAACCTATACTTTGTTTCGGTCGAGTTCCCCATTCAAATGCATGTAACAGTGAGAAACGCACTGTCTTGGCGAAAGAAAGCGTTTTTGTACAACTTCATATAAATAGCTGTAACTTTTGATAGAAGACTCAGACAAACATGTTTATGGCTTTATCTTATAGAACTCAAGGTCCCCGTGCTGGGAAAACAGCTTTTGCAGCTGTTTGAGCTAAGATTTCCAAGTTATACACATAATGAAAACCTATACTTTGTTTCGGTCGAGTTCCCATTCAAATGCATGTAACAGTGAGAAACGCACTGTCTTGGCGAAAGAAAGCGTTTTTGTACAACTTCATATAAATAGCTGTAACTTTTGATAGAAGACTCAGACAAACATGTTTATGGCTTTATCTTATAGAACTCAAGGTCCCCGTGCTGGGAAAACAGCTTTTGCAGCCGTTTGAGCTAAGATTTCCAAGTTATACACATAATGAAAACCTATACTTTGTTTCGGTCGAGTTCCCCATTCAAATGCATGTAACAGTGAGAAACGCACTGTCTTGGCGAAAGAAAGCGTTTTTGTACAACTTCATATAAATAGCTGTAACTTTTGATAGAAGACTCAGACAAACATGTTTATGGCTTTATCTTATAGAACTCAAGGTCCCCGTGCTGGGAAAACAGCTTTTGCAGCCGTTTGAGCTAAGATTTCCAAGTTATACACATAATGAAAACCTATACTTTGTTTCGGTCGAGTTCCCCATTCAAATGCATGTAACAGTGAGAAACGCACTGTCTTGGCGAAAGAAAGCGTTTTTGTACAACTTCATATAAATAGCTGTAACTTTTGATAGAAGACTCAGACAAACATGTTTATGGCTTTATCTTATAGAACTCAAGGTCCCCGTGCTGGGAAAACAGCTTTTGCAGCTGTTTGAGCTAAGATTTCCAAGTTATACACATAATGAAAACCTATACTTTGTTTCGGTCGAGTTCCCCATTCAAATGCATGTAACAGTGAGAAACGCACTGTCTTGGCGAAAGAAAGCGTTTTTGTACAACTTCATATAAATAGCTGTAACTTTTGATAGAAGACTCAGACAAACATGTTTATGGCTTTATCTTATAGAACTCAAGGTCCCCGTGCTGGGAAAACAGCTTTTGCAGCCGTTTGAGCTAAGATTTCCAAGTTATACACATAATGAAAACCTATACTTTGTTTCGGTCGAGTTCCCCATTCAAATGCATGTAACAGTGAGAAACGCACTGTCTTGGCGAAAGAAAGCGTTTTTGTACAACTTCATATAAATAGCTGTAACTTTTGATAGAAGACTCAGACAAACATGTTTATGGCTTTATCTTATAGAACTCAAGGTCCCCGTGCTGGGAAAACAGCTTTTGCAGCCGTTTGAGCTAAGATTTCCAAGTTATACACATAATGAAAACCTATACTTTGTTTCGGTCGAGTTCCCCATTCAAATGCATGTAACAGTGAGAAACGCACTGTCTTGGCGAAAGAAAGCGTTTTTGTACAACTTCATATAAATAGCTGTAACTTTTGATAGAAGACTCAGACAAACATGTTTATGGCTTTATCTTATAGAACTCAAGGTCCCCGTGCTGGGAAAACAGCTTTTGCAGCCGTTTGAGCTAAGATTTCCAAGTTATACACATAATGAAAACCTATACTTTGTTTCGGTCGAGTTCCCCATTCAAATGCATGTAACAGTGAGAAACGCACTGTCTTGGCGAAAGAAAGCGTTTTTGTACAACTTCATATAAATCGCTGTAACTTTTGATAGAAGACTCAGACAAACATGTTTATGGCTTTATCTTATAGAACTCAATATCCCAGTGCTGAGAAAACAGAACAGGTGTTGCAGCTGTTTGAGCTAAGATTTTCAAGTTATACACATAATGAAAACCTATACTTTGTTTCGGTCGAGTTCCCCATTCAAATGCATGTAACAGTGAGAAACGCACTGTCTTGGCGAAAGAAAGCGTTTTTGTACAACTTCATATAAATAGCTGTAACTTTTGATAGAAGACTCAGACAAACATGTTTATGGCTTTATCTTATAGAACTCAAGGTCCCTGTGCTAGGAAAACAGGTTTTGCAGCTGTTTGAGCTAAGATTTCCAAGTTATACACATAATGAAAACCTATACTTTGTTTCGGTCGAGTTCCCATTCAAATGCATGTAACAGTGAGAAACGCACTGTCTTGGCGAAAGAAAGCGTTTTTGTACAACTTCATATAAATAGCTGTAACTTTTGATAGAAGACTCAGACAAACATGTTTATGGCTTTATCTTATAGAACTCAAGGTCCCTGTGCTAGGAAAACAGGTTTTGCAGCTGTTTGAGCTAAGATTTCCAAGTTATACACATAATGAAAACCTATACTTTGTTTCGGTCGAGTTCCCATTCAAATGCATGTAACAGTGAGAAACGCACTGTCTTGGCGAAAGAAAGCGTTTTTGTACAACTTCATATAAATAGCTGTAACTTTTGATAGAAGACTCAGACAAACATGTTTATGGCTTTATCTTATAGAACTCAAGGTCCCTGTGCTAGGAAAACAGGTTTTGCAGCTGTTTGAGCTAAGATTTCAAAGTTATACACATAATGAAAACCTATACTTTGTTTCGGTCGAGTTCCCATTCAAATGCATGTAACAGTGAGAAACGCACTGTCTTGGCGAAAGAAAGCGTTTTTGTACAACTTCATATAAATAGCTGTAACTTTTGATAGAAGACTCAGACAAACATGTTTATGGCTTTATCTTATAGAACTCAAGGTCCCTGTGCTAGGAAAACAGGTTTTGCAGCTGTTTGAGCTAAGATTTCAAAGTTATACACATAATGAAAACCTATACTTTGTTTCGGTCGAGTTCCCATTCAAATGCATGTAACAGTGAGAAACGCACTGTCTTGGCGAAAGAAAGCGTTTTTGTACAACTTCATATAAATAGCTGTAACTTTTGATAGAAGACTCAGACAAACATGTTTATGGCTTTATCTTATAGAACTCAAGGTCCCCGTGCTGGGAAAACAGCTTTTGCAGCCGTTTGAGCTAAGATTTCCAAGTTATACACATAATGAAAACCTATACTTTGTTTCGGTCGAGTTCCCCATTCAAATGCATGTAACAGTGAGAAACGCACTGTCTTGGCGAAAGAAAGCGTTTTTGTACAACTTCATATAAATAGCTGTAACTTTTGATAGAAGACTCAGACAAACATGTTTATGGCTTTATCTTATAGAACTCAAGGTCCCCGTGCTGGGAAAACAGCTTTTGCAGCCGTTTGAGCTAAGATTTCCAAGTTATACACATAATGAAAACCTATACTTTGTTTCGGTCGAGTTCCCCATTCAAATGCATGTAACAGTGAGAAACGCACTGTCTTGGCGAAAGAAAGCGTTTTTGTACAACTTCATATAAATCGCTGTAACTTTTGATAGAAGACTCAGACAAACATGTTTATGGCTTTATCTTATAGAACTCAATATCCCAGTGCTGAGAAAACAGAACAGGTGTTGCAGCTGTTTGAGCTAAGATTTTCAAGTTATACACATAATGAAAACCTATACTTTGTTTCGGTCGAGTTCCCCATTCAAATGCATGTAACAGTGAGAAACGCACTGTCTTGGCGAAAGAAAGCGTTTTTGTACAACTTCATATAAATCGCAGTAACTTTTGATAGAAGACTCGGATACACATGTTTATGGCTTTATCTTATAGAACTCAAGGTCCCCGTGCTGGGAAAACAGAACAGGTTTTGCAGCCGTTTGAGCTAAGATTTTCAAGTTATACACATAATGAAAACCTATACTTTGTTTCGGTCGAGTTCCCCATTCAAATGCATGTAACAGTGAGAAACGCACTGTCTTGGCGAAATAAAGCGTTTTTGAACAACTTCATATAAATAGCTGTAACTTTTGATAGAAGACTCAGACAAACATGTTTATGGCTTTATCTTATAGAACTCAAGGTCCCCGTGCTGGGAAAACAGCTTTTGCAGCCGTTTGAGCTAAGATTTCCAAGTTATACACATAATGAAAACCTATACTTTGTTTCGGTCGAGTTCCCCATTCAAATGCATGTAACAGTGAGAAACGCACTGTCTTGGCGAAAGAAAGCGTTTTTGTACAACTTCATATAAATAGCTGTAACTTTTGATAGAAGACTCAGACAAACATGTTTATGGCTTTATCTTATAGAACTCAAGGTCCCCGTGCTGGGAAAACAGCTTTTGCAGCCGTTTGAGCTAAGATTTCCAAGTTATACACATAATGAAAACCTATACTTTGTTTCGGTCGAGTTCCCCATTCAAATGCATGTAACAGTGAGAAACGCACTGTCTTGGCGAAAGAAAGCGTTTTTGTACAACTTCATATAAATAGCTGTAACTTTTGATAGAAGACTCAGACAAACATGTTTATGGCTTTATCTTATAGAACTCAATATCCCAGTGCTGAGAAAACAGAACAGGTGTTGCAGCTGTTTGAGCTAAGATTTTCAAGTTATACACATAATGAAAACCTATACTTTGTTTCGGTCGAGTTCCCCATTCAAATGCATGTAACAGTGAGAAACGCACTGTCTTGGCGAAAGAAAGCGTTTTTGTACAACTTCATATAAATCGCAGTAACTTTTGATAGAAGACTCGGATACACATGTTTATGGCTTTATCTTATAGAACTCAAGGTCCCCGTGCTGGGAAAACAGAACAGGTTTTGCAGCCGTTTGAGCTAAGATTTTCAAGTTATACACATAATGAAAACCTATACTTTGTTTCGGTCGAGTTCCCCATTCAAATGCATGTAACAGTGAGAAACGCACTGTCTTGGCGAAATAAAGCGTTTTTGAACAACTTCATATAAATAGCTGTAACTTTTGATAGAAGACTCAGACAAACATGTTTATGGCTTTATCTTATAGAACTCAAGGTCCCCGTGCTGGGAAAACAGCTTTTGCAGCTGTTTGAGCTAAGATTTCCAAGTTATACACATAATGAAAACCTATACTTTGTTTCGGTCGAGTTCCCCATTCAAATGCATGTAACAGTGAGAAACGCACTGTCTTGGCGAAAGAAAGCGTTTTTGTACAACTTCATATAAATAGCTGTAACTTTTGATAGAAGACTCAGACAAACATGTTTATGGCTTTATCTTATAGAACTCAAGGTCCCCGTGCTGGGAAAACAGCTTTTGCAGCTGTTTGAGCTAAGATTTCCAAGTTATACACATAATGAAAACCTATACTTTGTTTCGGTCGAGTTCCCATTCAAATGCATGTAACAGTGAGAAACGCACTGTCTTGGCGAAAGAAAGCGTTTTTGTACAACTTCATATAAATAGCTGTAACTTTTGATAGAAGACTCAGACAAACATGTTTATGGCTTTATCTTATAGAACTCAAGGTCCCCGTGCTGGGAAAACAGCTTTTGCAGCCGTTTGAGCTAAGATTTCCAAGTTATACACATAATGAAAACCTATACTTTGTTTCGGTCGAGTTCCCCATTCAAATGCATGTAACAGTGAGAAACGCACTGTCTTGGCGAAAGAAAGCGTTTTTGTACAACTTCATATAAATAGCTGTAACTTTTGATAGAAGACTCAGACAAACATGTTTATGGCTTTATCTTATAGAACTCAAGGTCCCCGTGCTGGGAAAACAGCTTTTGCAGCCGTTTGAGCTAAGATTTCCAAGTTATACACATAATGAAAACCTATACTTTGTTTCGGTCGAGTTCCCCATTCAAATGCATGTAACAGTGAGAAACGCACTGTCTTGGCGAAAGAAAGCGTTTTTGTACAACTTCATATAAATAGCTGTAACTTTTGATAGAAGACTCAGACAAACATGTTTATGGCTTTATCTTATAGAACTCAAGGTCCCCGTGCTGGGAAAACAGCTTTTGCAGCTGTTTGAGCTAAGATTTCCAAGTTATACACATAATGAAAACCTATACTTTGTTTCGGTCGAGTTCCCCATTCAAATGCATGTAACAGTGAGAAACGCACTGTCTTGGCGAAAGAAAGCGTTTTTGTACAACTTCATATAAATAGCTGTAACTTTTGATAGAAGACTCAGACAAACATGTTTATGGCTTTATCTTATAGAACTCAAGGTCCCCGTGCTGGGAAAACAGCTTTTGCAGCCGTTTGAGCTAAGATTTCCAAGTTATACACATAATGAAAACCTATACTTTGTTTCGGTCGAGTTCCCCATTCAAATGCATGTAACAGTGAGAAACGCACTGTCTTGGCGAAAGAAAGCGTTTTTGTACAACTTCATATAAATAGCTGTAACTTTTGATAGAAGACTCAGACAAACATGTTTATGGCTTTATCTTATAGAACTCAAGGTCCCCGTGCTGGGAAAACAGCTTTTGCAGCCGTTTGAGCTAAGATTTCCAAGTTATACACATAATGAAAACCTATACTTTGTTTCGGTCGAGTTCCCCATTCAAATGCATGTAACAGTGAGAAACGCACTGTCTTGGCGAAAGAAAGCGTTTTTGTACAACTTCATATAAATAGCTGTAACTTTTGATAGAAGACTCAGACAAACATGTTTATGGCTTTATCTTATAGAACTCAATGTCCCCGTGCTGGGAAAACAGCTTTTGCAGCTGTTTGAGCTAAGATTTCCAAGTTATACACATAATGAAAACCTATACTTTGTTTCGGTCGAGTTCCCCATTCAAATGCATGTAACAGTGAGAAACGCACTGTCTTGGCGAAAGAAAGCGTTTTTGTACAACTTCATATAAATAGCTGTAACTTTTGATAGAAGACTCAGACAAACATGTTTATGGCTTTATCTTATAGAACTCAAGGTCCCCGTGCTGGGAAAACAGCTTTTGCAGCTGTTTGAGCTAAGATTTCCAAGTTATACACATAATGAAAACCTATACTTTGTTTCGGTCGAGTTCCCCATTCAAATGCATGTAACAGTGAGAAACGCACTGTCTTGGCGAAAGAAAGCGTTTTTGTACAACTTCATATAAATAGCTGTAACTTTTGATAGAAGACTCAGACAAACATGTTTATGGCTTTATCTTATAGAACTCAAGGTCCCCGTGCTGGGAAAACAGCTTTTGCAGCTGTTTGAGCTAAGATTTCCAAGTTATACACATAATGAAAACCTATACTTTGTTTCGGTCGAGTTCCCCATTCAAATGCATGTAACAGTGAGAAACGCACTGTCTTGGCGAAAGAAAGCGTTTTTGTACAACTTCATATAAATAGCTGTAACTTTTGATAGAAGACTCAGACAAACATGTTTATGGCTTTATCTTATAGAACTCAAGGTCCCCGTGCTGGGAAAACAGCTTTTGCAGCTGTTTGAGCTAAGATTTCCAAGTTATACACATAATGAAAACCTATACTTTGTTTCGGTCGAGTTCCCCATTCAAATGCATGTAACAGTGAGAAACGCACTGTCTTGGCGAAAGAAAGCGTTTTTGTACAACTTCATATAAATAGCTGTAACTTTTGATAGAAGACTCAGACAAACATGTTTATGGCTTTATCTTATAGAACTCAAGGTCCCCGTGCTGGGAAAACAGCTTTTGCAGCTGTTTGAGCTAAGATTTCCAAGTTATACACATAATGAAAACCTATACTTTGTTTCGGTCGAGTTCCCCATTCAAATGCATGTAACAGTGAGAAACGCACTGTCTTGGCGAAAGAAAGCGTTTTTGTACAACTTCATATAAATAGCTGTAACTTTTGATAGAAGACTCAGACAAACATGTTTATGGCTTTATCTTATAGAACTCAAGGTCCCCGTGCTGGGAAAACAGCTTTTGCAGCTGTTTGAGCTAAGATTTCCAAGTTATACACATAATGAAAACCTATACTTTGTTTCGGTCGAGTTCCCCATTCAAATGCATGTAACAGTGAGAAACGCACTGTCTTGGCGAAAGAAAGCGTTTTTGTACAACTTCATATAAATAGCTGTAACTTTTGATAGAAGACTCAGACAAACATGTTTATGGCTTTATCTTATAGAACTCAAGGTCCCCGTGCTGGGAAAACAGCTTTTGCAGCTGTTTGAGCTAAGATTTCCAAGTTATACACATAATGAAAACCTATACTTTGTTTCGGTCGAGTTCCCCATTCAAATGCATGTAACAGTGAGAAACGCACTGTCTTGGCGAAAGAAAGCGTTTTTGTACAACTTCATATAAATAGCTGTAACTTTTGATAGAAGACTCAGACAAACATGTTTATGGCTTTATCTTATAGAACTCAAGGTCCCCGTGCTGGGAAAACAGCTTTTGCAGCCGTTTGAGCTAAGATTTCCAAGTTATACACATAATGAAAACCTATACTTTGTTTCGGTCGAGTTCCCCATTCAAATGCATGTAACAGTGAGAAACGCACTGTCTTGGCGAAAGAAAGCGTTTTTGTACAACTTCATATAAATAGCTGTAACTTTTGATAGAAGACTCAGACAAACATGTTTATGGCTTTATCTTATAGAACTCAAGGTCCCCGTGCTGGGAAAACAGCTTTTGCAGCTGTTTGAGCTAAGATTTCCAAGTTATACACATAATGAAAACCTATACTTTGTTTCGGTCGAGTTCCCCATTCAAATGCATGTAACAGTGAGAAACGCACTGTCTTGGCGAAAGAAAGCGTTTTTGTACAACTTCATATAAATAGCTGTAACTTTTGATAGAAGACTCAGACAAACATGTTTATGGCTTTATCTTATAGAACTCAAGGTCCCCGTGCTGGGAAAACAGCTTTTGCAGCTGTTTGAGCTAAGATTTCCAAGTTATACACATAATGAAAACCTATACTTTGTTTCGGTCGAGTTCCCCATTCAAATGCATGTAACAGTGAGAAACGCACTGTCTTGGCGAAAGAAAGCGTTTTTGTACAACTTCATATAAATAGCTGTAACTTTTGATAGAAGACTCAGACAAACATGTTTATGGCTTTATCTTATAGAACTCAAGGTCCCCGTGCTGGGAAAACAGCTTTTGCAGCTGTTTGAGCTAAGATTTCCAAGTTATACACATAATGAAAACCTATACTTTGTTTCGGTCGAGTTCCCCATTCAAATGCATGTAACAGTGAGAAACGCACTGTCTTGGCGAAAGAAAGCGTTTTTGTACAACTTCATATAAATAGCTGTAACTTTTGATAGAAGACTCAGACAAACATGTTTATGGCTTTATCTTATAGAACTCAAGGTCCCCGTGCTGGGAAAACAGCTTTTGCAGCTGTTTGAGCTAAGATTTCCAAGTTATACACATAATGAAAACCTATACTTTGTTTCGGTCGAGTTCCCCATTCAAATGCATGTAACAGTGAGAAACGCACTGTCTTGGCGAAAGAAAGCGTTTTTGTACAACTTCATATAAATAGCTGTAACTTTTGATAGAAGACTCAGACAAACATGTTTATGGCTTTATCTTATAGAACTCAAGGTCCCCGTGCTGGGAAAACAGCTTTTGCAGCTGTTTGAGCTAAGATTTCCAAGTTATACACATAATGAAAACCTATACTTTGTTTCGGTCGAGTTCCCCATTCAAATGCATGTAACAGTGAGAAACGCACTGTCTTGGCGAAAGAAAGCGTTTTTGTACAACTTCATATAAATAGCTGTAACTTTTGATAGAAGACTCAGACAAACATGTTTATGGCTTTATCTTATAGAACTCAAGGTCCCCGTGCTGGGAAAACAGCTTTTGCAGCTGTTTGAGCTAAGATTTCCAAGTTATACACATAATGAAAACCTATACTTTGTTTCGGTCGAGTTCCCCATTCAAATGCATGTAACAGTGAGAAACGCACTGTCTTGGCGAAAGAAAGCGTTTTTGTACAACTTCATATAAATAGCTGTAACTTTTGATAGAAGACTCAGACAAACATGTTTATGGCTTTATCTTATAGAACTCAAGGTCCCCGTGCTGGGAAAACAGCTTTTGCAGCTGTTTGAGCTAAGATTTCCAAGTTATACACATAATGAAAACCTATACTTTGTTTCGGTCGAGTTCCCCATTCAAATGCATGTAACAGTGAGAAACGCACTGTCTTGGCGAAAGAAAGCGTTTTTGTACAACTTCATATAAATAGCTGTAACTTTTGATAGAAGACTCAGACAAACATGTTTATGGCTTTATCTTATAGAACTCAAGGTCCCCGTGCTGGGAAAACAGCTTTTGCAGCTGTTTGAGCTAAGATTTCCAAGTTATACACATAATGAAAACCTATACTTTGTTTCGGTCGAGTTCCCCATTCAAATGCATGTAACAGTGAGAAACGCACTGTCTTGGCGAAAGAAAGCGTTTTTGTACAACTTCATATAAATAGCTGTAACTTTTGATAGAAGACTCAGACAAACATGTTTATGGCTTTATCTTATAGAACTCAAGGTCCCCGTGCTGGGAAAACAGCTTTTGCAGCTGTTTGAGCTAAGATTTCCAAGTTATACACATAATGAAAACCTATACTTTGTTTCGGTCGAGTTCCCCATTCAAATGCATGTAACAGTGAGAAACGCACTGTCTTGGCGAAAGAAAGCGTTTTTGTACAACTTCATATAAATAGCTGTAACTTTTGATAGAAGACTCAGACAAACATGTTTATGGCTTTATCTTATAGAACTCAAGGTCCCCGTGCTGGGAAAACAGCTTTTGCAGCTGTTTGAGCTAAGATTTCCAAGTTATACACATAATGAAAACCTATACTTTGTTTCGGTCGAGTTCCCCATTCAAATGCATGTAACAGTGAGAAACGCACTGTCTTGGCGAAAGAAAGCGTTTTTGTACAACTTCATATAAATAGCTGTAACTTTTGATAGAAGACTCAGACAAACATGTTTATGGCTTTATCTTATAGAACTCAAGGTCCCCGTGCTGGGAAAACAGCTTTTGCAGCTGTTTGAGCTAAGATTTCCAAGTTATACACATAATGAAAACCTATACTTTGTTTCGGTCGAGTTCCCCATTCAAATGCATGTAACAGTGAGAAACGCACTGTCTTGGCGAAAGAAAGCGTTTTTGTACAACTTCATATAAATAGCTGTAACTTTTGATAGAAGACTCAGACAAACATGTTTATGGCTTTATCTTATAGAACTCAAGGTCCCCGTGCTGGGAAAACAGCTTTTGCAGCTGTTTGAGCTAAGATTTCCAAGTTATACACATAATGAAAACCTATACTTTGTTTCGGTCGAGTTCCCCATTCAAATGCATGTAACAGTGAGAAACGCACTGTCTTGGCGAAAGAAAGCGTTTTTGTACAACTTCATATAAATAGCTGTAACTTTTGATAGAAGACTCAGACAAACATGTTTATGGCTTTATCTTATAGAACTCAAGGTCCCCGTGCTGGGAAAACAGCTTTTGCAGCTGTTTGAGCTAAGATTTCCAAGTTATACACATAATGAAAACCTATACTTTGTTTCGGTCGAGTTCCCCATTCAAATGCATGTAACAGTGAGAAACGCACTGTCTTGGCGAAAGAAAGCGTTTTTGTACAACTTCATATAAATAGCTGTAACTTTTGATAGAAGACTCAGACAAACATGTTTATGGCTTTATCTTATAGAACTCAAGGTCCCCGTGCTGGGAAAACAGCTTTTGCAGCTGTTTGAGCTAAGATTTCCAAGTTATACACATAATGAAAACCTATACTTTGTTTCGGTCGAGTTCCCCATTCAAATGCATGTAACAGTGAGAAACGCACTGTCTTGGCGAAAGAAAGCGTTTTTGTACAACTTCATATAAATAGCTGTAACTTTTGATAGAAGACTCAGACAAACATGTTTATGGCTTTATCTTATAGAACTCAAGGTCCCCGTGCTGGGAAAACAGCTTTTGCAGCTGTTTGAGCTAAGATTTCCAAGTTATACACATAATGAAAACCTATACTTTGTTTCGGTCGAGTTCCCCATTCAAATGCATGTAACAGTGAGAAACGCACTGTCTTGGCGAAAGAAAGCGTTTTTGTACAACTTCATATAAATAGCTGTAACTTTTGATAGAAGACTCAGACAAACATGTTTATGGCTTTATCTTATAGAACTCAAGGTCCCCGTGCTGGGAAAACAGCTTTTGCAGCTGTTTGAGCTAAGATTTCCAAGTTATACACATAATGAAAACCTATACTTTGTTTCGGTCGAGTTCCCCATTCAAATGCATGTAACAGTGAGAAACGCACTGTCTTGGCGAAAGAAAGCGTTTTTGTACAACTTCATATAAATAGCTGTAACTTTTGATAGAAGACTCAGACAAACATGTTTATGGCTTTATCTTATAGAACTCAAGGTCCCCGTGCTGGGAAAACAGCTTTTGCAGCTGTTTGAGCTAAGATTTCCAAGTTATACACATAATGAAAACCTATACTTTGTTTCGGTCGAGTTCCCCATTCAAATGCATGTAACAGTGAGAAACGCACTGTCTTGGCGAAAGAAAGCGTTTTTTGATACAAACATGTTTATGCTTTATCTTATAGAACTCAAAGTCCCCGTGCTGGGAAACAGCTTTGCAGCTGTTTGAGCTAAGATTTCCAGAGTTATACACATAATGAAAACCTATACTTTGTTTAGGTTCGAGTTCCCTTAAATGCATGTAACAGTGAGAAGACTGA